>NC_138339.1:173203922-173803922 GCF_046562875.1 Panthera onca | reverse complement strand
AGAATTGCATGCTCTACCCACTCAGCCAGCCAGGCGCTCCCAGTCAGTGGTGTTGTCATAGTGATGTATGGTGACAGATGGTCGCCAAGCTTGTGGTGAGCACAGCATAACCTGTACACCTGAAACTAAAGTAATATCCTGTGACAACTATACTTCAAATTTTTTGAAAGTTTACATTTTATTAAACTTTTTTTTAAATGTCTATTTAGGGGCGCCTGGGTGGCTCAGTCGGTTAAGCATCCGACTTCGGCTCAGGTCATGATCTCACAGTTCGTGAGTTCGAGCCCCGCGTCGGGCTCTGTGCTGACAGCTCAGAGCCTGGAGCCTGCTTCACATTCTGTGTCTCCCTCTCTCTCTGCCCCTTCCCTGCTCATGCTGTGTCTCTCTCTGTCTGAAAAATAAATAAACATTAAAAAAAAATGTCTAATTTTGAGAGAGAGAGAGAGAGCACATGAACATGAGTAGGGGCGAAGTGGGGAGGGCAGGGGACAAGAGAGGATATGAAGCAGGCTCTGGGCTGACAGCAGAGAGCCCAGTGCAGGGCTCAAACTCAGCAACTGTGAGATCATGACCTGAGCCAAAAAAATTAAGAGTTGGACGCTTAACTGACTGAGCCACCCAGGCGCCCCTGAAAGTATACATTTTAAATATAGAGATATGGAGGGGAAAATAAATGTGTGTGTGAGTAGACACACACACACGCACACGCACACACACACAGCTCTATCCACTGAGAGACCCTGGGAACACTGACACTCCAGCAGCAAAAAGCATTCCAGAGCCCAGATTCTGGGTTTTGTTTTTGTTTTGTTTTTTTTTACCATAAGGAAAAACAAAAATAGTTTTCCTTATGATGAGAACTTTTAAGATCTACTCTCTTAGCAACTTCCAAATACGTAATACAGAATTATTAACTATAGTCACCATGCCGTCCGTTACATCCCCAGGACTTACTTACTTCATAACTAGAAGTTTATGCCTTTTGGCCTCCTGCACCCAGATCCTGGGTTTTTCAGTATCTTTCTTCCCTAAAGAAACCAGGTCTCCTTGAAGAAATGTCTCATTTCCAGGTTTGGGCAATATGCGGAAGCACCTGACGATTAGCTTTTCTAATTGTCATGTAAGTGCCTGGCATTAAGCTTCTGATTGCTGAGGCATTCACTGGGAGTCATTCCATCTCAAATAAAGACAGCCACACTGGATCAAGAGCCACATTACACCACCCATAAAGTTCCCTCTTCTTGTAAGAAAACTCAGGATTAGAGGTGCCTAGGTGGCTCAGTCGGTCAAGCGTCCAACTTCGGCTCAGGTCAAGAAGATCTCACGGTTCATGAGTTCGAGCCCCACATCAGGCTCTGTGCTGGCAGCTCAGAGCTTGGAGCCTGCTCCAGTTCTGTGTCTCCCTCTCTCTGCCCCTCCCCTGCTCGTGCTGTGCCTCTCTCTCTCTCTCTCTCTCTCTCTCTCTCAAAAATGAACATTAAAAAAAATTTCTTTTGTAAAGAAAACTCAGGATGACAGAGATAACTGACCATCTCTGACCGCTGGCTTTTCCCATGCCTTTATTCCCACTTATGCTCTCAGTTCACCAAGAAAGAGTGAACTTGCAAAACCCCAGGCACCCTACCCAACCTCTGTAGAGGCAGAACCCCAGATCCAGGTGTGTGCATGCCCAGGCATGCCGTGCACTCTCTAGAACCTATGGGTAATAAACCTTGTCATTTCTAAAGTTCCCTGATGGTTATCGCTGAGACGCGTCTTGCAACCACGAGAATCACACGGGCTGGTCCGACCACAACACCGGCTGCAAAAGGGACAATGCCCGCGGGGCTGTCGCAAAAGCAGCAGAGCCCAGGTGAGCGGTGTCCCAGGCTTTCCTGACAAGGGCACCTCCCTTCACAGGCTGACACGAGCACAGAACAGGCAGAGAAAGCTTGAGATGAGCCCACAACACCTTACACTCAAGGAATCACGAAGATGCGTCCAAAAGACAGAGGAGACTGTGCAAAGGGCTCTCACCAGACAAATCTGGGATGCTCCCAGCATCACGTAATAAATGGCGAGGAGTCAAACCATTAAGTAACAGAAGAATCCATGAATCCTTACTGCCACAGAAACGCGAGAGAAGAGAAAGCTCTTGCATTCTAGAATGCAAATATAGAAGGAACCATGGAGTTAGGAAATTACCAATGAAGTTAAAACTCATGGGTGTAAGTCTGATGTGGAACACGGTACTTGTATAATTCCAAATGATCTCTACGAATTACTAATTATGAAACAAAAAAATAATAACTGTACAGAGGATCAAAAAAAAAAAAAAAAACCTATACATAGGCTCCCGGGTGGCTCAATCAGTTAAGTGTCCGACTTTGACTCAGGTCATGATCTCACAGTTCGTGAGTTCGAGCCCCACATTGGGCTCTGCGCGGACAGTGAGGAGCTTGCTTGGAATCTCTCTCAACCCCTCTCTCTGCCCCTCCCCTGCTTGCTCTGTCTCTCCCAAAATAAACTTAAAAAAATTTTTTTAAAGATTAAAAGGAAAAAAACCTCTGCAAATCCATTATGTATTATTTAGATGACAATAATTAATATGCAGAGACGGCCTAACGATGAACACCATTTCACCGATTCACCAGGGTAAGGAAATTTCTGAGGCCAGACAATAATAGCCTGTGAAAGTAGAGATTCTACTTCTCTTATTCATTGCTTTATCCCTAGCATGATACTGGATACCAAAGAGGTGCTCCAGAATTTGTTGTTGAATAAATGCATGTCTACGAATCATGAAGCAAAAAAGAGAAACCGACCTTCAGATTTTGCTAACCCTGGTAGCCTGGTACCTCCAAAGAAGCCCAGTGCAGGAGCTGGAAGGCTGGATTCTGGTCCCAGACTGCCCCCTGCTCCAATTCTACAAATTCAGCACCTCCACGACCCTTTGCCAGTCACCTAGTATCTCGGTGTCTCAATTTCCTTCCAAGAGAAAAGTACAGATCTGTGAGCTTTAACCACCAAACAGCTTGAAACATACTGGGTCATTTATTCCCTGCAGAAAACGCTCATGCAATTAGCAGTGGAACTTACCCAGATGAGGACACCCTGCCCTGAAAGGCCCTCTTTAAAATTCTGGTTTTGAAGAGAAAAAGATGCTTTTCGTTAGGAAAATGGACATCAAAACCACATGAGACATCAGCTCACACATATCAGCAGGGCTACTGTCAGAAAATAAATATCTAGTTGGGTGAGAACATGGAGAAACTGGAACCCTGGCGCAGAGCAGTGGAAACGTAAAATGGTGGGGTCACAAGGGACAAATATTACGATTCCACTTACAGGAGGTACTTAGAGTCGTCAGATATGGAGAGACAGAAAGAACTGTGGTTGCCGGGGGGCCGGGGGAGGAAGGGGAAACTGGAAGCTCGCACTTGACGAAACACCAATGCAAGATGAAAACTGTTAGGTAACAGTGTGAATGCATTTAACACGACTGAACTGTACACTTAAAATGGTGAGGGGGGTGGGGCGGTGTCCGGGTGGCTCAGTCGGTTAAGCTTCCGACTTCGGCTCAGCTCGTGATCTCACAGTTCATGGTTCAAGCCCCACATTGGGCTCCATGCTGACAGCACAGAGCCTGCTTGGGATTCTCTCTCTCCCTCTCTCTCTGCCCCTCTCCCGACTCAGGTTCTATCCCTCTCTCTCAAATAAATAAATATTTAAAAAAATAAAAAGATGGCAAACTTTACGTTACATGTATTTTACCACAATTTTTTTTTTAATTTAATGAGAAAAAAATTCTGCTAGGTGTACCACCGGAGGAACTCCAGACTTTGCTAACTTTCTGGTGGTATGACCTTGAATTAGCCACACAATCTCTCAGTACTGGCCTCTGGGAAACAGGGAGAACACCTCCCAAGGCTGCTGAGGGCGTCAGCCGGGGTTTCTTTCAATACCACAAAACCCACCCAACATGCAGCCACTCTGGAAAACAGTATAGAGGTTCCTCAAAAAGTTAAAATAGAACTACCTACTAACTAACCAACTAGCGACTGCACTACTAGATATTTATCCAAAGGATACAAAAGTAGTGATTCGAAGGGGCACATGCACTCCGATGTTTATATCAGTGCTGTCAACAACAGCCAAACTATGGAGAGAGCCCAAATGTCCACTGACAGACGAATGGATAAAGAAGATGTGGTGTATACATACATTGGAATACTGCTCTGCCATCAAAAAGAGTGAAATCTCGCCATTTGCAACGACATGGATGGAACAAGTGTATTATGCTAAGTGAAATAAGTCAGTCAGATAAAGACGAATACTGGATGATTTCACTTCTATGTGGAATTTAAGAAACAAAACAGATGAACATAGGGGAAGGAAAGGAAAAATCAGATAAAAACAGAGAGGGAGGGGCACTTGCGTGGCTCAGTCAGTTAAGTGTCTGACTTTCGCTCAGGTCACGATTTCCCAGTTCTGGCTCAGTTTCTGTGCTGACAGCTCAGAGCCTGGAGGCTGCTTCAGATTCCGTGTCTCCCTCTCTCTCTGCCCATCCCCCCACTCACACTTGGTCTCTCTCTCAAAAATAAATTTAAAAATTAATTTAAATATTTATATAATATATATAATTTATAATTATATATTATATACAATTAATATTAAAATATTTTTTTTTTAAAAGCAGAGGGAAACCATGAGAGACTCTTAAATACAGAGAACAAACTGAGGGTTGCTGGAGGGGAGGTTAGTCGCGGGAAGGGTCTAGATGGGAGATGGGCATTAAAGAAGGCACTTGTGGGGATGAGCACTGGTGATGAATCACTAAATTCTACTCCTGAAACCAACACTATACTATGTCAACTAATTTGAATTTAAATTAAATAAGTAAATAAAAATAACACGAAATCTACCCTCTTAAAAAAAACACACCAAATACCAGCAGTTATGATGACACAGCTCTTAATCACATTTGGGCCCCCTTAAAAAGGCTCTAATAACTTAGATGAAGTTAATTAAGCAAACTTTTTCTTTCACTACAGCCCTCCCAATGCCCAAATCCCAAAAAGCCAGGCTGAGCCCCGTGGACACCAGAAAAGGCCAAAAGCTTGCTTTTCCATCTGATGGCAAAGGTACTTAAGTAAGGACTGGACACAGAGACCTGAGACAACAGACCTCTGAATGTCGACTTATCTTTTCTCCCCGGGGACATTTAGCCAACAATTCCAGACCACTGGGGATTGAGCCGTCCAGCAACCCAGCTCCACCCCAACAGTCCTTCCCTCCACAGTTTACTCTCTCCTTCCTGCCTCCTGCACAGCACTGAACACAGCGGTGCGTTTTCCTCCAGTCCACCAAACCGTCAGCCCTTCAGGGCAATGACGACTCACACACCACTTGGACTCACTCCCAAGCACAGAGCCTGGTATGTCATGGTGCCTGGGCACAGATGTCCCAGGAATCCATCCAGTGCAAGAATCCAGCCAGTGCAATACGGGAACACCTACCCTGCAGGTGAGCTATCTCAAAATGGGTCACTACCCCACTTCCCTCCACCCCTGGGCCCATATTGCGGGCCCTGACCTCGACTTTGGGGCTTCCAGGGCTCACAGCTGTCCTTCCTATTTTCCTCCACTCCCACCAGCTAATCCATATCTCTTTATTGGGTCCCTTGCCCCCGCACCATCACCAACACAGAGACTATATAACCATCATGCATGGATTACTGTCCTAATCCCCTTCTTTAAAAAAATATTGTGTTCAATGCAGGAAGTGAGAAGAATCATGAGTAAGATCCTACTCCTGCTAGTCAACTCACAAGGTCTTAAAGGGATTAAATCACCATTGTTTGGAACCAGCAAGGAGACAACCAGCAGGTGATACCCTATCTAGTTAGTATAGCCAGCATGGCTACCACTAGACTGAGGAGTCAGTCATCACCCAAGATCCCCTCTGAGCCCAAGAGCGCCTGATGCGGACTCTTCTGCGAAGATCTGGCCATGAGTGCCCATTTAATCAAATGCTTTCTTCCAAGCTGTTAAACCTCATCCCTCATAAAGGAGGACACTTTATCCCCATAAAGGAAGTTCCTCCTTCCAAGCTGCCATCAGCAGTCTGACTGCCGTCCCCAACTCTCCCTCCCAGCCCTCCATAGGAAACTCTCCTGTGACCAGCAAACCCCCCTGGGCCCTCAGCTCCTTGCTCTTAGCACACGCCTGGCTGGCCCCTCGGACACAACTTTTCCTGCAGCCTCAGGATGGCCCTTCAGGATCCCAGTTCTGTTTTCTAGCCTCATACCCGGTCCATGCCTCCTAGCCGTAAACACCCCTGGCACCTGCTATCACTGCTGCACCTACAACATTCTCTGTCACTGTCATTCTTCCGGGGCTTCCCTTCACCCCAACTCCCTGCATCACCGGAAGTGGCTTCCAAACCCAATACAAACAGCACCCCAAACCCCAGCTATTCACATTCTGGTTCTCATCTCTTCTGGAACCTTCCTCTCAATCTTCTGATGAATACAAAGATGGGCTTCCAGACCCCACCATGCTCATCAGTGCCTGTGACTGTGCACCTGCCATCCTCTTACTTACTCTGCAAGCCGCTCCCTGGAGTGCAGCCTTGTGCTTTCCCTAGGGGACAGCAATCCACCCCCTGCCTTCCAATACCATCCACCTGCCGGCAGTCAGACCTCTCCCACCAAACCCCAGATTCCCAGGGCTAAATGCCCACTTGTCATCTCCTCTCAGATGCCAAAGAGGTAGCTCCCTTTAACGTCTACAGCGGAACTCCTGATTTCCCCGCCAAAACCATTCTTCCCCATCTCTGTAAATATCAACCTCCAAAACAAGAGCCCACCATTCAAACCTGAAGCCTGGTAGTCACTGGATGCCTCCCTGCCCCTCAGCCAACCCACCAACTACTCCCGTAGCTGCTACCTCCTGACCCCATCCACTTTTGGCACCTCTGCTCCCCCCACTGGGTCTCGGGGCTGCAGCAGCCTGCTAACTCACCTGCCTGCTTGCACTCTTGGTTTCCCTGTCTTTCTACAGAAACGCCAGAATGATTTCTTAAAAACACAAGGCTATGCTGTTCTGCCGCAGCAGAATTACACCTAACCTCCTTCCTACCGAGGTGGCATGCATGACCGGGTCCCTCCTGGATCACCAGCCCCATCTCCAGCCTAGTCCCCCACCCCCATCCCTGTTCGGTGTTCCAGCACCGGCCTCAGTGGTTCCCAGGTCCTGTTTGCTGTTCCCTTTGCTGAGAACAAATGTTGTTCCCCATTTTCTCCCACGGCTGTGCCTTCTCTCCTCCAGGTCCCAAACTAACAGCCACCTCCACCGCAAAACCTAGGCTACCGTCTCTTAAAAAACCAAACACATACGAATCCCTCCTTTATTTCCCTCTTCTAACCTTCTTTACCTACTTACTACAATCTGTTGAGAGAGAAAAAAAAATCCATTTATTTTGTGGATTTATCTCTCTCCCCTCTAGAGCAAGAGTTCCATGAGGGCAAGACAGTCCTTCTGTGGTGTTCCCTGTGCCTGGCACATAGGGAGTCAGTCACTCAAAACTCTCCCCTGGTTGAGAAGTGGGGGCAGAGAACATTCTTAGGACCCTGGCTAAGCTCTTGTAGGAGAAGGGGAATGTGCAGGTCATTTGAGGTCAGTAAATCATTCAACGAATGCCCTAACCCCACTCAAATAAGTCATTTGTTGTTGAAAGAATGTATTTTAAAGTACTTCTACCTGTGGCTAATTATTAATCATTGGCTAATTTGCCCTGGAGATTCTGCCAACCTGTCACTGGAAACTCCTGTGGCCCAACCTGGGCAGAGCTGGGGGGGGGGGGGGGGGGGGACAGGGGGTGGAGGGAGGTGGAGTGGTCAGGGTCAAGGACACCCCAGAGCAGGGACTGGGAGGAGGGACAAATGAGAGGCACACAGATCTCACAGTAAGACCCACCCTACCTTGGGCACCTGGGTGGCTCAGTCGGTTCAGCGTCCCACTCTTGGTTTTGGTTCAGGTCATGATCTCAGAGTTTCATGGGTTCAAATCCTGTATCAGGCTCTGCGCTGACAGCATGGAGCCTGCTTGGGATTCTCTCTCTCCCCCTCGCTCTCTGCCCCTCCGCCACTTGTGCTATCTCTCTCTCAAAATAAACTAAAAATGTTTTAAAAAAAGACCCACCCTACATTATTTGAACACCCTTCCACTGAAAGCAGGGGTTCGTATGCTCAGCACTCCTGACATCTTGGGCTGGATGCTTTAGTCGTAGGGGGCTGACGAGCAACATCCCTGGACTCTACCCTCAAGATGCCAGGAGCATCTCCCCACCCCAGGTTGTGACAACCAAAAACATCTCCAGACGTTGCCTGGATGGCAAAATCCCCTGGGCCAGAACCACTGTCCCAAGCTTTTTGTGTTTCTAGAAAAGCCATAAAACGTTCTTTCAAATGTTGGCCCCAGAGAGTACCCACAGGCCACTCATAGTCGTCCCTTAGCCACCGAAACAAGGGTAACAGTATAAACCCATTTCATACTCATTGGTCCAAATTTCCTCCAGGAACTCACAGTCCGGTGAGGGATTTATATTGAAGAATGACAGCAGGACATGGCAGAGGTGGTCATGAGCTATAAGAAGATCAGCTTCTTGGCTTTCTGCAGGGTCTCCATAGGGGTAAGAGATCAATACCCCACACGCCAAGGACCAATCTTCTGTACAGCAAAGATTTTCAAAATGAGATCCCTAGACCAGCGGCATCAGCATCCCCTAACTTGTTGGAAATGCAGACCCCAGAACTATGCATCACAAACTCTACAGTGAGTGTCACAACTCTGTGTCTTACCAACTCTTCCAGGATGCCCAAGTTTAAGAATGTTTCATACAGGGGCATCTGGGTACTGAGTCAGCTAAGTGTCTGACTCTTGATTTCAGCTCAGGTCATGATCTCACGGGAAGAGGGTTTGAGCCCCGAGTACTGACCGTGTGGGAGCTTGCTTCAGATATTCTCTCTCTCTCCCCCTCTCTCTGCCCCTCCCCTATTGCACGTGCACACGCACATGGTCTCTCAAAATAAATACGTAAGAAATAAAAATAATAAAATATTTCTATTAAAAAATAGTAATAATAAAAAGACTGTGCTGTACAGTGTGTTTTGGCATAACCATTGGGAAGCTCTTGTGTGGTCCTTATATCACCAGTCCCAACCGTCCCAACCCTGGCTAAAGAGTAAAATCCCAGTCTTGGCCTGGAGCATTTTAAACCCAAGACCAAAATATATCGAAGCCCCATCCAATGACTGAATCAGAGTAAGCCAAGTTAGAAGCCACTAGCGGCCTTTTCAAAAGGCCGCCCAAGCCCTGCCAATTCTGGTCATTGGTCAGTCCAAGGAGCCATCTGCACAATGAAGAGTGGAAAGTGTATGAACCTGGAGAGCCTCAAAGGAGGTTAGAGAGGGCTACCAAGAAGAGACAAAGCTGGGGTCAAGTTCAGAAGAATCATTTGGAGCCCACTGAGGAGAGCAGGGAGAAAGAGGGATTTTCCAGAAAAACAAAACCAGACATGCAAAGACATATTGCCTAGGGACAGCAGGTTCAAAACCACATGGGATTTGGTGTGGTAATGGGGTAACTATCCAAAGGTCTTATCCTCCAAATGTAAGAATTTGAACATTATCTTTTATCCCGTAAAACAGAAAGAGTACAAGGTTTTTGTTTTAAGTGTATTTGAGAGGGGGGAAAGAGAGAGAGAGAGAGGATGTGAGCAAGTGGGGAAGCATCAGAGAGAGGGAGAGAGAATCCCAAGCAGGCTCTGCCACTCAGCCCAGAGCCTGACTTGGGGCTCATACTCAACAAACGTGAGATCATGACCTGAGCTGAAACGAAGAGTCAGACACTTATTCAACTGAGCTCACCCTCCAGGCGCCCAATACAGTTTTCAAGCCACTTTGTAGATGACAGACTTTGGAAGGCAAGGAAACCAATCAGGAATTGGATTTGCGAGAAACATCAAGACAGTGCAATAAGCCACATTCCTTCATGCAAGTAAACTAGATCCTGGTCCCTCTCCCAGCCTTATTCCCCTGTAGCTAACAGATGTCACTTCCCATGGCTTGGTCCTAACTCTGGGACTGCCACTCCCCCATAAAGATAAACCACATGATCAGAAATCAGAGTTTAAAATTCAATATCCTATGGGGCACCTGGGTGGCTCAGTCGGTTAAGCATCCGACTTCAGCTCAGGTCATGATCTCACAGTTTGTGGGTTCAAGCCCCACATCAGGCTCTGTGCTGACAGCTCAGAGCCTGAAGCCTGCTTCAGATTCTGTGTCTCCCTCTCTCTCTGTCCTTTCCCCGCTCATACTGTCTTTCTCTGCCTCTCAAAAAATAAATAAATAAACATTAAAATTTTTAATAGATAAAATTCAATATCCTATTACTAATTTACTCTATCAAAACAAGAGAAAAACATTGCAACTCACACCATTCTTTAAAAAAACTTTTTAATACCCTATTTAATATAAACTGAAGCATCTCCGTATCCAATTATTCTGAATTCCTTAAAATTACCATAGCAGTAACATATTCTAAAATATATTTTACAATTCTATAATATATTTAATAAATATGTAAAAAACTACATCTGTGAGCAACTCTGCTTTCTAGCAAAACACACTAAATTTATTCCCTTTAAAGGAAGATACTAGAAAGGGATGGCTCATCCCATACTGGCTAACAGCTATCAAAGGTTGGAGTGGTGGGGAAGCAGACAGAGAAAAATAAGGTTTTTATATAGTTTTACAAAATTAGAAAGTCCAACACAAAGGTACTACGGGCAAGTTGTAAGATGTGTAATACATAAACAAAAATCAACTGCAATGCTGTATTCTAATGATACTGTGGATGGGAGTGACTTCTGCTGATAAGTTATTGAAGATAATCACTTCAAAGACTCGGTGGTCAGAAAGTTTTTAGAGATTAGTAATTAACTTTAAATTTTTTTTAATGTTTATTTCTTTTTGAGAGAGAGAGAAAGACACAGAGTGTGAGCAGGGGAGGGGCAGAGAGAGAGGGAGACACAGAATCCGAAGCAGGCTCCAGGTTCTGAGGGGCCAGCACAGAGCCATGAGATCATGACCTGAGCCAGAATCAGACGCTCAACCAACTGAGCCACCCAGGTGCCCCAGAACAAATAATTCTAAGATTTGTATGGAACCACAAAAGACCCCCAGTAGCTAAAGCAATCTTAAGAAAAACAAAACAGGAGACATCACTCTCCCTAACTTCAAAATACATTATTACAAAGCTACAGTAATCAAAACAGTATGGTATGGGCATAAAAACAGATACACACATAAACAGAAGAGAGAGCCCCAAAATAAACCCACACATATATGGTCAATTAATTTACGACAAAGGAGGCAAGAATATACCATGGGGAGAGGATGGTTTCCTCAATAAATGGTGTTGGGAAACTGGACAGCCACATGCAAAAGAATGAAACTAGACCACTACCTTACACTATACACAAAAATTAACTCAAATGGATTAAAGATGGACTTTAAGACCTGAAATCAGAAAACTCCCTGAAGAAAACATAGACAGTAAGATCCCTGATGCTGGTGTTAGCAATACTTTGGATTTGATACCAAAAGCAAAGGCAACAAAGCAAAAACACAACGGGGTGCCTGGGTGACTCAGTGGGTTAAGCATCCAACTTTTGGCTCAGGTCATGATCTCACGGTTTGTGAGTTCGAGCCCCGCATCGGGCTCTGTGCTGACAGCTCAGAGCCTGGAGCCTGCTTCAGATTCTGTGTCTCCCTCTCTCACTCTGCCCCTCCCCCACTCACGCTCAGTCTCCCTCTCTCAAAAATAAATGTTAAAAAAGAAAATTTTACACAGCAAAAACACACAAGTGGGACTATATCGAAACGTCTTAGGGGCGCCTGGGTGGCGCAGTCGGTTAAGCGTCCGACTTCAGCTCAGGTCACGATCTCGCGGTCCGTGAGTTCGAGCCCCGCGTCGGGCTCTGGGCTGACGGCTCAGAGCCTGGAGCCTGCTTCCGATTCTGTGTCTCCTTCTCTCTCTGCCCCTCCCCCCTTCATGCTCTGTCTCTCTCTGTCTCAAAAATAAATAAATAAATAAATAAATAAAGTTAAAAAAAAAAGTCTTAGTTTAGCTTCTTTTGCAATAACATGGATGGATGGACTTAGAAGGTATTACGCTAAGTGAAATAAGTCAGAGAAAGATAAATACTGTAGGATTTCACGTATACATGGAATCTCAAACACAAACAGCCTGGGTGGCTCAGCCAGTTGAGCAGCAATTCTTGATTTCAGCTCAGGTCATGATCCCAGGGTCTTGGGATCGAGCCCCACTTCAGGCTCTGCACTAAGCCTGCTTGAGATTCTCTCTCTCCCTCTGCCCCTCTCCCCTTCTAGCGTGCTCTCTAAAATAAAACAAGACAAAACAGACTCACAGCTACAGAGAACCAGATGGTTGCTGCCAGAGTGGAGGGGATGAGAGTATGGGCAAAGTAGGGGAAGGGGATAAAAGGATATAAACTTCCAGTCATAAAGTAAGACACAAGGACACAATGTATACTATAGGAGATATAGCTAATAACATATGACAACTTTGTATGGTGACAGATGGTAGCTAAATTTATCTTAGTCATTTGGATAAATCTTAGTCACTTGAATAAATGTATCTTGGTCACTTGGATCACTTCCTAATGTATATAAATATTGAATCACTATGTTGTACACCTGAAACTAAGAATACTGTATGTCAACCACACTTCAATAAAGAAAAAAAAAAGTTTCCACACAGCAAAGGAAATCATCAACAAAATGAAAAGGCAACCTTACTGAATGGGAGGAAATATTTACAAATCACATATCTGACAAGGGTTTAACATACAATATATATATAAAGAGCTCCTACAACTCAACAGCAAAGAAATAATTTGATTGAAAAATTAGCAGAAGGGGGTGCCTGGCTGGCTTAGTCGGTGGAACACGCAACTTTTGATCTGGGGGTTATGGGTTCGAGTCCGTGTTGGATATAGAGATTACTTAAAAATTCTTTTTTAATTTTTAACATTTATTTATTTTTGAGAGAGCGTGAGCGGGGAAGGGGGGGAGGGAGGGGGAGAGAGAGAGAGAGAGAGAAAGAGAGAGAAAGAAAGAGAGAGAGAGAAAGAGAGAGAGAGAAAGAGAGAGAAAGAAAGAGAGAGAGAGAGAGAGAGAGAGACACACACACACACAGAATCTGAAGCAGGCTCCAGGCTCTGAGTGTCACCACAGAGCCCCATGCAGGGCTCCAACTCACAAACAGTGAGATTGTGACCTGAGCCGAAGTCGGACGCTTAACCGACCGAGCCACCCAGGTGCCCCCAAAATATTTTTTTTTAATTTTTTTTAACGTTTATTTATTTTTGAGACAGAGAGAGACAGAGCATGAACAGGGGAGGGGCAGAGAGAGAGGAAGACACAGAATCTGAAATAGGCTCCAGGCTCTGAGCAGTCAGCACAGAGCCCGACGCGGGGCTCGAACTCACGGACCATGAGATCATGACCTGAGCCGAAGTCGGACGCTTAACCGACCGAGCCACCCAGGCGCCTCAAAATATTTTTTTCTAAATGAGCAGAGGAGGGGTGCCTGGATGGCTCGGTCGGTTAAGCGTCCGACTTCAGCTCAGGTCATGATCTCACACCTCGTGGGTTCGAGCCCTGCACTGGGCTCTGTGCTAATGGCTCGGCACCTGGAGCCTGCTTCAGATATTGTGTCTCCCTCTCTCTCTGCCCCTCCCCCACTCATGCCTGCTCAAAAATAAATAAAAACATTAAGTAAATAAAAGATGAGCCAAGGATCTGAACATTTTTTCTATTGAAGACATAGAGATGGCCAATAGATTCATTCGTACATGAAAAGATGGCCAACATCATTCATCATCAGGGAAATGCAAATCAAAACCACGAGGTATTGCCTCACACCTATTAGCATGGCCACTACCAAAGAGACAAAAAAAAAAAAAAAAAAAAAAAAAAGAGGTAACAGGTGTTGGAGAGAATGTGGAGGAAAAGGAACCCTCATACACCACTGGTAGGGCCATAAACTGGTGTCGCCACTCTAGAAAAAGAGGATCCTCAAGCAACTAAGGATGCAGGCACCCCCTAATCTGGCAATCCCGCCTCTGCACCTAAAGGAAATGACATCATTACCTCCGAGAGAAATCTGGACTCCCATGTTCACCACAGTATTCACATCAGATGTGGTGTTGTGTGTACATATATAAACGTGTTATGTATACACACACACGATGAAATGTTATTCAACCTTTTTAAAAAAGGAAATCCTGTTATTTGTGACAACATGGATGAACGTGGAGGGCATTACGCTACATGAAATAAGTCACAGAGACTTGTACGTAGAATCTAAAACAAAGTTGAAGTCATTGAAACAGAAGTGTGGGTGAGGGGGTGGAGGGGGAATAAAAAGACTAGAAAAAGGATACATACTTGCAGCTATGAAATGAGTAAGGGCTGGGGCTCTAATGTGTAACGTGGCGACTATGGTTGATAACACGGTACCGTATCATGGAAATTTGCCAGGAGAGGACTCAAATGCTCTCCCTAAAACAAGGGGGCGGGGGGGGGGGGGGGGGGGGGAGGTGTAATTATGAGGCGATGGATGTGTTAATTAACTAAAGGGTGGGAGATTCCTCTCACAACGTATGCATATATTAAATCAACACACTGTACTCTTTAAATACCTTACAGTTTTGTCAATTATGCCTCAAAGCTGGGTGGAAAAAAGACTTTGGCTGGCGCTTGTCCCCAGTTCCTGGACTTTGTCCTGGCTCCTCTAAATCCCCGGAATTTTACAAGCAACGAGAGTATGGGCCCTGATGGTTTATGCTAACAAGGGTGACTCATGGTGGCCCCAAAAGAATTTATGCTAACAGATGACTCAGGATAGGAACTAGCAAAGCTCCAAGGACCAGCCACGTGACCAGAGGGTTGAGCCTGTAAGTGACAGGACAATCTCTGTGAGAGGAGGCTGGAGATGGAAATCAATAGCATCATCAGTGAGTCTACTGATGATGCTCACATGATCGAACCACAACAGGAATTCTGACACCAAAGCTTGGGGGAACTTCCCTGGTTGGCAGTATTCTGAATACCGTCACACACTGATGAAATGAAGAGTGACATGTCCCAACTCCACAGGGATAAGAACGCTTCAAGTCTGGGACCGTCCCAGACCTCACCCTCCCTTTGATTCCAATTTGTATCCGTTTGCTATAATAAATCTGGCACTGTAAGTACAGCCCTTTCCTGAGTTGCATGTTGTAGCAAATTACTGAGCCTAAGTGGGTTTGGGGAACAGACTTTGTAGCCAGTTGGGTCAGAAATGAAGGCGGCCTGGGGACCCTGCGAACCTGCAACTGAAGAGAGGTGTCTGAAAATTGGGCAGTCTCATGGAGGGTTGCGCCCTTCACTTGTGAGGTCTGCCTGAATTCCAGGTCGCTGGGGCCAGCTTCCGTGCAGGGGACACTCTCCCCAGAGCTCAAGACCAGATGCTCCCGTCTCAGGACACCACCTCCTTAGCTCCTTCTGGCCTCAAGGTCAGCTCCCCACTGGCCCCTCCACTCTGCCTCTTTCCCCCATGGTCTCCTCGTCCTCACCTCAGTTAATACAAAACTATAGTCCCAGACCTGGTGCCCACCAGCCCATCACTGTCACTGTGAACACTTCTGCCAGAAGCAAAAGACCAGGAATATATGGTAAAAGCTCCCTCCCTTTGCCTTGTGACCACATGCTCTAATTCTAGGATGCAGTTGCCACATTTAACCTACAACGAAATCACCTGAGAAGCTATTAAAAATAAACTCAGACCCCACTCGTTGGGGTTCTGTTTCCCAAGATCTGGGGCAGAAACAGAGACTCTGCATTTTATTAAGTTTGAGAGCAAGCTTGCACGCGTGAGCAGGGGAAGGGGCAGAGAGAGAAGAGGTGGGGGCAGAATCCCAAGCAGGATCCATGCTGTCAGTGTGGAGCCCAACGCGGGACTCGATCTCACAAATCATGAGATCATAACCCGAGCCGAAACCAAGAGTCGCACGCTTAACCAACTGAGCCACCCAGGTGCCCAGACAATCTGCATTTTAAACAAGCTCTCCTCACTGGTTTGGTCTGAGTTGCATGGAGATTTAATTATGGTTCCAGACAAGAGAGTCATATGAAGGTGGGTGGTAAATGATTCTTTAATCACAGGGTGTTAGAGAACACACCTTAGAAAATCTGGTGCAGCCCAGCCCGTGAGCCCCAGAGAGAAAACCCAGCCTAAGACATCAAACATCAAGGTCAGTTAAATGACTGAACTAGGACCAAAAATCCCAGGCTTCTGGGGAACCTGGCCCAAGGAAACCCAGAAAGGAACCGTAGATGTCTGAGGGAAGAGCAGAGAGCAGGGATTGTGGACACTGCCCAGCAGACCAGCTACTGAATGAGGACACCAGGCCCTGGTGTTCCTGTCAGTTCATGTCACTACTGCCCACTGGCTCAAGGTAGAACCAGGCTAAGGCTCCAGACAGCTATGCAAAGTGACAACAGCAACATGCATGAGGAGAAAGGACTCTTGGTGGAGGGAAGGTGAGCACCTGGGCTTTGCCACGCCACCACGAAGAAGGTAGGATTCAAGTCAGGGGCACCTTTGAGGAGAAAACCTGACCCGACCTTACTGCTGCAGATAAGCAGCCAACATGCTCAGAAAACCCAGCAGTAAATCACGCTGGGAAACCATCAGCCTTGCCGAGAGTCACAATTAGAATAAATTGAAGGTACCAAGCCAGACCCAATTTTTACATGTATGTTCTAATATATATATGGGGTGGGGGGGTTCATTCCAATATTGGCTGGGCTATGAGTTAACAGACACATTTACAAGACTGTAATATCTCAAACTGATCCAATTTTTCTTTAAAACAATTCAGGAATATGTGACTAAACCTACAAAGCCAGAGTATCCTTTGCCTCCAACCATCCTTTTTTTTTTTTTTAACTTTTAGAAATTTACTCCACAAAACTGAGCTTTAAATCCTGTGAAAGAAGCCCATTACTTTCTCTCCCCAGTGCCCAGGCTAGTGCCTGGGGCAGAGAAGGTGTTGAATATGTATTTTCACGAAGAATGATTATATGGTTCAGAATTAAAGAATCCAAAGAATTTGGGCGCCTGGTTGGCTCAGTCAGCTCAGCGTCTGGCTCTTGCTTTCCACTCAGGTCATGATCTCATGGTTCATGAGATCGAGCCCCATGTGGGGCTCTGCGCTGACAGCACTGAGCCTCCTTGGATTGTCTCTCTCCCCCCCTCTCCCCCTACCTCCTCAAAACAATAATTTTGTTTGTTTGTTTTTATAAGACAAAGCAGGGACACCTGGCTGGCTTAGTTGGTAGAGTATGCGACTCTTTTTCTCGGGTCGGGGATCGTTGTGAGTTCGATCCCCACGCTGCATGTAGAGATTACTCAAAAAGAAAATCTTTTTAAAAATTGCGACAAAAGATGGGACTGCAAGCTGGTGCAGCCACTCTGGAAAACAGTATGGAGGGCCCTCAAAAAAAAACTACAAATAGAACTACCCTAGACCCAGCAACTGCACTACTAGGCATCTATCCATGGGATACAGGTGTGCTGTTTCGAAGGGACACATGCACCCCCATGTTTATAGTAGCACTATTGACAATAGCCAAAGTAGGGAAAGGGCCCAAATGTCCATCGATGGATGAATGGATAAAGATGATGTGGGGTGTGTGTGTGTGTGTGTGTGTGTGTACACACACACACACACACACACACACACACACACACAATGGAGTATTACTCGGCAATCAAAAAGAATGAAATCTTGCCATTTGCAACTACATGGATGGAACTGGAGGGTATTATGCTAAGTGAAATTAGTCAGAGAAAGACAAAAATCATATGACTTCACTCATATGAGGACTTTAAGAGACAAAACAGATGAACATAAGGGAAGGGAAACAAAAATACTATAAAAACAGGAAGGGGGATAAAACAGAAGAGACTCATAAATATGGAGAACTGAGGTTACTGGAGGGGTTGTGGGATGGGGGATGGGCTAAATGGGTAAGGGACACAAAGGAATCTACTCCTGAAATCATTATTGCACTATATGCTAACTAATTTGGATGTAAATTTTAAAAAATTAAAAATTAAATTTAAAAAATATAAATATAAAAAATATATAAATATAAAAATAAATATAAATATAAAATATATAAATATAATATAAATATATTTATAAAATATAAATATAAAAAATTATGACAAAAAATATACGCCTATTAAGATTTAAAAAATACCATGGAGAGTTTGAAGGCAACTTTTAGTTCTTTTTGAGGGACGGAAAGGGCTTGTGACTGGGACAGGATATGGGGACAGGTGGGAAAGAAAAGCTGGCAAAATCTTATTCTGGAACTTAGGTGGTAGTTACAAGGAGGCTAACCTTATAATTCTCTAAGCTATGCCTTTATTTTGTGTAATATTCCGTGCCTCTTTTATGACATAAGCTTACAAAACTGATGTTAAATGAGAGGTACAATGGATAACTTAACAGTGTATGTTACATATAATCATATATTGACCATTTCCTAGAAATACTTGTGAAAATCACATAACGAATGTTTACAGTGACCTATTAAGAAAAGCAGGTTTTGCTACCTTCCCTTAAAAAAAAAAAAAAAGAAAGAAAAAAGAAACAGCATCACTATTCATATAATGCTGCTGTGGCTGCATAACAAAACACCACGGACAAGATGGCTTACACACAGAAATTTACTTTCTCACACAGCTCTGGAGGCTAGACGTCCAAGATCAAGGTGCTGGAAGAGTTAATTTCCTCCGAAGCCTCTCTCATTGGCTTGCAGATGGCCTCCTTTGTATCCTCACATGGCCTTTCCTCTGTGTACAGGCACCATCTACGTGTGTCCAAATTTTCTCTTCTTCTAAGGACACCAGTCAGATTGGATTAGGACCCACCCTACTGTCTTCATTTTAATCACCTCTTTAAAAGCCCCTTCTCTAAATACCATCACTTTCTGAGGTACTAGGCCTGCAATGGGGTTCCAACATGAGTTCTGGGGGCACACAATTCAGCCCATAACACAATTGTTCACACATCAGCCTTACCAAAAAAAAAAAAAAAAAAAGAACAGACACAAACATCCAGGTCAAGAACAGAACAGGGGCAAGACTGGCCATGAGCTGAAAACTGCAGACACTTATAGATGGTACTCAGGGGTTCATTACACTGTTCCCTCTACTGTAGAATATGCTGGTCATTCTCCATCATAAAAAGGAGGGAGAGAGGGAAACGAGAGGAAAATCCCATCTGTGTGGGTCCTAGATGTTGGGTATTTTCTCTATAAAAGTGAGTCATCCAACTATTAAATCAATGTCATTTGTAGTTAGGAACAAAATTAGTATTGTTTTTCTCTAATCATCAGTAAATATACTTTTTAAATAGTTTAATTAATCTAGTGATCTAAGAAAAAGCACTAGGAGAGCACTGGGTGACTTAATGGGTTAGGCATCCAACTCCTGATTGCAGCTCAGGCCATCATCTCACGGTTCATGAGTTTGAGCCCCACATAAGGCTCTGCACTGTCAGTGCTTGGGATTCTCTCCCCCCACCCCTCCCCAGCTAGCGCATGCTGGCGCACTTTCTCACTCAGAAAATAAGTAAAATAAAAATATTAAAAGAAAAAGTACTAGAGGGGCACCTGAGTGGCTTAGTGGGTTGAGGGTCCGACTCTTGATTTTGGCTCAAGTCATGATCCCAGGGTCATGGGATTGAGCCCCGAGTCGGGCTCCCTGCTGACCATGGAGCCTGCTTAAGATTTTCTCTCTCTCTTCTTCTGCCCCTCTCCTCCATGCTCTCAAACAAATTTAAGGCATGGAAAAGAAAGGAAAGAAAAAGCACTAGAGGGGCGCCTGGGTGGCTCAGTCGGTTAAGCGTCCGACTCTTGACCTTGGCTCGTGTCGTGATCTCAAGGTCAGGGAGTTTGAGCCCCACATCGGGCTCTGCACTGACAGCACGGCACCTGCTTGGAATTCTCTCTCCTGCTCCCTCTGCCCCTACCTACCCACTCGTGTGCTCTCTCTCAAAGTAAATAAGCTTTTAAAAAGTTTACCTATAAACTTTTATAAAACAAAGGGAAAGAAAGAAAAAGCACTAGAAAAGGAGCAGCAGAAGCACAGATGGGCATCTGCTGAGCAATGAACCACACCCACAGCATAGCCCACCTAATCCACTCCCTGGCCCATTTGGGAGTCTCTCCCCCTCTCCCCTTATTCCCTGCTCAGGGTCTGACTCTATTTCCTAGCCTCCTCTTACAGTTAGGTGCAACCATGTGGCACCAGAGAGGAGGGAATGCGTGCCACTCACATGCAGGGCTCAGGCCTTAAAACTCTACACACCTCTCCACACTCCCCCTCTTCCCACCCACCCAAACCTGGAGGACGTAGCAACCCAGCTTCAACCGACAGGAGCCCGGCCTATGTTCACGCAGGTGCATCGCGTGGGATCTGTTAAGAGGCGAATTCTGATTCACTAAATAGGGCCCGGCCTGAGACTCTGCATTTCCAAGCACCAGGTGCTGGCAATGGGCCTGGCTTGCGGACCACATTTGCAGGAGTGAGGGTCCTAGGCAGAGCCCCCTGCAGGAGAGGCTCTCCTTTCCGATGCCTCAGAGACGGTGATCAAATCATGAGCAGTGGCAAGCACAGCATAAAAGCCCCAACCGAGAAAACAGCCAGCTGGCCTGCCTCTCTTGACTTGTGACAAAGTTCAGCTCAGACCTATGATTAACTCCAGTCTTAAAGCACAGCTTGCAAATGAATGCCAAGACAACTGCAGACAGATTACATTAGTGTGTGCAATGTGATACGGGCTGGCCGGCTTCTATCAACAACAGTATCTGCTACCCTGAGTCAGAGGACGGGGCTGTCAACCGTGAGATTGGCAAAGACGGTCACTGCCGCCGCACGGAAACCGTAGTAGCTGGCCTAGGAGGAGAGAGCACAAAGGTCACATGGGGGCCCTGGGTTCACAGTCCCTCCACCAGCCACGCTGTTCTTGAGAAAGAAACCCCCACGGAGACTGTTTACTCCCCGAGGCCACAGCGATGATCAACAAATGGTTTGCCTATAAAACCTCGGCAAATATTTGTATCACCTTAGCCCTTGGAATACCACTATTTGTCCTGGATTTGCAGGAAGCAGATGAGAACTTGGTAGTAACCCCCAACGATACTTTGAGACGCTCTGGAACGCAGTGGGACTGTCTTGGGTTGAAGTTCAAGCTTACTTAACTTTGGGCCACCTGAGTGGCCCCGTCGGTTCAGCATCCAACTCTTGATTTTGGCTCAGCTCATGATCTCGGTCGTGAGATCGAGCCCCGCAACAGGCTCTGTGCTGTCAGCTTGGGATTCTCCCTCTCCCTCTCTGCCCCTCCCCTCCTCACACATGCTCTTTCTCCCTCTCTCAAAATACTTAACAAAAACTTTAGGTTGTTTTCCTATTTTTTTTAAATGTTTGTTCGTTCATTTGTTTATTATCCATCCTTTTCTTTTTACAGGACAGACAGCGGGCCTACGCGTGGTGTGGCTTCACACGAACCTGCAGGAGGGGAAGAGGACTCTGTCTGCCCTCCATCGCCATTAGCCAAAATCCTGGAAAACATGCCCCACAGCCAAGAAGCTCCCATCCACCCAAGAGTTCCAAGCAAGCTCTGCCCACTAAGAAAAAGCCATTAGAATCTGGCTTTTTCTGAATCTAAATTACTGAATCTAAATTACTGAATTACTAAATTCTGAATTTTTCAGAAATCTAAATTACTGACCGCACTCAAAGAGCACAGGCTGGTTAACGTCAAGGACACCCCTGAGGGAGCTTCCTTGGGGGAGATGCTCTTAGGGTTCAGCTGAGAAGAACGTTAGCAGGGGGCACATCGGGTGTTTGTGGTGAAATACACTCACAAGGTTTTCCACGTTCCTGTGCCTCAGACAACGTTTCACAGGCAGTGCCCGGCCCAGCCTCTCTTGAAATTCCACAAATTCCATAAGCAAACATGAGCTCCAAGAGCAATCCCCTCTACTCGGAGTTGACAAGAAGCCCCACCAGGCCACAGGCTGTTTCTACTTTTTTCACTTCCTCCCAAGTGCCTGGTATAGCGAACAGCACATGCTAGACAAATCTACACACCTTCCACTTAACCCAGAAATAACACACATACACCCAATGTGTGAACTCATTGATTTTCTGCTTTCAAAAAAAGAAAGGCAGACATTTAGCCCAAAAACTTCAGGAAGAAGTATCTACTGCCATCAGTTTTCTCTAATTCAAAAGTCATTTAGATTTGGAAATCTCCCCAAAAACTTCCCAACATTTTTTTTTTCCTGAAGTCTCCAAACAGCATGTGGTGTTATGGTTCTTAAACATTTTCTTTTCCTGGTGACTCTTCCAGCCTTCACGGATCCCGGGCCTAATTTCAGGGGCAGCTCCAGCTCGCCCAGCCTCGCGGAAGCTCTGTCAGCTTGGCTCGGGTGTGAAGTCCTGAATGGCATCCCTCGTTATTGCTTCCTTTTGTGCCTGTCCCCTCCCTTGGGGTCATGACTCTTCAGGCCCACCTATCAGGCAAAGTCATGCCTTCAATTCCCTGAAGCAGATCAGTAAAAATACAAAAAGTTAAAATTAAAGGCAACACATCCAGAGGTAGTATTTGGTGCGTGTCCTTCTGTTCTACTGAGTGAACGGGGGCCTAGAACTTGGTTTAGCACCACAGACCCTCTTGCTCTCTCCAGGCTTTTTCCAGCTGATGCCAGGATTTTATTAACGTGTCTGCTTGGGCTATTATTTCTGCCCAAGCTCCCTTCTCCTCTGGCCTGGCCATCAGATTTCTCTCTAGATCATCACACAGCAAAACGAGTTTTATTATTTAAGGCCCCAGTGGAACACTGATGGAGACGTCAGCCCCTTGCCTGGGTTGCCGTACAATCCAAAATTATTTTTTGGCAAACGGTACGAAGTGTGGAGGGAAAGGACAGGTGGTTACACAGCTAAGATTTTACTTCAAGTAAACACAATAACAAATTAACATAGTAGAGCCTAGTTTTTCCTTTAATTTTTATAATGTCCCCACCCTAGATTTAGGAGAAAAGGCAAAGGGTTAATAAACACATATGATTTCATATTTCTGGTAATTATCCACAAGGTAATAACAGATTGCTTAAAGTCCATAAACAAAACATACAAGGCTCTCACAGCCCCAAGGCAGAAGTGAAGGTGTGATCAAAAAGTCTCCGGGTGCTTGCTTGCTCGGGCTGGCCCTGAACTTGAAACTGCTCTTCCACACCAAATCAGTCCTCCAGGACTATCCCCTTCCATCTCTCTTCTAGGCATCGGTTTAGAACTCTCAGCAGTGATTCCAGACCTGGAATACGGAATGCGTCGGCCACTTCTGACAAGCAAAAACAATTGGACCAGAAAAAAGAAGACCGGTGTGTACCGTATTTTATACACAACATGGAGAACAGCTGTCCAAAAACGATAACACCAACTTAAAATGTAAGAACCTCTCTGCCTGTTATTCAGAGTTAAGGGGGGGGGGGGGGGGAAAGCTAATTATAAATCATACACTTTTCTATTTAGGCAATACTATGTCAATGGGACAGCTTTTAGGAAAATTCCAGCTAAACTAGTTCATTCTTTGAAACATTAGGTCAACTACAAACATACCAACCCTCAGCTTGAATAGCTGCGTATTCAGAAAGAACAAAAATATCCTTTGAAAAGCCTCTGTACACGGTCTGTTAAAGGGCTTACTCCGTAGGAAGCAGAAGAGGGAAAACTCCATAGGGAATCTCAGGACATGCTAAAACAGCTTTCTTAATAATCTTAGGATCTCCTCCCATTCGCTTTGAAAAACGTTTCCTATAACCACAAAAATTCAGTGGTGGGAAAAAAAAAAAAGACAACTGAAAACAACACAAGCGGGTTTAGTCAGTAAGTGAAGGGAATACCACACGGAGATACTTTACACACGGCCTGTCACCCCTGGTTCCCATCCGTCCTCTGTCCCCCGTCCTAAATCAACCCCAGCCATCTGAATGCCGTTCCCAGGCAAATCCGAGTCGCTCTAGCAAGCCCCTCTGCTCCTCATCCCTCCATGAAGGTCACCTGCACTTCATCAGGAGGAAGGGGACTCAGAGGGAAGACAGACTGCTCCTCCCACATACGCCCTGCAAGAGTGGAGAACAACAGTGAGCACCCAACTGTGTAACCCAGGAGCAGAGGAGATGCACCTCCTTTCTCCCTCCAAAGAGGCCAGAGCCAAATGACATCTTCCTCCCTCATCCCTGCAGAAGCAGCCCTCCAACGCTCTCAAAGCACAGCATGTGTGCGACAACTTTATTAATTAAAAAGGCGGGGGGGGGGGGGGGGGACGCCTGGGTGGCTCAACAGGTTAAGCGTCTGACTTCAGCTCAGGTCACAATCTCATGGTTAGTAGGTTCAAGCCCCATGTCGGGCTCTGTGCTGACAGCTCAGAGCCTGGAGCCTGCTTCGGATTCTGTGTCTCCCTCTCTCTCTGCCCCTCCCTTGCTTGCGCTCTCTCTCTCAAAAATGAATAAACATTAAAAACAATTTTTTTAAAAAATTAAAATTTTTAAAAATTAAAAAATAAAATGCAACCCCCAACTCACTTTTTTTTTTTTAAACCAGGAATCTCAACAACAGGACTGTAAGAAACAGGAATTTTAACATTCACTAATTCAAATGAAGTCTTAAGTGCTTGTCCACCACGGGACAAGCACTTTTCTAGATTCTAGACCACAGATAGCATCTTCTACAGAGCTCACACTCAGGAAGGGAAGCAGGGGACAACCAAACTAAGGGAGGTTCAGAACAATGACCATGATCAGACAGAAAATAAAGCAAAGAGATGTATGTGGCTGAGGACGGGATGGCTAGGCTGGCTAGGGAGAGGAGGCCGGGCTCTCAGAGGCCAGGCGTGGACCAAGACCCCAAGGACGAGAGCAGGGTCAGCGTGTTCCAAGCAAAAAGAACAGCAAGTAGGAAGCCCTAAGGTCTAAGGCACTTACAGAAAAAGGGCGAAACACTAAGCATTTGCCTCTAATTGAGCAGAGGTCAGAAAAGATTGTCCTGTAGTGTCCTGGAGAAGGGAGTGAATGAGGGAATCTGGGAGCAGTGGCTGGGCTTCAGGACCCCTCCTGTCCACCCACAGAGTTACTAGTAAGCAGTATGTTCCATCGATGAATACAGAAACTGGCTCGGACTGGATCTGGCCAAGAGCACACACAGTTAATTGGCCATGGTGAAGTAGAAACACACCACTTCTCAGCCTCCATCAGCTCCGCAGACCCCAAGTGTAGGGCCCCTCAGGCATCAGCCCACCCAAAAGTTCTGGAACCAGGTGATCAGCCAAGCCAGCCATGACAGTGAAGGTCTGTGTCACCTTGGGGGACTTTCCTGGTTCCCAGACAGCTCAGCACAGACCCCTGGTCGTGGCCTCCTGTCCAGCTTGCTCTGTCTCACACTGCGAAGCTAAGTGCTTGACTACAACGGCTGGACTCACATACACCCTGGGAGAACCCTTTGGGTATTGTCCCTCCAGCCCGCACGAACTGGACCACCCATGAGACGTTCCTGTCAACGCTCCTGCAGCCTGGTCTGTGAAGGGCCGCCTCCAGGACCACACGCTCTCCCTGTAACTTTCTCAGCCGTCAAAATGTTATTATTAATCTGATTTCCTACCCAATCAAAGTAGGGTTTCTTTTCCTTTTGTGGCCAGGGCGGGGGTAGGAGAAGGGCTGGCACACCAAACCATGTACATCCTTAAAGAACAAAGATGCCAGAATAACACATAGGATGGTGGCCTATTAGGAGACCCGGATAACAAAGAACACAAACCCTTTTCTCTACAATCGGACCCAAGGCTGATAAAATCCATCAGGAGCCAGGGGCCACGTCTGAAGTCAAGGCAGGGCCTGAATATCCACACGGGATCGCTCAGCCCAGGGAAAGAAGTCATTGTCTGTAATGCAATATGCTTCTGGAGGTGCGCTTCTTTTAGGGATTTAAGGACAGGAAGGAGAATTTCTGCACAAACTAAAACACCATGTAGTTTTACAAGCACCACCTGTCCCCAGAAGGCATTCCTGCACCACACCAGCTCCTGATGCTAACCCACGCCTGAATGTAACTCTCCCTCTTCTGCCCTCCGAGGACCTCTGCATGTGACTTCTGCCGCTGAAGCTGGCCACACAGCCCCGTCCGCTCCATTTACTAAGTCGCGTTACTCTGGGCGCAAAATTCAACCTCTGCGCCTGTTTCCTCGGCTGGAGGCAAACGTTATCACGGTTGAGGTAGCTCTGCAGGAACTGACACAGTAAGATGGAAAACTGCTCAAAGTCCTGGAGTGATCAGAAGGGCTGTGCCCACGATGGGGGGTGGGGGGGGGGGGGGGGTGGGAGGGAACATCAGAGAGGGAAGGGAACTGAGAGAACATGGAGGGGAACGGGGCAAAGCCCACCCAATACTCCTCCACCTCCATCTCCAAAAATCCCCAAACCCCACTGCCGATGGATTTCCGTGGAAACCAGTAAACAGGGCTGAGCATGCGACGGGGCGGAGGGAGCAGAGATGGTTCCAGAGAGCATGACGGGTGGGAACACGGGGCGGGAGGAAGAAGGGAGCACAGAACGGGCAGGAAGCGTGGCATGGGACCCCCAGCCGCCACCAGCTCCCCAGGAGCCACGGGGAGGAGCTGCGGCCACTAGGCCGCCCGCCTGGGGGCGAGGGTCCTGGAAGAACGTGCCAGCCTCCCTCGTCTTTACAGTGTCCACCCAGCTTGGTGCGGGCGGCCCCTCAGCACAAAGGGCGCCGCGCTCACGTCCACCTCTTGCCTGAAATTCTTGCCAGGAATTTGCTGTGAGAGAGGAAACCGCGTAATGGCTTTGAACCAGACCTTCTGTCTGCGTGACCCAGGGCTAGCTCATGTCAGCCTGCCTCCGGTTCACCTCAAATTTTCCAGTCCGAGTTTCATCTGACCGAGGCGAGCCCCGCCCCCTCACGCACCACCTTCCCCGCGGCCTGACGTTTAGTAGCGACGCTGCTCTCGCTCTGCTCTGCCCTGGGGGGGGGGGGGGGAGGGGGAGACGGGGCTTCCGAGAAGCCAAAGGCGATTCATTCCCTCTTCAAAAGCGCGTGTGAGTCGGCTGCTCTGTGGGATTCCTTCCTGCTGCACCTCATCCTTCCTGGAAGCTTCTCAGAGCCGGTGCCTCCCCCTTACAGGAAAGGAATCCCGCCCTCGCGAGGAACCGTGCAGATGAGGCAGCCGCAAAGAATTTCCCTGCAAGACTTCAATTCACTTTCTGAGCGGCTCCTAGCAGAGATGACCAACATCCACTCAAGGGAGAGAGAGAGAGAGAGAGAGAGAGAGAGAGAGAGAGAGAGAGACAGAGAGACAGAGAGAGAGAGAGACAGAGAGAGACAGAGAGAGGAGAAAGGAGGGAGAGGATCCTAATTTGGCTTACTCAGAGGGACTAATTTTCTCTTCAAGATACTGGTTTCAAGGAAAACCGTAAAATGCATCATATTCAAAAGGGGGAGAGGCAAGAGGCTTCCGGGTTTGCCCGCGAACCGGGCCATCTGTTACCCAATATTAATACTGGATACACGAAGGACTTGCATGGGGCTTTCCCAGAAGCAAAACCATTTGGTTAAATTTGCATGTAGACGTAAGAGAGAAAGTTCAGAGCACGAGTCTGAGTTATCTCACCGCCTTAAAGAACCTAACTTACACTAGACGGCCCTTCACCAGATGCACAAACCTGGTTCTGGGACACTAACAGCAACAGTAGTGAGTGATCTAACGTCAAGAGCAGGAATGGTCCTTGGAACACCCGCCTGCCTGTCCAGGGACAGAACTCCTTCTCCTCCTGAGTAAGGTACTCTGAAGGGCTGAAGGGGATGGCCACCAAGTCTGAAAAGTTTCGGGGATTTTTACCTGAATTCGAATCAAAATTTGGGAGTCAGCAGGTCTATGATAAGCAGGTCAAGTAGAAGGTTAAGGCTGCGGGGTCAGAATCCTTAGTGACTCAGTGTAATAACGCACAAATGACCACAAAACAAAACAGCTCTGATCAATGACAACCAGGGGCACTAACTCCAACCAAGATCTCCGTGGGGCATGTGGGGTGCCTCGGTCGGCTTGGGCTCCCTAACAAAATACCACAGCCAGGGTGACTTAAACAACAAAAATGTAGTCTCTCACAGCTCTGCAGGGTTGGAGATCAGAGTGTTGGCACCATTAACGGAAAGGCAGGTGCCAGAAGCTAGGACCTGAGCAGTTTCAACCACTTTGCTCTGCTGTGAAACTGCTTTCTAGAAGACTTCTGGTGGATGTAGTTACCACCACCTTATAATTTTCTTTCTTTTTTTAATGTTTTTATTTTTTTGAGAGAGAGAGAGAGAGAGAACGCATGAGCAGGAGAGGGGCAGAGAGAGGGAGACACAGAATCCAAAGCAGTCTCCAGGCTCTGAACTGTCAGCACAGAGTCTGATGTGGGGCTCGAACTCAAGAACATGACCTGAGATCATGACCTGAGCCAAAGTCAGACACTGAACAGACTGAGCCGCCCAGGTGCCCCTCACCTTATAATTTTCAAAGTGCTTCCACAGCTAGTTGCCCAGTTCTGGGTATAAATTATATTCTCCTTTGTGGCTGTTTTTTTTAATAGATCTTAATCTCTGTGGAGCAGTTGCGAACAGGTCACTTCTCCATGCATCGGAGATAGACATTACACACGATACCACTTCCACAACACCTCCCTGCTAACTTGCCCTGCCAGACTACAAGTGGGGATGAAAAATAAGTGTAGAGAATTCTATTCGTTTATTATACTTAAAACATAACTTCGAGAACATACCGAGATTAAGTTTAATTTTCCCAATTTGTAGAAGAGAATACTGAAGCCTGAAATGATTATGTGTCTTGCCAAAGGTCACACAACTAATAAGTACACGATCACGGACTAGCACCCAGGTCCTCTGGCTCTAGTCTGATGCTCTCTCCTGGGAAACCGAGTAACGGAAAATTCACTTAAAATGGGAGTCGGGGCTGGGGGGGGGGGGGGGGGGGACCTGGGTGGCTCAACTCAGTCTGTTAAGCATCTGACTCTTGGTTTCAGCTCAGGTCATGATCTCACGTTTTGGAAGCTCAAGCTCAGCATTGGGCTTTGCGCTGATAGTACAGAACCCTGCTTCAGATTCATTCATTCCCTCTCTCCCTCTCTCTGCCCCCCCCCCACAACTGCCTCCCCCTACTCCTGCTGTCTCTTTCCCTCTCTCTCAAAATAAACTTTAAAATTAACTAATTAAAAATAAAAATACATTTATCTGTTTTACAGGTGAACAAATAGCGTATAATGAACATTCAGAGTTCTCATAAATACCGCATTTGGTTCTGTGACACTGAGAAGAAGGCCCAGCCTAAAATTTTAGGCCATCAATAAATCTCCCTTCTACAAATTCTTACATTAAGGACAGACAGAAACGCACACGGGCCACTTTGTGAAGAATGGCTTCAATAGAAGACTTTAAAAGAGGTGGTCAATTGGGCTTATCATACAATCTCAGTCACCTTCTGACCAATAGAATGTACCAATAAACATCTGCAAATAAAATTCATTAGGTGGGTAGTTTTAAAAAATTTTTTTTTTTTTTTAAAAAGAGCAAGTGGTGGAGAGGCAGAGAGAGAGAGAGAGAGAGAGAGAGAGAGAGAGAGGAGACACAGAATCTGAAGCAGGCTCCAGGCTCTAAGCTCTCAGCACAGAGCCCAACACAGGGCTGGAACTCAGGAGCCGTCAGATCATGACCTGACCTGAAGTTGGACGCTCAACTGAGCCACCCAGGCGCCTAAGTGGGCAGTTTTATATTCACAAGCTTTTAATTGACAAATGTGGGATAGCCACTCAATTACCCTCCTAAACTCAATCAATCCAGGCATCCTTGTCTGACCAGGAGGAAAAAATAAACACAGCAACATGGAGGCGGAAGCTCGTGCTCTGGAAACAGTCAGACCTGACTCAATTCCAAGCTCCCGGATGTCCTGTCTGGGCAAAAGGAGGACACGGCCAGCTTCAACAAGGAGTTAGATAAAGATCTAAGAACGGAGTATCTCTAAGACTTCCATATACCAAGCCCCCTTCCTCTCCAATCACTTGCTGAGTCCACATGGGGTTGAAAATACACCCTATGGTACCAGTTCTCATGCTCTGAGAGGAACCTGCAGCAAAGGATCTCATGCTTTGAGGATGAGAGCAGTTCAGGACCCTTGACCAGAAAAATGGAAATATGCACAGAAAGGTGACTGATCTTTGGGAAACTGTTAATCAGTCAGTGGTTCTTGGTCTTCAGTGTCCATCAGAAACTCACAGGGAATATTTTTGAAATACTGATGCCTGGGTTCCACCCCCAGAGATAATTCAAGTTTACCTACGGAGGGCCCAGGCAATTCATTTTTTGTGAGGGTTGAGATACTGCTATGTATTAACTAGTAAGAACTTACCACACAAGAGAACTAGCAAGCTTAATAGAAATGATACACATCCACAATCTTTTGAAGGAGGCATCTGCAAGTACATTTAAGCAAGACTTCACAAGAGCCAGCTTGCATTAAGAGGAAATCATGCATGGGACACCTGGGTAGCTCAGTGGGTTGAGCATCCGACTCTGATTTTGGCTCAGGTCATCATCCCAGGGTTGTGGGATTGAGCCCCTCATCGGGCTCCGTGCTGAGTATGGAGCCTGTTTAAGATTGTCTCTGTCCCTCTCCTTGCTCACATGCTTTCTAAAAGCTTTTTTATTAAAATAATTTTTTTTTAACAAAATGGGAAATCATGCCAACCTAACCTCAATTCCTTTTTTGTAGGATTTCAGAATGACTACCCAGTAGATACAATACCTCTGGACTCCCATAAGACAGATAACATGACCTCCCCCAACAACTGTGGCCAACTTAATCTACTCCCCAGTGTTCATTAGTGGATGAGCCACAACCCACAGGACTGTTCCAAGACTTGCCCTTTCTGGCATTCAGACTACAAAAGTTTTCAAAGAACTTCCAACTGACAACAATGAGATGCTGAACTCTGACATCAACAAAATGAACTTAAACAGAGATACAACAGAGGTTTGCGTGTGGATAAGTCCCAGGGACTCTGACGTCAGTTGACCGTGTGTCCAATATATCCCAACTGCACACACTGCTCACAATACCGAAATTTCACCTCCAGCCCAGACTTCTTCCTTTGAGCCCCGACTCATGACCAATTGCCTACTCAACCTCTCTACTTAAGTGTGCAGCAGGCATCTCAAACTTAACATGATCAAAACCAAACTCCTGCTCTTCTCCAACCGGTCCTCCTGCAGCCTTCAGCAGCTCAATTTCATGACGACTCCATCCTTCCAGGTGCTCAGGCTGAACCCAGAGGCAACGCTGCCTGTCTCTTCCTCTCAAGTTCCACAGCCTAATATCCAAGATGCCCAGCTCTACCTTCGAATAAGCTCTTCCCTGAATCCAACTCCACACCACCGCCACTCCCACCATCCTGCTGGTCAAAGCCACTTTCACCTCTTGCCTGAACCACCATGGAATCTCCTGCCGGTCTCCCTGCTTCTGCCCATGGCGCTCTTCAGTCTATTCTCAATACAGCAGCCAGAATAATCTTACTAAATCCTGAGCAGACCATGTCGTGTCTCTTCTCAAAACTCTCCAGTGGTCCCCACTTCACTCCAAGTAAAGCCAAAGACCTCCAATGGCCAACAGAGCCCTCCAGACCTCCTCTCTTGCACTGGCTACTCCCCCAGAATGTGCAGGACTTCTCTGTGAAGCTGTCCCTTGCCACCCTGACTAAAACTGCCACCTCTCTTTCCCATACACATACTCCTGACCCCTTTCCCTGCCTCATTTTTTCTTCTTAGCACCTATAACCTACTATGTTTTACCTATTTATCTTGTTTATTATTTGTTCTCCCACTAGAATTTAAGTCAAGTGAAGGCAGTGACTGTTACCTATCTTGTTCACTGTTATATCCTGAAAATTTGGACCAGGGACAGGCAAACATTTTCTATAAAGAACTAGATCATAATTATGGCTAGAAACAGATAGAAATAGAATAGGAATAAAAAAATAGATATTTTAGGCTTTGCAGGTCATACAGTCTCTGTTGCAACTACCTGACTCCACTGTTGTAGTCCACAGACAATATACAAATGAATGAGCATAGCCTCATTCCAATAAAACTTTATTTACAAAAACAGACAGTAGGCTGGATGTGACCTACAGGTCACAGTTTGCCAACCCCTAGTCTAGAACATTACCTAGAGTGTAGTAAGCACTCAAAAATATTTGTTAAATTGTCAAAGTGTTAAAATACTACCTCTGGCCAGGGCAAACCTAGAATAGTAGGTCTAGTTCTAGAAGCCACATTAATATAAAGACATTGATAAACCAAGGCACATTCAGTTCGACCAGATGGAAGAGGGTCTGAAAACCCTGCCATTTAAAGGCATCCTAGGAACTAGAGACAATTCTCTGAAATATTTAATGGGTCCATGACAGTGGTCTTTGAATACCACAAGGCCACCATGTGAGGGGGGGGGGGGGGGAGTCAATGTGCTGTGTTCTCTCTCTCTCTCTCTCTCTCTCTCACACACACACACACACACACACACACACACACACACACACACACACACGAGATACAGATGGTTAGAAACTGCCCAAAAGAAAACTGGCTTAATACAACATTTCTGGTATTTCGGTATGAAGGCATAAGAGACACTGCCCACTGCACAATGTCTGGAAGGGATTCCTGTACTGAGTATGAGTGAAGAACTCTACTGTCCAACCATATAATTCCCTGACATTGGAAGTAGGGCAGACAGGAGCTAGCTTGGGGAAAAAGAGCAGACAGAAACTAGCCCCATGAAGAGGCCAGCAGAGAAGTGGCCATGGAACCAGGAAATGGAATGAGAAACTAAGTCCATGCAGTACAAGACTGGGGAGAAGAGGTAAGTATGAAAGTTGGTTGGCTAAGATGTAAAAGGGGTCTTGAACGACTGTATCAAACACTACGAGGTGGCAGGGAGGGGCAAGATGACTGAGGGGCATCCACAACACTTCTCGATGTTCTCAGGACACACTACCCCTTTTCCACAAATCTGTGTCCCACACACGCCCACCTTCCTCATGCAACCGCTACCATGGGAGCACAACTCTGCCCTACAACAGCGCACACCTGACGTGTTGTGATTAGACACATGGAACACACTTCCCAGTCCACCTTATGGTCAGAGGTGACCAGGTGACTGACACCTGGCCCACGAAATGTGAGTGTAAATGACGTAGGTCACTTCCACGCCACGAACACAGAAACCAGCCACATACAACTTCTTTCCAGCTGAATAAAGAGGACTCAATGGAGAGCACCCAAGGACCAAGCCACAAGACATGAAAAGTCCAGCGACTGAACAAATGTACAGTGTGGTTCCCCACTGCCACCAACCCCAAACAGACTATAAACATGAGATTAAGTGTGGCTTGTTTTGTTTTTTAACTCAATTACTAAGATTTGGGGCTTGTTTTGTTCAGCAACTAGCACTATTTACAGAATTAAACAGACAAGACTGTGTGAGCGCTTTGAGAACAGGAATGTTATTTTTATGAATTTGAATGCCGCAATGAAAAAGGCACTCAAATGTTGGCTGAACGAATTACCTAAACCACAAAGGGGCTGAATCAGTACCCCTGGCCTCCCACTGTGCTCTCAAACAGAGATGGATTTTAAGGGCTGAGAAAGAGTTCAGAAAAGTGGTTCCCAAACCTTAAGCATCTGAGTCACCCAGAATCCTGTTAAAAAATTCTGATTTCAGGATGCCAACAGCTCTCCCCCCAAGCCCCAGATTATGTTCCTTGGGTAAGAAATGAGATTCTGAAATTTACATTGATTCGCTACCTAGGAAATAAAGTACGGCAATACACAAACAAAAATGTTAGGTTACAAACGCTAAGGTAACATAGCTACCATTTCATATGTATTCACTGCTCACTATCTGCCAGACACCATTCTGTTTACCAGTGTCTGGTTCATTTCATATTCTCAACAACCCTATGGGATGCGGACGATTATTCCCACTTCATTTGCCCATGGTCAGGGGAGTCGTAGAGTCAGATTTATCCCCAGGCACTTTTAGCTTCAGATGGGGCGCGCTGTTCCACTGTAACCAGGATCAGGGCTCAGTGCTGTATAAATGTGCCTCGGGCAATGGTGCTGGGAAAGCCACACAGGCTTCAGCCTTGCTCTCCCCCATCCGCTCCCACAACCCTGGTTGTGAACCCAGGGGTTCACTGAGAGCCAGCTGCCTCTCTTCAGTCAGGACCCCAATCCTGGCTCTGGGGGACCTGCACAGGCAGAATAGTTACAAAATCTGCCTCACCTCATCAGAAAACTCTCATAGTGAGAAACTGTTGAAGAGGAGACTCAAAAAGCAGGTTCTGAAGAATTCTAAATACCACTCTTAAGAACTGTTCTTGAAAGCAGTAAGGAGTAGCAGAGGTTTTTAAGCAGGAGGATGGCAGGGATTTGTTTTAGGGTAAAGACTGGAAGTAGGAAGATCCGCTGGGAGGAAGAAAAGCCAAGAGCATGAGCTGAGGCTGGAACAGGAGAGGGATACAGGCTCAGAGGTGTCCACCTTCCCTTGGGCTCACACACTCACATTCAGGAAACACTTGCTGAATGAAGGACTCAAAGGGCATGTCTAAAGTTGAATCAATGGGATTTGATGTCAGAAGACAAAGTCCTTGAGAACAGACAGGTTCTGGGCCCCTGGGTGGCTCAGTCAGCTCAGTCGACTAAGCGTCCAACTTCGGCTCAGGTGATGATCTCGCTGCTCATGAGTTCGAGCCCTGCTTCGGGCTCTGTGCTGACAGTTCAGATCCTGGAGCCTGCTTCAGATTCTGTGTCTTCTTCTCTCTCTCTGCCCCTCCCCTACTCACACACTGTCTCTCTCTCTCTCTCTCTCTCTCTCTCTCTCCCAAAAATAAACATTTAAAAAATTTTTAAAAAAATGGACAGGTTCATGTCTTAATAACTGGATGGACAAGAAAACACATGGCAATTCAGGAGACGGCATGATGGAGACAGGGTAGGAAAATGTGTTTCACAGACGAACATCTGTGAAGAGCAAATTCACTCACTAACATGACTTTTAAATATCTGCTGGATAGTCAGCATACTCATTTATTTCTTTGGTCAACCAGTGTTAACCTGTCGGAGCTAAAGGCAGGCAGACAAAAACAGGAACCTGAGAACAGGTGGCCACTGTGTGTGCTGAGGACTGTGGGCAGGGTACCAGTTGGGGCAGTGACTTCCCCCTCCTCCTCGCTACAGGTCCCAGACAAGTTACATAACCCCTCTGGGCCTGGATTTCCTCCAGTATGACATATTCACGGTCTTATACAATTGAGGATTAACAGGGACATTAAACGTAAACCAGTGAGCAAAAAATTCTGAGCCCACAGGAAGCATCCAATAGGTGTTAGTTACGATCTGTATTGTTATCTAAATGGACCCATCTCAGGAGGACTAAGCATCCTCCACCCCCCTAAGTGCCCAGCAGGAACTTAAAATGTAGATCCCCAAATCCCACCCACACCAATCAGAACTAGAATACCTAGAGAAAGGGAAGGTTCCTCATCTGTATTTTTATGGGCATCTCATAAAATACTGCTGAAACAGATAACGTGAGTTTTAACTTCTAAAAAACATTCGTCTTACTCTCTAACTTATACTTTTGGTTGTGTCACTGTATGTACATAATATATATAAATAATATATATTAATATATATAATATATATATATAATATAATAATATATAATAATATATAAATATATATAAAAGAATTAATCTCTTTGGGTGTATCAATCTTTGGGGCACCTGGCTGGCTCAGTTGGTAGAGCATGCAACTCCTGATCTTGAGATTACAAATTCAAGCCCCACGATGCATGTAGAGATTAAAAATATTTTTAAAATAAAAATAATTGGATCAATCTTTAAATGGATCTAAAACTTATATTCCAGTCTTTAGGAGCCCCCTGGCCATAACAACCTGAGGCTTTAACTCTGGACTAGGTGACTTCTAGGTGACCTGCATTAACGATCATCCCCGTCTCCCAATTTTAAGGCTCAGATATTCATTTACATGCAGCCACAAAGAACTTGCAGGGCCAGAGATAAGAGCTGGGTCCATTCCAAAGCCTAGACCTTCCCACTGCATCACTGCCAACCACTTCTGCACAATTCATCAGCATAGAAACATTGAAAATACTTGCACAGGCTCAGAGCTCACACAAAGAACACCCCCCCCCTGCCCAGAGACATTCTGGTGGTATCAGACAGGGTGTCCTGGCTCCACTGAAAAGTTACAGGTTAAGATTTAGGATAAAGGCTCATGTTGCACACAAGGACCCTGGGTTCCACACCCCACAGAGCAGGTGCAGCCTGGGAGATGTGCGAGGAGGGAGGGGATCCCCTGGAGGACTCAGAAAGGCAAATTAGCTGAATGAACACTAGTTAACCCCTTTTATGTTGAGCAGATGCAGAAACTATAGAGATAAAGACCCAAAAAAATTAAGTTTAAGCTATAGGAGATAAACTTAGTAAATTTTGTTACACTGTTTATTTCACTGCAGGGGCTTAGTAAATTTCAACAAGGGTGTTTTGCTTCAGGCTGTAGTTATTGTACAAATTTGCCAAAACTCCTCAAACTAAATGCTGAAGACACAAACAGGCTGAGGCCAGAAAAAGGGCCCTGGAAAGCTAACCCAGCCTCCATCAGTAACATCTGGATTTCTGGTAACAAACAACGGAAGATTAACATTAAGAGGCATTTTGGGAGCATGCCAAACAGGCTCAGTCAGAAGAGCGTGCACCTCATGATCTCCAAGTTGTGGGTTTGAGCCCCATGTTAGGTGTAGAGTGTACTTTAAAAAAAAAACAAAAAAACAAAAAAAAACCTTCAGGGGTGCCTGGGTAGCATAGTTGGTTAAGCATCTGACGTCAGCTCAAGTCATGATCTCATAGTTTTTGAGTTCAAGCCCCCGCATCAGACTCTCTGCAGGGAACCGGTCTTGGATCCTCTGACCCCCCTTTCTCTGCCCCTTCCCCTGCTTGTGCGTGCTCTCTCAAAAGTAAACATTTTTTTTAATCTTTAAAAAAAAGTGGGGGGCATCTTGAAAATGGTGCCAAGCCCTAGTTTAAAATGAAACATCTCTGGGGGGTGCCTGGGTGGCTCAGAAGGTTAAGTGTATGACTCTTCACTTTGGCTCAGGTCATGATCCCAGGGTCTTGGGATTGAGCTATGCGGTGGGCTCCATGCTTGAAATTCTCTCTCCTGAGGACCCAAAATCACGAATGAAAATGGATTTATCACAACCAATCCCTCAGAAATACAAGCAATTATCGGAGAATACTATGAAAAATTAGATGCCAACAAACTGGACAACCTGGAAGAAATGGATAAATTCCTAGACACCCACACACTACCAAATCTCAAACAGAAAGAAATAGAAAATTTGAACAGACCACAACCAGTGAAGAAATTCAATCAGTTATCAAAAATCTCCCAACAAATAAAGAGTCCTGGACCAGATGGCTTCCCTGGTGAATTCTACCAGACATTTAAAGCAGAGATAATACCTATCCTTCTCAAGCTATTCCAAAAAAATAGAAAGGGAAGGAAAACTTCCAGACTCATTCTATGAAGCCAGCATTACTTTGATTCCTAAACCAGACAGAGACCCAACAAAAAAAGAGAACTACAGGCCAATATTCCTGATGAATATGGATGCAAAAATTCTCAATAAGATACTAACAAATCGAGTTCAACAGCATAGAAAAAGAATTATTCACCATGATCAAGTGGGATTCATTCCTGGGCTGCAGGGCTGGTTCAACATTCACAAATCAATCAATGTGATACATCATATTAATAAAAGAAAAGAGGGCTGCCTGGGTGGCTGAGTTGGTTAAGCAGCCGACTTCAGCTCAGGTCATGATCTCGCAGTCCGTGAGTTCAAGTCCCACGTCAGGCTCTATGCTGACAGCTCAGAGCCTGGAGCCTGTTTCAGATTCTGTGTCTGCCTCTCTCTGACCCTCCCCGGTTCATGCTCTGTCTCTCTGTCTCAAAAATAAGTAAAAGTTAAAAAAAAAAAAAAAAAAAAAAAAAAGAACCATATGATCCTGTCAATCGATGCAGAAAAAGCATTTGACAAAATACAACATCCTTTCTTAATAAAAACCCTCAAGAAAGTCGGGATAGAAGGAACATACTTAAACATCATAAAAGCAATTTATGAAAAGCCCACAGCTAATATCATCCTCAATGAGGAAAAAGTGAGAGCTTTCCCCGTGAGATCAGGGACACCATGCCAGGGATGTCCGCTCTCACCACTGTTGTTTAATATAGTGTTGGAAGTCCTGCCTAGCATCAGCAATGAGACAACAAAATGAAATAAAAGGCATCAAAACTGGCAAAGAAGTCAAACTTTCACTTTTCGCAGACAGGATACTCTACATGGAAAAACCCATAGACTCCACCAAGACTCCTAGAACTGATACATAAATTCAGCAAAGTCACAGGGTACAAAAATCAATGTACATAAATCAGTTGCATTTCTATACAGCAGTAATGAAGCAAAAGAGAAATAAAGAAACTGATCTCATTTACAATTGCACCAAGAACTATAAAATACCTAGGAATAAACCTAACCAAATAATGTAAAAAATCTGTATGCTGAAAACTATAGAAAGCTTATGAAGGAAACTGAAGTAGACACAAAGAAATGGAAAAACTTTCCATGCTCATGAATGGGAAGAATATCGTTACAATGTCAATAATACCCAAAGCAATCTACACGTTCAATGTAATCCCAATCAAAATTGCACCAACATTCTTCTCAAAGCTAGAACAATCCTAAAATTTGTATGGAACCACAAAAGACACAAATAGCCAAAATAATTGAAGAAGAAAACCAAAGCAGGAGGCATCGCAATCCCACACTTTAGCCTCTACTACAAAGCTGTAATCATCAAGACAGCATGGTATTGGCTCAAAAACAGACACATAGACCAATGGAATAGAATAGAGAACCCAGAATTGGACCCACAAATGTATGGCCAACTAATCTTTGACAAAGCAGGAAAGAGTATCCAATGGAAAAAAGACAGTCGGTGATGGGAGAATTGGTCAGCAAAACATGCAGAAGAATGAAACTGGACCACTTTCTTATACCATTCACAAAAATAAACTCAAAATGGATAATGGACCTGAATGTGAGACAGGAAACCATCAAAACCCTAGAGGAGAAAGCAGGCAACCACCTCTTTGACCTCAGCCACAGCAATTTCTTACTCGACACATCTCCAAAGGCAAGGGAATTAAAAGCAAAAATGAACTATTGGGACCACATCAAGATAAAAAGCTTCTGCCCTGCAAAGGAAATAATTAACAAAACTAAAAGGCAGACAGAATGGGAAAAGATATTTGCAAATGACATATCAGATAAAGGGTTAGTATCCAAAATCAATAGAGTACTTACCAAACTCAACACCCGAAAAACAAGTAATCCAGTGAAGAAATGGGCAGAAGACATGAATAGATACTTCTCCAAAGAAGACATCCAGATGGCCAACAGACACATGAAAAGATGCTAAACATCACTCCTCATCAGGGAAATACAAATCAAAACCACACTGAGATAACACCTCACACGTGTCAGAATGGCTAACATTAACAACTCAGGCAACAACAGATGTTGGCGAGAATGCGGAGAAACGGGAACCCTCTTGCACTGTTGGTGGGAATGCAAACTGGTGCAGCTCTCTGGAAAACAGTGTGGAGGTTCCTCAAAAATTTAAAATAGAACTACCCTACGACCCAGCAACAGCACTACTAGGAATTTATCCAAAGGATACAGGAGTTCTGATTCACAGGGGCACATGCACCCCAATGTTCATAGCAGCGCTTTCAACAATAGCCAAACTATGGAAAGAGCCTAAATGTCCATCAACTGATGAGTGGATAAAGAAGATGTGGTTTATACATACAATGGAATACTACCTGGCAATGAGAAAGAATGAAGTCCTGCCATTTGCAACTGTGTAGATGAAACTGGAGGGTATTATGCAAAGTGAAATAAATCAAAGACAGTATCCTTATGTTTTCACTCATATGTGCATCTTGAGAAACTTAACAGAAGACCATGGAGGAAGGGAAGGGGAAAAAAGTAGTTACAAACAGAGAGGGAGGGTGGCAAATCACAAGAGACTCTTAAGTACAGAGAACAATCTGAGGGTGGATGGGGGGGGCGGGGGGGGAGAGGGGAAATGGGTGATGGGCATTGAGGAGGGCACTTGTTGGGATGAGCACTGGGTGTTGTATGTAAGCCAATTTAACAATAAATTATATATATTTTTTTTAAATCAGATCCTCTCTCTCTCTCTGCCTCCCTACCCCACTCATGCTCTCTCTTAAAAAAAAAAAATAAAATACTATCAGCTACCTAATAACATACACCACAGCCACTGTTTGGAAAGAAACTAAACTAAATGAATACATGACACGTCTGCATTCCCAATCACTGAGGGCCCAATGCAGCCAACCTCTAGAAACCATTACAGCACTCAGCATTATCTGCACTTCCCTCGCATCCTCAGCCTTCTCTGAGAAGTCTCCAGAGAGTCTACCCTGGCACCAGTGGCAATCTCCACAACAGCATTCACTTTGCAAGATGACAGTTCACCGACTGTGCCAGTGTCAGGGGAGTGAGAATGTAAGCCATTCTCCGGTGGCCCAAACCCTCCTCAACCCCATTCTCTGGGGACAGGTCTGAGCTGCTAACCACAGGCAGGAGGGTGGATGGATAAATGCAGAGCACACCCCCAGGGATGCTGTGCAGCGGGGGAGCCGGGGACATGTCCAGGGAGTCTTGAGGGACAGGACGATCTAGTGCCCAGCTGGATACACCACACCATTTACTTCCAATAATGGGAAAAGAGGAAGAATTATTCAATAAACCATGATGAGAAAATGGGCTGTCTGGGGAAAAATGGGGCCTCTCTTACACCAAATACAAAAGGAAATTCTAGCTGCCTTTAACATTAGAAAGAAAATGCTTATGGAGATTTAGATGACGCCAGAATCTAAAAAAGATCTATTACAGAAGCAACAGGAAAAACCAGAAAGAAAGAAAAAAAAAAAAGGAAAAACCAGAAAGAAAAGCCCGATTAATGACACATAAATTTATGTAGGGGAGGGGTGCCTGGCTGGCTCAGTCAGTTCAGCAGGCAACCCTTCATCCCCGGGTTGTGAGTTTGAGCCCCACAATGAGTGTAGAGATTATTTGGAAAAAAAAAAAAAAAAAAAAACAACTCTGATCTAAATTGAGACAAATGAAAATCTGAAAAAATATGATAAGCACTATTATAAGTTATTTCAAAAGGTATAAATGCCTCATGGGAAAAAATGTAACACAAATTCAAAGATATTTAAAAAAAGCTCCATCTATATGAATCAAATTCAAATTAAAACTTTGATATTTTTAACCTTTTAAGCACCTTAATTCAGGTATTTAAAGTTCACAATGAAACATGCACACAAGCCGATATTGAGGGTCAACTGGTCCAAAACTGAGAAATCATTTTGCCTTTCACCACTTACTCTACTTCGGGGAATAGAGAAAAAGGAAAGACGCACAAAGATACATGGACGTGCATTGCATCATAATCAGAAATAAACTGTACTCGACACAAGTGAAAGACTGAATAAACCACAATCATTAAATATACTGTTTTGACGATTTAAGCCCATATATAAATGTTAACCATTGGAAATTAAGAAAGAATCAGGATCCAAAACTATTTGGCTGGGGGGGGGGGGGGGGGGGACTACTTGGTTTTGTAGAAAAGACACATGCACAAGAGTTTTAGGAGGAAGACGAAAACACAACCAAAACATCAGCAGATATACTTGGCTAATAAAAACAAATCATCCAGGGGCACCTGGGAGGCTCGGTCAATTGGGTATTGGATCCTTAATTTCAGTTCAGTTCATGGTCAAAAGGCTCATGGGATGGGGCCTCAAGTTGGGCTCCATGCTGACTACGGAGGAGCCTGCTTAAGATTCTCTCTCCGCCTCCCCCCACCCCCCCCCCCCCCACTCACGCTCTCTGTAAAATAAACCATCCATATTCCTTTCTTTTTCTGTAGTTTTAAATTTCTTACAAAAACAGAAAAATATATATATATATTCTTTTGAAAAATTCCTAACAGGGATGCCTAGCTGGTTCAGTCTGTAGGGCATGCAACTCTTGATCTCAGGGTTGTGAGTTCAAGCCCCACACTGGGTGGGCACAGAGCCTACTTAAAAAATAGAACAGGGGCACCTGGGTGGCTCAGTCAGTTAAGGGTCCAACTTCAGCTCAGGTCATGATCTCACAGCTTGTGGGTTGGAGCCCCACGTCAGGCTCTGTGCTAACAGCTCAGAGCCTGGAGCCTGCTTCAGATTCTGGGTCTCCCTTTGTCTCTGCCCCTCCCCCACTTGCATGCACACCCTCTCTCACTTAAAAATAAATATTTTTTAAAAATTGTTTAAATAAAGCAAAAATCCACAACAACTGCCAATAGCCACAAACGTATGACCCCTAGACTCTAAGACCAAAGTGTGCTGTGAAAACACCAAAACCCCAGTAAGGGGGTTTTGTATAGAAGTCAGTAAAGCTAGTTATCAGCATCATTTGGATAGACAGCTACCAGTTCACAAGTTTAGAAAGCAGATGAAATTTAAGAAAAGCAAATATCCAATGAGAAGCTGAAAACTAGGGCTTTTCTCTACAAGTTGGGCCTTATCTCCAGGCAGTACTCCCTGACTGGGCTCATTTCAGCTTTCCCACCTGCAGCCAGAAGGGTACACATGGAAATCACTAAGGTGGCCTCCGACTTTAAAACCTCTAAAACTGCAGGGGCGCCTGGGTGGCTCAATTGGTTGACCATCAGACTTTGGCTCAGGTCATGATCTCATGTGAGTTTGAGCCCCGCGTCAGTCTCTGTGCTGACAGCTCAGAGCCTGGAGCCTGCCTGGAGACTGCTTCGGATTGTATCCCCCTCTCTCCCTGCCCCTGCTCGCTCATGATCTCTCTCTTTCACAAAGTTAAATAAACACTTAAAAAAAATTTTTTTAAGCCCTAGAATTGCAGAAGGTAAATAAACCAACGTAGGATAGCAATCACGGTCAATCTGACCTCAAAAGACTTGCACAACCCTTTTTTAAAACTGGAATAACAATGCCACTGGGGGCGGTGGCTTCAAGCAGCGAGCCAGGCTCAACCTTCCATCAGCATCACCTGCAGCACCTGTTTCAAACCCACCCCCCCCCCCCCCCGAGTTTCTACATAATTTACAGAACAGGTCTGAAATGGGGGCTGGAGAATTTGCATCCCTAACAAGCTCCCAGGTGATGCAGATGCTAAAGCCGTTAAGAGCCCGGCTTTGAGGACAGGTGCCCTAAAGCATGGTGATAGCTTTCACAAGCACCATCTCATCTCCAACAGCAGTAACTTTAAGAAACTCCGGCCTGCAAGACCAAAAGTGTGTATGGACTAGCCTTCTCCACGTATTTAAGAGCAAGTGTCCCGGGGCGCCTGGGTGGCTCAGTCGGTTAAGTGGCCGACTTCGGCTCAGGTCATGATCTCACGGTCCGTGAGTTCAAGCCTCGCGTCAGGCTCTGTGCTGATGGCTCAGAGCCTGGAGCCTGTTTCAGATTCTGTGTCTCCCTCTCTGACACTCACCCGTTCATGCTCTCTCTGTCTCAAAAATAAATAAACGTTAAAAAAAAAAAAAATTAAAAAAAAAAAAAAAGAACAAGCGTCCAAACAGAAGCAGCTCAGTACAGCGGTTACAAACACAGGCTCAGGAGCCAGACTGCCTGCTTTGGGATCCTGCTCTACATCTAAATAGCTGTGTGATCCCAAGCAACTTCACCTCTGCTTCAGGACTGTCAGGTGTAAAACAGAGAGAAGCACTCCTTCCCCTGCAGTAAGGAAGTTGGAAATAGCTTCATCCAAAATCCTCATCTTCCCATTTTCACGTGAAAAATCCACAAACAGAAAGTGCTTCAGAATTCCTTGCCCTGCCTGAAGTTAAGGAGACATTTGCCTGCTTCACCACTGTTGACCATACCCACATCCAAATTTCTTCTTCTACCCATAGTCCTCTTTCCTTCAGAGGGGCCAAAGGGCCAAGAGATGTTCCCACACAAAGTGAATACACCAATCAAAACAAACGTAGGCATACTCACCCCCTTGGGATCTCCTAGGCTTACCCCATTTAAAAGAGTAAATTATCAGAATGTGGGTAAGATTAGAGCCTTCAGGTTAGTTTGGGGTCAAGAAACAAAAGATCTAATGCAAATGCAATTTAAGTCCAAAGGTTCAGGCCCACCTAGTTAGTAGTCCCAGCTACGACATGGAAAACTAGCCAAGAGCTTCACCTCTCTGAGCCGTTTTTCACCCCTGTGTTTTCTCCCAGCTCAGGGACCCTCCAATAATTTTAGGTCCATAGGGAGCCTGGAGAAGACTACCTGCATTAAGACCACGGATCACTTCTACAAAGGCTAGAGATCCAGAGACCACAGGCTTCAAGGACCCCATCTCCAGAGCGGTCCTCAAAGGTGGAAATGGAAATAATTGCAATAAGGAAAGCGGCTGTTCAAAGACATGCTCCAGTTGTGGCTCTGTGTGGCCAGGATAAAAACGTGTTAAAGAGCAGTGTTCCCATTTATTAAATAAAAAAGCTGTTATTTTACCCACACGAAATATGCCACAACTAGATACCAGGACACGGTGTGAGACACACAGGAACAGAGGAAGGGGAAGAGAGAGACATGGTCACAGCCACACAAACACACAAGGGAGCCCGGTGGAGTTGCAGCTCAGTGTCACAGAAGGAATATCGGAAGAGGTGGGAACGCCGTGGGGGAGATGGCAATGGTCCAGGGCACTAATTAAACTGCGGTTAAGTTTAGATAAAGGAAGCTGTTCACAAGCTGCTTGCTTAGGAAGAAAAAGGTGCAGCTTTAGCTCATGAGAAGTGCGAATCCCTGAGCGGCACGGGGGAAGTGGGCTAAGGGGGGGAAGGGTCTAGTCGGTTCTCCCACTAGGCAGTAATTCTCCCCGGGCAGCTACGGCTCTCCCCCTCCCCAGCTCCTGCTCCGACTCCTGCGGCGGCGGTCGCTGCTGCTGCTGCTGCTGCTGCTGCTGCTGCTGCTGCTGCTGCTGCTGCTCCCAGGCACTGGACGCTGGCAGAGCCGCGAGCACCAAGGCAGGGATCCCCTGGTCCCCAGAACCCCTCTCCGGCCCTGTTCCCGCGCCCGCCCTGGGCGCCGGGGCGCAGACGGGGACCACGCGGCCGGCGTGGGGCGGCCCCACGGGCGGCTGGAAGCCGCGTGCTCCCGTCGCCGGCTGCAAGAGCTCCCACGCCGCGACCCTCTGCCCTCCAGCCCCAGAAGGCGCCGGCAGCGACAGGCAGGCGCGCGGCGGCGGCGCGATGTCGCAGCTCGGGCGGGGCGCTCACCAGAAGAATACGCGCGAGCAGAGGTTCGCGTCCTGCAGCGGGTTGGGCTTCACGTCCGGGTACACGGGCAGCATCTTGCCGGCGGGGTCGTGCTTCTCCCGGAGACGCGGGCGGGGATACCGGAGCTCCTGTGCCGCGCGGGTCCTCACGGCGGGAGCCCAAGAACCACCCGTTTCCGGGAGCAGAGCGCCGGCGGCCCGCCCCGTTCCCGCCCCCACCCCCGGGCCGCGCAGCTGCTGCAGCCGGGAGACGGGAGCCGCGCGCCGCGTGCGAGGCGGCGGGACGGGGGCGGCGGAGACCACGCTGCCCGTACCCCGAGCAGGTGCGAGGCGACGCCGTTGGATGAAGGCGGGTAGGCCGAGCTCGCGGCCCGCAGGGCCCTGCGCGGAGGCGCCCACGTGCTCAAACCTGGATGCAAACTTTGCATAAGTTCGGGCTCCCAGCCCCGGCACCCTGCTGAGGGTGCCGAGGGGAGGCGCCGGCTCTGCCCGCCCCCGCGGCTCGGACGCGCCCCCTGGGCTGCTGCTTTGAGAGCTGCGGGACGGCTTTCGCCTGCCTTCTGGGCTGGCTGCCCTCATCAGGACCAAACAAGGGTGCTAGGGCAGGTGGTCCAGCCTGCGAGCCAAACGTTTGACCTCAGACAACAGCAGGATTTAGCACAGATTATCTTTGTAGAGCTGCAAGACCTAAAGAAAGGTAATAGAGGATTGAAGATGAATGCATGCTGTCATTGGGGGAAGCTTTTCCCATCTCACCTGTTGCATTGCACGAAGGAGCTCTTGGCAGATTTTTGCTGCCCTCTGAGATTGAGAAAGGCCGGTAGGGAGGAGAGAGCCGGCCTTATGGTTTCATTCATCATGCCCTGGGAGCCCAGCAGAGTAAAAGTAGCCAAGGGAACATGTTACAGAACACTGGTTAGTTGCACTACAGGGGGGCCTTGACTCCCTTCTAACTTTAACAAGGCCAGATTCAAGAAGGTGTTGTTATTTATTATCCCTGTTTTCCAGATGAGAAAGATAAGACTAAAGGACAGAACTTATACATCGTCCATAAATGATGAAACCCAATTTGGACTCAAGTCAGAGTCCAGCATGGGCTGCCCCACTAGTGATGGTCAGTGTGCGTGAAAAGTGCCCAAATAGGCTGGTGGGATGAATGAATGATTGCAGGACCTGATGAACAAAACCTTGGACTCCCACTCCTAAGTCTTTGGTTGTTGTGTGGCCATCTTACCAGCTCAGCAGCTTCTCTTCCCTTCAACCCTAATTGAAGAAAAAGCAAAGGTTTCAGTTCAAAATACTTACAGCAAGATCACTTTTTTTTTTTTTAATTAAGTAAACTCTACCCCCAAGGTGGGACTCAAATACACCACAGGAGATCAAGAGTTCCAAGCTCTACTGACTGAGCCAGCCAAGTGCCCCAAGATCACTTTACTTTTTAATAATTTCCCATTTACCTTGGCTAAAATGGTGTTATCGATAATGGCTTTGGTTGCCAGAGGGGAGGCGAGTGGGTGAAATAAGTGAAGGGGATTAAGAGTACACTTGCCAGGCACCTGGGTGACTCAGTCGGTTAAGCCTCCAACTTCAGCTCGGGTCATGATCTCACAGTCAGTGAGTTCGAGCCCGGTGTCGGACTCTGTGCTGACAGCTCGGAGCCTGGAGCTCGCTTCAGATTCTGGATCTCCCTCTCTCTCTCTCTCTGCCCCTCCCCCGCTCGTGCTCTGTCTCTCTCAAAAATAAAATATTAAAAAAATATATATACTTAACCATGATTAGCGCTGAGTAATGTATGGAATTGTTGAATCATTATATACACCTGAAACTAATACAATACCAGTGTTAATTATACTTGAATAAAAAATGATTTTTAATGTCAGTTATGCAATATGAAAAATGTTGGAAAACTGGTGTAGACCAATGTGACTATAGTTGACAATACTATTCTGTCAAGTATACTGTGTTCTTGAAATTTGCTGAGAGAGCAAATCTTGGGTGCTCTTAGGAAAAAAAGAAAAATGGTTAAGATGTGAGATGATGGGAGGGGTTACCTGGGTGGCTCCATCAGTTAAGCATCCGACTCTTGGTTTCAGCTCGTCATGATCTCACGGTTCATGGGTTCGAGCCCCTTGTCAGGCTCAGCAGCTGGCATCTCAGAGCCTGCTTGGGATTCTCTCTCTCTCTTCTCTCTCAGCCCCTCCCCCGCTCACACTGTCTCTGTCTCTCTTGACTTAAACAAAAAGATGTGAGGTGATGGACATGTTGATTGGCTTGGTTGTAAATGTTTCATAATGTAGATGTATACCAAGTCTCAGTTGTACACCTTCTGTACAATTTTTTGATTGTCACTCATACCTCAGTAAAGCAGGAGAGAAATGACCTTTAAAGAAAGCCTTGGGGCTGAGCTGGGTGGCTCAGTTAAGTGTCCGACTCTTGATTTCCACTCAGGTCGTGATCTCCCTTCATGAGTTCAAGCCCCTGTCAGTGCAGAGCTTGCTTGGGATTCTCTCTCCTCTCTCCTCTCTCTCCTTCTCTCTCCTTCTCTCTCTGCCCCTCTCCTCTCTGTGCTCTCTTTCTCTCTGTCTCAAAATAAATAAGTATACTTCAAAACAAAAAGAAAGCCTTACTATATTCATTTTTTTATAAGTCAAATGTGTAAGAATAGCAAAATGTTGACCATGTTTAATTGATGGGTGATGGGAGTTTATTATACTATCTCCTTGATATTTCATGTATGTTTGATAATTTCCATTATAAAAAGGAAGATATTTAGGTCTCAATATTATAAGAAAACTATAATTATTCAATTATTCCCTTTCTGTGTTAGCTCTTTCTCAGATAATGCAATCTATAAACCTAAATAATCAGCCCTCCCCTGATTATAGTTCTTGAAACTCCCTACATTTTCCAGCCTAAATGCTCAGCCAGCAGGTCTGAGTCAAGATGAAGGCCATGCTCTCTAAAGTTAGAAGTCAAGTGACTTCCCTTGTCACTCTGCCCCAGGCCACTCTCCAGCCCTACAACTCCCAGAATTATAGTTAGCTGGTTACAAACTGCCAAAAACACTCTGTCCCTTCAGCTTCTGCTGAGTCCTTTTTTTTTTCAAACTAAGATCTTTTGAAACCTCTTACCGTTATTTCCTGTACATGAACTAATATGGTATTTAGAAGGATTATGAGAACCAGTGTTAAATTATAGGGAGAAGACTAGATTTGGAACCAGGGGACCAGGCGTACAGACTTTTCACTTATTACCTAAACTTCCTGACCCTTCTTTTCCCCAGGTCTAAAACGGGAATCAATATGCCCCCCTCTTCCTGCTTCCTACAGAGTTATTGTGAGCCTCACAACTCATAACTGTACTTTGTAAAACCTAAGGCAACATATAAATAAAAGGGTTTTTTTTTTTCATTCATTTAACAAATGCTTAGTGAATGCCTTTTAAGTATATGACCACGAGGCCAGGCACAGAGCATGCAAAGCATTACCTGCACATGTTTACTGATTTTTTTTTAATATTTTTTAATGTTTATTTATTTTTGAGAGAGAGACAGAAGTGTAAGCAGGGGAGGGACAGAGAGAGCAGGAGACACAGAATCTGAAGCAGGCTCCAGGCTCTGAGGTGTCAGCACAGAGCCCAACGTGGGGCTCGAACCCATGAACCACCAGATCATTACTGAGCCACCCAGGCATCCTACATGTTCACTGATCTTAAATAAATAGTTCAGTACTGTAACTACATAGGCAGTAAGTATCGGACAGGCTGTGGAGCAATCAAATTGCTGGCAGGGACGTAACATGGTACAGCCACAAAATTACCACCTTACCCAGGAAGTCCACTCCTGGTATCTGTTGGTTTGGAGGCATCCCAAGAGCTCCCCTGGTGTAACCTGAAACTGTCCCCTGTACTTGGAGGGCAGGGAGAGACCGAAGACAGAGGCAGCCCATTCCAGTTGGTAGGTGGCAGTGTTCATAAACAAAGTGAACTTTTATACAGCTTGTCTTGAGTGGCAGCAAGAAAAATGGATCCCCACACCCACCAGTCAAATCTTAAATCTGTGAAGAGGCCTTAACTAGGTTCAGACACATATAACATGCAGATTCTCTCAATACCACATCACTATCTCAAGGCTGTGTCCTTGGGGCAGCCTCTGGGAGTGGGAGCCCACATTCCGAGGACAAGGAAGGGGGTGAGGAGACTCCAATGGCTGGGGTGAAGCTCATGGGTCAACTGATGGTCATGTCTTTTCAACGACATACCCCAGCACTGTCTACCTAAGATAAATGAAAACATGTCTGCACGATAAAAACTTAGACACAAGGGCACCTGCTGGCTCAGTCAGTAGAGCATACAATTCTTGATCTCAGGGTTGTAAGTTCAAGTCCAACACTGGGTATAGAGATTACATAAAACTAAAAATCTTAAAAGTAAAAATAAATAAAAACTTAGACACAAATGTCAGGGGCACCTGAGTGACTCAGTCGGTTAAGCGTCCAACTTCAGCCCAGGTCATGATCTTGCAGTTTGTAGTTGGAGCCCCACATTGGGCTCTCTGCTATCAGCACAGGGCCCGCTTCAGGTCCTCTTCCCCTTCTCTCTCTGCCCCTCCCCTGCTCATTCTCTCTCTCTCTCAAAAATAAATAAATAAACTTAAAAAAAAATTGTCATAGCAGCACTACTCATAAAAGCCAAAAGGTGTGTGTTGGGGTTGGGGGGAGTGAGAACCAAGTGTCCATCAACTCACCCACTGGTGAATGGATAAATAGAATGTGGTCTTACATCCAATGAAATATTATCTGGCATTTTATTAAAAGGAGTGACATTGACATTTGCTATAACAGGCACGAACACTGAAAATATGCTGCATGAATGAAGTCAGTCATTGACTGGTGAGGAGCAAAGAGCAAACATCTAGGGAGACATTCAATCTTTTTATACCTGATTTATTCCCAAACCTCAGAGACATGATGCATAGTGTGCCTTTACAAGCTATAAATTACTAGATGGTCTTCAGGATCCCTCTCAAATATTCAAAGCATCAAGTGTTAAATCTGCAGTAGGTATAAGAGCTAATAATGCAGTACTAAGCTGGTTCAGCTAAGACAGTGCTATTCTTCAAACATTTTTCTCCCAAGACATATGGAACAAATGGCATTCACAATTTAAACGTACTCCAATGGGTTGAGCACAAATGCTCCATCAGTACACCTTCTAGTAAGTCTTCACCTCCATATCCTTAGGGGTGGGCACCGACTCAAATGTAGCAGCCAATCATAATATGCCATGGCCATGGCCAGAGGGGCAGGCCCAGAAACAGGCTCATGGCCCAAGCCAGCCAACTGGCTTTCTTTCTTGAGAATTTATTTTTGCTGGAGCTACAAAGGAAAAACCTCCCTTTCCTTTCTGATCAGGGAGTTGTAAAGATATGACCCATAACTGCTGGTGGCCATGTCTCCCATGTATGTGGAGAGGCCTGAAAGAATAAAGCAGGTACCCAATGGAAAGGCATGCAATCAACAACTATTTAGTAAACACCTACTGTACCAAGAACGATTCCAGGAAGGAAGAACAAGAGGAGTAATACAAGAGAGAGTCTTGGTGGTAACAGATCTCTGCGGATCCTGAAGCTAAGAGGATCCCTACTTAGATTGTGTGACGTTCCGTAGCAGGACCTAGGACTCTCCAGTTCATATCCTCTGTGCCCATCTCCAGGTCTACAGCAGCTTACTGCGTACTTGCAACTCCCTGCTTAAGGGTCTTTTTCTGGCTATGGAAGGACATTGGGCCCATACGCAAGGCAAGCCAAAAGCCTGTAATCAACCCTCAACCAGTGATGGGGAGCTGTAGATGAATGCCCAATCTCCTTGTCTACAGCTACAATAATTGTCTCCCAGTGCTCCCCAGCAGGATGGAGCCCAGCTGCCTAAGCAGTAACTTGCAAGCTAATACACCCTTTGTTTCTTCCTTCCTTTCTCTGTCTCACTTCTCCACTCCCTGCAAATGTTGTCCTGGGATCACCTCCAAAATAAACTACATCCACTCAAATCCTCATCTCGGCTTACTACTATGAGGACCCAAATGAAGACAAATGGGAAGGAAATATCCTTCCCATTACTGAAAATTATATTCATCGTCTTGCACCCTTAAAATCCTAACAAATAGTATAAACTCTGGGTTGTTCAAAGGAGCGACACTATTCACATGAGGATTTTGAAGACTTAAAATGCGTGTGGTCCAAATTGAGATATGCTATAAGGGTAAAAAACACACACTGGATTTCAAACACAATACAAAAATATATGTTAATGTCTCAGTGACTTTTTACATTGATTACATATTGTAATGGTAGTATTTTGGACACACTGGTTTAAAAATATCTTGCTAATATTGATTTCAACTTCACATGTTCCTTTTTAAAGTGACTACTAAAAAACATAAAATTACAGCTGTGGCTTCAACTGTATATTTCTTTTTTTTTTTTTTTAATGTTTATTTATTTTTTTGAGACAGAGAGAGACAGAGTATGAACAGGGGAGGGTCAGAGAGAGGGAGACACAGAATCTGAAACAGGCTCCAGGCTCTGAGCTGTCAGCACAGAGCCCGACGCGGGGCCCGAACCCACGGACCGCGAGATCATGACCTGAGCCAAAGTCCGACGCTTAACAGACCGAGCCACCCAGGCGCCCCTGTATATTTCTTTAAATACATTCTTTTTTTTTCCTTGAATGTCTATTTAGTTTTGAGAGAGAATGAGAGAGCACGAGTAGAGGAGAGGCAGAGAGAGGAGACACAGGATCTGAAGCAGGCTCCAGGCTCCAAGCTATCATCTGTCCACTGTCCACTATCAGCACAGAGCTCAAAGCAGGGCTCGAAACCGCAAACCGTGAGATCATAACCTGAGCTGAAGTCAGACACTTAACAGACTGGGCCATCCAGGTGCCCCCTCAGTGTATATTTCTGTGAACAGCATTGCTGTAATCAATGGATAGGCTCGAACACCACTAATTTCTTTCCCACTCAAGAAAGCAAGCAAATAAGATTCGTGTTACTATACAAGTGACCTTGAACATGCTCTAGTTCATAAAAAGAGGTTATCCTTAGGTTTCAGAACTTCCTTAATAGTAATGAAGTACTTGTGTCACTTCCCATTGGATCTTAGTCATTTCTACGTTATGATGCTATCGTAAAGAGTTAAATAGTTAAAACATTCACAAAGCCTGGTTCGCTATATTTTACCTGGTCTTCCTTTAAGATGTGATAATAATATCAAAAGTTCAAGTTATTTTGCTTTCAGTCGTTTGGAAAATCAATCCATTATTGAGATTCGTTGTCCAGAAACTGCTAAAAGTTGATCAAGATGTCTTCAGAAAAAGATACACCTAAAAAGATGAAATCCCTACTTCCAGCCTTGCAATCTAGAAAAAGAATGGGTAAAAAGTAACTTATACCAAAATTATACAAATAATAAATATAAATATGTAAATACATCTGTTCTCACCTATCAAACTAGCAAAGGTTTTTTATTTTTCAAATTAGCAAAGATTTTTTTTTAAAAAACAATGTACCCCATGTTAACGAAGGCAAAACATAAGAGGCACTGTATGTAGTATACTATTGGCAAAAGGTAAATTAGAATAGCCTTTTTATTTTATTTTTTTATTTTTAAAAAATTAAAAAAAAATTTAATGTTTATTTTTGAGAGAGAGAGAGAGAGCATGCAAAGCTGAGGAAGGCAGAGAGAGAGGGAGACAGAGGATCAGAAGCAGGCTCTGTGCTAACAATGCAGGGTTTGAATTCATGAACTGTGAGATCACGACCTGAGCTGAAATCTGATGCTTAACCGGCTAAGCCACCCAGGAACCCTTAAAATGGCCTTTTTAGAAAACATTTGGCAATACTTACATTTGAGATACATTTGAGATCCTTAAAAATATTCATCCTCTTGATTCAGTAATTCTACTTATAGGAATTCCATTTATAGGATTATTAAGGGAAAAAGTACTGGGGCGCCTGAGTAACTCAGTTGGTTAAGCATGTGACTCTTGATTTTGGCTCAGGTCATCATTCCAGGGTTGTGGGATTGAGTCCCACTTTGGGCTTTTCACTGAATGTGAGCCTGCTTAAGATATTCTCTCTCTCTCTCTCTCTCAAATATAAATAAATGAACAAACAAACAAATAAATGGAAAGTACAGATGATAATTTATGTACAGATTTCTTTATGTATAAATATGCTTATCAGAGCATAGGATTTAGAAACAGCTAAAAGCCAAGCAAAGGCAGAATGTTTAAGTAAATTATGACTCACTTTTAAACAAGTACTTTTTGAACACCTACCATACATCAGATTCCCTTCAAAATGCTGAGGGTCAATAGTGGGAAATAGACAGTAAACTATAAAAGACAGTAAGTAAGTAAATTAGCGAACAAGATAATTTCAGGTTTGGTGAGGACAATGTAGGAAAATAGGATGTGAAAGGGAGTGCTTAAAGGTGCTGGCCAGCTGATTTAAGTTACCTAGTGAGGAATGCTACTCAGAAGATAGGCTTGAACTGAAACAAGGAGCCAGCCTGTATAAATCTGGGAGCAAAACACCAAAAATTCCAAAATTAAAAATCCATGGCATTATATAGTATAACTTAGGGGGAGAGTGTAGCTTTAAAAAAAAAAAAAATGAGAAAGAGAACTCCTCCCAGGTCTGTAAGAGAGAGAAGGACTCACAGTCAACCATTTTCCCAAGAGTGAGGAGGCAGACAGGTGAATCCTGGAACCCCAGGACCCCTGGCCTGGAGGGACCAGCTGAACTGTAGCTGACGAATTGCCGGAGGCTCAGTGTGAACAAGTCTGAAAGTTAAAAAGTCCGGGGGAACCCAGTCACGGAGGGATGCCCACAATATCGTGACATTTACTTCCCAGAGCTTTATCAGGTTCCCACAGTTGGTATCAGAGAGGCTTCCTGCAGGGGGGAGGGGAAAGGAACCATTTTGAAATATGCCAGAACACTCAAACCTTAACAAGGCCTTGCCTATAAAAGAAAGATCAGAGTTACGTCCAACTTCTCCTCAGAAACCACACAAGAGAGTGGAGTGAAAATTTTAAGTGCAGAGGGAAACAACAACAACAACAACAACCTAGAATTCTATACCCTGTAAAATGATCTTTTGGGAGTGAAGAAAAAATACAGAAAAACAAAAATTTTGTTTTTCTCAGGAAAACAAAAATTTTGTTTTTCTCAGGAAAACAAAAATCGGGGGATTATTTTGCCAGTAGACCTGCCTTGCAAAAAAATGTTAAAAGAAGTTCTTTAGAGAGAAGGAAAATAATGTAGGTCAGAGATTCAGATCTATGTAAAGAAACAGCATGGAAGGAGTAAGGGAAGGGACAATCATGCAAGGGGAACCAATAAAATGGTATTGAGAGCTTGGAATCATGACCAGAATGGAAGCAGAACTTTCAAAAGGCCTATTTTTTTTTTTTTTTTTTTTAGATTTTATTTTTAAGCAATTTTTATGTTTAAGTAATCTCTGCACCCAATGTTGGGTTTAAACTCACAACCCTAAGAACAAGAGTCACACACTTTTCAGGGCACCTGGGTGGCTCAGTCGGTTGGGCATCCCACTTCGGCTCAGGTCATGATCTCACAGCCAGTTAGTTAGAGCCCCACATCAGGCTCTGTACTGACAGCTCAGAGCCTGGAGTCTGCTTCGGATTCTGTGTCTCCCCCTGTCTCTGCCCCTCCCCTGCTCTCTCTCTCTCTCTCTCTCTCAAAAATGAATAAACATTAAAAAAAAAAAAAAAAGAGTCGATACTTTTCTAACTGAGCCGGCCAGGCACCCACAAAAGGTGTATCTTAGGAGCAGGGATAAAAGCAACAGAGACGTGGTGAGGGACTATAGCAGAGAGGGTTATACTCTACCCATTTCTCATCCTTTACTTCTCTTTTGTGGTAAACACATGCTATCACCTCATCTATGGACTCAGGACCAGCCAGCTATTTGACTTGTATATTGATTCATTTTCATTGCACTAATGGCTAATACCTTTTATTGACTCAACTGTAGATTCTTTCTGGATTCCTAACATGTGACCATTTGACTGTGCCTGAGCCCTGGTGACTAAGGTGGATTTTTGGGTTTTTGTTTTTTTGTTTTTTTACTTCCTGCAGTGGGTTTCACCAGATTCTTCCTGGTAATGGGTATTTTACCACTGCCCACAGTCTACAAGAAGGAGGAAACAAGATAAGACAGTAGTTTTGGATAAGAAACAAGTGAAAAAGGGCAGCTGGCCTTCAGCCCAGAGCTCTGCTAAGAAAGCTGATATGTCACCTCTTCAAATGAGCTGGTCTGTAAGGACACATTTAACCCCATGTCATGTATCTATGCAAAGTTCAGAGTCACACGATGTGCTTCAGCTTGCTAGTACCCAGTAAGTGATACCACTCTCTCTAAACTGAGACCAAATTCTGGACCAGAAGTTTCACCAACTGGGGTGTCTGTGTGTAATTTTTCATTTTTCAACAGCCAGACTACTTAAGTCTTTACTTGTCAATCAAAACAGACAGGCAGGCTCTTTCTAGCACACATCTGTGTGTCCTATGGAACCTCAACCTTTACTCTGCTACCCTAACACCATCACTTTTCTTATTTCAAATTCAGACTTTCATCCAGCAACTGAATATCAAGGTCGCCATCCATCTCTGCCTACCAACTTGTTTCATTTCTGTAAAACAACCAGTTATGCACTATAAATAAAGCACTTGTTTACAGATCCATTTGAGTGCTTTATTATATTTTCCTGAATTGTTTTAAATAAATAAATAAATAAATAAGAAAATTAATATGCAAACATCAACTCGCAATAATGCAATTAAGGCAAAGATGGAGAGAGCATGAAGTGGACCAGGGGAGGTGCTTCTTCTGTTTGGTGTGGATACATATTGGAAAGAAACTGGTTGAGCAATTCTGAAGGACAAGAATTTCTTTTTTTAATTTGTGTAATACTTACAGCAGCTTTATTCATAACTGCCCAAACTTGGAAGCAACCAAGATGTCCTTCAATAAGTGAATGGAGGGGCGCCTGGGTGGCTCAGTCGGTTGAGGGTCCGACTTCGGCTCAGGTCATGATCTCATGGTCCGTGAGTTCGAGCCCCGTGTCGGGCTCTGTGCTGACAGCTCAGAGCCTGGAGCCTGTTTCAGATTCTGTGTCTCCCTCTCTCTCTGCCTCTCCCCTGTTGATGCTCTGTCTCTCTCTGTCTCAAAAATAAATAATAAAAAATGTTAAAAAAAAAAAAATAAGCGAATGGATAAATCAACTGTGGTACATCCAGACAATGGAATATTATTTAGCACTAAAAAGAGATGAGCTACCAAGCTATGAAAGGACATGGAGGAAACTTTAATGCATGTTACTAAGTTAAAGAAGCCAATTTGCAAAGGCTACATAGTATATGAGTCTACCTACATGACATTCTCAAAAAGGCTAACTATGGAAATAGTTAAAAAATCGGTGGTGAGCAGTGGGCGGGGGGATGGGTGGGAGGAGGGGTGAATAGGTGGAGCACAGTGAAAATGCTCTGTATGACACCATAACGATAGAGACCTCATTACAGAATTGTCCAAACCCATAGAATTGACAACACCAAGAATGAACCCTCTTATAAACTGTAGACTTTGCCTGACCATACTGCCTCAGTGTAGGTTAATCAATTGTAACAAATGGACCCACTCTACTTCGGGATGTTGGGGGCGGGAAACTATGTATGTGCAGGCACCAGGCGTACAGGAAATCTCTGTACCTTCCGTTCAAAAAAAGAAAAGAAAAAGTCTATGAAATACTGATAAAATACTGGTGAAGATTATGTATCTAAAAGGTGAAGGGTAATAATAGAGGAAATGGAGAGGTTTTTTTTATAATTTATAGATTAATATTCCACATTAATAAAGTATCCCAATGATCCCTTAGAGAAATTCACAGACTTATACATCATCTGATAGAGATACAGCTTTCCTTGACTCAATCAAGAAAATTGGGTGGCTAAGTTGGTTAAGTGTCTGATGATTGATTTCAGCTCAGGTCATGATCTCACAGTTGGTGAGACTGAGCCCTGCATTGGGCTCTGTGCTACCAGTACCAAGTCTGCTTGGGATTCTCTCTCAATCTCTCTCTCTCTCTCTCTCTGCCCCTCCCCCATGCTCTCTCTCTCAAAATAAATAAATAAACTTAAAAAAAAAAAAAAAAGAAAATTAGAAAGCCAGACATAGCCTTTATCCTGTCAATTTTTAAAAAATAATTTATGAAGGCGCCCGGGTGGCTCAGTCGGTTAAGTGTCGGACTTCAGCTCAGGTCACAATCTCGCGGTCCGAGAGTTCAAGCCCTGCATCAGGCTCTGGGCTGATGGCTCAGAGCCTGGAGCCTGCTTCTGATTCTGTGTCTCCCTCTCTCTCTGCCCCTCCCCCGTTCATGCTCTCTCTCTGTCTCAAAAATAAATAAACATTAAAAAAAATAAAAAAATAATGATTTATGAAATACTACCGAAGTTATCATTATAATCTCCTTCCCAACCCTTGGCGATTTAAATCAGTGGGTCTGTTTTCTCTTCATTAATTTTTTTTTCTGTTTGTTAAATATGGCTTCAGTTAAACTAAGAGAAATAGAATTTGAAGAAACATTTGTGAAATGAATTTGCACTGCATATTATTAATGTTCAGTCATTATTTTGGATATTCAGATACATTGTAGGACATTCAGGGATTTAAAAAAAGCTGGAGTTGTATGGAAACCAATTTGACAATACATTTCATATATTTAAAAAAAAAAAGCTGGAGTACTTTCAATACATAAAGAAATTTTGGAATTCTTTTTTGTTTTCTAACAAGAGACTTCCCCTCATCCCCTCTGGTTATTCTACTTTCAATTGCGCTCTGGGGGGGGCGACCCACTTCAGCTCAGGTCATGATCTCATGGTTCCTGAGTTCAGCCCCGTGTTGGGCTCTGTGCAGACAGCTCAGAGCCTGGAGACTGCTTTGGATTCTGTGTCTCCCCAGCTCTCTGATCTCCCCCACTCGCACTCTGTCTCTCTCTCTCAAAAATAAACATTAAGTTTTTCAATTGCCCGCTGGGGGAAGCTGTTTGTACGAAAGCAGCAAACTGCATCTAACTGAAATGCATGTTTCATGCCCTCACAGGGTTTCCAATCTGTGTCTGTGATTCCCATTCTTGGAGTCACATCTTTGGGTTAAGGCTTTTATTATAAGGTGGATGACAGAAATGAAGTCCATCAGGTTTCAATATTAAAACAAAAAAATGTTAATTTTGAAGGGCACTTTTCTAAACTGTATTGCTAATGCTCTTCTACCCTTAAGGTATGCAAAACGGAATGACAACTGTTATTATTTGGTCTCATTACCAGCATATATTATTATGCCATTTGATGCAGTACTCTTAAGGCGTAATGAAACACAGGGATAGGGGTTTATGGATTTCCTTACATATACTTAATAATGGCCATTTAACTCTTTAAAGTTTCATGTCTGTTTTTCTTATATTTTTATTCCTTCTCCTGATTCTAATAATATTTCACTTTTCACTATTTTTAAGGTACAGTTTAATAGGCTTGAAGTAAGGATCTGAGGATCTCTCCTAGGAATAATTATTAGTTTGGGCATATAATTTTGGCAACTTAGGTGCCTCTTGTCTTCAGTTGTCCTCTGTGAGATGAAATTGCCTGAAGAATGACAGCTGGAAGGGGAGCCTGGGTGGCTCAGTCGGTTGAGCGTCTGACTTTGGCTCAAGTCATGATCTCATGTTTTGTGGGTTGGAGCCCCACGTCAGGCTCTGTGTTGACAGCTCTGTGCTTACAGCTTGGAGCCTGGAGCCTGCTTTGGATTCTGTGTCTCCCTCCCTCTCTGCCCCTCCCCCACTCATGCTCTGTCTCTCTTCAAAAATAAACATAAAAGAAAAAAAGGAATGACAGCTGGAGAAGTGAATGTTATCATGTGCTTTGGTTTACAAATGGCTTACATGTTCCTAAACAATTTGTAAAAGTTTCCTCTTATTTTTTTTAATGTTTGTTTGTTTATGTATTTTGAGAGAGCTAGAGCAGAGAGAGCACACATGCAAGCAGGGGAGGGAGAGAGAGAGAGGGAGAGAGAAAATCTCAAGCAGGCTCCATGCTGACAGCATGCACGGAGCCTGACATGGGGCTTGATCCCACACACTGTGAGATCATGACCTGGGCCCAAATCAAGAGTTGGACGCTTAACCAACTGAGTCACCCAGGCACCCCTCTTTCCTCTTTAAATATAAAATATTTCAAGAATACTAAAAATAATCCCCAAAATGTTACTTTAAAAATGTACACATATCCCAAGATTATATGAAATGTTGACATCTGGGGGCTCCTGGGTGGCTCAGTCGGTTAAGCATCCGACTTCAGCTCAGGTCATGATCTCACGGGTTTGTGGGTTCCAGCCCCATGCCAGGCTCTGTGCTGACAGCTCAGAGCCTGGAGCCTGCTTTGGATTCTGTTGTCTCCCTCGCTCTCTGCCCCTCCCCCACTCACACTCTGTCTCTCTCCCTCTCAAAAATAAAATAAAAACATAAAAAGAAAACTTTTTTAATGTTGACATTTGCTAGATTTACTTAAGAATGTTTGTTAACGATGGGGCGCCTGGGTGGCTCAGTCGGCTAAGTGTCCGACTTCAGCTCAGGTCACGATCTCATGGCCAGTGAGTTCGAGCCCCGCGTAGGGCTCTGTGCTGACAGCTCAGAGCCTGGAGCCTGTTTCGGATTCTGTGTCTCCCTCTCTCTCTGACCCACCCCGTTCATGCTCTATCTCTCTCTGTCTCAAAAATAAAAATAAAAAAATAAAAAAATGTTAAAAAAAAGAATGTTTGTTAACGAAATAAGATGAGAACCCCAAAAATTAACAAAGCGAGAGAAGCCGAAGACCAAGCCCTGAGGCTCTCCAACATTTCCAGGTAGAGAACCCACCCAAGGAGACAGATGGGGGCAAAAATGTAGTCACAGACACAAAGGGAGTGTTTCTAGAAGAAAAGGCTGGATCCCATGCTTCTGAAAGGCTAGTAAATTGAAGACAGAAGAGTAATGATGAGATTTGGCAAGATGGGGGTTTTGGGTTTTGGGTAAATTAAAGCAGTATTTCAAAGAGAGGGCGATAGAAACCCTATAAAAAATGTACTGAAGAAGGAAAGGCATGAGAAGGTGTGGAGACAATGATTATCCAGAACTCCTTTGAGAAATTTTACCCTTAGGAGGAACAGAAAAGAAATAATTACCAGGAGTGTAACCCCTGAGAAGGCATTCATCCACCATCTAGACTAGTCTACAGCCGGTCTTTAATACCATGGTGTGGTGGATGCTGCCGGCACCTGCCCTTCAGCCCTGGGCCTGACTTCCTGCAGCTCTGCGGGAGGGCTTTCTCCATCACCACCGTCTGCTCTGCCCAAGTACAAGGCAGGCCAGGAATGCCAGGGGATTCAAGTCTCCCTCTGCTCTCTTCCCCAGAAGCCTTCAATCAATAGGCGGATAGGAGCTGGTGTGCGATGTTAACCTTAAAAATAAAACTGCCAGTTATTTCCCCAGGGGGGAAAAAAGAGTTTATTTGGGAATAGCAGAGAGTTGCAACCCGGGACAAGCAAGCTACAGCAAAACCGCAGGCAAGTCCCCCAAACAAAGGAGAAAAAGTTTAGAGAAAAAAACGGGAAGTTGGGAGGGGCTGTTAGACGGGAAAAGTCCACTAGGGTAAACTGGGAGTTAGAAGTACAGTGGCTTCTCATTGGCTGATCTGTGACAGTTTCTCATTGGCTGGACTGTTGCCAAGGGAAGAGGAAAACCTTTCTTCCTCCTGAAGGGGTAGTAAAATAGTATCCAGTGCAAGGTGGGTCTCATCTCGTGGGGTCGGCTATGAACAAGGAGTGATAGGGCATGCGCACTCCCCCTGCCTGTCCTCCCAACTCCATTTCTAAACAAAATTTCCTTTTATTAATGTTCACATTTCCCTCTTTTAATCAAGATCTTTCTTTGAAAGCCTCTCTAATCAGTAGTCAATTTCTTTATATTTAGTGGTTTTGTCCCTCAGTGCCAGGAAGGACCTTTCCTGGTTTTCCTGTCCTATGTCAAAGTCCATAGCTGTTGGAAACCACTTAAGGCCACATTTGAATAACAAGGAAGGGTTGGAGGGAGGGACTCTCAGGCACTTCCCATCTAAAGTCTAGATCTTCTCAAGGTCATAAGAGTTTGAGATCATCTCTAAGTGTTGAGCCAGCATCCCCTTATAGGGTACATTTTTTTTTAAAGTTTGATGACAAAATACAAAACTTAAGTAATTATACGTAAAAACAGAAGAAGTAGCATAATTCCAAATTGTATGACGGATGGTTCTAAAACAAGACTCTAGGGCTGAAAGTAGCCAACTGAAATATTTATTCTGACAGGGGAGAAAAATTCTCCTTCTGAAGGCAAACCATAGTCATGTATGCCTCCTGGAAGTCTCTGCTTAAAGCAGTCATGAAAGCATAATAGTGAATACTGCAAGACAACACTGAAGGAAGAACACAAGTCCATCTGGGGAGAAGCAGTCCAGGTATAAATGGGAAGCAACAGCTGATGAACTTTTTGCAAAAGAGCAGAACATCTTAAAACGTCAAAGACATCTTAAAACAGTATTGTTATCTCAAAATAACTGTTTGGAACTAAAAATGTTATTGATAATACAGCCTGTAGGGTTGCAAATTCAGAGACCATGAATTTGGATAAGAATCCAAAGTGAGTTAACAGTTCGAATGAAAGAAGACTTTTGTGAATTCTGGACCTTCTAACCCTTCAGAAAAAGCAAGTGAAAAATTAATTTGTCCCAGGATCACGAGGAGGCTATTTCTTAAAGGCCATAATCAGAAGGTTTCCCCCTTTCACAAGGGCTTGGGAAATGCCGACAGAGGCACTGTCTTCCCACGAGAGAGAGAGAGAAAGAAGCAACAGTGAGAAAAAAAGTATACAGGCCTGGTCTGGACATCTTGGGGAAGTGGTCTTGTCAGATGTCACCGGCTTCAATTCTGGTAAATCTTTATCTTCAGGATAAACTACTGGTCTACTGACAAAATGATCGTCAATACTGGTAGGGAAATATCGGTGGAAGATTTTGCCACAACGAGGATGGCACCTGTTCCAATAGGAACAAATAATCCGTGTCTCTGGACTCGGCTATAGAGCCATCAAAAATGGAACAAATAGGGGCACCTGGCTGGCTCAGTCAGTAGAGCATGTGACTCTTGATTTAAGAGTTGTGTCTGAGGGGCGCCTGGGTGGCTCAGTCGGTTAAGTGGCTGACTTTGGCTCAGGTCATGATCTCGCGGTCCGTGAGTTCGAGCCCCGTGTCGGGCTCTGTGCTGACAGCTCGGAACCTGGAGCCTGTTTCAGATTCTGTGTCTCCCTCTCTCTCTGACCCTCCCCCATTCATGCTCTGTCTCTCTCTGTCTCAAAAATAAATAAATGTTTAAAAAAATTTTAAAAAAAATTAAAAAAAAAAGAGTTGTGTTTGAGCCCCACATTGGGTATAGAGATTACTTAAAAATAAAATCTTTAGGGGTGCCTGGGTGGCTCAGTCGGTTGGGTCCAACTATTGATTTTGGCTTAGGTCATGATCTCACAGCTTGTGAGATCAAACCCTGCATTGGGCTCTGTACTGACAGTGTGGAGCCTGCTTGGGATTCTGTCTCTCCACCCCTCCCTCACTTGTGCACACACACACACACACACACACACACACACACACTTTCTCTCTCTCTCTCTCAAAATAAATAAACTTTAAAATAAAATATCTTTTAAAGATAGAACAAATAAAAGATGTCAAAGGACCATTTAATTTACCTAGTTGGCTATTTTGATGATTATGATCGAATTTTAGCATTATTCCCCCTTTGGGGAAAAGAAAATTCCAGCATGATTCTTTTCTAAGAAATCTTAGCCCAATAAATGAATAGAGGCAGAGGAACTACAAGGATAAGGGTGTATAACTCTCAAAGGGCCAGACAAAAGGGAACGGGTTCAGACAGAAATCCGTTGAGGTTTGAGACCCCCGCTATGTGAACTGATTCAGTAACTCCAAGGCAGGGGCTGCTTTATAGCGGTAGGGTTGGGCATGGAGTGTGGCTCGAGAGTCATTCCCAATCCGGAGTAGTTTCTTGGGGCCAGTTAGAGGGGAGGATTGGGAAGAGGCCCTGAAGCTCCTCAGAGCCCAGATACTGGGCATTAGAAACACACTGGACTCAGTGGAAAACTGAAGGTGCCTAGAGTACTTACATTTGTAATCATCTTTTTACCAATGCCCTGGCTCTTTCCAGTGACAGCAGGCACTAGATGGGTTTTTGTTGTTGTTTCATTTGGATGTGAGGGAGCTGGTTTGCCAAATTAACTAAATGTTTAGTGAATAGTTTCCCATTCCAACCTGGTCCTTTTAACTAAAGGAGAAAGATCTGGGTTGTGTCCATTAATAAACAGAGTTAAATGCTGCCTGGTGGGTTCAACCTCTAAAGGAAGACCTGAACTTTCTTAAGAGACAACTTGGAGTCGATTTTCAGTCATGAATGTGTTCATCAGGGTTTTGTGTGTCAGCCTGAATTTTGTTCTAATCAACAGGCTTAGGAAAAGCTACTGTAATTGCTCAGTGGAGATTTCCAGCAAGCATTCTAGCATCCTGCCAAAAGTTAGGAGTCTGTTTCTCTAAATAAATCCCTTTCAGGTTGTTCCCACTGGGCTAGTTTCATCCAATATTTGGTCTGGCCCTCACCAACAAGCATGTGGACTAATTAACATGAATCTTGAGAAGCCAGTTGCTAAATTTAAACAACTATGCTAAAGTCTTCAGCAAATTTATGGGATTCCTCAGTTACTTTAGAAAACTCTCTAACTCGAAAACCGAGAACAAACTGAGGGCTGATGGGGGGTGGGAGGGAGGGGAGGGTGGGTGAAGGGTATTGAAGAGGGCATCTTTTGGGATGAGCACTGGGTGTTGTATGGAAACCAATTTGACAATAAATTTCACATATTAAAAAAAAAAACAACTCTCTAACTATGGATCTTAACTTGGCCTTAGTCCAGGGAACATAACAAATTTGGGGTTTCTTTGGATCCTCAGGAGAGTTAACTTCAAAGAGGCAGTTTTAGTAGGTAAAGGAGAGGGGGGTGGGAGAGGTACAAAGGAAAAGGGGAAGTTCAGCAGAGACAACAGAGGAAAATGACACAGAGGCAGGCACGACCACAAAGTGGTTGCAGACAAAGAAGATAGGGGAGTGGGGGAAAGAGGCCTAGAAACCACTTTGACTCCTTTCAATTGTTTGTCTAAGTTAACTTAGCAAGAGCATTTTGCAGGGAGACAAACTTAGAATATTTGAAAATATTTGGAAGCCTCAAGGAACCATTTAAAATAGGCATCCCAGGGGTGCCTGGGTGGCTCAGCTGGTTAAGCATCAGACTTCGACTCAGGTCCAGGTCTCAGGGTTCGTGAGTTCCAGCCGTTGGGCTCTGTGTGGACAGCTCAGAGCCCGGACCCTGCTTCAAATTCTGTGTCTCCTTTTCTCTCTGCCCCTCCCCCACTCATGCTCTGTCTCTCTCATAAATAAATAAACATTAAAAAAATTTTTTTTAAATAGGCATCTCAGTTTTTCCCTCCTAGAAGCTGCATCTTTCCAATTAAATTTTGAGTAAAACAAGTTTGGGAGAGCAAAAGCTCCCCATAATGGCCACGGAAGTTCTAAATTATTTTTGGTTAAGTCAGTCTATTTAGTTATAAATGTGTATGTGAAGCCACATAGTTTTTAAACATCAAACCAGACGCCAGAGTGAGGGTGTGGAGGGAGGTGGGCTCAAAATATTTTGATGACTGGGATCCCATTTCTTGGAGGTTTTTCTCTAGATCAAAGAGAAAAATTCCTAAACAGCACGATTTCGACAGGAACAGCCTGGTTCCAGAAGGAATCAGACCAAAGTCCTGCATCGATCCAGGAGGAACCGTCCAGTTCCAAACAAGAGTAGGACAGAAGGCTAGCACTGTTCCAACAGGCAGAGGTTGATCCTAAAAAAAAGAGTTGGACCAAAGACCAACGCAGTTCAAACTGGCACAATTCCAACAGGAACAATCCAATGGCAAAAAGGAGTCCGACTGAAGGCCAAATCAGTCCTCTCCGAGAGAACAAGCCTTAAAACAGATCTCACATAAAGTTTGGACGGCTCTAATACAAAGAATGGAGCTCGAAATCCAGGCGAGGACATACCCTCCAACTCCGGGGTTGGCGAAAGAGCGTGAACCCAACTAGATCTGTGGGGGGCGCCACCTATTTGGCTCACCTCCGAAGTTGCTGGGGGTCTTCTCTGGATCCCACCTCTCATCACCAAGTAATGTTAACCTTAAAAAGAAAACTGCCAATTATTTTACCAGCGAAAAAATGGGTTCCTTCAGGAAGAGCAGAAAATTACCACCAGGCTCAAGCATACTAGAAAGCAAGACCCCAGAACACAGGAGAGGAAAGCTCTCCTACAGAGGAAAGGGGGTGGGGGAGAGTTGGGAGGAGTTGTTGCAAACCGAAAGTCTATTGGAGTGTACTGGGAGAAGTATAGAAGCTTCTCATTGGCTGAGTTGTGACAGTTTCTCATTGGCTGGGCTGTTGCTGGGGGAGGAGGAAAGTCTTTCCTCCTCCTGTTGGGGCAATAAAATAGTACCAGTGCAAGGTGGGTCTCTTCTGTTGGGTCTGCCATTGGCAAGGAGTGGTGGGGCACGCGCGCTCCCCCGGCCTTCCAACTCCACCCTAAATGAAGTTCCCTTGCATTAATTTTCACAACAAATACCCCCAATGCCCAGGTTTGTGTCCCACACTGTCTCCTAAAGTTCCCCAGCAGCATTATACGCCAGTAGCCCATGCCGGAAATGTGCTTGATAGCGTGTCTTCATTCCCTTTCCTGTGTCACTTGGCACTCAATTATCATTGCTTCCTGGGCTCACCTCCCAAAAAACTTCTTTACATTCAGATTCCTGTCTTAGAGTTTGTTTTAGGGACCCAAACTAAGACAACAGAAAATAATCATATAATGACATGAAACCAGTGTACCAATTATGTACAAGAATGCATGAAACTAAGAAACATCAGAAGAAAATATTACATAATGATAACAGTAATTATTTCTATATTGTGGAATTACGGGTGATTAAAAACTAAAACAAATCTTTTTACCCGCACATTTTTTAAATGTTTTATTTATTTTTTGAGAGGGAGAGAGAGAGAGAGAAAAGAGAGAGCGGGGGAGGGGCAGAGAGAGAGGCGGACAGAGGATCAAAGCAGGCTCTGCGCTGACAGGCTGACAGCAGTGAGCCGGATGTGGGGCTTGAACTCACAAACCCTGAGATCACGACCTGAGCCAAAGTCTGATACTTAACCAACTGAGCCACCCAGGTGCCCCAAGGGAAATTTTTTTTTTTTAATTTTTAAAAAGTTTATTTCTTTTGAGAGAGACAGAAACTGTGAGTGGGGGAGGGGCAGGGAGGGTGGGGGGATCCCCAGCAGGCTCTGCGCTGATGTTAACAGAAGGGTGGGAGAGAGGCTGGTCCTGGTCTCACGGAGTCGAAGAATGAATCTCGCTGACGACAGAAAGTGAGCAAAGCGATCAAGTTTATTGAGGGAAAGGATAAAGCTTTCAAGAGTGAGAGGGGTCCCCACTGGGTAGCCGCTGAGGATTTCTGTCCCTGACTTTTTATTGGGACCTCATCAGAAAGTTCGTGAGGCTTCACACATGACACCTAGCTCGGGCAGGTCCGGAACACATTTATCGTCTCCTCTTCTTCCCCAAACTCTGCTGCCGCTGAGGATTCCTCAGCCCCCTACTTGGAGCTGCAGCTGCCTCCCTGAAGGCCCCTTACATTTCCCTGCCTAACGTTACCCCTTTCCCTGCTCCCTGGCAGCGCAGAGCCCGATGTGGGGCTTGAACTCACAAAACCTTGAGACCGTGAGACCTGAGCTGAAACCGAGAGTCGGACACTTAACCAAATGGGCCATCCGGGTGCCCCCGCCAAGAAAAAAAAAATTATTTAAGAAGTGCTGTTAGGGGCCCCCGGGTGGCTCGGTCGGTTAGGCGTCCGACTTCAGCTCAGGTCACGATCTCACAGTCTGTGAGTTCGAGCCCCGCGTCGGGCTCTGGGCTGATGGCTCAGAGCCTGGAGCCTGCTTCCGATTCTGTGTCTCCCTCTCTCTCTGCCCCTCCGCCGTTCATGCTCTGTCTCTCTCTCTGTCTCAAAAAGAAATAAACGTTACAAAAAAAAAAAAAAAGAAGTGCTGTTAGTATCATCTACAGATTAGCAGAGGTTTCGCGAATTTTGGAAGTTAGCCTTCAAAGAGCAAAACCTGTTTACGAAATAAAACCATCACCACGTCAGCTTTCTCAGCAACTAGTAGCAGATATACCAATATCCACATGAAAAACACACTAAAAATCCAAGCTTCCAAGAAATTTAGAATCATCTAGAATTATGCTTCAGACCAAATGTTACATCATATAAGACAATTGCTTGGCAAAGCATGATATTTTTCATTCACGAATGAAACAACAGCTACCGTTCATTGAATGTGCAACTGTACTACCCTTTTATCATCTAAGTCCTCGCAAGACTACTGTGAGGTCTCATTATTCTTTCTTTACAGATAATAAAGTTCAGACAAGTTGAAAGAACGGTGAAGTCAAGTCTCCACGATGGAGAAAAAACAAAATAAGATTTGAACCCAAATGTCAACCCCCCATAGCCCATCGGCTGCCTCCCTCTCCATCCTCACCGATTATTTTGGAGTCAGAAACAGAAAGTTAAGGAATGGTCGGAATGGTCGCTGTGTCAACGTGTCTGACGTGCTTGCTGAAATTCAGAACCACAAAGCTGGACGCATCTGAAGACGGGCTGTAGAAGCGACAGTTGCCTCGGGCAGGTTGAAACGGGGTCAGCAGAAACTTGCTGGGTTGAACGATTGGAATGCTGTGCTCTCCAAAGCTCAGAGCACAGACGTAACGATGAGAACGGCAGAAAAAGCAACTTGTCCAGCAAGGCATGGTTTTGCAAAAATTGCCCAGGCCAAGAACACACAACTTGAAAGTCTATTTGAACCTCCAGGGCTAAAAATGGCACACGTTGCACAATTACCTAGAGTCGAATAAGCTACTTCAGTCACTCACAGAGCAACAGCTTTTATTTACCAATCAGCAGTATTTGCTGAATACATACACTCACTACTCTAGTCACATGTAAAAAGTAAACTAATCTTCAGGAGATAAGGGAAAAAGAATCCTGTTGGTTCGATTTTCTGCCCTTCAAAAAAACAAAAACAAAAACAAAAAACTAATACATGGGTATCAACACAAGAAGGAAACAAGTAACTTCGGGTTTTTTTCCCCATCTACGAAACCCATCTGAATATAAGTCAATATTTATAGGAAGAAAGTAAGTGCACTTGAAAGTGTTATTTTTGGAATGAATAACAAAGTGTGGAAACAGACAATGGAATACTAATCAGCCTTAAAAAGGAAGAAAATTCCGACGCACGCAACAACATGGATGAGACTTGAAGACTGTAATATTGTGATTTATAATTAGAAATAGATAATGTGTGGGGGCCCGAATGGCTCCGTGGGTTAAGCATCCGACTTCGGCTCAGGTCATGATCTCACGGTTGGTGAGTTCGAGCCCCATGTCGGGACTCTCTGTCTCTCTCTGCCCCTCACTCACTTGCGCTCTCTCTCTCTCAAAAAAAAAAAAAAAAAAAAAGAAAAAAAGAAAAGTAAAAGTACTATATATTTGGCCTTCATGCTTTTCCTGGCATAGAGCTCCTAAAACCCTTAGGAGCACGAAGAGTGGTAAGATGTCTTTAATTACCAGCCCTTTTCCAGTTGTTTTCCTAACAAGCCCCCTTCAACCACACCTGAGGTATATTAATGAGCTGACTTTTGTAAAGATGGGTCTGGTTGTCAAGGAAACCGAAGGGTGATTAGAGGGTTGGTACTTTCAGCCCCACCCCCCACCTGGGGGAGGAGAGAGGGGCTGGAGACGGAGGTCACTCACCATGGCCAATGCCGAGGTCACTCACCATGGCCAATGCCGTGATCAATCATGCCTGTGAAACGCAGCCCCCATAAAAAGCCCTGACGAAGGGATTCGGGGAGCCTCGGGCTTGGCGAACATGGGGAGGGGCTGAGAGCGGAGCCCCTGGTTTGCGGGTGGCTGTTCCACACCCCGTCCCCCATCCCGGGCTCTAGGCATCTCTTCTACCTGGCCTTCCTGAGCTTGTACCCTTTCATGATGAACGTCTAGCTAGTAAACCGCCTTCCTGAGCTCTGCCAGCCCCTCTAGAAGATTACCGAACCCGAGGAGGGGGTTATGGGAACCCCATTCACAGCCAGTTGGTCAGAAGCACGGATGACAACCTCCCCTTGCAGCGGATTGGCTTCTGAGGTGGGGGAGGGGCCGGCAGACCTGTGGGGCTGAGCCTGGACCTGTGGGGTCTGACGCTAACTCCAGGTAGGCGGTGTTAGAATTGGGTGACATTATAGGACGCCGGGTAGGTGTCTCGAGAACCAGAAAACCGGGCGGTGTGGGAACCCACACACTGGTGTCCAGAAACACTGAGAGTCATAGGAAGACAAACACTGTGATTCCAGTCCTGTGAGGTACCTAGAGTGGTCACATTCACAGAGACAGAAATGACATTGGCCCTTGCCAAGGGTGGGGCGCCGTGGGGAGCAGAAGCGGTGGGGGACGGGGGTTACTGTCTAATGGGAAGATGAAAAAGTTCTGGAGAGGGATGGTTGCTGCTGTTGTGCCATGTAAATATGCTTAATGCACAGAGCAGTACACTTAAAAGTGGGAAAAAGGGTTTGGGGCACCTGGGTGGCTCAGTCGGTTAAGCGCCTGACTCTTGGTTTTGACTCATGATCTCAGGACTTTGTGGGTTCGAGCCCCACGCTGGGCTCTGCACTGATGGCATAGAGCCTGCTTGGGACTCTCTCTCTCTCCCTCTGTCCCTGCCCCCTCCCCCACTTGTGCTGTCTCTGTCTCACTCAAAATAAATAAACTTAAAAAAAAAAGTCATTTAAAAAAATGGTTAAAAGGCTAAACTTTATGTTACATGTATTTTATCACATTTGGGAGAGAAAAAAAATCCTTTTCTTCCACCCTGCTAAGTTCTCTAGCTGGGCCTTGAAAATTCACCTGAGGGGTGCCTGGGTGGTTCAGTGGGTAGTGTCTAACTCTTGATTTCAGCTCAGGTCACAATCTCACGGTTCGTGAGTTCAAGCCCACATCAAACCCGCTTGGGATCCTTGGTCTCCCTCTCTCTGCCCCTCCCGTCTGACACGCACACACTCTCTCACTCTTTCTCTCTCAAAAATAATAAATAATAAAAAAAAAAAGAAAATTCAACTGATACAGATTAACAAGAGAGAAACAGTTTATCAACACATGCAGTGTGGGAAAATTCAGTGATAGGTAACTCAGAGGGGTCATTAGAACTTGGGATATATATAGCATCTTAACAAAGAAAAATAAGTTTGTAGAGAAATGACAAGGCAAAAGAAAGGGGGGTTAGGTTTTCAGGGGTGGCCCACTGTGGGGACGTAAATATAGGTGGGAAACTAATGGAAGATGAGGTTCTTTCCTAAGGTTTGTTTGTAGACCCATCTCGACGCCCACTTTCTGTCTTCCTCATGGACTTAACCCTTCCCAGAATGGGGGATTTGTGACAGTCCTCATTTCTCAAAAGTTTCTGCTTTTAGTCACACAAGGGAACCTCCTAGAAGGCTCCTCCTCACATCTGTTAATTCTCATTTGCCTTCGGCTCAAAATAATCCTTATGCCAGAGTGGCATATTTCCACCATGATTTTTTTTTTAAAGTGTTATTTCTGAAAGCAAGAAGCAAAAAGGAATGCCTTCACTTTTTTTTTTTTTCTTTAAGTAATCCCTACACCCAACGTGGGACTTAGACTTACAACCCCGAGATTAAGAGTCACATGCTCTACTGACTGAGCCAGCCAGGCGCCCCTTCATCTGTTTCTTAGAATCACAATGTCAAGGTTGCTTTACATGCTCTCAATGTGTCACATTTAATGGAGCAGTGGGGGTGTTTCTCTGTGACTTGGGGTATAAGGTGCCCCAGTCATCCCCAGAGTGCTCTCAGGGGACAGATCCAGGCTCTCCCCTGCCTGGGCCCCCTCCCTTTCGGGCACCAGGATCCTCAGGAAAGTCCAAGTTTGAGGTCATTGGAAACAGGGCCCATTTCTGCTCAGCTCACCCTTCCAGCTTAGGCTGGCCCAGCGGTTCTCCGGCTGCTGAAGGGAAGCTGGTGCTGGTTAGCCTATCTACAAAGTGGAAAGTTACAGAGATTTTTGGCTCTAGGGAGTAAGTGTCACCAAGTATCTTAAAACAGATTCTGCCCTGTGAATGATGGAGGCCTGATCCCCTGCTTCTGGGGCTACATTCCAGGCTGGTGCAGCCATTATACAGAGATTCTGAACGAAGACTTTCCTCCAAGTCAAGTTGGCTTTACACCCAAATAGGCCTGGGCCCACAGCACAGCATAAAATCACAGGCGTCAACTATCTTGCCTCACAAACCTGACCATTTTACCTACTACTGGCCAGCCACCGAAGGGCTAGGTCTGGAATGTTCTCGAGTCTGTGCCTCTCAGTCCAGACCCCACCTTTTTCCTACCTCCACAGCAGAGACTTGAAGCCACTCAAAACAGAAAAAGTCTTGTTAAACTTTATTCCCTGAGTCACGCATGGGTCTACACCTTATGTAACAATTTCTGTGATTCTAAGTTGAGCAATCAAGGTCGCATAAATCATTACAGGACTATGGGGCACCTGGGTGGCTCAGCCGGTTGAGTGTCTGACTTCGGCCCAGGTCATGATCCCGCGCTTTGTGGGTTTGAGTCCCGTGTCGGGCTCTGTGCTGATAGCTCACAGTCTAGAGCCTGCTTCAGATTCTGTGTCTCCCTCTCTGTGCCCCTCCCCCACTCTGTCTCTCTATCTCCCCAAAATAAATAAACTTAAAAAAAAAATCATTACAGGACTCAAAGACCTATTTGCTATACAATTTTATAATTAAGAGACACTAGTGACCTGACTTTTCCATGAAAAGGAGGTAATTTCAAGGTAAACAGTCTTACTCCCAGAACAATGGAGCCTACTCATATATCTAAGTAGTAGCTTTGCCCTGTGGGCCAAGCCTCCATCTGAAACCACTGACAGAAAGTGCCAGTAATCTGGAAGGACATTTAGAAGGAATAGTAATCCTTTAAATCAAATAGGGTCTGTCTGGAAGAAAAGTTCTGCGAAGAAATCCGAAGGGCTTAAAGAAAAAATGTGCTTAAAGATAAGACAAAACAGAAAAAGCACTCAAAGTGAGTTGGCATCTCAGAGAAGAAAAGGCAAAAACCTATGCTAAGATAATTAAAATAGTTCGGTGACAGCAAAGTCATGAAACAGTGGACTCTAATTATGGACAACAGTGCATGAAGGAATTTAGTAAATGACAAAGACAGCAATCCAGACTCTTGAAGAAACATTCTTCAATAAATGGTGTGGCAGTAACAAGCTAACTGAGAATTCGATACATTTGATACAAATTCACACTGAAAAGGTATATGTGGATCAAAGATTTACACATTTTTAAAATGAATCTATAAAAATCTTAGAAATAAACATAGATTATTTCTTTCTAATAATCTTGGCTTAGAGAGGACTTTCTTAAAAAGGCATTAACCTGGACACCACAGAGAATAAGACTGTTAAAATGGATTCAGTAGAAGTAAAAGTTTGCTGCAGGGGGAAAGGAAGGGAAAAATTTCCTTGGCCTTCAAGGTCTTCCAGCTGGACTAAGAATTAAATTTACATGAGACAGATTATCAGGAGAAAAAAACCCAAAGTTTTATGTGCACACGGAGGCCCGATAATCAAACTGAGGCCTAAAGAAATGGCCAGGCAGGCAGTTTTTATACTTTTTATACAAAAAGACAATAGATCTGTGGGGAATTGACAGGATGAGAAAACTTAGCTTCAATTAGAAGGAATTCTAAACAGAGTTTTGCTGGCGTAGTAAATTAGGAAAAAGTAATAAGGATTGTCTTCACAGCCTGCTTGGCTCTAAATTTCCCATCTCTGGTGATAAGGATGTCTCTTGACCTCCTGATACAGGGAGGGCATCTTTCACATGGGAGGTTTATTTCCTGCTTTTGGGGGGGGGGGGGGACCCGGGAGGATCTGAATGTCCCTCCTGCACAGTCTCTTCAGCAACTTTTATTTAAAATAGGTGCACCTGAGGCACCTGGGTTATTCAATCCATTAAGCGACGGACTCCTAATCTCGGCTCAGGTCGTGGTGATCTCCTGTTTCATGAGATCGCATTGGACTCTGTGCTGACAGTGTGGACCCGGCTTGGGTTTCTCTCCCTCTCTTCTGCCCCTCACCAGCTGGCTCTTTCTCTCTCTCTCTCTCTCTCTCTCTCTCTCTCTCTCTCTCAAAAATAAAAAAAATTCAAACATTAAAAAAAAAAGAGGTACGATACTAGCAACCCTACTGAAAATTTAACAAAAGATCCAGAAGATCCTTCATAGGGGGAAAATGCAACTTGCTTATGACCCAGAGAAAAGATGCTCACCCTTGCTCATAATTAGGTAAATGCAAATTAAAACAACAGTGAGGTACAATTTTTCATCTCACAGAGTATAAAAGATCAAAAAATGTATAGTGTTGGCTAGAGTGTGGACATAAGGACCTTTGTAAATCTTGGCGAAAGTTTCTGAAAACAGAAATCTATCAAAATTTTAATGGATGTGTGTTTCAGCACAACTTTGTACTTCAGGAACACATCCTAAAGATAGAGTCATGCACGGGTGTCGGTATCTCTGAAGAGAGATGTTATCACAAAACTGGTTGTGGTTAAATTCATGTGGGGCATTAACACAGTGGAGATCTACCTCTAGGTGCTGATATAGAAGGCTGTCCATGAAATGAGAAAAGCATCAGGGAGAATAGTGTCTTCATATGTGCTATTCGTGAAAGACCAGAACCGCAAGCATATGTCACTCAGGTGTGTTTGTGAACAAAGCGCTTCACAGCACTGAACAGCTGCTGCCCCTGCAGAGGGTGACTGGGGGCTAGGATGGGGGGAAAACTTACCCTTCCTTCCTTAATAGTTTTGTTTTTGGTTTTGGTTGCCCTCAGAATATCTAAAGTGAACAGTCTCTTTAATTTAGAAAGGACTGGGAACGTGTTATTCTGTGACCCTCTTATAGCGACTATCCAGATAAAATATATTTTGATCATGACTTCATAAAAAAAGGTGTGAGTGGAGGGGACTGGGGTGGGTGAGGTGGGGTGGAGTAGGACACGCGCCAAGAATACAAAGGAATTTGGAACGACTATTTTGTTGTAAAATAGAGATACCTGTTGTAATACCTGTTGTAAAACCAGGTACCTGTTACAGACACCAGATTGCTCAGGATAAGTACAGTGTATCTGTAGCCCACAAGATTTGATATGTAATATTTTCATTCTTATTCAAATCTTATTTTAGGGATGAAATATATTTTGTATGATGTGACTATGCTTTCTTTTTTTTTTTTTAATTTTTTTTTTTTAACGTTTATTTATTTTTGAGACAGAGAGAGACAGAGCATGAATGGGGGAGGGTCAGAGAGAGGGAGACACAGAATTGAAACAGGCTCCGGGCTCTGAGCTGTCAGCACAGGGGCCCGATGCGGGGCTCGAACTCACGGACCGCGAGATTGTGACCTGAGCCGAAGTCGGCACTCAACCGACTGAGCCACCCAGGCGCCCCTGCTTTCTTTTTTTTAATTAATTAATTTATTTTGAGAGAGAGAGAGAGAGTATGCATGGGAGGGGCAGAGAGAGAGGGAGAGAGAGAGAATCCCAAGCAGGCTCACAGTGTCCGCACAGAGCCAGGTGCAGGACTCGAACTCAGGAACCATGAGATCATGACCTGAGCCGAGATCAAGAGTCAGATGCTTAACAGACTGAGCCATCCAGGAGCCCTGGTAAATCCATTTTAACTTATTATGATAACTGATGTATTTGGACTTATTTCAACCATCGTATTTTTTTTACTATATTTTCCAAACTTTCCATGATGGGTAGATATTAGGTTTAGGGTGAAAAGATTGGCTAGCAAATTAAAATCATTTTTATTTAAATAATAGAACTGATGACGACGGTGATGAACAAGACCATTCCCGTTGGCCGCCCTTCCTTCCATCCTGTCCAAAGAGCACTGAAGTCGGCTAGCATGTGTGTGCCCCCTCGCCAGTCCCTCGAGCGAGCTTTCCTCTCATGTCCACAAATGGCAATGTCCTCACCTGGCCCTTGACTCCTCAGGGTGTGGGAGGAAAGGGGAGGGTTAAGTGTTGGTGTGTGCCTCCCTGAACACTTAGGGCCTTATCCTGCCATTGAGGCTCCTAGGATATCAGCAGGATGTGGCCCCAAGGTTTTTCCTCTCCGGGCTTCCCCAAACAGAAAATACCGTCCTTTGTCTAGACAGTACTTTGATGGATTGTAGATACAATCATTTTAAAACTTTATCTGAACTAGATGAAAATGTCCTGCAGCCACTTAAAATTTAATTTGTGGAGGTAATGTTTGTTCACTCTTGGTTCCTAGCCTAGATGGAATTTGGCCTTCAATACCTTTTGAAGTGCTTAGTCTGAATTTAATTTTGAAGTACCCTTTATTTTTTGTAAATTCTTGGTACTGTTTGCAATGCGTTTCCATGTTGGTCTGTGTCTCTGTTTAATAGAGTTAAAAAAATTTGTTTTAATTTATTACTTTTTAAATGTTTATTACTTTGTTTTTGAGAGAGGGAGACAGAGTGTGAGTGGGGGAGGGACAGAGAGAGAGAGGGAGACACAGAATCCGAAGCAGGCTCCAGGCTCCTGGCTGTCAGCACAGAGCCTAACGTGGGGCTTGAACCCACAAACCGTGAGATCATGACCTGAGCTGAAGCTGGATGCTTACCTGACTGAGGCACCCAGGTACCCCCATTTTTTCAAATAAGTTAAGCCCAGGACCTAAAAGTAAACTGAAGCAAAGGGCAGCAACTGCTTTATATTGTTTTAGAATAATACACAGCTCTGTCCAGGGCTGTTTTTTTTTTAATTATTATTTTTTTTTAATAAGAGAGGAGACTTCTTTTTTTTTAATTTTTTAAATGTTTACTTATTTTGAGAGAGAGAGAGAGACATAGTGTGAGTGGGGGAAGGGCAGAGAGAGGGGCGGAGAGAGAGAGAATCCCAGGCAGGCTCCATGCTGTCAGCACAGAGGTCCATGTGGGGCTTGAACTCAAAAAAGCATGAGATCATGACCTGAGCCAAGATCAAGAGTTGGATGCTTAACCGACTGAGCCACCCAGGTGCCCCTATCCAGGGCTGTTTTAAAATCTTATTAAATTCTGGACAAGACCAGCTATATAATTTGTAGAACCGAGTGCAAAATGAAAATGTGGGGTTCACTGCTCAAAAATTAAGACTCTCAAAATGACAACAACAGAGCATTATACAATTTCGGGGCCCTCCAAACATGGGACCCTGTACACAGGTTGCACGCCCACAGAGTCAGTGTTGGCCCTGGATACTTTGCTGGGTCCCACCTGAGATTAGATCACATATCAAAATGCACTCACATCCTACATAAAGTATGTTTTTTGTTGGAATCATTTTTGAAAGGATTTTGCTTTGCAGTTGTGGGGCTACAAGTAACTCATTTATTTTATGATCGGCTCTGAGACCTCTCGCCATAGATATATCTACAAATAGTGTATATGTTTAGGAATTCTTATGCAGTAAGAAAATGAGGCCATTCAAATCAGTTTCAATAACAAAACATTTAGGAGCGCCTGGGTGGCTCGGTCGGTTAAGCGTCCGACTTCGGCTCAGGTCACGATCTCACGGTCCGTGGGTTCGGGCCCCGCGTCGGGCTCTGTGCTGACAGCTCAGAGCCTGGAGCCTGTTTCAGATTCTGTGTCTCCCTCTCTCTGTGACCCTCCCCCGTTCATGCTCTGTCTCTCTCTGTCTCAAAAATAAATAAACGTTAAAAAAAAAAAATTAAAAAAAAAAAAAAAAGAATAACAAAACATTTATAAATACTAAAACTGGCAGGTGCCTGGCTAACTCAGTCAGTGGAGCACACTACTCTTGATCTTGGGGTTGTGAGTTCGAGTCCCATGTTAGGGGTAGAGATTACTTTCAACAAATCTTAATTGGCAATGAATGGTGTTGTCACAGATTATGTTGTACACATATTTAATTAAATAACTATTGGGGCGCCTGGGTGGCGCAGTCGGTTAAGCGTCCGACTTCAGCCAGGTCACGATCTCGCGGTCCGTGAGTTCGAGCCCCGCGTCAGGCTCTGGGCTGATGGCTCGGAGCCTGGAGCCTGTTTCCGATTCTGTGTCTCCCTCTCTCTCTGCCCCTCCCCTGTTCATGCTCTGTCTCTCTCTGTCCCAAAAATAAATAAAAAACGTTGAAAAAAAAAATTAATTAAATAACTATAAATCTCAATATTATAGCTTTCTTTTGAAATTTTGAAGCTGATAATTATTTTGTGCACCCAAATATTGGCATAGGCCCTTGAAACACTCAAAATTCCATGTGCTATGACCAGAGCATGTAATGGGGGAAAATAGTGCCAAGCACCCCTGTTCCTATTCTCATATGTCCCTTCATGAGAGCAGGCCAGTCCCCCTCCCTAGTACATCTCTGTCTCTATCTCTGTCTCTGTCTCTGTCTCTCTCTCTCTCTCTCTCTCTCACACACACACACACACACACACACGCACACTGAAGCTCGGTGATTAACCACTTGAGACTTCAAGGCTCTGTTTGGTGCAGAGGACATTTAGGCCCTGTTGTCTTCTGCTTCCCTAAACTTAGAACTGAGTATCTTGGAAAGGTCTAAGAAGGCTCTGAGTGAAGAAAATTTTGCTTTTATTCTATGCTAGAAAGTTATGGGACTGAAGTCTTTTTGCCATTTAACAGACTTAAATGTGACAAAGCACCATATGGACACATGTGGACAGCCTGCCTTTGCTCAGGGGGTACCCTTGTCATCAGTCGGTGCCACTGTAATCTCATCCAGACCCGACTTGGGGAGTAAGGACAACACCAATGCTATTGTCCCCTGGCTTCTAGACAGATATGGGCAGCATCAATGGAAACCATGTGGTAGACTAGAAAAAGTATGGCTGTGAAGCCAAAGGGATATGTTTTTAAGTTCAAACTCGGCTTCTTTACTTGGTTTCCATGATCAGGTTGCCCTCGCAGAAAATGTTTCCTTACTTTCCTTACTCGTAAAATGGAGATACTAAAATGTGCTTCACAAGACTGTCGCAAAGATTAAAAATTATATACATGTAAATACATGTATATGTGTGTATCTATATATGAACACACACTCAGGAGGTTTGGCCCCAAGGCGCTAAATCAATAGTTTCTACTATCGCTGTTGTTAACACTTTATTATCATTAATCACATACAGCATGAAATTATGGCCACCTCCCTTAAAAGGAAAAAAGAGCTCTGCAGAGAATTTTAAATTTCTTATATTACCCCTGCAAAATTAGATTATTAATGTGTCAGTACAATCCAAACTCACTCATGTGTCTTGACTGACACTTTTCTGGTCTATATTCAACATTTGTTGTATGCCCTGATGCTGTGGTAACCCAGAAGATCTATGGACTTGTCTTCAATGAGTTTATTTTCTAGTTGGGGGCACAGATGAACATATGACAAATATCTAGAGAAGTATGTGATCTAGTGTATAACTGAATACTAAAAGGTCGTGTGTAGGTGCCACCTACAATTGGGTTTTAACAAAGGAGATGATTGTCAGGGGCTCAGATTCTCATAGCAGATTTCATACATGAGGCATGTACACATCTCTGTTAAAGGTGTGAACTTACTTTTTAATTAAACAAAATTCTAGGGGCACGTAGGTGGCTCAGTCAGTTGAACATGTGACTCTTGATTTCAGCCCAGGTCATGATCCCAGGACCGTGGGATTGAGCCCCTCATCAGGGCTCTGTGCTGAGTATGGAGCCTGCTTGAGATTCTCTCTCTCCCTTTCCCTCTGCTTCTCCCCCACTCACATGCATGCACTCTCTCTCTCTCAAAAAAAAAAAAAAAAAAAAAATCCATGTGTTTTTAGAAAGTTATTTAAACTAGGTCAGCCACAGTTTTCTTTCTATAAAATGGAATGATGAGTCGTCCTGTATTAGATGCAATGCTTCCAGCTGGAAATTACTTTAACTCAATTAATGGGCTTACACAAAATGAATTATATCATCTCCATAGGCATAGTTGTTATAAGGATGATTCAATAATATCTTTAGGGACCAAGATCCTTTCTTCTTTTCTGCTCTGTCATCCTTGGACTGTCAATTACTTTGCCTCTTGGTCACAAAAAGGCTGCAAAAGCTCCAAACATTGCATCATACCACATCAATATGTAGGCCGAAAAGGAAAGGAAAAGCCTACTACCTCTGACTTGTGTCTCTTTTTAAAAACAATTTAAATTATATTCCTAAAAAAATGTAAGCCAATTTGACAATAAATTATATTCATAAATGTTTTTTTTTTATAACTTTCCTCAGAAGCGCCCCTGTAACAAACTTATCTTCACATCTCATTGGTTAAAGTTGGCTCACATGTCCCTTCCTAAGTCAGTAAGTGACAAGGGAATAGAAATCCTGAAAGGCCTAAGATTCATTTCCTGAGGTGGTTGGATGCACCTTTTCCTTTTTTTTTTTCTTTTTTAAAGTTTATTTATTTATTTTGAGAGGTGGAGGGGGGCGCAGAGAGAGAGGTAGAGAGAGACAATCCCAAGCAGGCTCTGGGCTGTCAGCACAGAGTTTGACACGGGGCTCAATCCTGCAAACCGTGAGATCATGACCTGAGCTGAAATCAAGAGTGGGATGCCTAACCGACGGAGCCACCCAGGAGCCTCTGGATGCATCTTTTTCTAAATCATAGGACCACATTCAGTATAGATACCAGATCCAAACTGGAGCTGGGCCAGCAGGGAAGAAGGGTAACACCCAGCAGTGTCTTTTCACCAGCCCACTCGGCCAGATACCTGGCCCACCCCGCCAAGTGGACTTAGCCACACAAGATTTTGATTCAGGAACTAATGATGCAAAGGGGCAGTTCTGGGTAGAATCCACCCTTGCACAAGCAGTGTTACCCCAGCCAGCTTCTAGAGGTGTGGAGATAATAGCTCTAACAGGGCCTAGCATCCAGGAACGGTGTGAGGGGCCATGTCTGTGGCCAGTGGCAACAGCAAGGGCATCTTTACAAACCTAGCTGGGTGACCCAATCTCGGATATATTTCTCCTATGGACACAACTTCCAATCCTGGTTGTCCCCCTTCTCAACATTTTGTGAACTATTCAAAAGCCTTTCATGGTTTTTTCCCCCTTAAGTTAGTGGTTAGATTCTGTGGTAACTCTGAACCTGATCCCGATCACCAGTCCCTTTCTGAGGGGGGCTAGGTCAGACTGCAACGTGAAAAGACCGTGCAGAACTTGGATGTGCAAGTAGAGAACTTCACTTCAATGATGCTATTTTACTGCTTAATTGTCCAGGAAATCCTCAGTTTGAACTTTAACTTTCTTGCTTGGATAACACAAGGCTGAACTCAGAAGCTTCCATTCTGCTTTCAAGGCAGTTTTGTTTTAAATCCTGCAAAGGAAAGAGTAACCTATGTACAGTGAGCAAGACAACTTCTTCTCTGTGGTTTGTAATGCCTCTCTCACTCTCACTCTCTCTCTCTCTCTTTGTGGTGGCCTCTCTTCGAGGGGATCTCTCTTCGAAGGCAAGATGAGGAGATTCCATACTGAAAGAGAAGGTCCCACAGTGTCCAGAGACCAGCTTTTCCTATTTCATAATAAAGCCAGGCTGCGGGTGCCACACTGAGTCCTCAGCAAGGATGTGGTCGCACCCGCCTACGTACAGGTCATTCGGGGATGTGATGAATCTGTGTATTTGTCTGTGTATTTGTCGGATGCTATGGAGGAACATGTTACAGTATATGTAGACTAAAGATAACATACTAACAGAACAGAATAGAGGTCTCTACTGACCACTGCCGCTCATACCTAAGTATTATGGCCTGCAGTCTTGACCAGCCATTCTTAGGTAATCTTCACTGAGCTTCATAAGAGTAGGAGGCAACCAGACAGGCGTGAAGAAATACCCGTACGGAATTTTTTTTAATGTTTATTTGTTTTTGAGAGAGAGAGAGAGAGAGTGTGTGTGAGCAGGAGAGGCGCCAGAGACAGAGGGATATACAGAACTCAAAGGAGGCTCCAGGCTCTGCGCTGTCAGCACAGAGCCTGATGCAAGGCTCAAACTCATGAACTATGAGATCATGACCTGAACTGAAGTCGGACGCTTAACTGACTGAGCCACCCAGGCGCCCCAAGAAATACCCACGTGGAAAAGCCACATGAACCCGTAGCAGGCTTAGGGCATCTTAAAGCACGCAGGTGTCTAGAGATGATTATGGGATGGACTGTGGCTTAAAGGACAAGGATGCCAGCAAATGTTGTAGGAGCAAGGTCATGGGTCTGCAGATTCCTCCTCTTTCCACTGTGACAACGGAATTGGGTTCAAAATCTAATTCATTCACCAGGATGAGTAATTTCCAAACCAGATTTCCGCTCAAAACAAACGTCCGCATAATGTCTAAACACGACTACCTCCATGTTCTCTGTATCAACCACTGACTATCGCTTCCGTGGAAGGTGTTTGAAGACTTAGTTTAAGTGGGCCGTGCTGGGTGGGTTCGGACTCAAGACAGCTGCATAAAAAGAGAGCATTGCCCACTAGCATGCAGAGTGTGCTGACCTGGTGTTTATGGACTGTCCTTGGTCTTTGTTTTGAACTTGTGGTAACAGCTAAGTCCTCCTGTGGGCAACGACATGTGAAAGTGAGTGGTGCAGACAGTGGCCATGAGACGTTTGCTTTGTTTGAGTGCGTCCAGCCCTCACACAGAGTAAGGCTAACATTGTCTTCAACTCGGTTTTGCTAATTTTTCCAGCACATCAATGATTCTGAACTCAAAGCAAATGTTTATCTTGAACATCTGAGTTAGGCAAGATTTTAGGGGAATCATTTTGTCATAGTTACAAGCAACCTGCATCTTCTATGAAATAAATATTATCTTGACATATTAATCACATTGTTCTAAAGACTCCAATCTGTCGTCGCGAACAAATATGTGCCTTTATTATCTATAATAATTTTAAAGTGGCATAGATCCATGCCTTGCAAACTTTTCATGTTTACACAAATCACCTGGGACTCTTGTTAAAATGTTAATTCTGATTTAGTAGGTCTGGGTTGGGGCCTGAGAATCAGCATTTCTCGTCCTCTCCCAAGTGATGTTAAAGCTGCCGGTTCATGGGCCATATAGGGTAGGGGGCATTTTATCTATCTTTAATCATTATTTCAATTGAGATTTTAAAAACTCTCCAAAATTAAAACAGTGGCTATTAACGTTTTCCTCTTGCTACGAGCATGTCTTATTTTGTTTAGAATATATTTATTAAATGAAAACTTTGGCCTCTGTAGTTATCAGTCTCTTTCTTAAGATGAATAGTACTTATTAGCACAGGAATCTGGGAACTTTATCTGATAAAGAAAACCTTTGTTTACTTGATCTCCAGAAATCAGGCCAGGGGCCAGCATTTGTGTAAAGCTGATTTAGGTTTCCATGGCAATTCAGAGCTTTGCCACTTTTGCTGCTAGGTGGGAGAGGAAAACTCCAGAATAGCTTCTGGTTTTGTTTGTTTCCTCGGCTTGCAGCCTGCCGGGACACAACAGCTGATGTCCATGTTGTGCCTACCAGCTCACACAGGGCCGAGGTGGATGTTAAAGCCCTTTGTGGGCTAAACCCTGTGAGACAGCTTCTTACCACTTCCCTATTATGTGCGTGTTGTTTTATCAGAGGATTCCTCTTCCCCTTCAACAGTTTCTGATGGGATCTTCTGCTTCCTTGAACAGCTTCTGAGGTTCTCGGGGCCTGTTGTCTGATCTTGTGGGTCACACGCTCATCTGTCTAATCTCTCTTGTCTTCTTGAGCACCGATGGGAACGGCCAGCGTTGGGAACTTCCCCGTATTACTGGAAGGCTACTGTGCCTTCACACAATAGCACGATGTCATCTCTGTGTCCCCATAATGCCCTTGGTATCGCGTTGCTCTTCCTCCTTCACCGCTTGGCATGAAAGAAATAGAAGGCCACACCAAGTGCAAAAAGGAACAAGAGAATGGAATTCTTGAGTTTTGAGTTTGAAGGGCACTGGTGCTGGCGCGAACAGTGTAGTTTGCAAGAACAGCCAATCAAGTGTTCCTCCATGGGAGAGATTAAAACCCAGAGCAAACGCTTGGGAACTAGAGGCAGAGAGTTGGAGATCCCTGTCACCGACTGTCACCACCTCCACACCTCCAGGGAGAGGGGAGAGTGAGGGGGTAGAACCCATCTGAGTGTGGCTCGTGCCTCGCCTCCTGATATGAGCCAGCGAGCTGCCAGCTTGGCCAAGGGAATCCCGTGCCATCAGCGTGTGTTAAGAGTAAGTAATTTCCAGCTTGGGTCTAGAAAAATCAGCAAGGGCGAGGCAGCAGGCTTACAGGGGTCTGTTAGCCAGGAGAAGAGAGTGAGATAGAAGAAGATGAAGCATAAATTGTCCACCTGGGGAGTGGATGAAGACCCAGTTACATCCTTCCTTTGAAATCCATAGCAGAGTTGATTTAAAAAACAATGTAAATTTTATTTATTTATTTATTTATTTATTTATTTATTTATTTATTTATACCTATTTATTTTGAGAGAGAGAGAGAGAGCAGGGACAGGACAGAGAGAGAGAGAGAGAGAGAGAGAGAAAGAGAGAATCCCAAGCAGGCTCCATACTGTCAGTACAGAGCCCAATGCGGGGCTCGGACTCACGAAACGTGAGATTGTGACCTGAGCCGAGAGCCAAGAGTCAGACGCTTAACTGACTGAGCCACCCAGGCTCCCCAAAAAGCATCTGCCCTGGAAAGCTGAAATAAGACTTTGGTAACATTTAAGGAACAGCAACAGATAAAGATAGCTCTTTAGATAATAAATGCTCTTTAGAAGATAAATGAGCTCTTCTTAAATCCAGATAATCTGATTTACAGTTAGGTTAGATCTATCACCTCTGTTCTTCATCCTCCACATTATAAACACAGAGACACTGTTGCCTTGTTGATGATGCCATCTTAGCCCATCACCTAGAAGCCCACCTGGTTCTCTATGCACCCTAATGTCTAGGCTCTGTCCCCTCCATTTAACTAATATCCAATCTTCTTCCTCAAAAGAAGGACACGTGGATTATCACTCATTTCAGGAAACTAACTAACTAACTAACTAAAAACAAAAAATATTATATCAACACCTTCCCTATATGAGACCTTCTGGGATAAGAAAAGGAATTAGTCTGTTTCTCTTCATTAGGATTGCCTTCAGGGGTAACAAAGGTAATAATCATTAAAGGTAAAGTGTCCCTTTAATAGCCTCGCAGGCCATGCTGTGGTGGAACAGGAAGAAATCGAACCCTCTTCGCCCAGCAATAAGGTGTGCTATTTCCTAGAGACCTAGCTATAAGGGAGAAGCACTGGGTTAGTTAAGGAAATTATTTGTTTCTTAAATATGAGTGTAGTCTGCATTGTTTCCTTGAGGAGTGATGTCTACCCTCAGAAATTTGTGCCTCACCTCCTGATAAAAGCTAGGTGAGTTTTATAGACCAACTCGTTCTTTCAAATCAAAGAGTTAAAGAAACAGACACTCACAAACCTCTCAGAGGTGGGATTCTTGAAGGAAATCCATCGTCCTGGATGGATACCGATACCCACACTAGACCCAAAAGCCAATGACATCAGAGCATTTTCTCTCTCAGACACCCCTATGCCACTGACCTGTGGCCTGAAAAATGTCCCACCACCCTAGACTGAGTGGTTTAGACTTAATACTTGCACTACTAGCTAGGGGAGTGTAAATCTATTTAGGTGACGATGAGGTGTCTCTATGAGGATGGTTTCCTGAAGGAGATGGGTAGAGAGTCACATGAAGAGAACTGAAGAAGGGCCCTCAACAAAAACCCAAGAGTAAGGAGAACAGTGTTGGCATTGGAAGTTACTCCAGTAACTGGATATTGGTGAATGGCTGGATTAAATAATTTCCATTTTATACTTTGGGGAAAGACAAGTGGTGAAAAACTTTAGCCGTTCCTCTCCTGCACTGAAATACTCTTGAACTTATTCTAACTTTTGAGTTAACAGAATCAGAAGGTCCTTTCCCAGTGTAGTGTTGCAGTTTTAGGGAGGCTAAGAGGACAAGATGGTGAAATGGAAAGGGAGAAACAATCTCCCCCCTCTACTCACTGACCTGCTGGGAACAGAGTATCAATCTTTCAAGTAGACCATGACTCAGAAACTCCAGTGTGGGCCAACAGTTCCATGAAGGGTGACAGAGCACGGAGGTGAAGGGAAAATTCCACACAATATCAGGGAGCTCTCTTTAGTGTACAACTCAAGAATTTTGGTAGGAATGACTCAGTTATCTATTACTACATAACAAATCACCCCAAGACATCTGTGTTTTAAAATAATGGTTACTCGTTGGTTTGTTTGTTTGTTTGTTTGTTTGTTTTGTTTAGTACAATTGTCAGGGTTGATTAGGCAGTTTTGTTGCTGGCTTCACTTGGGCTCACCCATACACCTGCAGATGGCCAGAGGCCAAGATGGCACCCCTTTCATTGTAGCCTGAGCCAGGATGGCTGGAAGAGACGGATGGCCAGGTTTCTCTCACCCTGTGGACTTTCATCTCGGGCTACTTCACAGCATGGTGCTCACAGAGGGGTTCTCTGATGCAGTAACCTTTGAGCTGAGGTCTTCTAAAGGATTACAAGAATGTATTAAGTAGGTAAAAGTAGGGGATTGGTTCATAGGAGGGAGGGAAGAACATGTACGAGACCCCTTGAGGTAGGAGGAAGTACAGTGAAACCTTGGACTGCAAGTAACTTGCTCTGCAAGTGTTCTGCAAGACGAGCAAACGTTTCTAACAAATTTTAACTTGATAAACGAGTGACGTCTTGCAATCCATGTAGTACATGATGCCGAATGTCACATGATCACCACTGAGCCAATGGTGCTTGAAATTCGCTTTGATGTACAAGTGCTTTGGATTACAAGCATGCTTCCAGAACGAATTATGCTCGCAAACCAAGGTTTTACTGTATTATGCTTTCTAGAAAAAAAAAAAAAAAAACAGGGGTGGGTGGGGATAAAATCAGTTTGGTTACTGCACAGGATACAAGAAAAGAGGGCAAGTGGGTGCCAGATCAGCAATTCAAGGAGCTAAGAATTTTCTTTTTTAATCTTCATATTAAGAATAATGGGAAGGCACTGAGAATTTTTAAGCATGACCTGATTTGCTTTTTCAAGAAAAAGCATGGTCAGGTATCTGGCTGGCTTAGTCAGTACAGTATGTGACTCTTGATCTCAGAGTCATGAGGTGGAGCGCTACACTGGGGTAGAGTTTATCTGAAAAAAAGAAAGAAAGAAAGAAAGAAAGAGCGTGGGTATATATGTGAGGTATTGCAAGGGGCTAGAAATAGGGTTTCTCAACCTCAGCACTATTTACATTTTGGACTAGGTAATTCTTTTTGGTGGGGGTCTTGTCCTGTATCTTGCAGAATGTTTAGCAGCATCTCTGACCTCTATTCACTGGGTGCCAGTAGCACCCTTCCCTCAAGTTGTGACAACCAAAAATGTGTCCAGACTTTGCCAGATGTCCCTGGAGGGCCAAATCGCCGCCATTTGAGAAACACAAGGAATGAAACACAAGGAACACAAGGAATGAATAGTGGCCACTATTGCTGCTGTGCAGGAGAGAAATGTTCATCGCTGGGACTTGGGTGGGAGACACGGGGCTGGGATAGGCAGATGGGATTTGAAAGACAAGGATGTTTGGGTGGACAAACCCATCACGATGGTCCAGTCCTCAGCTCCTCTCCCTGCTTCCTTCCTTCAACATTCCACTTGCTCTAGACAAATAATCCAATCTTGTTTGTGTTGGGCAATACTCATAGTCAGATGGTAGAAAGATAACACGTGGACTATAGAGCCAGCTACTGTTCACTCCTTTGTAGTTTGCTGATGCAATGTCCACAAAGGGCCAACGTCTCTTCGAGGAATTAATTGGGGATCAGCCAAGCAGGGTATTTCTGGGCTTGCTTTTGAATGAGGGAAGTCTAGAGATTTGGATAGCAGACTGAGAAATGATGCTCTGGAGTGGAGTTATAGAAGTCACCTGCACACCTCACCAGTGAGGGCTGCGATTGTCCGATGTCTAGTCATCAGCCCGCCTTTCTGCAGAGACCAGCTTGGTTTTGTTTTGTTTTTTTATTTTTATTTTTTATTACCAGTGTCCTCCTTCCCCTTGGTTTTTACACAAAGACTAATGATTCTCTATCCTTTGTCTGCCCTCAAGGAAGTATTGTGAGGGATGGTGAGTCCCCAACCCTAAAACACTTGAATTCATCCAATAAAAGATCCTACCATTATTTTTCTACCCATAGTGCAGTTTTCTGTAAGAGAGGAAAGGTTGTGTTTTCTACTTCCATGAAGGAAAAAATAGAAGCCAAAATCCCTTTCAAATCGAAGTTTTGTTCTTCAGTCAAAGGCACCTCCTGTGCTTCTAGCCAAGTCCAATGAAAAGGCTTTGTTAGATTATCTAAAGCTATCAGAGTTCATAAAGGTCATCGTTTCATTCATGCTGAGCTTGAGAAGTGTGTCCTTTCTTTGCTTCTAACATGCAGGGAAAATTGAATGTGCAACGTTCATTTCATTTGTACCCTACCCTCATTCAGTCGTCTGTGGTGTATGGTCTATTCTGCTATGGAAGTGTCATCATTAAATCCATGGTGGTGCAATCATATAAAAATGTAGAGGACAATATGAAAACCTGAAAACCAATTCTTCTCTGCAGGGTCAGAAGGCCAGTGCCTTTTCATCAACCTCTGATTTCTCTCCTAGACAAAGGTGAGCGTGAATCATCACCACCAGCAACCCAGCCAGCCCCTGGAACACAGTCCTACCCCCTCCCATTGAGAAGTGAGCAGAAGACCCTTTATTACGGTAAATTCTAATTAATAAGCGTGGAAAGGATGGCAGGCATTAGAAAATCACCACGTGGCAAATCACAGTAATAATAGTTGCAGGCAAAAATAAGTGCTAAACTTAGTAGCGCAAATATGATCGGAAATAGGATATTTACACGGCCTCCAAGTATATCCCCACAAGACCCGTACGAAGTTCAATGGGAAAATAGTAAATTTATAGTGGAGGAAGCTGTGATCAAGTTGATGTCATCAGTATTGAAACATATGTAGATCATCCTATCTCCCCATATGATTTCAACTTGACTGGCCTGGAGGTACCCAGATTACACACTGGATGAAATTAATGTCTCAATGGGTGGGCTCAAGAAAGTATACTGTGCTCCCCAGTGTGGGTGAACTCAATCCTTTAAGAGACCGAATAAAACAAAAGACAGCAGGGAGGAATTTGCCCCCTTTTCCCTGCCTCACCTCTTGAGGAGGACATCTCATCTCATCTCATCTCATCTCATCTCATCTCATCTTTTCCTGCCATTCTCCTGAGATGGTTCTGTGTGTCCAGCCACGATTTCAGGAATTTTGACTGTCGGTGGGTTAACTAACTCTTGCCTCTAAGCTGTTGTATCTGTCTCGGGTCAACCTTTTAGTCAAGGGGCAGTCAGAGAACCTGCAAGTACAGAGAGCTGGGGCTCCATGGAGCTGACAGAACAGCTTAGGTGAACTGTTTCTATGCTTGCTTGCTCACAAATGTTTGTCTAACAAGTGACCCTGCATGTGGCAGAGTTCCACTGGAAGTCAGCACTCATTAAAATTTAGTTGCGATGTTGTGGGGGGGAGTAGTTAACCTCCTTCTATTTCTTAACCTTTGGCAGCTGCAGAATCAAATGGAGTCAGTATTTCCAGAAAAGAGGTCACTCCACCAAAATCTACTTCGTGTTTCTCTCTGAAAATCCAAAGGTAAGGGCCCCCTCGGTGGCTCAGTCGGTGAAGTGTCCAACTCTTGATTTCAGCTCAGGTCATGATCTCATGGTTTGTGGGTTTGAGCCCTGCATTAGGCTCTGCACTGACAGTGTGGAGCCTGCTTAGGATTCTCTCCCTCTCTCTCTGCCTCTCCCCTGCTCATGCTGTCTCTCTCGGTCTCTCTCTCAAAATAAATTAAAAAAAAAAAAAAAAAAGAAAGAAAGAAAGAAAAAAAAATCCAAAGCTAAGGATGATTTAGCAAAAACATTTTGGTAAACAGGACTTTTTTTTTTTTCCCTCTAGTAACAGTGATTAGGATTTATTGATTTCAGCCACTTTTAGGCATACAATTCTGTGGTATTAAGTATGTTGTTGTGCACCCATCACCACCATCCTTCTCCAGAACTTTTTTATTTTCCCAAACTGGAACTCTGTGTCCATCAAAACCCTACTCCCATTCTCCCCTCCTCTTACCCCCTGGCAACTGCCCTTCTCCCTCCAATCTATGAAATGTCTCCTGAGGAGTCTGAACAGTAGCCTGTGATGCCCCTCTTTTAGGCTTTGAGCTCTGGTGACCCTACCTCTTCAATTTTGTTCCGTCAGCCCAAGATTTAAATTGTTTCCTGCAGTAATTAATCTTGGGGTGACCTCAGCATCTCCATTTTGTTTTCAGACTTCCAATGCCTCAGTCATCCGTTCTCTGTATTAAGTCCCCTCTGTTTAAAATATGATGTTTTTTAAAAATGCTTATTTATTTTTGAGGGCGAGAGTGAGAGAGTGAGAGAGAGCATGAGTGGGGGAGGGGCAGAGAGAGAGGGAGACACAGAATCCCAAGCAGGCTCCACACTGTCAGCACAGAGCCCAACGTGGGGCTCGAACTCACCAACTGCGAGATCATGACCTGAGCCTGAGCCACCCAGGCGCCCCCTAATATATGAGTTTTTTTTTTTTTAATTTTTTTTTTTAACATTTATTCATTTTTGAGACAGAGAGAGACAGAGCATGAACGGGGGAAGGTCAGAGAGAGAGGGAGACACAGAATCCAAAACAGGCTCCAGGCTCTGAGCTGTCAGCACAGAGCCCGACGTGGGGCTCGAACTCACAGACCGCAAGATGACTTGAGCTGAAGTCGGACATTCAACCAACTGAGCCACCCAGGCGCCCCATATATGAGTTTTAAACTGTTTTGATTTTCTGTTTTCCCAACTGGGTTCTGACTTCTACAAATCCAGAACTCAGGCATTAGGGGAGAAAGAAAAGAGAGAGAGCCAGGCAGGGAGGGTAAGGAAGGGAGACCCTGACTGGAGGCACTGACACACCTCCTCCGCTCTACACTGGACCTGGCAGAAGCAAACTTAAAACTGCTAGATAGGACAACTTTTACAAACCGTGACACATGGAACTCCCACAGAGAAAGCACCTCCACTGGAGGCCATTACAATTTGTAAAATCATAATTATCAGATTTAATAGCAGTGTAGACATAGCTGAAAAGTGGATCAGTAACTTGGAAGAGAAATTGGAAACCATCCAGATGATAGTACAAAGAAATGAAGAGATGGGACACATGAAGCATGATTAAGAGAAATGGAGGATGGGGGCAGACTGCTCTATCAGTAGAACATGCAACTCTTGACATCAGGGTCCTGAGTTCGAGCCCCACGCTGGAGGTATGGTCTACATAAATAAAAGAGAGAAAAGTGGAGGGTAAAATGTGTGAAACGAGAGGGGAAGTAAGGGAGAATCTAGGTAAACTGGGAATTTTCTATAGAAATTGACTGAGAATTGCCCAGAACCGAAGAAAAGTAGGAACCTCTGTCTCAAGTAGGATAAAAAATGACAATAGAATGTGTAAGTGTAATGTTTTTTACTGATTGTGTGCATAATATATGTATTATATTGTTATATTTATCAATCATAAAAGGGATTTTCAGATTGGGCAAGAAACACCAGCTAAATATATGCTATTTATGAGAAATCCACCCCAAACATAATGAAATCAAAGGTTTAAAGTAAAGGAAAATGAATCTATAAAGAACTTATCAAACTCAACACCCAAAAAACAAATCATCCAGTGAAGAAATGGGCAAAAGACATGAATAGACACTTCTCCAAAGAAGACATCCAGATGGCCAACCGACACATGAAAAGATGCTCAACATCACTCATCATCAGGGAAATACAAATCAAAACCACACTGAGATACCACCTCACACCTGTCAGAATGACTAACATTGACAACTCAGGCAACAACAGATGTTGGCAAGGATGTGGAAAAAGACAATCTCTTTTGCACTGCGGGTGGGAATGCAAACTGGTGCAGCCGCTCTGGAAAACAGTATGGAGGGTCCTCAAAAAGTTAAAAATAGAACTACCCTATGATCCAGCAATTGCACTACTAGGTATTTATCCAAGGGATACAGGTGTGCTTTTTCGAAGGGGCATATGCACCCCCATGTATATAGCAGCACTATCGACAATAGCCAAAGTATGGAAAGAGCCCAAATGTCCATTGATGGATGAATGGATAAAGAAGATGTGAGATGTATATATATATCTATATCTATCTATCTATCTATATATATAGATAGATAGATAGATATAGATATATATATGTATATATGTATATATATACATACACATACATATTTACACACAATGGAGTATTACTCAGCAATCAAAAAGAATGAAATCTTGCCATTTGCAACTACGTGGATGGAACTAGAAGGTATTATGCTAAGCAAAATTAGTCAGAGAAAGACAAATATCATGTGACTTCACTCATATGAGGACTTTAGGATACAAAACAGATGAACATAAGGGAAGGGAAGCAAAAATAATATAAAAACAGGGAGGGGGACAAAAACATGAGACTCTTAAATATGGAGAACAAACTGAGGGTTACTGGAAGGGTTGTGGGAGGGGGGATGGGCTAAATGGATAAGGGGCATTAAGGAATCTACTCCTGAAATCATTGTTGCACTATATGCTAACTTATATGTAAATTAAAAAAATAAATTAAATAAAAATTAAAAATAAATAAACATTTAAAATTTTTTTAAAAGTAAAGGAAAATGATATCCCAAGAAATCATTCCCCCAAATAAAGTTGGGGTAACAATATTAAACATTATGGACTAAATGTTTGCATCCTCACCAAATTCCTATGTTTAAGCCCTGCCTCCCACATGACTGTATTTGTAAATCAGATTGTAAGGGAGGGTCTGGATCCCATAGGATTAGTGTTCTTATACGAAGAGGGAGAGGGGGCTGAATTAGTGGCTCAGTTGTTTAAGTGTCCGACTCTATTTCAGCTCAGGTCATGATCTCACACTTCACAGGTTCAAGCCCCACATTGGGCTCCATGCTGACAGTGTGGCACCTGCTTGGGACTCTCTCTCTTCCCTCTCCCACTCTCCCTGCCCCTCCCCTGTTAGCTCTCTCTCTCTCTCTCTCTCTCAAAAATAAATATAAACATTAAAAAAATTTAAAAAACAAAAAAAAAGAAGAGAGAAAGGGAACAGAGCTCTCCCCCTATCTCTGTGAGCACATGTGAGTAAAGGCCATGTGAACACATAACAAGAAGGCAGCTGTTTGCAAGAAAAGAAGAATATTTACCAGAACCCAACCATGCTGGCCCTCTGATCTCAGACTTCTGGCCTCTAGAAGTGAGAGAAAATATACTTCTGTTGTTGAAGCCCCCAGTCAATAGTATTTTGTTATGGCAGCCCAAGCTAATATACTAGCAGAAGGTAAAAGGATAAAGAGGGTCATATTAACAGGATTTTTTAAAAAAAATCACAGAATGCTAAAACAATCCTGAATTTGTACACATCTAATGGTTTAGCATCAAATATATAAATCAGAAGTATGGGGGGGCGCCTGGCTGGCTCAGTTGGTAGAGCCTGCAACTCTTGATCTCAGGGTTGTGAGTTAGAGCCCCAAATTGGGTGTGGAGATTACTTAAAAATAAAATCTTGGGGCACCTGGGCGGCTCACTTGGTTGAGCATCTGACTCTTGATTTCGGTTCAGATCATGATCCCAGGGTTGTGGGATTGAGCTGAGCACGGAGCCTGCTTAGGAATCTCTCTCTCTCCCACTGCCCCTCTCTGCTACTGTCACATGCTCTCTCTCCTTCTCTCTCTCTCTATAAAATAAAATAAAATAAAATAAAATAAAATAAAATAGTCAAAATTATGTAGAATAAAAAAATCATCTGATAAATCCACACTTGTAATTAGAGACCTTAACACATTCTCCTTAGAAATTTTGATCAAGCTTGATCTAACAGATATGTAGAACTCTGTGCCCAGCAAACAGAGAATTATTAAGTGCATATGAAACATTTTTATGAATTTATTTTTGAGTGGGATTTTGTTTAGGTTTTTGGATGCTCCAAGAAAACCTTATTTTTTTATTAAGTATATAGTTGTCACATTTATGAATTTATTAAGCTGCAAAATGATTAAAAGAATTAATATCATATAGAAAACTTTTGTTGACCATGATGCAGTAAAATTAAAATACATTTCAAAGCAATCACCCCGAAGACATACACCAAGAGACCCAAGCAGGCTCTTTGAAAAGGATAACAGCATAGATAAAGGCCTGGAAAGATCAATAAACAAAACAAAAAACAAACAAACAAAAAAAACAGAAAAAGAAAGAAGGCAAAAAACTTTAAGTTTGAGATTGAAAAAGGATGTGTAAAATCAGAATACGATAAAACAATTTAATGCAAATGAAAGTCAACAATATATTTTAGTAGTATATGATAAGTTTACATTAACAATCCAAAGATGGTTTAATACCAGCAAATAATAACAGATATAAGGAGAAAAATCTACATAACTATATTGATAGATTATAAAATCATTCAATACCAATGCACAATTAAGTCTCCGTACTCTACCCAAAAAGGTAAACTACAATTAGAAAGGGAAATCTCTTAACCTATTAAAGGGAATCCATGAAAAACCTGTATTAAATTTATATACTGTTAGATATTAGAAAATATCTCTTCAAGATCAGAAACTAGATAAGTACTCTCATTACCACCACTTCCATTAAATATGTCTATCTTCTTCCTGAATAGCACTTTAAAACACTTTCATTCAGAGAGGGCTTCCTATTCCCTGAATATATTACAAATATACTTTGATAAGAAAAATAAAACAGATCCAAAATGAAGATGTGGGATCCAAGAAGCAACACAGATCGATAAGATTGTCCAATGTTTTAGAATTATGGGTAGGGACACAATTATATTACAATTTGAAAGCTTAGGAAATTTATTCAACTCCTTCTTTTCTATCCAACAAACATTTTTCATATTCTATCGTGGTAAGTGTTTAAAGTTTTCATTTCGGAAAATTTCAAACATACCCAAAAGTAGAGAGAAGAGTACAGTGAACTAATGTTTTGTCCACCTTGTTTTATTACACTCTGTACTTTTGTTGGAGGTGCCTCTGGCATTTAACACAACCCCCAGACAAAATATAATTTCAACCACTGGAATTTCAGACATTCCAGTACATATCTCTAAGAGATAAAGACTTTTTAAAAAGATAATCATCAGGGCACCTGGGTCACTGTCGGTTAAAGCATGGGACTTTAGCTCAGATCGTGATTTCATGGTTCGTGAGTTAGAACCCCTCGTGGGGCTCTGTGCTGACAGCTCGGAGCCTGGAGCCTCCTTCGGATTCTGTGTCTCTCTCTCTCGGCCCCTCCCTCACAATTTGTCTCTCTCACTCTCAAAAATAAACAACAAAAAAAAAGAAATAAAAAAAAAAAGATAATCACCATACCATTATCACATTTCATAATCACCTTATCATCTAATACCTAGTCATCCTGAAGCTGAATATAGATATTTTGCACTATATTCTCAAGAATATCTTGAGAAACTTTGTCAGATGCTTGCTAAAGTCTTAACAGAATCTCACTACAGTTTTCTTCTAACCCATGAGCCTTTATGAGCAAATGTATTTAATTTGGCATTACATTTCTTTATTTATTGAACCTGAGAGGTTGTGCCAATGATCATTGCTTCCTTTTCTAAATCTTTAGAAGCCATCGGTTCAATAGTGCACTTTGGAATTTTACACGATGGGAGTTTGTGGAATGATTCATTTGTTCCCTTTGAAATACGGGATAAATAGCTGCGGTCTTATCTTGATACCACTCCTTTTGTCATCATGATGCAGTAACCTAATCAGATAGCTTTCCACCCAACATCTGAAGTTAAAAATTAAAAATAAGTTTGAAGAGAGGTATGGACATGCGGAGGCCTGCAGCGGTGGGACAGAGGCCATGGGCCCCCCATAGGCAACTCGCTCTACTTGTCACAGTTGTCGGGAGGCTGGTTCTGGTGAAAATGCCATGATGTCTACCTTTGCCCTATACACCCTGGTTTAAAAGCTGGGAGAAGTGACAGATCAGTACCTCAGACTCTTGTCACATTTCCATGCTCACATCACCTCCCTGTGCTGACTTCAAGCCACCTGAATATCAAGGGATATGCTTTAAGCAACATATAAGTTGGCTTAAGAAAGATTTCTGGGGCACCTGGGTCTCTCAATCAGTCAAGCGTCCGACTTCGGCTCAGGTCATGATCTCGCGGTCTGTGAGTTCGAGCCCCACCTCGGGCTCTGTGCTGACAGCTCAGAAACTGGAGCCTGCTTCGGATTCTGTGTCTCCCTCTCTCTCTCTGCCTCTCCCCTGCTCATTCACTCTCTCTCCCTCAGTCTCTTTCTCTCAAAAATAAACAAACATTAAAAAGATTAAAAATTTTTTTTTTTTAAAAAAGAAAGATTTCAGCTCTGGGGCACCTGGCTGGCTCTGTTGGGGGAACACACAACTCTTGATCTTCAGATTGTGAGTCTGAGCCCCACACTGGGCATAGAGATTACTTAAAAATAAAATCTTTGAAAAAAAGAAAAGAAAAGAAAGACTTCAGCTCGGAGACAGAACTCTAGGAGACCTGAGTGGAGTTAAGGGGAAAGGCCAAGGGCAGATACAAGGGCGGACAGGAATAGAAGTGGTTGAGATGGGGGAGGGGAAGGCAGGGGGAAGGCTGGCTTGGGGTCCAGAGGACACTCAGACACTTCATGATCTTCCCTATCTGTCATGGGCTCACTCAAAACTCAAGAGGCTGGTTACATAGACACAGTGAGCCTTCTTTTTTTTTTTTTTTAATTTTTTTAACATTCATTTATTTTTTGACAGACAGAGACAGAGTGTGAGTGGGACAGGGGCAGAGAGAGAAGGGACACAGAATCCGAAGCAGGCTCCAGGCTCTGAGCTGTCAGCACAGAGCCCAACGCAGGGACTGAACTCACGAACCATGAAATCATGACCTGAGCCAAAGTCTGATGCTTAACCAAGTGAGCCACCCAGGTGCCCCATGGTGAGCCTTCTCTTGCCCTCAGTTCTGCTCTTCTGGGAAGGGGAGTGAAGTATTCTCTATGTCTGTGCTGGGAAACCGTGGTCACAAAGGCGTGCGCAGTGATGATCCCAGAAGTTGGGCATGGCCCTCAGCGAGGTGTGGGGAGTCTCTTTCCCCCAGGTCTGGGAGGCATTGTGCTTCAGCTACCCACGGTGTTTCTGACAGGTTCTCCTGTGACCTCCAGGGCAAGTTCTTAATTTATTTGATCCACTTCCCCAGGGCGCTCCCCCATGGCTCTGTCTAATCTGAGTTCTCCGAGAGATGTCCCTATACCTTGCCAGATTTTCCCTGAGCCAACTTGGGCAAAAGCCAAAGGGGCTTCAATTAATTCCATCCTTTTCATGTTCTGGGTTTATCATTGAAATCAAGACCTTTCTTCCATAGGGAAATTGAAAGCTCTCTTATTATGAATGAAAACAGAAGCAGCTTGTTAACAACATCAGTTCTTAATTACCTGTTCTTTGTTTTATGGCTTGGCAGGTTTTCCTGATTTGAAAGGAAAGAAAAAAGGATGTTTTTGCACGGGCGCATGCACACGCACACACACGCACACACGCACAAGAAAAGTGCTAGTGCTCTCAACAGTTTCTTTAACATACATTTGGGTTTTAATGCTGGTCTTCAGGTGCATAGAATTGGCTTTGTGGGTCTCCTAGTGTTGAACTGGGTAAACTCAGGATCAGGAGTTTACCAGGATGAAAAAGTAATCTGTGTGACAGAACGGGCCTATAGCTTTTGTCTTCCCACTGTTTGGTGTTTTCTCCACCATCTGTGAATTATTCTATCTGGGCTTTCTGGAAAGCCTCCACAGATTTATTCCTTCCTTCCTCCTTCCCTCCCTCCCTTCTTTCCTTCCTTTCTTCCATCCTTCATTTCTTCCTTCCTCCCTTTCTCTCTCTCTTCCTTCCTTTTCTTTCTTCCTTCCTTCCTCCCTCCCTCTTTCCCTCCCTCCCTTCCTTCCTTCCTTCCTTCCTTCCTTCCTTCCTTCTTTCCTTCCTGTCCCTTGTGGTAAAATACACATAACATAAAATTTACCATCTTACCCATTTCTTTTTTTTTTTTTAACGTTTATTTATTTTTGAGACAGGGAGAGACAGCATGAATGGGGGAGGGTCAGAGAGAGAGGGAGACACAGAATCTGAAACAGGCTCCAGGCTCTGAGCTGTCAGCACAGAGCCTGACGCGGGGCTCGAACTCACAGAGTGCGAGACCGTGACCTGAGCCGAAGTCGGCCGCTTAACCGACTGAGCCACCCAGGTGCCCCACCATCTTACCCATTTCTAAGTGTACAGCTCAGTAGTGTTAAGTTCATTCACACTGATGTACAACCAATCTCCAGAATGCCTTTCAGGTTGCAAACTGAACTACACACCCAACCACTCATCCCCTGTCCCCCAGCCCCTGGGGACCACCCTTCTCCTTTCTGGCTCTATGAATTTGACCACTCGGCGTACCTCATGTAGGTGGAATCCTACAGTATTTGTCCTTTTGTGTCTGGCTTATTTCACTCGGCACATGTCCTCAAGGTCCACCCGTGCTGGAGAGTGAGCCCACACAGATTCTTCCACCATCCATTTGACTTTTTCTGGGCTTTCTCCTTTCCTCCACTTTCATCCAGTTGTGCTAACAACAGATAAATCTGTCAATTTAGAGGTTTATTCTTTTCAAGACGGAGAGAAACAAGAGAGTTGAAGATAAAAAGGCATAACTGAGAGAAGGGCAAGGAAAAGAAGGTGGGTAGGGAGGGTCTGGAAGCATCGCTGCAACAGTAGAAACTGGGTGGAGAGGGAGCCGCAAAGCATCAGAACTGGGGGTGACAGAAAGGGACCCTGGTCACCATGCCCCCAGGGAAATTCTGAGCGGGGAAATCTTCCTTATCACATGTCCTGCCTCCAGGTAAAGAAATGGCATTTTGGGGCACCTGTGTGGCTCAGTCTGTTAAGCGTCTGACTTCGGCTCAGGTCAAGATCTCACAGTCCGTGAGTTCGAGCCCCGCGTCGGGCTCTGTGCTGACAGCTCAGAGCTTGCAGCATGATTTGGATTCTGTGTCTCCCCCTCTCTCTGCCCCTCCCCCGCTCGTGCTCTCTCTCTCTCAAAAATAAATAAACATTAAAAAAATTTGAAAAATATCTGATAACCGCCCCCCACCAAAAAAAAAAAAAGGCAGTAATGGGAAAAACAAAACACAGATAAAAATAAATAAATAAATAAATAAATAGCAAAGTGAAATGCTGAAATCCAGTCACATCAATATTTACACTAAATGTAAAACACACTAACACTCTAATTAGGGGTGCCTGGGTGGCTCAGTCAGTTAAGCGTCCGACTTCGGCTCAGGTCATGATCTCATGGCTCGTGAATTCAAGCCCCGCATCGGGCTCTGTGCTGACAGCTCGGAGCCTGGAGCCTGCTTCAGATTCTGTGTCTCCCTCTCTCCCTGTCCCTCCCCCACTCGTGCTCTCTCTCTCTTTCTCTCAAAAATAAACAAGCATTAAAAAAAAGAAATGGCATTTTATTTTTATTTTTTAAATATTTTATTTTTAAATAATCTCTAAACCTAATGTGAGGCTTGAACCCAGAATCCTGAAATCAAGAGTCTCATACTCTACTGACTGAGCCAGCCAGGCACCCCAAGAAATTACATCGTCTTTTTATTTCATTTATTTATTTAAAGTTTATTTTTATTTATTTTGAGAGAGAGCACAAGCATGGGAGGGACACAGAGAGAGGGAGAGAATCTCAAGCAGGTTCCATGCTGTCAGCCCAGACTCCTATGTGGGGCTCAAACTCACGAACTGTGAGATCATGACCTGAGCTGAAGTCAAGATTCTGATGCTTAACCGACTGAGCCACCCAGGTGTCCCAAGAAATTACATTTTTAAATTGATCTGAATCAACCTATAATAAATTTGTAGTATTATCAATTACTACCTGTGTTGTATAACAAAAACCTCCTATTTCTGTTGCTGATAAAGGGTTACAGACTAAGAAAGAAAGAAAGAAAGAAAGAAAGAAAGAAAGAAAGAAAAAGAAAGAAAGAGAAAGAAAAGGAAGAAAGAAAAGAAAAGAAAAGAAAGAGAGAGAGGAAGGAAGGGGGGAAGGAAGGGAGGAAGAAAGGGGAGAAGGAAGGGGGGAAGGAAGGGGGGAAGGAAGGGGGGGAAGGAAGGGAGGCCCAGTCTGTGGTGTCCAGCATTATATTAGAAAGGGCCAAACTCCAGGGATGGCCACAACAAATCTTGAAATTTTCCCTGTCTTAGTCTAGAACTCACTCTTCATTTATTAATACGTTGGATGTCAAGAAACAGGTTTTTATTGGGCTCTTAATTATAGTGATGGCTTTAGAAAGTTGTTACTTCTCGGAGATGTTGAAGGTATCTGATATGTGTGGATCAGCTAAAATAGCTGGAGCCTTGCCCCTCCCCCACCCGTGCACATCTTCCTGCCTTATATGAACACAGGAAAAGTATCTACCGAAGCCTCCAGCCTGAAGCTCTTACAGATGGGGCCTGTGGCTTCCTATGTCCAACCATACCAGAGGAAAGGCACAGAATGTTGCCTTGGCAAAGTGGCCCAAGTGAATTCTTTGTAGAATTGCAATATGTAGGTTGGAATTCCTGTGTATTGGCAAGCCTTAGCTAGTTGATGCTGTGGTTACAATTTCCTGACTTTCAGTGGCTTACCATGATCAAGGCTTATGGAAGATGGGCTGTGGGCCTGCTGAGGTTCTGGTCTTCATTCCACAAGGCCGTCAAAATTCTCTCTGGGATATACTGGTCTCAGGACAGGGGGCAAAGAATGACGGTGGAACCAAGGGAAAGATCTTAAACGAAGCAGCACCTATCACTTCCACTTGCTTTTCATTCGCCAAAACAAACCATTTGGCCAAGACTGAGCTTGCTGCACCAGTAGCTAGGAAGAGAGACAAAAATACAGCCTACCAATCGTACAGTGTCAGAGAACGGGGAGGGGACTGAGCTCACAGAACCTGCTGTGTGAACTAGGTTATGCCTTCTTTGCTCACAACTCTTTGCCCAGTAAATATCTGTGTCTTTCATCCTAACCTTGTGAGGCTGTGTAATGGGTGGGGTGGATGGTGGCGGGTGGGAGGGTCTGGCTAACCTTGACCCTGTGTCATTTCTTTATGGCCATCCTTTTGTGGTAAGAGGGAACTCAGTTGTGCACACCCAAACCAGCTCAGGTCAGACCCCTTGTCTAGGTTCCCCGACAAAGGCCGGTGGCTCCACGAATGTGCCCAGTGTGAACCTCATCCCTTCCCGCCTTCTCAAAATTTGGCTTCTGTTCTTTTCCCTGAATCTCTCTTCTGCATCATCAAATTCTTCCTTTTTCCTGAATCCTTCCCATCAGCACACGAACATGCAGAACTTTCTCATCTTAGAAACAAAAACATGGCCCTTGAGGACATTATGCTAAGTGAAATAAGCCAGACAGAGAAAGACAAATACTGTAGGATCTCACGTATATGTGGAATCTAAAATAACTGAATTCAGAGATACAGAGAATAGGTTGGTGGTTGCCCAAGGCAGAGCGTGGGGTGGGCAAAATGGATGAAGGGGATCAAAAGGTAGAAACTTCCAGTTGTGAGATAGATAAATCCCGGGACGTAAAGTATTATGCTTAATACCGCGGTTAACAATACTGTGTTGTATATGTGAAGGTTGTGAAGAGAGTAGATCTTAAAAGTTCTCATGGCGAGAGAAATCATTTGTACCTATGGGCGGTGATGCAGGTTGACTAGACCTATTGCGGTGGCCATTTTGCAATACATACATGTATCGACTCATTTTGTTGTCTACCTTAAACTAATACGATGCTCTATGGCCATTATATTTCAATTAACAAATAAAAACAAACTCTTGTAAGCCCTCAGCTCCTGTGGTCACTGCCTTATGTCTACTTCTTTTTCCAGAAAAGCATTTTCAAAAAATTGTCTATCCTTAACTCGTTTTACTCTTCTAACACTTAGTCATTCACTAACCCACCTCCATGTGCCTTCACCTCCATAATGCCACACAGCTCACATGTGCGGAGATCACCAGGGATCTCCATGTTCGAAACCCAGTGGATGGTGTTCAGTCCTCATATGTTGGTGTCTTCAGGGCACTCGATGCCTTTGCCTACGGGGTTCACTGAAACACTCTCTTCTCCACGCTCCTGTGACAAGACACCTCCTGGTTTTCCCTTATCTTTCTAGACACCCTCTTCAGAAGGTGACTGACTGACTTCTTTTCTGAGCTCCACACATTTATATCCCACTGATCACTTGACCTGCCCACTGGGACGCAGCCCAGGCTTTTCAAGCTCATAGGTCCAAATCTGAGTCCTTGACCTCCCTTCCAAAACTTGTTCTCTGCCCTTCTCCCTCATGTCATGGCACTTTCACAGGTCGAGATACACACTCCAAAAATGCTGTAATTATTCTCGACAATTTCTTCTCTCCTCCCTCACCTCTAGCCCATTTCCAAGCCCCAAAATTTCTACCTAAAAACTACCTCTTGACTCTGTCTCTCTCTCTCACCACCACACAGTCTAGGCTGTCATCATTTTGTGCCGATAGAATTACAAGAACCTTCTCAAGAAAGCCTTGTTTCACTATTAGTGAAAGAGGATTTTGAAAACCCTGAGAGATTTGTTTTGGCCAGAATTTGAAGAGTTTACAACGTCACCATTTGGAATTTGTGATTTGAAGGAAGGAAGGAAGGAAGGAAGGAAGGATTAAACACTGTTGTGCTTTATTCAATAATTCCTAGGCAAGTTCCTGTAAAACATTTTGAACACACGAACACACACAAGACATATCAACACAGCTGTGCATTACAGGTATAGTTTTCATTGGACCAACTCTTGAAGAGGGGCATTCTGGGTGTGCTGGATTGGAAGGGAGAGGAAGCAGTTCCAGGTTTTTCCAGGTGATCTGGGGGGGACCCACTCCCACCCCAGCAGGGATCTTGGGGTTCTGTCTCTGGTATCCCCCAGGACCTAAGGCAAACTAGAGAATGGAGTTCTCCTCATCCACCATCTGCCAGGTAATTCTCAAATGAAACCCAGAGTACCCTGGGAGATGATGCCTCCACCAGGCAGATTAGAAAAGTGTCAAGCAGTCTATCTGGCACGGTGGCATTTACAATTGAGTCAATAAGCATCTTGACATATAAAAATTGTTACCTTTTGGGGCACCTGGGTGGCTCAGTCAGTTAAGTGTCTGACGTCAGCTCAGGTCACGATCTCGAGGTCCATGAGTTCAAGCCCCATGTCAGGCTCTGTGCTGACATCTGGGAGCCTGGAGCCTGCTTCAGACTCTGCATCTCCCTCTCTCTCTGTCCCTCCCCTGGTCGCACTCTCTCTCTCTCTCAAAAATAAATAAAGATTAAAAAAAATTTAAAAAACTACTAAAAAATTGTTACCTTTTTATTTTTGAAGGAAAGTAAACCACACAAATGAAACCATAGCTTTCATTCAAAACGAATGACATATCTGAACGTCAACCAAATTATAGCTCTGATTAGTTTTTCTTACGAGTCCCTATTTCTGATCATTATTACAGCCAGTGATACTGTTCAGTTGTTAATGAAACTAAAACATTTAAAAGTTAATTTTAAAATATGAAAGGGGCCTATAAATGATCCATGCTGTGAAGCCAATTGCTTTTTTGTTTTTATGTGCATTTATAAAGAAAGAAAGAGAAGAAAGAAAAAGCAGTGTCCATTCTGGGTCTGACTCATGAACTTCCTTTTCTCTCTCCTCTTCCTTCCTCTTCTTCAAAATAAATAAACCATTAAACTGATAACCTGAAACACCCCCCTTCAACACCTCCTGATTCTCTTTAATAAGCGTTAGTCAGTGGTCTTTTGGTTGGGGAGAGGAGAGCAGAACCTGGTCTCAGCAACAGTGGGCACTTTCTGGAGAACGAGCACTTCACCTTGGCAATACTTGCTCCAGCGGCGTTGCTGACAGAGAACGGAGAAGAGGGGGTACATTTCAGGGCTTTATGAACTAGCTGTGGATGAGTCAGTTCAATGGATCAGGCTTTCAATTTCTCCTTTCTACAAAATGAGAAGTATTAGAGAAAATGGAGTGAAAAGCCCTTTGTGGAGCTGCATCAGACCTATAAATACGGAGGACAAACTGATGGCTGTTGGGGAGGGGAATGCACAGAAGCCAAGAAGGGGACGGGGAGCTACAGGCCTCGGGGTATGGAATGGGTAAGTCATGGGGATGAAAGGCACCGCACAGGAATTATCACCGGTGAGACTGGTAGAGATGTGGGATGACCGATGGTAGCTGTGCTTGTGAGCTCAGCACAACACAGAGAGGTTGAATCACTATGTTGTATACACAGGAAACTGCTGTAACACTGTGTGCCAACTACACGCAAATTTAAAAGAAGTTTTAAATGACCATTAAAAAGACACATTTTTACGGATGCAGTCTCATTGGTGTTTCCTTTTTTTTTTTTCCTAGTAATTTCTACCCCCAACATAAGGCTCAAATTCACGACCCTGAGATCAAGCCTGGCATCCTCTACCGACTGAGCCAGCCAGGCACCCTGCCAGCAGATCTTCTTATCTTCTCTATAAGAAGACTAAAATGCCCAAGACTACCAGGCTAGGGAGGTGGCAGAACTGGGGTTGGAAAGTCAGCTATTTGATCCCAAAGTCTGCATTCTTAACATCTGTTCTACACTACCTCCATGTTCTCAGCCTTCATTCACTTCCTCAGGGTCATCGTCCTGTCGGTGTCCCTTCTCAGGGTCCCCACCCCATCATACCTTTCTGCAGCCCACCCAAGCCTGCAGAACCGCCGGGCCCAGCAGCCGCTGTGGTGTCTTACTGGTGCATGGCGCCATCTCGTGGCCAGATGGGACAACTGCGGGGATCAATGTTCCATCTATTAAGGACGCTTAGTCCTTTATGTCTGGGTGACAGCAGAGCGCTCTAGCTGTTCCCCCCCTCCCTTTTCTTTAAACAGAGTAACATCGATATGAATCTGATCAGATAATTTATGTTCCTGTGTTAACTGGACTTATAGGCAGGAATAAGAAGTACACAAGCCAATAGAAATAGAAAAGTTGGGATACAAGGAGCAAAAATGTGGCTAGGGGCATTTTAAAATTATTACTATTATTATTATTATTATTATTTTAATGTTTATTTATCTTTGAGAGACAGAGACAGAGCATGAGCAGGGGAAGGGAAGAGAGAGAGGGAGACACAGAATCTGAAGCAGGCTCCAGGCTCCAAGCTATCAGAGCCTGATGTGGGGCTCAAACTCATGAACCCCAAGACCATGACCTGAGCTGAAGTCAGACACTCAGAACCGACTGAGCCACCCAGGCGCCCCGGGAGCATTTTATGGTTAACATAATACCGATGCGTCTTTTCCTGACATGTTCAAGGACACACAAGTACAATCATGCACAAGGTAGTGTGATAGTGTTTTTCCCAAGAATATATAGCATTGTGAGAACAGACCTCCCTATGTACGTATATTCCCAATTTCAATAAATTTCAAACATAAGACAGCAATTTCAAAACCCAGTTACATATCTGCTCACCCTTACTTGCACACCGAAGAGTGGTCCATGACTCTTCTGTGGAAGTCTGACTGAATTCCCTGCCCGGGGATGTGATTTCAGGAAAATCTGAAGGTGCTCTGTTCTCCCCAAGCCTCTGGTACATGACTGTGAACGCTGGGAATTTCTCTGATAGAGACCAAAGCCTGTCTGTCAAGCATTGTAACGTGCGTTTGCCGAATTATTTGGCAATTGGCACTTCTGCTGTAGAAGACAAGGAAACAGACGGGAGAAAACTCCTGTGTTAAGTATAGATAGTTTGTAAGAAAGCCACTCATGACAAGATAAACAGAACTAAGAAGATATAGTAAATATAGCTAGTAAGTCAATTGGCAGTCTGAAAGCCATGCTGAAGGTAGGTAGAATAAAAAGAATATAGAGCAGAACGATTAATATTCATCACAGACAGAAATACAAAAAGATCAAGTTTCCAGGCTTGCTGTAAGCTGTCATGTTTACATCAATCACACACTGGTGATGCCCAGTAGAGCTTCATTCTGGCCCCATACGTGTGCTGCCCAAGAAAGGGAGACAAAGTGCTGAGTGGTTCAGCAGGCCGGCTGGCGAGCTCCAGCTGTGGTCAGGTGTGCATGCCCATGTCTCTGATCTAGCAGGTGGTGTAGGGTGTCCCTTGCACCTGCTGTCTGCCATGGCCCCTTGCTCCAGCTGAAACACTGGTCCTCATGTCTATGCTGCCAGGAGGCTGATGCAAGAGAAAGAGAGAGACAGAGAGAGAGAGACACATCGAGGGAGAGACACCCTCTATGGAGAACTTTGTGTGATCCAGGATTCAGGCAGTGTGGTCCATATATCCCCTTTATACCCTGTCCTAAGGCCTGTGCACCTTGGGCCTCTGAGTCTTTCTGTTTTATGGGTCCTGGGGTAGCTCGCCTCAGAGGTGCTCTTGGAGGCTAACATCACACTCAGGTAATTACATGACAAGTACAGGTAAGGGCTGAATAGTTGGGGTGCCAGAATTTCTATATAGGAGGGGCTAAAGGATAACAATGTGTTGGGAAAAGAGGCCAGGAGACTGTCCTGAAGCTGCGTTTACTTGGTAGATGCACTTTTTATTCAGAGTGATGGAGTTAAGGGGGGCGGGAGGGGCAGCTTTAAAACATCAGTCAGTGAGCTTAAAGACGTTTATCCTGGGACGGTTCAGTCGGTTAAGCCTCTGACTCTTGGTTTCGGCACAGTTCATGATCTCACAGTTGGTGAATTTGAGCCCCTCGTCGGGCTCTCCACCGACAGCGTGGAGCCTGCTTGAGATCCTCTCTCTTCCTCTCCCTTCCTCTCCCTCTGCCCCTCCCCTGCTCTCTTTCTCTCTCTCAAAAATAAATCAATAAACTTAAAAACAATTATCCTGGGAAGGGCACACACAGACTTAAATCCACACTAACCTCCAGATGATAACAGGTCCCCTCCGGAGAGCAGAGAATGGCTTGGGTTAGGCAGAAGGAGGAGGGGAAAACCGCTAAGGAGAAAGGGAAGGGTAAAGAGAAAATGGCCATCATCGGGCTGGGAACTTGGCAAAGGCAAAAATCACAACCTAAATCACAACTTGGACTCAAGTGGGTCCACGTCTGGCAAGTTTTAGAAAAGAAAATCGTTCTGGGCCTCCTAGCTAGCAGTTTAGAAATCTACATTTTCTCCCAAGTTACTAAAAAATGTATTTTTCACGCCAAAGAGACATGGCCATCACCTGTGGTGCCCCTGCCTCGTATCGCAGTCCCCGAGTTCCTGGAGCTGTGTCTGCCGGCTCACCCCGAACTCTGCCGCGTGCCAGGGGCCAGCAGGTTCTGTCTGCAGAGGTCAAACAAATTTTCCTGCAAATGAGAGTTGACCCAGTGCTTCTCGGCCCTGTCGTCAGCCCCCAGGGGCACCAGAAAGCTGCTCGGCAGGGTTTGAAAGAGAAGACCCTCCCAGGAAGAAGTACAAAGCTCTCGCACATCCCTGGGGCAGGTCCACGCACAAACCAGGTACCTGCGCACAAGTAGCCTACACAGGTGGCGGCTGGTGTTTGACTTGTACGCTTATCAGATGAGAGGTTTGCCTAGGCCTCTCTGTGCTCATTGGACCCTAGTGGGGTCTCTGATCTACCGGCCGGATAGGGTGCAATTTGAAGACGGAGGATAAAGATGAGGCTGCTGGGATGACAGGACTGACCTGGGGCACGGTGGGGAGGAGAGACGGCAGGCGATTATTGGGTATCAGTTACGTGCCAGGTGCCGTGCTTGCTTTTCGCGCACACTCATGAATTACACCCCGGGAGGGATTTTATCTGTCTTGTGCATCGTGCCCTGTACAAAGTAGGCACTCCGATGGACCGAGGAATCACCTCAACTGCCCTGAGAAGATCGTAGTTTTGTCCCCATTCTACAAAGCTTAAATAGGTTTTTAAAAATTTTTTAAATATTTTTGTTTGTTTTTGATACGAAAAAGAGTGTGAGCAGGGAAGGGGCAGGGAGACAGGGAGACACAGAATCCGAAGCAGGCTCCAGGCTCTGAGCTGTCAGCACAGAGCCCGACTCGGGGCTTGAACTCACTGACCGTGAGATCATGACCTAAGCTGAAGTTGGACACTTAACCGACTGAGCCACCCAGGCACCCTAAATAATTCTGATAACAAAATTAGTTTGTGTTGCCCAAAGTTGGGCGAGTGGGGATTAGTGATGTGGGGCAGAAGCCACAAGAGCAGGACAGGTGGTGCCTGTGGGCCCACTGGTGCTCAGTGGCGACAGGTCAATACAGAGCACGCTTCTGCTCATTTCCTAATTGTACATCCCGCTTTAAATTTTTTTTTAACGTTTATTTATTTTTGAGACAGAGAGAGACAGAGCATGAACGGGGGAGGGTCAGAGAGAGAGAGACACAGAATCTGAAACAGGCTCCAGGCTCTGAGCTGTCAGCACAGAGCCCGACGCGGGGCTTGAACTCACGGACCGCGAGATCAAGACCTGAGCCGAAGTCGGACGCTTAACCGACTGAGCAACCCAGGCGCCCCTGTACATCCCACTTTAATAGTAAGCTAAAAATATCCTCCAACAATGAAGCATGGCACTACTCTATGCTCCAGAAATCCCACCACGAGGTACACAGCCAGGAGAATCGAAAGCAGGGATCCAGCAGACGTACATTCACGTTCCTAGCAACATTATCCACAGTGGCTAAAACACAGAAGCAGCCCAAGCGCGCATCGACGGGTGAATGGGTAAGCAAAATGAGTTATGTCCACACAATGGAATATTACTCAGCCTTAAACAGGAAGGAGACTCGGACTCGCGCTACAGCACGGATGAACCTTGAGGACATTATGCTCGGCGAAATAAGCCAGTCACGCCAGGACGACTGTAGCGTATTTTCCCTTGTAGGAGGTGATGAGAGCAGTCAAATTCAAACCAGAAGGTAGAATGGCGGTTGCCAGGAGCTGGAAGGCAGGGCAGTTATTGTTTCATGGGTGCCGAGTTTCCAAGTTCGGGAAGATTAATTAGCGATTGCCGATGGGAAAGTACTTAATGCCGCAGAACAGTAGACTCAAAAATGGCTAAATGGGAAATTTTACGTAACCTATATTTTATTACAATTAAAAATTTTTTTTTAATGTTTATTTATTTTTGAGAGAGAGACAGAGACAGAGACAGAGTGTGAGCGGGGGAGGGACAGAGAGAGAGGGAGACACAGAATCTGAAGCAGGCTCCAGGCTCCCAGCTGTCAGCACAGAACCCAACTCGGGGCACAAGCTCATCAACCACAAAAACATGACCTGAGGCGGAGTCAGACGCTTAACTGACTAAGCCACCCAGGCGCCCCTATTTATTTATTTTGAGAGACAGAGAGTGCGAATGAGAGGCAGAGAGACAGAGAGAGAGAGAGAGAGAGAGAGAGAGAGAGAGAGAGAGAGAGAATCCCAAGTAGTCTCCACACTGTCAGCACAGAGCCTGATGCGGGGCTTGATCCCACGACCATAAGACCATGATCTGAGCTGAAGTCGGACGCTTAACCGACTGAGCCATCCAGGCGCCCCTACAATTTTCTTTAAAAGTTAAAAATATATGAACTTGCCCAAGATCACACTGGCTAGTGGGAGTCCAGCCCAGCTCTGCCATTTCCACAGCCCCTGCGCCTTCCTTGCCACCACAGTGCCCTGCTCCTTTCTGTTACCGCCTGGCATCAGTGCCATTATAGAAGCAGACGTTGATCTGGTCACACGTGTCATTTTCCCCTCTTTGCCCCAGCGACCCCAAGCCTCTTGCTCACAGTGCATTGCTGTACCTGGCTTGACAATGGGACCGTCTCCGTGTGACATAGAATTCTATTTTTAAATTCCAGGTTGAGAGTTGATTCACTACAGAATAACCAAGAGAAGGCAGTTCCAACACCAGATGATCATATGGTTATGAAATCATCATCCAGAATCCTGTCTAGAATTTACTCAAATCCGTATTAATTCAGAAAGATGTGTGGGGAGAGGATGAGGTTTTTGATAAAGAGTCCAGAGATGAGGATTCATTTCTGGAAGGAGCTGTCAAGTGGTAGGAAATATTGAAGTGGCATAGGCATTTTCTTTGAAAGATCTTTAATCTTCCTAAAGAAGCCAGAAAGTTTCTCAGGGGAAGTTCGGGAGGTTTTCTGTGAGCCAGCAGGCTGACACAACGCATGCCGTAACTCACACCATTTCTCCACCGGTGCGGGGAGGTGTAGACGCTGTATAGGATTCTGGAGTGGTCTCACCAGGCTTGGATACTACTGGGGTGACTTGGGGGGTGTCAGCCCGAAGTCAAGAAGGTCCAGTGATGTGTTAACCAATGACAATGAAGAAGGACAGAGGTCCAGAAGGTGCTAAAAAAAAAAAAAAAAAAGTTACTACCAGGCCCATATAGACAAAGAGTGAGACACCTGGGCCAGGTAACTGATGTCCGCAAGAAACAGTTTGGAGCTAGACTTGTAGAAGGAAGTGCTGAAGTTAGTGAGCGTTAGAGCAGAGCGGTTCTCTGAACGGGGCTGCGGGGACAACCCTATGCAACCCGTTAGCCACTTGCGATCCTGAGCTGTGTTTTAGGTCCTGTCCTGAACGTGTGTTCTATTTCACAACGAAGAGAAGGAAAGGTGCACTGTATGTGCACAAGGACTGGGGTTTGCTGTGCTTCGGGCTGTTTTAGGCACCATCCCTGCTGTGGCCCATCTTTGTCGTTGCAGTTCAGTTAGGAGCTGAAGGGGAGGCTGTTCCCGGTTTCATGTTCTGCCTCCTTTGAAGTTTCAGGGTGTTTGTGTTAACACTGTGGTCTGGGGTGGGAAGCCTGACTCAGTGCCACTCTGGCCCTTCCCCCCCCCCCCCCCCCCCCGCCCCAGGGATGTGCAGGAGGAATGTCCCCACAGGGTCTCCATACTGTGCATTCAAGGACAGATTTGGGCGACATCGAACATCAAGAGAACCAGCACAGCTCATGCTTGTCTGGGCCTAACAAAGGCTCTTCCCCAACTTTATGACAACTCCTAATTTTGTTTATTTATTTACACGAGAAAGGCCTGAGTCTTTCTACCCTGGGTAAAAGCCAAATCAAGCAGTTTGATTCCACTATATATGGTAGCATCTGACCAATGTGAAAGTGGGAAGGACTTGGCTGTTTGGAAAACTCAGCTCCGATTTATAAATCTGGCTCTTTCTGAGTGTAATACTGTGCATCAGACTTATCGAATAAAGGGACAAATAATTCAGTAACACTTTTCTGATGTAACCACCACAATCCCAGAGCGGGTTGCGTTGTTAATTTCTCCCAGCACTGCTTGCTTTAGCAGACCACCGTTCACCTTACCACCTAGCAAGAGTCCATTATACTTGCTTGAAAGCCACTTAAGAATGAGGGTGGCCAAGTGAAAACACATTTGGCAAGACGATACATTTTATAATTTCCTGCAATAAAACTAGAATCATCACTTGTGATTGTGATTACATTAGTATAATATCAGAGAGATAGATATGGGACATCTACTTCCTGATTTTAGATAATTTTCAGTGACACAGAGCAAGAAAGACAGTTTTTGTTCATGATGAGTTTCACTAAAGGATACATAGGAACATGGACACATCTCTTTATCTCCTCGTATCTGCCCATTGTCAACATATCACTATTTCTCAATCAGGCTTCTTAAGAATATCTGATAGCAGTGAAATCTTTTTTTTTTCTTAAAAATTTTTTTAAAAAATTTATTTATTTTTTGAGAGACAGAGAGAGACAGAGCACAAGTTGGGGAGGGGCAGAGAGAGAGGGAGACACGGAATCTGAAGCAGACTCCGAGCTGTCAGCACAGAGCCTGATGCGGGGCTCAAACTCACAAACCGTGAGATCATGACCTGAACCGAGGTTGGATGCTTAACCGACTGAGCCACCCAGATGCCCCTGATAGCAGTGAAATCTTAAGCAAAGGGTTTAAGAGATTGATTTTTCCCTAAGTCCGAGTAGAGAATAATTTTTTCCAGGTATTTCAAGACCTAAGAATGAAAGTATATGTCTAGAGATCCACTTTATTTCATTTGCATAGTTCCCTTTATCTTACTGTTGCCTAAAAACAGTAAAATTTCATTGCACTATGATGTTGTGAAGAATTGATAAACTTACTCTAAAATGTATGTAGGAAAACAAAAGTCCACCCGAATCAAAATTTAGATAGTTTTGAGAGCTTTCCTGAAGAAATTAGGTGTGAAAGTGAGTTTTTTTTTAAGTTTATCTATTTTGAGAAAGAGAGAAAGAGAGAGAGAGAGAGCATGTGCAAGTGGGAGAGGGGAAGAGAGAGAAGTGGAGAGAGAACCCCCAGCTGACAGTGCAGACCCTGATTTGGGGCTCAAACTCACAAACCACGAGATGATGACCTGAACTAAAGTCAGACACTTAACCAACCGAGCCACCCAGGCGCCCCGTGAAATCAATCTTAAAAGGGGAAGGCAGGGATGTTTAGGCTACTGAGGCAGCCTTGGGGGGGGGCGGGGTGTGGAACTTGGGTTTCTTCCCCGTGAAGACCTGAGAGCTGGGGGGAGTCCTGGCCGATACAGGCCTGTTCCGCCCGGGCTCCAGAGCGCAACACTGAGGTGGGGGTGGGGGTGGGATAGACCTGAAGGAAGTAAAGAGAATCAATCTGCACAGCACTCTGTTCCTCTCGGGGCAGAAGGACACCCACCCATAGTCACAGAATGTAGTCTCTGCTCGCGTCTAGGAAAACTGACTACTTTGTCACTGAGGCAATGGATGCCTTCACACACGCAGTTCTCAATTTGCATTGTTGTTTTGTTTTGTTTTTAAATATTTTAAGTAGTCGCTACATCCAATGTGGGGCTCGGATTTATAATCCTGAGATCAAGAATCGCATGGCTGAGCCAGCCAGGCGCCCCTCCATATGCACTGTTAATGTTTCTGTGATTTCCTATTTCTTCTCCCCCAGCATTTTAGTTTGGAAATTTTCAAGCCAGAGAAGTTGAAATTATGACACAAACAACCTTCAGGCTGGACACCTTCATCCATGTTCACCAAACACCGACATCTTGCTTTATATACTTGATTTGCTTTATGAGCTTATTTTTCAGAACCATTGGAAAGTAAGCTGCTGACGCCTCAACCTTACTCCTAAATACTTCTTTTTTTTAATTTTTTTTTCAACGTTTTTTATTTATTTTTGGGACAGAGAGAGACAGAGCATGAACGGGGGAGGGGCAGAGAGAGAGGGAGACACAGAATCGGAAACAGGCTCCAGGCTCCGAGCCATCAGCCCAGAGCCCGACGCGGGGCTCGAACTCACGGACCGCGAGATCGTGACCTGGCTGAAGTCGGACGCTTAACCGACTGCGCCACCCAGGCGCCCCATAAATACTTCTTTTTTTAAATGTTTATTTATTTATTTTGAGAGAGAGAGAGAGGGCGTGTGTGTGAGCGAGTGGGGGGGGGGGCAGAGAGGGAGAGAAAGAATCCCAAGCAGGCTTCTCGCCGTCAGCGCAGAGCCCGATGTGGGACTCCATCCCATGAACTGTGAGAACATAACCTGAGCTGAAACCAAGAGTCGACCGAGCCACACAGGTGCCCCCTAAGTATGTCTGTCCACCTAAGAACAAGGACATTTTCTTACATTACCACAGCGGCACTCTCACACCTGAGGAACATATCGTTGCTACACTAATGGTGTTTATATAGTCAATCTATAGATTTTCTGGATTATTCCAATGATGTGTCATGTGCAGCCTTTAAAAAAAAAATCAGTCCAGTTCAGGATCTAGTCAAGGATTTACACTGCTTTAGTTTTCAGGTCTCTTAAGCCTGCTTTCACTTAAGCAGAACATCTGCCTGGGCTTCACACAGAGGTATGATGTTCGAACCGCTCTAATTTAAAGCAATTTTATGTCTTTAGAAACTGAAGCAATAGGTTTCATCTGAAGATTGAAAAATGTAAGGTATTAGCTTGTGTGTTTTGTATCAAAGACTTTTTAAAAATATCTATTTATTTCTTTTGTGGAGGAGACAGAGAGCACATGCAAGTAGGGGAGGGGCAGAGAGGGAGGGAGAGAGAGAATCCCAAGCAGGCTCCACCTTGTCAGAGCAAAGCCCATTGTGGGGCCCAAACCCACGAACTGTGAGGCCATTACCTGAGCTGAAGTCAGACACTTAACTGACTGAGACACCCATGGGCCTCTCGTATCAAAGACTTTTTATAATATATGATTTACCATTCTTTAACAGGACTGATGTACTCAAAGACGCTTTGTTGAAGGTAGCTTTTTAAAAATGTTCCTTCTGGGAAAAAAATATGATATCTGGCTTTAATAAAATTTCTATCAAAACCACCATGTCCTGGGGCACCTAAGTGGCTCAGTTGGTTGAGTGTCTGACTCTTAATTTCGGCTCGGGTCATGATGCCAGTTTGTGGGATCAAGTCCCACATTGGGCTCCAGGATGAGTGTGGAGCCTGTTTAAGATTCTCTCTTTCTCCCTCTGCCTTTCTCCCCTGCTTACACTCTCTCTCAAAAAAAAAAAATCATAAAAAACCACGTCCTTATTGTCTTCTAAAAATGATATTCATATACAAAATCTTTCTGATAAAACTAACAATAAAAATTATTTACTATTAAAAAAAGCAGAAAGAGAGGACTTTCCTACCAGATATTAGGATATATGTAGACATGGAAGTAATCAATATGGGTAGTTTCTATTACTAGTAGAAGAATACACAAATGGACCAGTAAATTGGAATAGAGACATAGGACCATGTGTTTACACGAGAACTTAATACGGGATGAAAGTCACAATGATAATGAGAACAGCTTGGGTTGTTTAGCAGGTGGAGGAGGGGATGGGCTTGTTACACGGAAACAAATAAAACCAGATCCTTACCTTGAATCCCGAAATGACAGACTCCAGATACGCTTCACCTGTGGGTGAAAGGTGCATTTCCATAGTTACGTATTTGAAATGCATGTAGCCAGATTCGCTTTGGAATTCAAACCTTTTCAGATTTAAAAGGGCAAGATGGTATATATACCATACATATTACATAATACCCCCAACAGGATCTCGGGTAGCATCTCGCACAGTCAGACACTTCAGTATTTCTGTAGTAAATCATACAAAGACTAAAGTAGACTCAGCTTGGTTCCAGCAGCACTTTGCTGGGCTGAGTATCCAAATCCACCTTTTTGCCTTCTCCACCTTGCTCTCTGCCTGGGAGGTAATCTCTCTGGACCTCACCACAGGTTCCCCTACCCTCTGGCAGAAAGAAGAGGAGGAGGGAAGGGTGGGGTTTCCCAGGCCAGCTCTGGCTCGTCTTCCCACCGAAGGACCTAGTTTTGGTAAGGTGGCCTTCTCCACAACACCTGTCACCTGATTCCAGGAATCATGCCCTTTCCCTCACCTCTTGTGACCATGGCACCGTACTATCTCACCTGGGCTGTCTACACCATTGTCCCTGTCTGGGAGCAACACGTCAATGTCTGGGCACACTCTGGGTTGTCGTGACTGTTGGTGTGGGCATACTACAGGCGTCGCAGAGAGCAGGGCTGCTGCTGAACATCCTACAAGGCACAGGGCAGCTCCTCACAAAGTAGAATTATTGTTTGGCCCAAAACGTCAATAGTGCTGAGGTTGAGAACCCCGTTCAACACTTTAAATAAAGTCCCTTATTAAAGTCCTCTCAAATTACCCCGTGTGAGTGGGCCATCCGTTTCTAGCTGACGGACACGGTGCCAGGTTTGTGAAAGTCTGGAATACTAGATTTCAGAATTGTGCACCAGAGATTATGAACTGCAAAAGAATACACAGGGGGACATCTTGCTATCCTAGGGCAATGAAGGACTCTAAGCAGAACTTGAAAAGCACAGAATACAGAGGAACGTGATCACATTAAAATTGTGAGGCTGCTGGTCTCAGGAAGGACACCACAGACAAATGAAGGGATGCCAGGTTGGGGGAAGAGACAGGAAATGTGTAATACTGGTAAGGGGCTACTCTTCAGAGTATAAAAGAAATGCCTGCAAATCATATAGGAATCCTAAAGGAAAAATGGGCAAAGTCAGAAGAGGAAAAACTAAAAGGTTAAAAGCATGTGAAGTGACACTCAAATTCAAGTTTCCAGATAAATGCAAATTGAAGCAGTGGTATCACTTTGTACTCACTAATCTGCCAAAAATGTAGAGGTTGCATAATGCTAAGTGTTGGCAGGGATGCAGGGACACACAGAGACTCCTGTGTTATATGAAGGGGGAATGGGGATTTCAAAAGAACAAATTAAGAGAGCAGCTTCATACAGGGCAGAGAGGATGTTAGATCACGAATGGGTGTAGGACTAACCCAACCTTCTGCACCTAAAATCAGAAATGAAAGGGAGCGCGCGCGCGTGCGCACGCGCGCACACACACACACACACACACACACACACACACACACACAAGATGAAGTTAGGAGAGACAGAAAAGAGGAGGAAGGAAGGGAGGGAAGAAGGAAGGAGAAAAAGAATCTGCACATCTTATCTTGTTAGAGCAAGGTACTAAAAGATGATGGGAGGTAGAAACCACGTGTGATTCAGCAGGAGCGACCGCGAGCAGGGTGTTCGGAAGCCTGCCTGCTGCTGGTGACTGTCGCAAGGCGCGGAGAACACGCGGTCCCGCCCTCTTCAGGTCCAGGTGCGCAGACCAGTCTCTTCCGGCAAGAATTTACTTCCTTTTGCAGGCAGGTGGCAGTGTGAGAGGAAGGAGGGTAGGAACAGGAAATATGCTGGGCCCGTGACAGGAGATACTGTTTGATTTTGAAAAATGAAAATTCATTAAGTTTCCTCCACCCTCCTCCACCCCAATAAAAGCTGAAAACCTGGAATGATTTGTTTCTCCAGCGCTGAGAGCGTCCACAGGACCCAGGGCATTCAGTGCTAAAACGTAGAAGGACTGGGCGAACCGGAAGGATTGGTTGGTGTCTCTAATCTCAGGATCTTCATTTTTCTAGGAAGAATCATAACAGCAATAAATGATGTATATTTAGCACTTTCTCTGTACTCTACATGTACAATGTCATAATCCTCAAACCAACTTAGAAAGGAGGTATTTGTGATATAAATTTATTAGTCTGGAAGAGCTCACGGATTCCACCACCCCCCCTTCAATCACAGCTGTGTTCACAACACCTTGACAGTCCTCTAGGTGTTTTGTGATTTAAACAGGCTTTTTCTCATATGTCTGTCTTTGCAGGCTTAGTTCTTTTTATTTTTCTATGGTTAATTACAGTGGACTCTTCCCCCTACCTCCACCTGCAATTATGCTTCCAATTCCAGGAAGCTTTACACATGATCAAAAAAACATTTAAAGTTTGGTGTCTCTTAGTAACTTTGACAATGGGATAGTGAACAAAATTTGGTTGAATTCTTCCAGAGAAATAATTTCTTCTTTTCTCCCCAGAGGAAGGTAAACTCAAAACACTTGCAGACTAACCCAAGTGGTACATCTCTTTTTTGTTTGTTTGTTTCTCAGATTCTAATCCTGTAAATCTTTATGCCAAAAAGGAGACTTTAGAATGTATTTACATCTGAAAAGAAATCAAAGTGCACAAAATTCTGGCAAAGTAAGAGACAAATAACTATTTATAGACAGAATTATTTAATTTTTATTGCTAGTTATTGGAAGAATGTTTTATAGTGTCCTAATTAAGCCCTGGAGTCAAGATATTGGCAAAAGAGTTTTAAGAAATCTAGTTGAAATCTTATTATATTTATTTTATTTACGTTTATTTATTTTGAGAGAGACAGAGAGAGAGAGCACAAACAGGGGAAGGGCAGAGAGTGGGGGGCAGAGGATCTGAAGCAGGCTTTGTGTGGACAGCAGAGAGCCTGACTTGGGGCTCAAACTCACAAACTGCAAGATTATGACCTGAGCCAAAGTCAAATGTTTAACTGACTAAGCCACCCAGGCACCCATAAAATCTTATTTTCATGATACAAGAAAATAGGTGGAGTGTTTTTGGGTGGTTTTTCATTTTAAATTGCAGGATTTTCATCTTAAATGTAGAATCAGGCATACCTTTTCTGGGAATTTAACTCACAGTGTGATGAAGAAAAATATAATGTACTGAAAAAGAAGTTTATTGGACTATTTTTTTTTTTGAGAGAGAGCTCTTTCCACTAAAAACATGCAACTAATTTCCAAAATAATCTAAATAGGAATTGAGACTAGGTAGCACAGGAAAATCTGCACAAATCTGAACTTCCAGGATTCTCCTCATTTGGGAGAGATTCACTTATTGTTACTTCCTGATAGGTTACTTGATTTGTTAGAGGTAATTTCTTTTTTTTTTTTTTTCAATATATGAAATTTATTGTCAAATTGGTTTCCATACAACACCCAGTGCTCATCCCAAAAGGTGCCCTCCTCAATACCCATCACCCACCCTCCCCTCCCTCCCACCCCCCATCAACCCTCAGTTTGTTCTCAGTTTTTAAGAGTCTCTTATGCTTTGGCTCTCTTCCACTCTAACCTCTTTTTTTTTTTTCCTTCCCCTCCCCCATGGGTTTCTGTTAAGTTTCTCAGGATCCACATAAGAGTGAAAACATATGGTATCTGTCTTTCTCTGTATGGCTTATTTCACTTAGCATAACACTCTCCAGTTCCATCCACGTTGCTACAAAGGGCCATATTTCATTCTTTCTCATTGCCACGTAGTACTCCATTGTGTATATAAACCACAATTTCTTTATCCAATCATCAGTTGATGGTGTTAGAGGTATGCCCAACGTGGAGCTCAAATTCATGACTCTGAAATCAAAAGTCTCATGTTCTATCACCTGAGCCAGACAGGTGCCCCATGTTATTTGATTTTTAGGGATATTTTTAAACATAAGTGTTTACTTTATTACATTTGGCCACTTTTATTTCTGGCATAGAGTGGATTAGGTATCCTATGTAACCTTCCTGAAACAAAACACCTACAGTCAATACAAAAAAATGGAGGGGCACCTGGCTGGCTCAGTCAGTTTAGCATCCGACTTCGGCTCAGGTCATGATCTTGTGGTTTGTGGGTTCAAACCCCACATCAGGCTCTGTGCTGACAGCCTGGAGCCTGCTTCAGATTCTGTGTCTTCCCTTCTCTCTGCTTCTCCCCTACTCACGCTCTCTCTAAAAAAAAAAAAAAGAAAAGAAAAAAAAAAGAAAAAGAAAACATTCAAGGGGTACCTGGGTGACTTGGTTGGTTAAGCGTCTGACTCTTGGTTTTGGCTCAAGTCATGAATTCATGGTTTGTGAGTTCGGGTCCAGTGTCGGGCTCTGTGTTGACAAGTGCGGAGGCTGCTTGGAATTCTCTCTCTTCCTCTCTCTCTCTGCAGCTCCCCCTTCCCCCATACGCTCTCTCTCTCTCTCAAAATAAATAAACTTAAAAAATTTTTTAATCCAAAAAATATTTTTTAATTGAAGTTTATTTATTTTTATTTTGAAAGAGAGAGAGACAGACAGAGAGCACAAGTGGGGGAAAGACAGAGAGAGCAAGAGAGAAGAATCCCAAGCAGGCTTCACATTGTTAGTGCAGAGACCAATGAAGGGCTCAAACCCACGCACACTGAGATCATGACCTGAGCCGAAATCCAGAGTTGGATGCTTAACTGACTGAGCCATGCAGGCGCCCCTTGAAAAATATTTTTAAATGCACACCTGAGCTAGTAAAAAAGCAAAGGAAATCTTTAGAGGCAAAGAAATGAAGAGAAAACACAAATATAGAAAGGTAAGCCATCTTTGAAGCCAGTGGCTACCCTAAGGGATCCCTGGTCACCGAGATTTTAATTCCAAATTGGCCATAACAGGGGATCCTAGTGCCAGGCAACACTGGAGACTGGATCAGAGAACTCTGAAGTTGTTCCCGCCCCAAAGTAATGACTGCAGTGGGCAAAATTAAAAGGCAGTGCTTCACTACCTCTGCCACCATCGCCATCACTGTCCCCTGGGTGATGGTAAAGGAATGTCCTGTCTCAACCTTGCATTTGAGTATGGGGACAAAAGGAAGTTACCTGAGAATTCCTAACCACAAGTTGACACTCACTTGGGTGTGGCACTAGAATTCACGCTTTGAATGGCTAGTAAAAGATGATAATTTAGTGTAAAGCAGTCTGGGGCGCCTGGGGCACCTGGGTGGCTCAGTCCTTGGGCAGCCAACTTAGACTCAGGTCATGATCTCGAGGTCCGTGGGTTCTAGCACCATGCTGGGCTCTGTGCTGACAGCTCAGAGCCTGGAGCCTGCTTCGGATTTTGTCTCCCTTTCTCTCTGCCTGTCCGCTGTTCCTGCTCTGTCTCTTTCTCTCTCTCTAAAATAAACATTTAAAAAATTTTTTTAAATTAATTAAATATCTGTACTCACAGGACACCTGGGTGGCTCAGTCAGTTAAGCTTTTGACTCTTGGTTTCAGCTCAGGTCATGATCTCCCGGTTTGTGGGTTTGAGCCCCGCGTTGGACTCTGCACTGACAGCGTGGAGCCTGCTTGGGATTATCTCTCTGCCTCTCTCTCTCTCTCTCTCTCTCTCTCAAAAATAAATAAACATTAAAAAAAATAGTCCTGGGTTGATAGCTCACCTAAAAAACAGGCAGAAGCAAATATAAATTCTATCTGGGAGAACAAATGTCCAACTCAGACCTCAAAACATTTTCATGAGAAAGTTGTCAGGAACACGAGCTTACAATCCCAAATCACAAAGCACATGTGTTTTTTTTGTTTGTTTTGTTTAAAGAAAGCATCTTTCATAGGTTTATTGGTCCATTACTTTTAGTTAATTGACATAAAGAAAACTTTTAAATTTATGAGCAAATAGTTTACCAAGCAGTATAAATTCTTTTGTTTACCTTAAAATATAATACTAATTTCATAGTAAACAATGCACAGAATTTTTTTTATACCCAGATATATGACAAAGCACATGTTTTAGCAAACCACTATGAAAGGGTCAGTAAAAAAAAAAAAAAAAAAAAATCAATCCAACTGGCAAAAACTACAGATATGAGAGTAATGAGATATAGAATATAAATTAAGTATCTTTAATACTTAAAAAAAAATAGGGCACTTGAATTATGACTAAAGAACAAGAGATTAGAAAACAAGAAATAGGAGGATACAGAAAAGGATAAAACAGAAACTCTAGACATTTTTTTTAAAGTATAGTATTAGAAATTAGAACCTCTAGATGGATACTAGCAGATTACACACAGCTAAAGAGAAAATTAATAAATTAGTACATATATCTTTTAAAAATCTAGTATACAGCATGGAGAGATAAAGTGGTTAAAAATATTAGAAAGAAGTTAAGAAATAGGACAAACAGAACAAAAAAATAGATCTTATCAGAGTTCTAGAAGGAGATAAAGAAAGAATAGGGAAGAGGTAACATCTCTAGAGGGAAGGGACCAAGAGTTTTCCAGAATTGATGAAAGATATGAATGATTAGATTCAAGAAGTTCAGTAAATCCCAAAGGAGATTACCAAAAATAATCCATACTTAGAACGTCAAATCGAAACTACCAAAACCAAAGAGAATCTTAAAATCAGTCAAACACAAAGCACGAACTAATCTATAAAGAAATGACAAATCTAGTTCTTGATTTCTCTACAACACTGGAAGTCAGATGGAAGTGGAATTATATCTTCAAAGTGATGAGTGGAAACAATTGTCAACTTATAACCGTATACCCCCCCCCCCAAAATTATCTACCAAAAGCAAGCACAGAAGAAATATATTATTATCTGGCAAACAAAAACTAAGAGAGGTAACTACCAACAGTCCCTCACTAGAGAAACTTCACAAGGATAGACCTTAGGAAGAAGAAAAATAATAAACTCACAAGGAAGGTTTGAGAGGCAAAATGGAATAGTGAGCCAAAAAAGAAAAATGACAATATGTAGTAATAATGGCAAGTGCGGGCTAACATCTGGGGAGATAAAACTCTAATTCATGGGACTAAAAAAATCAAACGACATAGAAATAAAGTAATGACATAGGCCAGAAGAGGAGTTATATTAATGTTAAAACATCTTAAGGTCCTTACATTATTCATAAGGAGAATAAAGACAATGATCGATTTTATTTATTAAGTTAAATATGCATTAAAATTTCTAGAGTAACTATTAAACAACACAAATAATGTGCAACTTCTAATTTAATAAGTGGAAAAATTGAAATGTGGAAAAAAACTTAAAAAAATGCAAGAAAGAAGAAAAACGAAATGTTCAAAACCTTTGAAAAGGGTTTGAACCAAGCACGTCTGCTTACGTGTGGATTTTTTTGATAAGTAGAGTACAGTATTATAAATGTATTTTCTCTTCCTCATGATTTTACTAATAACATTTTCTTTTCTCTAGCTTACTTTATTATAAGAATACAGAACATGATACATATAGTATATAAAATATGTATTAATCAATACATATTTATGAGTAAGGCTTCTGGTCAACAGTAGGTAAGTTTTGGGAGATCAAAAGTTATATGTGGATTTTTGACTGCATGGGGGTTGGTATCCCTAACACTGTATATACAAGAAGGAAATCGGATTAAATATGTTAGACAAAAAGATGCTAGAATGAGTCTTAAGTTTAAGAATAAATCTAGCATGGGGCACCTGGCTGGTTCAATCAATGGAGCATGTGGCTCTTGATCTCAGGGTTGTAGGTTTGAGCTCCATGTTAGGTGTAGAGATTACTTAAAAATAAAATCTTGGGGCGCCTGGGTGGCTCAGTTGGTTAAGCGTCCGACTTTGGCTCAGGTCATGATCTCTTACTTCATGGGTTCGTGCCCTGCATCAGGCTCTGTGCTGACGACAGCTTGGAGCCTGGAGCCTGCTTCAGATTCTGTGTCTCTGTCTCTCTCTGCCCTTCCCGTGCTTGTGCTCTCTCTCTCTCTCTCAAAAATAAACATTTAAAAAAGAAAGAAAGAAAATCTTAAAAGAAATAAATCAGGCAAAAAAATGTAACAAGATTTAATTAAAATATTCAATTTTACTGAAAGACATTAAAGAAGGGTTAAATGAAGAGATATACAACACTCATTGGCAGGAATGCTCAACTTTATAAAGTTATTTACTTTCCTCCAATAAACATCCCAGTAGGTATGTATATATGTATAACTTCATAAGTCTATTCTAAAATATGTAAGGAACAGCAAAGAGCTAAAAAAAAAAGTCTCAGATACTCTTGATAACAAGAGCAAAAAATAAGAGACATCAACGAGATCTCAAGAAATATTTATAAATTAGAGTAATTAAGAGAGTATTATATGGGTGCAGGAACAAGCAGATAAATGTAACAGATTACGAGAGTCCATAAACAGACCATGTAAATATTTACATCTGATATGACAGAAGTGACATTGCAAATCAGTAGGGAAACCAGAGACCATTTAGTAGGAACAGAAAAATTCGGTTTCCATGTTGAAAAATGAAATAGATCCCAAATCATAAAACAGAAAAATAAATTCCAGTTTAAGCTTATTTACTTATTTTGAGAGAGACAGAGACAGCTCAAGTGGCGGAGAAGCAGAGAGAGAGAGAGAGAGAGAGAGAGAGAGAGGGAGAGAGAGAGAGACTGAATTCCAAGCAGGCAGCACAGAGCCCCACATGGGGCTTGAACTCACAAAACTGTGAGATCATTACCTGAGCTGAAACCAGTATCAGGAACTCAACTGACTGAGCTACACAGGTGCCCCATTTTTTTAAGTAGGTTTCATGTCCAGCACAGAGCCCAACGAGGGGCTCGAATTCACAACCCTGAGATTAAGACCTGAGCTGAGATCAAGAGTCAGATACTTAATCAACTGAGCCACCCAGCTGCCCTGAAAAATCAGTTCTAGAGGATTTAAGAACTTAAATGTAAAAGCTAAAACTTTGAAATAAGATTAAAAGGTAACGTATTTACTATCTCTGAGGGAGATTTCTTTTTTTTTTTTTAATATTTTTTTAAAGTTTTTAAAAAATTTATTATGAGAGAGAGTTGTGAACTGGACAGGGGCAGAGAGAGGGACAGAGGGAGACTCCCAAGCAGGCTCAGAGTGTCAGCACAGAGCCTGATGGGGGGCTTGAGCTCACGGAGAGTCAGAAGCTTAACCAACTGAGACACCCAGATGCCCCTGAGGGAGACTTCTTAATCAAGATCTCAAAGCACAAATCATTTAGTAAAAGCTTGGTAAATTTAAGCATGCTAAAATCAAGAGTCTTTATCAAATACCTGAATAAAGACAAACCACAAACTGGGAGAAGATATTTACAATGTAAATAATCAACAAATGATTGCTATCCAGGATGTATATAGAACTAAAAATAAATTATAACAAGTCAAGCAACTCAACGGATAAAATGAGCAAAAGCTACAAATGTCTGTAGACAAAAACACAATGAACCAATAAATATGCGAAAATATGCTCAGCTTCATTAGTAATCAGGAAATACAAATTAGTCATCATAACGGGAGAGCTTTACACTCATCAGAGTGGCCAACCCCCCCACTACCCCCCCCCAAAACAAACAAAACCCAGCAATTCTGAAACACCCCAATGCCACATGTCATGAAGTGAGCCAATGAGGATTCACCCACTGGTTGTAGGATGGTAAACAACTAGAACTACTCAGTACAGCAACTTAGTATTGTCAATAAGGTTGAAGATTAGTTCCTACTTATTTCCTGCTTCCTAAGATTTCTGTTTCTAAGATTACCCTGGAGAAGCTCTTGCAGCAGGTGCACAAAAAGAAATGCATGAGAATATTTACAGCTGTTCCCACTGTTATTGAGGGGGGGGGGGGGTGAGGAAGAAACAACACAAATGTTCATCTCCAGGAACATGGATAAATAAATTGTAGTATATTCACTTAATGAAGTACTATATTTCCACCAACTACATTCTTGAACATAGATGAATCTCACGAACATAACATTGTGTGAAAAAGTTACCGAAGAATACCTGCCATATGATTCCATTTCTATAAAGATTCAGAAGCATGGGAGACTAAAGCAATTGGTCAAATAAGCCTTAACTGTTACTGTATAATTTGTACTTTGTAATATCTGCTCGGTGCACGGTTCGTTAAGCTTCAGGCTAACAGAAAATTAAGCATTAACTATGGTACCAGGAAAAAAATATCTGCGAAATCAAAACCTTTAAAATCCATCTAAAATTTTTTAGTAAATCTCCGTGTAGGAAATTAGAAAGATCATCTCAAGCTATCTTTAAAATGCCATCGGTGAATCAGACTCTATCCTGAATTCCGGTCCTTCTGCAGGCCATCTGAGCATGAAATGCTGTTCCCTACCCGCGTTAACCTGCCATAACACCTGTCCGAGCGCTAGTCGCCCGCTGCATGCCTAGCCCACCAAAGCGTTCTGTCTGGACCGTGTCACTGGAGAAGACAGAGCGACATGTCCAGGGCGCAGATCTCAGCTCTTGTGTTTGGCGTCGGAGGGTTTGGAGCTCTCGTCGCAGCCACCGCGTCCAATGAGTGGAAAGTGACCACCCGAGCATCATCGGTGATAACCGCCACTTGGGTTTACCAGGGTCTGTGGATGAACTGCGCAGGTAACGCGTTGGGTTCTTTCCATTGCCGACCACACTTTACTATCTTCAAAGTAGAAGGTAAATATAATGGCTTTGCTCGGGGTGGAAGTAAAATGTCGCTTTTCCCCTCACTGTGCCGAAGCAGCTGCATACAGTTGGCTGTTAACTCTGTAAAGACTGAGTGCTTGTGAAAGTGTCGAGGATTACCTAGGATGGGGCGCCCGGTTGGCTCAGTGGGTGGAGCATGTGACTCTTGACCTTGGGGTTGTGGGGTCCAGCCCCATGTTGGGTGCCACGATTACTTAAAAATAAAATCCTAAAAAAAATTGCCTAGGATGGATGAGGTATATGAACGTGGGCTGAAAGAATTAAATCATGTATTTTATATGACAAAAGGAAGTTAATAATCTCATGAATCTTTTACAAATACCCAGTGCAAATGATAGACTCCAAGGGACAGGGCAGAAATGACTGTTTTATTTTATTTATTTTAATTTTTATTTTGTTTTGAGAGAGACAGAGACAGCACAGGTCGGGGGAGGGGCAGGGAGACAGGGAGACAGAATCTCAAGCAGGCTCCACCCTGCCAGCGCAGAGCCTGACTTGGGGCTCGAACTCTCGAAATCGTGAGACCATGACCTCGGCCAAAACAAGAGTAGGACACTTAACCCAATGAGCCATCCAGGTGCCCCCAAAAGTGATTTAAAAGCTAGTTTCAATTTGCCTCACATCATGGAGGAATCTTTTCCAGACAGGTGTGTATACATACATTATACATCTATAGACACACATATATACATGCACACATGCTGTCAGTAATTCATAGGTTATTCCCAATTCCTATACTTCCCCAGGCCATCTGAGTATATGAAGTACACGCACACACATATATATGTATACTCCTGTACATATTCAAGGGGGTAAAAGCATATGACAAGGAGGACAGTGCTGAGTGAAAAAAGAATTTTGTTTACAGAGGGGTTTCTATTTTTTTTAAATCATATTTAATGATAAAATAGCAGAGCAAGAAGAATTTAAAAAGTAGTTACGTGAAAGAAAATGCCCATGAACTGCCTTTTTGTTGCTTGGTTTTACTTTGTTTAAACATGCAAGCAAGCTTTCATCGTTATGCATGTTAGAAACTCTATTACAAGTATCCGTATCTTAGGGACATTTTTTTCTTGGAAGGCATTTCCATACCTTGGGATACCTCCGGGGAGATAACTACCTGCTCTTATGTCATCACAAGAATCACTATCTGCCTCGTGATTTGATGCCTTTACAAATCTGCCATAAGTTGTGGGTTTATTATGTTAAAAAATTGCCCCTGGTATTTAAAAAAATTTTTTTAATGTTTTTATTTATTTTTTTGAGACACAGGGAGACAGAGCATGAGCAGGGGAGGGGCAGAGAGAGAGGGAGACACAGAATCTGAAGCAGGCTCCAGGCTCTGAACTATTAGCACAGAGCCTGACGCGGGGCTCGAACTCATGGAGTGTGAGATCATGACCTGAGCTGAAGTCGGACGCTCAACGAACTGAGCCACCCAGGCACCCCACCCCTGGTATTTTTTAAAATGTAGTCTTTCCACAACTAAATGGCAAAACTGTACCTTGGACTCAGTAAAGAAAATAAAATTTTAACTAGGAAGTTACTAAAGCATAATATTTTATGGGATTTTGTGTCAAGTACCCCTGTCATTAGTGCACAGTGTGTGCCAAAGGATAAAGAGAGAATACTTAGTTAAATCCAGGAGACTTCTAATGACAAGGGAAATGTTCAAGCTCGGATAGCCCACGTAGGCCCTCAAATAATGAACTTTCTCAAGCACCCATTTGAAGAATGAATGGTATATTTCTTTTCAGTCCCAACTTACAAACTTACTTTGAGATACTTCAGAATCGTTCCCTCTCCTATGGAAGGCCTTGTTAGGAACAAGGGGGAAACTGTAAAAGAGAGGAAGAGTGTGGTGGAGACCACTAGCGTCATTCTGCACATCTCTGGGGTTCTTCCTTCTCTATGGCCCCCTTTGGCCCACTGCCATCTTGGGCAGCAAGCAGACGAGATATTGCGTGGGTAAGTGTATTTCTTTGTTCTTTCTTGGGTTCATTTTTAAAATTTATTATTTTTGTATTTTATTTATTTTTGGGGGGGTTCATTGTTTTTGAAGGAAAAAAACTTTCTTAGAGAGAGAGAGAGAGAGAGAGAGCCAGTGGTGGAGAGGGGCAGAGGAAGAGAGAGAAAGAATTTCAAAGTAGGCTCCATGCCCAGTGCAGATGAGATCATGACCTGAGCCAAAATCAAGAGTCAGGTACTTAACTGACTGAGCCTCCCAGACACCTCAGGATTTTTTTTTAAAGATTTAATTTTTATGTAATCTCTACACCCAACATGGGGCTCAAACCCACAACCCTGAGATCAAGAGTCATATGCTCTATTGACTGAGCCAGCCAGGCACCCCTAGTGGGTTCATCTTTTTAAAAAAATATTTTGTCTTATTATCCCTCATTCTATATTCCTTAACAAAACCCAGTTATTTTGAAAAATTAACACTTAACCTTAGTTCCAAAGTGGGCTATAAAGAATCATGGTAGATTTCTGTGTGACTTCAATAGCTACTTCTCCAAATGCATCTTAGAAAACACGGAGTGAGAAGTTATAGTTACTATGTAGTTCATGGTGGTCTAAATAATCTTCCCCCCCACTTAAAATTTTATCACCCTGGGGCACCTGGGTGGCTTAGTGGGTTAAGCATCTGACTTCAGTTCAGGTCATGATCTTGCGGTTCATGGGTTCGAACCCTGCATCAGGCTCTGTGCTGACAGCTCAGAGCCTGGATTCTGCTTCGGATTCTGTGTCTCCCCCACTCTCTGCTCCCCCCCTGCTTGCACTCTGTCTCTCTCTCAAAAATAAATAAACATAAAACAATTTTTAAATTTTGTCCCCCTGATTTTGCTTTTTATATTAAAGATAATGTATTCTAGATCTGCTGTGTACCCTGCACATGAGAGATATTTTGAAAAATCTGGTCCACTGACAGTGCTTTGATTAGAACATGTAAAATTAATTTAACATTCTCTCTCCCCTTTCTTCCTCCTGAATAAAAATCTTTATAAAATAAACAAGTTGCTACAGAAATCTATTTTCAAAGTCAGGAACACTGATTCATGTTTCCAAAGGAAATGGGGACTCACATTTGGATTTCCTTATTCACATGGAATCATTGCTGACGATACTGGTTGCTTTTCCTTTGCTCCTATTTGAAAACACAACAACAGGGGTGTCGGGAAAGCCTCTCTGCCAGTAGCCTCTCGGACATCCCAGTAATTCCAAATTGAGACAAGAATTCAGAAGTCAATGAGGAATGAAAATGAGTATATCACATTTTAAAATAACAAACTATTGAAGCCCTGCTGTGTCAATTTGAGACAAATCTGCTTAGACTTAGGTCAGATTAAGCCTCCTTTGAGAAAGAAAAAGAAAAAAACTTTCTGAGCTGCCAGGGTTTCTGTTTGTTTACTTTTTGCCTTGCTGGTTACATAACTTCATTGCCAGAGTCGTACCTTGTTGTTGCTAACACTCTCCGCTGTCTCAAGAGCTGCAGGTTTTCAGGGACCCATTCAGAGGACTAGTGACTACAGCCTTTAGAGACTTGATGTGAGCCAGCACCCTCTCTGGACAGGGAGCATTTACAGTATTGAGAAAAATAGAGGCCCTCTTCAACTGCAGTTCTGTGGGGTGGATTTCAGAAACACACCCTACGGATCCTTGTAATTCAGTCCTCATCAAAGCCTGGGAGCTCCTTGACTCAATCCCCAAAGCACGTCACTTTCTTTGGGGGCAATATCCACCACAGGCTATGTCTCTTGTTCCGTCATGTTTTGATTTTCTCTGTCACTGTTAATAAGGATATTTTAACTGTGAAAACAGGGCATCGCTCATAGGGAGGGAAGCGGTCCTTTCTGACGGGGAAGGTTGGGTCCAGAGAGCACTGCTAAGGGGAGGGACTGAATCTGCCTGGTGGGGGTTACCTCGAAGACTAGACTGTTAGGCTCTCCTTATGCTCCTGGCACACACTGGGCTCTGGACAGATATTTGCAACATGGCTGAATGAACAAAATTATGAATGAGATAGATGGTTCCTGATGAGGGCAAAATTGTACTCCTGGAGGAAGGCCAGAGTGTCGTGAATTGAGTGATTGAGGACATGTACTCAGGCAACAAAAAGGAAGATCACTGAATTGCAATTCAGCATACCAAACTTCAAATTCTCTTTTATTAACCAGTCGCCAGACCTTGACTTTGCAAGTGAATCTGTCTCATTCATAAATTTCTTTTCTGTAAATTGAGAGAGCTGGACTCCAACAGTCCCTTGAAGTATCCTTCAACCTGAAGTTCAATTCCAGGGCTTTGTGATGCTTCACCACGTTGCAGTTCACCGAAGAATTACAGCTATAAAAGGCTCCTGGAACATAACTGCTCCAGAGATTAGCCCTTCTTTTTCTCCCCTTATCTATTATCTTAGCTGGCTTCCTGTGTTCCTTACTGTTTAGAATCTTATCTGCATCTGGGTGGAGATAGGTTTAATGACCTTAAATGACCTTATGAGTTACAAGCAAAGTAAAGGTGCCAGGATTTCACTGGAATGAAACCAAACACTATTCTGGACGCTGGCCGTCAAGTGATGCTGGCTGCCTACAGGAGTACGAAGCTTCTTTCTCTCCTCACTTTCTGCCACCTCCGTCTCTCTCTCTCCCCTTACCAGCCATGCCATAAGAATGGGGGCAAAGGAATGGCATTTGCTAGAGAAAAGGAGTTTTCTGTGGATGTTTATTCACTATATGGGGAACAGCTGGGAGCCATCTGATGTCATAAAAGATTTCTTGCTCGCTGAAATGTGTGTCTTAGTCTATGATTAAATAACAGTAAGTAAATCTAGAGGCACCTGGGTGGCTCAGTCAGTTAAGCCTCTAACTTCAGCTCAGGTCATGATCTCACGGTTTGTAAGTTCGAGTCCCAAGTTGGGCACTGTGCTGACAGCAGAAAGCCTGCTTGGGATTCTCTCTCTCTCTCTCTCTCTCTCTCTCTCTCTCTCTCTCTGCCCTTCCCTCCCACCTCCCTCTCAAAATACATAAATTAATGTAATTTTTAAAATATTTATTTGTTTTGAGAGAGAGCATGCACGCGGATGAGTATGCTCCTGCCCATAAGTAGGGGAGGGAGCAGAGAGATAGAGAGGGAGTCAGAGGATCCAAGGCAGGCTCCGCACTGACAGAGGAGAGCTGTATGCAGGGCTTGAACTCACAAACCGAGAGATCATGATATGAGCTGAAGTCAGACGCTTAACCAACTCAGCCACCCCAAATAAATAAACTTAAAAAAAAAAAAAAGAAGAAGAAGAAAAACTCCAAGTTTTGTCTTAGGCTTATTTTGGGGGTGAAAACTGCCAAAGAAACATTCGACATGGTTTTGTCCCGGCAAAAAATGGCATAATTTTTTATGTGTGCTGCCCCAAGGTAGGTGAATTGTATTCTCACCACAGAATCTGGACAGGATGAGCCACCATAAAATTGTCTCTATGCCGAGAGAATGCCATGCATGGGGCTGACACGTGCCCGTGTCGTGGTGAAGGTGGCACTAGAGCTAAAGCAGCCACGGTTGGACTTGGAATTCTGCATCTGGGTGCTGTGTGCTCCTTCCCGGAAGCCCCAGAGATTGTCAGGATGGCTTGTCTCCATTACCAGTCTCTTGGAGGCCAGGACCTTACCTTATTTATCCTGGTATCCTTGGTACCCACCACTGTGGCTGGCTCCTAGCAGGCACTCACTAAAGTTTTGTGGACCAAACAAATGGAAGAAGAAATTGTTCACGGAGCTCAATTGTAACATTTAATGGATGGAGAGGGCATCTCCTGTCACCAAGCTCTGGCCAAGGGAGAAGGCCCCAGGGAAGTACTTAAAAGGAGAAGAGCCATGAGTGTTTTTTATGACGAGATGCAAGACGCATTTTTCGAGACACATAATGATTTAGAGCCTCGCTTCGTAACGTATGGTCCTCAGACCGGCAGCATCTGTATCGCTTGGGAGCTTGCTAGAAATTCAGAATCTCGGGCTCTACCACAGACCTACTGAATCAAAATCTGCATTTTAACAACATCTCCGGGTGTCTCCTATGCACATTAAAAGTTTGAGAAATCCTGTTTAGAGCTTGGTCCTGGAGTCTAATGGACTCGCCACTTACTAACTAAGGGTCTGAATCTCTCTGTGCTTCAGTTTTCTTACCTGTTAGATGGTGTGTACACAAGATAACATAGGCAAAGTGCCTTATACGATGCCAGACAGAGACACTCACCATGGAGGGTAGCGCTCGTTACTGTGACCAGGTCTTTCAGTGCCGTGAAGCTCACATCTCAACTGTTGGGAGGTGACTGTTCCTTCTGTTCCATCAATTTGCTTCTGGCCAGACCACAGTAGCTGCTTCCTGGAATCCAAAGCCTAACAGAAGGATGCCTCTCATCCCTGTGTCACATTTATAATCATGCAAAGGTTACAGCGCTCATCAGAGTCACACCGTTTATGCTTGGGATTCGCTAGGCCTCATAAGGTGAGAGCACGCTGTATTGGGAAGTCAGGTTCTGACCGCAGATGTGAGCCTGTTTGTCACGGCAGTCATGTGTCACATCTGTCCGAAATGGGAAGAAAAGATCCGCTTCGTGCTCCATTTAGGGAAGCAGTGCTGTGTTCACACGTTGGGCAGCCAAGAAAAGGACAAAGCTTTACTCAGGTGCTGCTAGCCCCGAGGACTGAGAAAATCTTTGTGACGGTATAATACATTGATTTGAGTCATATTCACATTTCACAAAGCGCTTTCACAGACATTATTACTTTTATCCAAAAGATAGTATTCCATGGCCCCCATTTTATGGGCAAGGTAACTGAGGCTCACAGGGGAGCATATTTATAACTTTGCATGGTCATCCACAGGTTTTGAGGGGAAACGTTCAGCATTTGGTACTAGCCCCCAAACTTGTGTTTAAGTCCCAGTTCTGCCACTAATTTTTTGTGTGACCTTGTGTAAGTCATTTAAATTCACTTTGTTTCCCCCCCTCTTTTTTTTTTTTTAAGTTTATTTATTTATTGAGAGAGAGAGACAGAGTGAGCACAGGTAGGGGAGGAACAGAGAGAAAGGGAGAAAGAAACCCAGGCAGGCTCCACGATGTCAGCACAGAGCCCCATGTGGGGCTGGATCTCACAAACCACGACCTGAACTGAAGTTGGACGCTTAACCGACCGAGCCACCCAGGCATCCCTGAAATTTGCTTTAATCAGGGATGGTAAGACACACGGACACAAAATGCTGTCCTGAAGGAAGAAGTTTTTATACTCACAGACCCCTAGAGGCAGGAGGCATGGCTCCCCACACTGGACCAGTAGGGACGCTCCAGAGCCTGTCGGGAGGCCGGAGTGAGAGGGAAGCCTGGCCGACGCCGGCACCAAGGTTTTCCCGGGAGGGAGCGGGCGGAGCAGAGGAATCGGGTTAAACAAGTTCCGGATTGGCTGGCCTGAAAGATCTCCGCGGGCTCTGGGGCGTAGGGGCCGTCCTAAATTGTCTGTACAGGGCCCCTGGGTTGATTAGGGTAGAGACCGAGGCTTGCAGTGTGAAAGCTTGAGAATTGAGGTCGTTGGGGGAGTGGGCCTTGGCTTTGTTGATTTGCATACGAAAGGTGCTCTAGATCCGGAGCCTAGGTAAGCCCCGAAGGGCAGTGTTTCCCCCAGCGGTCACGTGAGGCTCTAGCCGCCAGAGCACTGAGAATGCGGTAACTAAGAACACGCAGTCAATATCGTATGATAGCTGCTCCCGGGGTGTTTGCAGAGGTAGGTCAGCGAGGCCAGCGCTTTCCCATTTCGCTTCTCCTTCGGGCTTCGCGTGCTTGCCTGGTTTTCGGCGCTGGTTTTCTCCTGGTAAATATTTCTTGTGGAAAGGGTTCAGGTTTATTTTTCACAGGGTTCACTGCTCTTCTCTCTGCCCACGGCCCATCTGACCACACATGCGACAAGTCAGCTCTACCGTGTCTCCTCCGCACGGATTCCGTTACTCGTTCGTTCTCTTCCTAAAAGACACAAAGGACGCTGTCGGGGCAAACGGTATGGTGGCGTTAGTAATTTCAAAACGTCCTGCTGCTGCGCACTTTTAGGTGATACCAGGGTGCTTCGTAACTCCGTTGCTCTTAAATGAACCTGGGATAATGAAGCTTCCAGGAACCAGCTGGTTTACAACTGGGCTTTGGCCAGATTTTTGTATGTATTACGGGAAAATTGATTACCAAAGGTTGACAATTTGGCAAATTGCCGTGATGCCTTATTACAACTACAAAGGAACCCGGTAAATAGTTCATTCATTTATTCACTAATAAGTGCCTTCATAAAAGCGTTCATTAGAGTCCTTGGCACACAATATAGGTCTGGGGACTCAGTGAGGAAAAGGACATAAGCTTATCCTCAGTGGAGGTGCTGACAACCGTGTAGCTGACAATTAGCTCAGAATGAGAAGTGAGATCTGATGGTAAAGTTCAGGGGGGAGGCAGACTTCCCAGAAGAACGAGTGCTTGATCCGGCTTGAAAGATGGGTAGAAGTTTGCCAAGGAGAGAGACAGGGAGTGCATTTCAGGCTATGGGACTCCTCCAGCTCTACAATTTATTAACTGCACGACTCCGGGCAAAACGCTGGACCCCTGAGCTCTCCATCTGTAAAATGGGAACCATATCCCCTCCTTCAGAGGCTGGTGATGAGGATTAAGTGAGTTAACTTGTAGAGAGCGTTTAGAAGAGTGTCAGGCACAGAAAGCAAAGGCCTCAGAGCCAGAGGGAACCAAGTGCCTCAGGGAACTGTGAGCAGGAAGGGGGGGGGGGGGGAGGGACGTGAAAAGTCAGCCTGCAGGTATCGCAGAAGGGGAGCTTGCCAAGGGACCTTTAAGCTCCCTGAAGAAATGTAGACTTTGTCTCAGAGAGGCTGGAGAGCTATTGAGACATTTCAAACAGAGAATACCGGATAGGGCCTGCATTCTAGAAAGATCGTGCCGTATTTCGTGTTAGAACCTGAACCAAGGGGACAGCAGTGGGAACAGACAAGGAAGATACTTAGGGGTAGAAGTGATAAGACTTAGCAATGTGGTGACTCATGAGGGGCGAGATGCATTAAGGACGCTCCTGAGCACTCCTGTCTGGAGATATGATGAGCGGTGACAGAGAAAGCTGCTGCAGAGCAGGTCGAAAGCTTAATGCAACCTCAGGGAGTCACGTAAGAATATCAGAATTAGGAGGGTAATAGTATTACCCCATATTCTGTAGTTCCATTGTCTTGTGCTGGTCTTGGGCACCATATTTTAAAGGATCTGGACATAAATCACATTCGTTGACTCTAGAGGACAATGAGTTGGAGGATGAGGGTTCATGAAATAAATTCACAATGGCAATGGTCTAACCTGGAAAAAAAGGGGGGGGGGGAAGAATATGGTCGAGGAGGGGGAGTGGGAAAGAGACAAGTATTACCACTGGGTAAACTTTGCTTTGGAATCAGATGTAGGGGCTCTACAAAGAAGAAACTTCTACTGGAGCTGCCCAACAATAGAATAGGTTGTCCCACAAAGAACTGGCTAGAAGGATCCAGGGGAGGCTGACGATTCTCTGCTAAAATTTTGGTAGAAATAATTCCTGCACTGGCTGGGAAGGTAGAATAGTCATTTCCAGTTTGAGATCTGAGATTCCGTGAACATGTCAAAAGAGAAAGAGATATTTAAACATCAATTTTCCTGATTTGATGTTGACTTAAATATTTTTGGACAACTGTTGGGGTCTGTGCTGGGCACTTGAGAACATAGCAATAAAAAGGCTTTGTCTTTGCCCTAGAAGGGAACATCAGTTAAAGTAGTAAATGTTCTAATATATATGTTATATTAATGTTATTATATTTGAACCAATGTATTTATATGTTAGAATTAAAATAATGATTATGTAATTCCCCATCTATATTGATATTTTACAGACTCTTAAAAATTTTTTTTTTAATATTCATTTATTTTTGAGAGAGAGAGAGAGAAAGAGAGCAAGCGAGCATGAGCAGGGGAGGGGCAGAGAGAGAGGGAGACACAGAATCCGGCAGGCTCCAGGCTCTGAGCTGTCAGCACAGAGCCCAATGCAGGGCTGGAACTCACGAACCATGAGATCATGACCTGAGCCGAAGTCAGATGCCCAACCGACTGAGCCACCCAGGCACCCCTATATTGATATTTTAAAAGGTCCTAAGCAAATCCAAGGGATGCCACCTAACCCTTGCCAGGGAAGGAATGACTCCTAAATTTAAGCATAAAGCTAAGTGATGGGGACTGGAGATTTGACAGGACAAGTCTTGCCTTTTTTTTTTTTTTAATGTTTATTTACTTTTGGGAGAGAGAGGGAGAGAGAGTGCGTGCAAGAGGGGGAGAGGCAGAGGGAGGGAGACAGATCTGAGGCAGGCTCCACACTGACAGCAGAAAGCCCGATGTGGGGCCCTGGGGCTCGAACTCACAAACCGTGAGATCACAACCTGAAGTGAAGTCCCACGCTTAACCAACTGGGCCATCCAGGCACCCCAGGACAAGTCTTACCTTTAAATTTCTTTGGCTCAATATTTTTGGTTCATATGTACTAAATATAGCCCATGTATAAAAACCAGACCAGCCATCCTCTTGGGAGACTGATTCTCTCCAGAACACAAAATGTGGACTTTTGGCAAGTGGGGCAGAGGGAATGAAGGCTATTTTCTATCTAACTAGAGCCAGATGTTTTCATTTAATCCACCAGCAAACACTGAGCCAGTTTTATCTGAGGGTTTCAGCCCGCTCAATAGGATTCCTATAAATGTCCCTACCAAACTGATTCTCTGCTATGTCGAGATCCTTCCTTGGCCCTATGCCCTGGCTCCATGTGCTTACTGCTTTGCTCAGCCTCCCAGTTCCCGGAGATCAGCTGATGCCCACTCTCCCTCCTGTTTGAACCTGGACTTCAGACCCCTTGTTTCATTCTGCCGGCTAATGTTTGGGTTCCAGGCCAGACCTGTCTTATTACTCTCCTGCATGATAATTCCAGCCTGCTTGCCCACTCAGCCCTGACCCATTGCCTTCTCTGAACTCAACTGATCTGCCTCCTGCTTCCACTCCCTCACCAGAACACGCTCTCCTGCCACCCTGTGCCTTGGGAAGAACTACCGGGGGATATCTCCAAGCTGTGAGCATTTGGGGGAAAAGGAGAAGCAGGTGGGAAAGGGTGAAGCAGAAATACAAAGCCTAGTTGACAAATGGAAGTGCCAACAGTCGGTTGTGGCTTTGATAGGAGGTGGAGCCACAAAGAGGGACCAGCGGACACTATTATAGAATTATCTGGAATCCATTTGTATTATATTATATTATTAATATTATATTAATATTATATTGTATTATTATATATAAAATATTATATATATGTATATATACTATATATACATATATAATATATATATGTATATATAGTATATATACAATATTATATATTGTATTATATTATATTGTATTATAACATGGGAAAATACCAGTGTTATCCTACTGACAACCTCTATCCCAGATTCAAGTTAGGACTGGGAACAACAGTCCTAGTTAGGACTAGGAACAAGTTTGAGCCTGAGAGAAGGTAGCGCTTTCCCCTTGAAACTTCCTATTCCAGCTGTAGCTCCAACTCTATCCTGTAGGGGGCGCCGAGGTCCTTGTGGGCTCAGTATTATGGCCTCTGCTCTGTCTCGCTCTTTCTGCTTCTGCTTCTGGTGCCTTCGTTAATCCTTCCTGGGAGTGGTGGGGGCAGGGTGGAGGTGGGGGTCTGCCTTTGCCCAGGGTGGTGAGCCATCCGGTTTGTGGTCCAATTCCACTAGAATTATACAGCAGATTCATGCTAGCGTGTTCGTGCCACGTGGACATGCACATGTGGACCCAGCTGGTTCTTCAGCCAACTATACAGCCGTACCACTCTCACCATGCAGACACACTTACACATTCCACACACACGCACACAGGCTCACATTCACCGTGTGGGTACGACACACACACACAGACACCAACCATTCAGGTTCCACGTCGAACCACACACAACCATCCACCAGTGCAGAACCTCGCACGTATCGCACACAATACCCAGAGGAGCCAAAAGACAGACTCCGAGACCGAGGTTTTCGCGAACAGTTAGAAATGTGGAACCACTGGACCGAAAGTTGAAGATCGCTGCTTGTCAGCACCAGAATAGGAAGAAATTCACACTGAAGCAGGGGTCAGCAGAGGAAACTTAGCTTCTGGCCTCATCCTCAATGCCTCTCACAGCCCTGGAGTACAGTCTCCACCACACTGTCCTCTTTGTCTACTAGATGTACTTTTAATCACCTTACCTCCTTCTGGGTCTCCTAGCTTGCTAAATACAGGTGAAATTTGAGGCCTGGCACGTTGTGAATCCTCCATAATGATCAGTTTCCTCCCTCCCTCCTTTCCTTTCCTTTTCTTATCTTCCTTCCTTCCTTTCTTCCCACCTTCCTCCTTTCTATTTCCCTCCCTCCTCTCTTTCCTTTCAGAGTAGGGACCTTGAAACCTGACTTCCTGTTCAAATCCCAGGCCTGTCATTACTAGCTGCGTGACCTTGGTCTAGTTACTTAACCTCTTTCAGTTTCCTTATCTTTAAAATGAGGTTAATAATATTTTCCCTATGAGAAAGGTTAAATGAGTTGATATACATATGAGTTAGCCATTATTGTTGTTTGCTCCAAGCCACAATTCTAGTCTTTTAAGACTGCCTTAAATCATGAAATTTGGTCATCTTTATGTCAGCTACTTTCCCAGCTTAGCATCATCTAAAAACCTGCAGCATATTCCCTGTGGTCTCTGTGGGTTTACTCCTACCCTTCCCTGCTCCTGCCCCAGAATTCCAGATGGCTGCACATATTTCTTTTCTTTCTTTCATTTATTTTTGAGAGAGACGGAGCATGAGTGGGGGAGGGGCAGAGAGAGAGGGAGACACAGAATCCGAAGTGGGCTCCAGGCCCTGAACTGTCAGCACAGAGCCCGACGCAGGGCTCAAACTCACGAACCAGAAGATCATGACCTGAATGGAAGCTGGAGGCTCAACCCTTGGAGCCACCAGGTGCCCCGCCCTTGCTTCTTTCAAACTGCTGGCTCCAGGCTTTCACCAAGTCTTCCCTCTTCAGAATTCCATGCTATTTTCTTTGTCTCCTCCCCACAACCCCCTCCTGACTTTCCTGCTTGTTTGGATGAAACCAGCACTCAGCTGGTCACCTAGGCTAGAAACCTGGAGTCACATAATGCCTGCCTGGGCTTCTTCAGACCCCATATCCAGTCACTTGCCTAATCCTGCAGAATCTGCCCACCACACCCTCCTCTTCTCCTGGTTGGGACGTTTGCCTTGTCTCTGGTTCAGCCAATTGCCTACCTGGGCTCAGTCTCTGGGTGCTCCCTGCTGAACTAGATTGGGACCAGATATTAGAAAGACAGATTTTTCAAGGCACCTGGGTGGCTCAGTCGGTTAAGTGTCTGACTTCTGCTCAGGTCATGATCTCACCACTGGGGGTTTGAGCCCCGCATCAGGCTCTTGCTGACAGCTCAGAACCTGAAGCCTGCTTCCAATTCTGTGTCTCCCTCTCTCTCTGCTCCTCCCCTGCTTGCTCTCTCTCTCTCTCTCTCTCAAAAATAAATAAACATCAAAAAAAAAAAAAAAGGTTTTTCTGCTCTTCTACTTGCTCTAAAATTCTCCAGGTCAAATGCAAAGGGAGACTTTCCAATTTAATTTTGGCCTTTATTCACTGCATTTAGGAAGCACTTACTCTGTGCCAGACCCCACTTTACATAGCGTCTCATTTAATTCCCAGAGTGACCATCTGAGGCGGGCACTACAGTCACATCTGTTCTATAGGTGAAGTAACTAGAGTTTAGGGAAGTTACATAAGTGGCTCAATTTCATGGCTAAGGTGGTGTCCCGGGCAGGATTCAAATGTCAGACTGTGACTCCTGAACCCAGTCCATTGTCCATCTACCGAGGATGTGCCGTGGATAATTCCCAGCAAAAGGAACACACCACGATGGTGCTGACTTTCTTTTTTTTTTTTTTTTTTTTAATTAAAAAAATTTTTTTTTAATGTTTATTTATTTTTGAGACAGAGAGAGACAGAGCATGAATGGGGGAGGGGCAGAGAGAGAGGGAGACACAGAATCAGAAGCAGGCTCCAGGCTCTGAGCCATCAGCCCAGAGCCCGACGCGGGGCTCGAACCCACGAACCGCGAGATCGTGACCTGAGCTGAAGTCGGACGCTCAACCGACTGAGCCACCCAGGCGCCCCCGGTGCTGACTTTCTAGTCTCCCTGCTGCAACCAGACTGCCTTGTGCTTAATCTTTTTCCTAGTCTGTGCCTCTGCTCACGCCATTTGGGGCAAATGCCTTTCTTCGTCATCCCTCATGTCTTTCTCCCTTCAACCTCTACCTTAGATTCCACCTCTCATGCAAAGGCTTTTTAATCTTCTAACCAGAAGGGACCTTTGTCTCCATCTGCCCCCCCGCCCATGGCATTGGGTACTTTCCTTATTGTGATTTTGTTTCTCTGGCTTGTATTGTGGTTACTTGTGTACTTGTTTTTTGCCACCACTCGATTATAAACCCTGTGAAAACAGAGGTTGAACAAAGTCTTTCTATCCCTTGCCTGGAAGAGTGCCCTGCATAAAATCCATGCTCTGAAGGTGCATGCTGAGTTAGTGAATTTTTGGTCGGGTTGAATGAATGGTTGCAAGGATAGGACCACAGGGGCTGGCCGCTATCCTTGGTGCCATCATTGAGCCTATCTGGGGGTCTACCAGGCCTGTGTCTCTGCTTCCTGTCCCAAAGCATGGTGTGCTAGAAGTTGTGAGGCATCTTAGGAACCCAGTAACCACTCTCATCGAAAGGGAGTGTCTAATTCGGTGCTTCTTGCTCTTAGGAATCATGCTGGCTCCTGACAGGACCTTCTTTCTTTACTAAGAGCAAACCGTCTCTTAATTATCTATTCTAGAATTTACCTGGGGTTTGCTACCAAGCTTACCAATGTCATTTCTGGCATTTGGGACATTTCCGTGATCCCTACCCTTCTCCCTGATCTTGTTTTCCTTCGCTGTAAGATCACATATGGTCCTCTCATTCAGATGTTAACATTAGGAGAAATCTCAGGCACCATTCACAATGTTCTCTTTGGGCCATCGAAAACAGCCTGCATTTGAAAGGTGAACTGAGAAATCAGAATGAGATCAAAAGGACTCTGATTATTCTAATTATTTGAACAGACTCACTCTCTGAGGATTTTCTATACTGTGAGTGGTTCTGGGCTGAGTCCGCCTCTTGGTAGTTAATGACTGGGAGATATGGATGTGGCTGTGGGTCTTGTCCATAAATCACGCAGCCACGCGTGGCCACAGTCAGCGGAAAAAAGACCTCTCCAGCTCCTCATCTGCTGGATTCTGAAGACTGGCGGGACCGCATGGCCATTTCTGTGAGGGTTCAAGTTTCTGCACGTTATGAGCAATCGGTAGAAAGTGCAGGGTAAACAGAAAGTGCCATTCACTGACAGCAGAGCCTAAATTACAAGCCCTAACCTTCTCGAGATAGCTGGGTACCGGCTGGGTTATCTGTATTACAAAACAGGTCTGAGGATGATTGCTTTGGAAATAGTCCCGCTTTTACGTGTCTTACTTTATTTTAACTCACACGGTGGAGATGAGGAGCGGAAAATCATTTTCTAACAATAAGCTATTTCCTTCCTGGAATTTTTTTTTCTGTCAGGATTTTCTCTTAGTTACCCGGTTCCCCAACCCCACACACATCCTGCCACTCTGCTGTATTTCCTTAGCTTCGTAAAGTATTTGTGATTCTCTTTTATTACGAACTTAATTCACAGGTCTTCTCTTCCAATTTATAAATCTTGACTCGCCCTTTAATCAGCATGTATTTATTTATTACCTTTTAACCTCTCTTATGTCTCATGACTTTTATTTTGTTTTTCCTATATGTAAAAGTGATGCTCTCCACTGTACCAGTGTGTGGGGACCCAGGCTATCGTCGTACATTTGTGCCCCAATTCAAGTGCAGTCCAGGCAGAAATCAGACTTTTTCGGGGGTCTTGCTCTCAATATTTTGGAGCTTCCCTGGTGATGCTTGTAATCATCTCCTCATCTCCTACCTGCTGTTTTCCTATGTTTTCTATGCAGTTGTGGCTTCTAGAGAGACCCCTGCTTCCCTCTCCCCACAACACTGCTGTGCATAAGCTCCTCACACTTAGAACTCCCCTGCCATCTTTTCTCCCTCAAGGTCATATTCCCACCACTGCTGGCCTCGCATGTCCCTGTATCTACTCTGTCTCCTTCTCTCCTCCCTCCCTGTGTTAATTTCAGGTAGACTGTCCCAAGGATCCCAAGACTGGTAGCAATTTCAATTCACCTCTGGGTACATGTTTCTCACAAAATACACCCACAGCCAGGACGGCGAAGTCAGGAGATGGCTCATGTTGGGGCCATGTTGGGTCAGGACCCTGCAATCCTCTCTAACAATTTAAAGAAGCCTGATGCTGGGACCAGGTCATGGCCTTAGGCTCTTCTCCCTCTCTCCCCACCCTTTTTGGGGGTTGACTGCAGGCTGGGAAGGAAACTGTTGCCCTTTTTGCAGTCTGGCCCCATCTTGGGGGCTCAGTGGAGATGGTAGTAGAGGGCAGTGTGTGTATGTGTGTGTGTGTGCGTGCGTATGTGTGTGTGTGTGTGTGTGTGTATGAAAGGAAGATGTAGAGAGGCTGTCAGGGTCCCAGTTCCTTTCAGAAAACTTGGTCCAGTGAAAACCTGTGGATCTGAATAGACACTGATGGCAAAGAGTGCTGTCCAGCTCTGTGTGCCTGCAGTATGTGATTTTTAAATGCAAAGGGATATTTTGGGGGCAGTGTGGTACCTAATTCCATCCCCCCTTCATAATCAAGTTTGAATTTCAAGCCTGCAAGTCCAGTTAAAAAAAAAAGTCATTTTACAGAAATCCCTGGCTTGTTGATTTTTTTCTGCTAGTGGGACTTTCCTGCCTTCTCTACAGTTTGTTCTGTACTGCCTGGGCTCTGGAGCCACAAAAGAAGTTGAATATTCCCATTTCTGGAGGCTTTGATGATTCCTGGGCTTACCCTGTCTTCATACATCTTTTTGTGGTTCTCTGAGCCTGTGTTCCACCTGGTTCCCAGGAAACAGGCCACAGGAACGGGCTCAGGCAGTGGCCTCGTTACCATTAGAAAGCTGCCTCCCTTCTCTCCCTAGGGACCAACTGGGCAAGTAAAGCCAAGGGCCTCCAAGGACATGGGTCCCTTGATTTTCTCTGCCTTGGGCCTCCCCTCCATGAAGCCTGTGATCTCCTAGGGAACTGGTGCCCCTCCCCCAGGCTTTCCCTTCTTTGCTGTATTTGATAATGAATTTGAATATTGGAGGAATATTTCCACCATTTTTTGTGCTATCCACAATGCAGTGACTGTAGACATGTCACATTTTGAAGTCTGATCTGCATTTAAAACACTTTATCATTTTCTTAAGACAAGAAAATGAAAACATTGAACTAAGTCTAGGTTTGCAGCACTTGCCAATCTCTGTGGTGTAAATGGTGTAAATACTCCTAACATGGCAATTTCAAACTACCCACGTGATGTTCTTGAACACAGAGTTGGAAAGATATGTGCACTGGCACAAAGTCGTGTGGATGTAATAGACCTGAAAGCCTCCAGAGCATAGAGAATGATTTAGGAAGTGATGTGTTTTGAGTATTTATTACCTTCGTCTTCAAGATAACTTATTTCATTGTAACTTTACATACTATTTTATTTTATTTTATTTTATTTTATTTTATTAGAGAGAGAGAGCATGTGAGTGGGGGAAAAGGGCAGAAGGAGAGAGAGACAGAGACAGAGAGAGAGAGACAGAGAGAGAATCTAGAGCAGGCTCCATGCTCAGCATGGAGCCCAACTCAGGACTCGATCCCACGACCCTGGGATCATGATCTGAGTCAAAATCAAGAGTTGGATGCTCAGCCAACTGAACCACCCAGATGCCCCAATCTTTTTTAAAGGCTGTGTTTAAAAATGGGCACGCGTCTCCCTCTCTCTCTGTCCCTCCCCCGTTCATGCTCTGTCTCTCTCTGTCCCAAAAAATAAAATAAACGTTGAAAAAAAAAAAAATTAAAAAAAAAAAAAAAGAAAAAAGGGGCGCCTGGGTGGCGCAGTCGGTTAAGCGTCCGACTTCAGCCAGGTCACGATCTCACGGTCCGTGAGTTCGAGCCCCGCGTCAGGCTCTGGGCTGATGGCTCAGAGCCTGGAGCCTGTTTCCGATTCTGTGTCTCCCTCTCTCTCTGTCCCTCCCCCGTTCATGCTCTGTCTCTCTCTGTCCCAAAAAATAAAATAAACGTTGAAAAAAAAAAAAATTAAAAATGGGCACGCAAAGTTCCTGAAAATTTAACAATTGGCTCTCAAGAGCTGGTATGAGCCAGGGAAGTCAGCCTCAGTATATGGCTGGTTACAGATGAACGTACTGTATCTCCCCTAGACTTAGATCTAGCAGGACAGGCTCCAGCCTCATTGCCTCTGTTTTCCATTTAGCATCTTACACATAGCATGTACAATATGACAACATGGAAGCCAGCCAGAGAAAATATGCTTCCTCCTTTTGATCTGCCTCACAGGTGACAGCACTTTTCCTATGGCTCCGGTTTCACACTACTTTGTCTCACTATCACCAGTACATCTGCTTCGTTTCTCCTGCTACATGTTAGCTTCTTGCAGCTTGGAACTCAGTCTTGATCATGGTCCTGGACTCCTGGGATCCAGGACATATTAGACCTCCTCATTCCTTGATCTTTTCAATGATGGACAGTTTACCTTTGTCCAATCACAATTCACCTCACTTTCCATTGTTCTCTTGGATTCCTTCCTACCCAGAAACCCTGCTAGTCCTATGTTTCACATTTGGGATGTATCAGTTCCCTTCTCTTCTCACCTTTCCTCAGGGTCCTCTCTTAGAATGGAGGTTGCGTTCTCCTTGAAGCCTTGTGCCTTATTCTTTTCAGCTTTATAAGTCCAACAGGTAGCAGAGCACCAGGAAAATGAGGCAGGGTCAGTGCAAAGTGCTGGGTGGATGGATGAAGTACAGCAGAGGTAAGTCAGATGGCACAAGGGGCACGGATGAAGCAAGGAAGTTCTCTTTTCTTGGTCTTTAGCTTCCGATCCAACATTTGTCTTAGCCAGGGCAGGAGAAACATTAATCTGCTCACTCATTCATTGTACAATATTTATTGAGCCCCTACTATGTGCTACCTATTGTTCTGGGCACTGGAGACACAGCAGAAAACAAGACAAAGGTCTTTGTCCTCATGGAGCTCAGGTTCCAGTGTGAGCAAGAGGACATGAGGAGGGTGCAATGGTCTGAATGTTTGTGTCCCCTCACCCTGAAATTCTTATGTTGACTCCTGACCCCCAACGTGACGGTATTAGGAGGCGGGACCTTTGGAAGGTGATTAGTGAAAGGATTTGAAGGGATTAGTGCCCTTATGAGCCAGGAGCTCTTTGTTCTCCTCCATGTGAGGGTACAGTGAGAGGTCAGCAACCAGGAAGCGATCTCTCAGCAGACCTGCCCGTGTGGTACCCTGATCTCAGACTTCCAGCTTTTGGAACAGTCAGAAATAAATTTCCATTGATAATCCACCCTGTCCGCGGTACTTCGTTACAGCACTTGGCACTAAGACATGGGGACAGTGGAACAGCCCTCAAAATGCCATCAGTGTCATAATCATCCTTTCTGTGTGAATGTTCAGCAGCCTTAGCTACCTTAACCTTTTCAGGAAGACTGCATCATGGCATTTCTGTTGCTTTCCATACTTTGTTTCATTGAATCTTGAAGAACTATTGTTTGAGAAACAAGAAGCAAGGTTGGGCCATAGATGGGTGAAATGGAGATTTTTCTCAATATGTTTCAGAACTATAGGAACATTTGGTTCTACTTGTCTATTAGTTTTTGCTAAAGGTAATTCCTCCTAAAGTTACATGGGCTCACAGCATTGCTCAAAGGAAAACGTACACCTGATATACTGTACTAAGGATTATTTCCTATAGCCCCTGATGGAAAAATATGTTTTAAAAATTCTCTTCCTGTAGCCTACTGGCTAGCGGCCATGGAATCCAATCCAACCAAAACACACATGTCCTATCCTGGGGTGCAGTGTGACTTGTTAGACTTCCCCCACAAAGAATGTTCAACATCTTCTCAAAGGTGCAAGGAAATTGTTCATATTTATTTCTTTGTGACATTTTTGATTAGATTAAACACCAATATAAGTTGAATTTAAACTAATGGTAAATTTTTTAATAAAAAAACAAATTCTAAGCTCCTGAAGAAAAGAAACAGTAACTTATATTTCTCCCTATATTGCACAGTACTTCCCTAGCTCAGAGCGTGGCAAAAATAAGGGCTCTGTAAGTTCATTTGTTGGATGAATGAATTTATTTATTCATGAATAAATTCTTTATTCATGAATGAACTTATTTATTCACTCATTACTTTTCTTCCTTCCCTTGCATTTTATCTGCTGTTTTCTTTATTCTTTTGACTCAGTAATACTTTTCATATCATTTTCAATAAGAGAGCTGAATAAATGCATATTGACCTGAATTGAAAAGAGAAATGGAAACAGACAGAAAATCTCTAGCAAATTGGACCAAAAATCTCCCAGTGAGTTGCAAATTAATCCAGTGAAATATTCCGATGTTTTGGATGAGGGAGTTCTAGCCCAGACAGGTCACACTCTCTTACTAACCTTGGGTCTGGTTGAAGGAAGATCCCTCTAATCCAAAACATCCTGTGACTTTAATTTAATTTATGAAGCAACATATTGTGCCAGTGAAGTTGGGCTTGGAGATGACTTAGCAGAAAGTCTCCAGTTTGATACTGAAAACAGATGCCATCTGACGCAGCAAGAAGGACTGTGTCAGGCCAAACCGTCGGAGACAGGTGCAAAAAAGCCAGAGGTGGCTTTTATTTAACATGATGTTAGGAGCAATAAAAGTTTGTGTCACCTGGGGTTAAACTTTAATTTCACATCCTTTGAATATAAACCACACATCTTGCTATCTGCACAGCTAGTAGATCCGCTAGCCATCTCTACACATTCGCCTTACTTTTTGAAACCCAATTTATTTTTAGGTTCCGCCAGCTCTCCTTTCCTATCTTTTACATCTGTCTAAAAGTCTTAAATTTGAAGGCAAGGTTGAAACAGAAGGGAGAATAACGATGGAGCTGATGTACACGCAGGTAAGACACGCAGAGACCCTAGATGCTACCAGGCTGTGAACAGCAGGTCCCCAACCAAACTCCTCATGTTCCCCCACAAAAACACTTCCTTTCTAGCCTCCCTTGTGCTGCCATGCCCTCCAACCTCTCCTCTGTCTCCCAGTAGCATTTTATTGTGCCCATCTTGTATCTGGCTCTATCGTTGTCATCCATGCATTTATCTACTTGAGGATGGTATCTTAAACCTGGAAGAGGATGGCAGGTCTGATGCCTGGTCACCTCCACATCTCTGGAGATGACTCTGGCTTCCCCCATAAATAGGGGCTCAAAAACCAGTTGTTGAGCTAAATTAAATCCTTAGAGTTTCATAAATTTAACAAAATCTGCTTCTGATGAAACAACCATCTTCTACAATGTGGAGTTAGTTTTGGATGCAAATGGATCCTCTTTCTTTAAAAGGCCAGGTGTGTGGCTCAGGGAAGACCAAAGCAAAGTTGTCTGGGGTTCTGTGCTTTGCATGTTCTTTTTTCCAAATATCTTATGTAATCTGTATCCCTAGTGTGGGGCTCGAACTCATGAGCCCGAGATCAAGAGTCACATGCTCTGCTGACTGAGCCAGCCAGGTTCCCCTCTGCACATTCTTGATAACTGATAGGAGAGCCTTGGTTGTCTGTTTGACCTTCTACTTGGCCAAGCACATAGGGGCATTCCCTGTTGCTACCACTGTTTGTTCTATTCTATTCAAGCTTCAAATACTCTGCAGGTAGAAATTACCTTGATTCCTCCCAGCTAACAGATATCATTTTTTGGCCCTCAGTTTTCCTGGAAATGCCACTACTAGCCTAGAATTTGATGGTTTCCAAATAAATATCCCTCTCAAATAGGAAACATAGCCTGGATTTGTAGTTATGGTATCTGACCCTTTTCCCTCCTGGTGGCCTCGTGGGAAGCCAGACTCCCTGAAACGAACCAGCCATTAACGTACGAGTATGCACAGAGATCTCTCTCATCTCATAAGGGTCTGATAAAAATGGGTTGGCATATGAATTAGCATGGGCAGAAAATCACTAGGTAACAAACACCCATAGGCCCTCTTGGCCAATAGCCATAAATATTCATTTCCTGCACCTGTGATGTTTAGCCAGTCTGAGCTGGGCTCAGTTGGGTGGCTCTGCTGATCTCAGCTGGGGATCTCATTTACTCCTCTGGGGGTCTGATGGGGGTTGGCTGATCTTAGGTGGGACTGGTTAGAGTAATTTGGTTTTGCTCTACCTCTCCATCCCCTACAACTGGGCGGCTCATCTGGGCGTACCTTTTTCATAGCGAAAGCAGAGCGGAACAAGCTGGCAAGTGGTTTTGTAAGCCTCTTCTTATGTCGTATCTTCTGACATCCTCTTGGCCAAAGCAAGTCATATGGCTGAACTTAGAGTGATGGGATGGAGAAATACCATCCTCATTGTGACGGAAGACACTGCAAAATAAGGGTGTCCAAGGGCTTGGTTATAAGAAGCGATGAGTTGGAGCCATCAGTGCAATATGTCACAGTTGGAAGAACATTTAGCAGTGACCTCCATTCATCTCCTCTCCTTTCTTGATGTTTTGTATTCTTTGCTCTTTTCAAGTAATAATAGCATGGCCTTGAGTGAAAAAAAAATTCAGCTACAATAATCCAGTACCTCTTTTCTTTACCATTCCACAAGTCCTCGATGTCTACCCCTCACAAGGGAATTGTTGAGTAAAGGGAAGGACTCTACTGAAGGCCCTTATTTATGCCAAAGATCACTTTACTTTTTTTCCTTATCATTGATCCCCATTTACTCTCCAAACTTTTTTGGCTTTTCTTGTTTTATGGTCAAATCTCCAGAATTCTACCTTTGCGTTCTTTCCATGCTCGGACCCTATGTCTCCGTGTTGTTTGCACGACTGTTTTCCTGACCTACTAATGGTTTATGAAGCCCAGCTTTCCCTGGGAGGTCTGAACTATTCCAGGAAAAAAAAAAAAAACCTCTGAAATGAAACAATGTCAACTTCCTAAGCCAAATTCCTGAAGGTAACTTGCTTTAAAAAAGATTTTTTTTTTAACATTTATTCAATTTTTGAGAGTCAGAGAGAGCACAAGCAGGGGAGGGGCAGAAAGAGGGGGAGACCCAGAATCCGAAGCAGGCTCCAGGCTCTGAGCTGTCAGCACAGAGCCCGATGCAGGGCTTGAACTCATTAAACGCGAGATCACGACCTGAGCCGAAGTCGGACACTTAACCGACTAAGCCACCCAGGTGCCCCGGTAACTTGCTTTTTAAATCAAAGTGAACCATTCCTGTCACAGCGCAAGTGCTTGAGTACTGTGTCCTTCTGTGCGATACAGAACAGAAGAATCCACTCTTTATAAAACACTTTACATGTGGGATTTAAACTCGCTTACCAGGTTGGGTCTTTTTTTCCTCCACATCCCTGTAAAATGGTCACAAGCTCTCCACATTTTCATGTTGTCTAAAATATACACAGAAAGCATTTACCCATGCCTAGGATGTCTTGTGGGTTGGGGGGGAAGGATAAAGGGACAGGGATGCGGTGGGAGACCTTCGTAAATGATCACAACTGAGGGAACAACTGTGAAGGGTGTGGAAAGGGCAGGAGGGTTACCAAATATCTTTTCGGGGGAATGTTGGATTATGATCCTTTGCAGGACTGTGTTACCCTACGGAGGTGAAAGCCCTTGTCTTTCCTAGGCTATTTTACAACTCCAGGAAGGTAGAAGTTAACTTGTAGAAATAGTCATATAAGGGATTCCTGTTCATGGCAATGCAAACAATCCCTGCTCAAGGCAATACAAAAGAATCTTGTCAGGTAGAGACTATATAAAAACCGGGTGTAATGTTTTACTGATTCCTTCATAAATTAATAATAATTAATAATAAAAAACTCATGGGGCTCCTGGGTGGCTCAGTTGGTTAAGTGACCCACTCTTGATTTCAACTCCAGTCATAATCTCACAATTGTGAGTCTGAGCCCCAGGTCTAGCTCTGTGCCAACTGTGAGGAGTCTGCTTGGGATTCTCTTTCCCTCTCTCTGCCCCTCCACTCATGCTCTCTTTCTTTCTCTCGCTCTCAAAATAAATAAATAAACTCAAAAAAACTTTATAAAAATAAAGAATGATGGCCTTTTAATATTTGCATGAGAGTCATGATTTTACTTATTTTTCTTTTTTGTTTTTGGTTTTAGTTTTTTTTTTAAATTTTTTACATTTATTTATTTTTGAGAGACAGAGAGAGGCAGAACACAAGTGGGGGAGGGGCAGAGAGAGAATGAGACACAGAATCCAAAGCAGGCTCCAGGCTCCAGGTTCCGAGCTGGCAGCACAGAGCCTGGAGCCTGCTTCAGATTCTGTCTCCCTCTCTGTCTGCTCCTCCTCCGCTCATGTTCTGTCTCTCTCCTTCAAAAATAAATAAAAACATTTAAAAAAATTAAAAAAAAATCACTACCACTAAATAAATATGACTTAAATGGGAACCCTCCCCATGAGATAGAGGAGGAGAGCTAAAATCATATGGTTTAGGAGCAAATAGAAATACATTCATAATAGACAAAAAGGAATAGGTTTTGACTGGTGCCTTAATATTCCGTGTGCTCCTCAGTCTTACTCCAACCCCAGCTGAATTAGTTTTAAGTGTCAATATCGAAATAATATCGAAATTATTTTATCCATAAATATTTTAGTCTTTATCTGAAAAAATAAGGACTTTTAAAAGTATAGGCTCATAAACACCATTGCACCCTTCACATTTATGGTATTTCCATAACTCCATCAAATATCCAGGCAATGTTCTGAATATCTCTGATTCTCTCATAGATTAGTTTTTTTTTTTTTTTTTACAGTTAGTTTGTCCAAATCAGGCCCGTATATTGCACTGAGTTGATGTCTCTTAAATCTCTTTTAATCATAGGTTCCCCATCCCTCTTTCTTTTTTATGCAAGTTATTTATTGAAGAGCAATAATTTCTACAAGCCTGTAGAATGTCCTATACTCTTTTTTTGTTGTTGATTATCTCTCTGTGGGGATGTAATTCCTATAACCATTTACCTTAATCCATTATTTCACTAGAGGTTGCAAAATAGTGATATTCCAATTGTAGTATCCCTCTGCATGTATTAGCTTAAATTCTTCTAAAAGAAGAAATTTACTTCATAAACTGTTTGGTTACCTTGTATAGCAACTTTAGTTCTGTAGAAGAAAGAATCAAGCAATTATTTTGCCTTTCCCCCCCAGTTTTTTACACTTCTATTTATTTATTTATTTATTTATTTAGTCAGCACAGAGCCTAGAGCCTGCTTCAGAGTCTATGTTTCCCTCTCTCTGCCCCTCCCCTGCTCGTGCTCTCTCTCTCTCTCAAAAATAAATAAACATTAAAAAATATTTTTTTAATGAAGGAATCACACGTTCCACTGATTGTACCAGCCAGGTGACCCCCCCTAGTTTTTAAAATAATGAGTTGGATTCCTAGTTTCCTTCAAAGGTGTGTGTGTGTGTGTGTGTGCTGTAATTGTATGAATTCACAGATTTTTAACATATTCAATGCGTTTCAATCCTTTGCAGTTGTTATTGTTTCTCGTGCTGAAATTGTATAATCTCTAGCCTATGGGCTCTTCAACTTGGTTCCTAAGCCTTTTGGGCATGATTCTGTAGTCTTCAGTAACTTCCTTGCTTGCTGCTTTGACAAGATGTTCCAAGCTCATCCCTGAACCCAAATTAATCAGCCATTTCTCCAAGGAGCTCTGTTCCTTTTAGCGGGAAATGGTGTTTAGAAAGCACACTCTGGGGGCTAAGGGTGCTCATTGCTATCAGTTAGTCAAGGTGTCAAGGCCTTTTCAACAGACAGAGCTAAAAAGAATTTTATTTATTTATTTTGAGACAGAGACAGAGAGTGTGTGCACACACGTTGGGGAGGGGGCAGAGAGAGAAGTGGAGAGAGGATCCAAAGCAGGCTCTGCACTGTCAGCGCTAGCCCAATTCCCGGGTCGAATTCACAAACTATGAGATCATGACCTGAGCCGAAATCAAGTCAGATGCTCAACCTACGAAGCCACCCAGGCACCCCTAAAAAGAATTTTTTTAACCAAAAAACATACTTATTCTTAATAATATTTCTTTTTTTCCTCACTAATATTTCTAATTTAAACTTAGGATACAGGATTTTGATCCGATATTTATATATTTTTTTTCTTGCACTGAAAATCTTGGTTCCTAATTTAAAAAAATACTTAATTTCCTTAGCTACTAAATATATTATTGTTTCATAATAACTGTACCTGACTATCAGGAAATATGATAATATCAAGGGGGAAATCATGTTAAAAAGTAATTACTGACAATCATTTGAGATTTCTTTGCAGTTTGGGGTATTTCTTTTTTTTCCTCTTGGTATATACCCTACCAGGACTGTATGGTCTAATTACTGTGGTTTAAAAATAGAAACATTTAAAAAGTCTAGATTCAGCTGACAGCTGGGGAATTTTAGCCAACATTGAAGGTAGAAATGAGAGGTTATGAGCTTAATGATGTAGCCAACTATTAACTCAAGTTTCTGCTAATTCAGGGAAGGGTATGTACATAGTTACATTTACCATAATTGCTTTAACTTAACCATCTCCATTTAGTAGGAGTTAGACTCTTGCTAATGATCAATTACCCTGAGAGTTCATTTCACTCATGAGGCTTTGGTCTTTAGGCGGAAAGGGCAAAGTCCTAGAACCAAGGAGGGTTGGCTACTGAACCTTACAGGTCATCTGATTGAATTACCTCTGTTTGCAGAGGAGGAAACTAAGATCCACTAGAGTCTAACATGTAATTTGCCTACATGGCACAGCTGGTTAGTGGCAGGGCAGGGACAGAAACCATCTGCCATCTCCATTCCACGTCACTGCGCCCTGCTCCCTTGTTCTCCCAGGTCAGTGCTGAAGGATATGGTCATTCTTGCCACAAGCAAAGCAGGTCCATTCTGAAAGTTTAATCTCAAGACTCAAGATAATAAGTGTTTATGAGAATTTGCTCAGTCATTTGGTAAATATTTAGTAGTTGGTTCTGAGTACGTAGTAAGACAGCCTTTATTGTCTACTTTTGTTTTTGCTTATTTTTTATTTTTTAATGTTTATTTTTGAGAGAGAAAGAGACAGAACACCAGCAGAGAAGAGGCAGAGAGAGAGAGAGAGAGAGAGAGAGAGAGAGACAGAATCCAAAGCAGGCTCAAGGCTCTAAGCTGTCAGCACAGAGCCCGATGTGGGGTTCGAACTCACAAACTGTGAGATCATGACCTGAGCTGAAGGCCAATGCTTAACCAACCGAGCCACCCACATGCCCCTACTTTTTGTTTTGTTTTTGCTTTTTGACTTGTCCAGGTAATAAATCAAAGAGAACCTGTATCTGGTACAATGTGATGACTGGAGACTATTTCAAACATTTAAGACAATTTTCCCACAATCTTTTTACCAAGAAACATTACTTTAACATAATTTCTATTGTCCTGATTATAAATGTTCCTTTGTGTTTGTTTATCTAACTCAATACACCATGACCACATACAAAGCACTGAGCTCAAGAGGATTTTCCAACAATTAGAATCCAACATGGAGCTAGCTGCCATGGACAGAAGGCTGTGAATTGTTATCAGAGACCTACAGAGGGAATTCCTGCAGAGGTCAGAGGAGGGGATACAGTGATATCCAGTGTCCTTTCCAACCCTGAGATTGGGTGAGAGATTTCATTCTGTAATTTGTGTGATGTCCCAATGACAGTGGCTTGCTTGTGGCAGAGAGAAGCCAACCATTTCTACAAAGACACACAATCTATGTTTCCCTCCAACTTCAGTTCTATATACAGCCTTGCCCACAGACACAACATTTCAGAGAACAAGCCAGAATGAGCCCTTTGGGGAAAGTCTCAGTGCCATTTTCATCCAAGGGACCCCTCTTCACAATGAAAGGAGAGGCTCTATGGGAATCACAGCAACTTTCCATTGTCTGTACACTTCCTGAAATGCCAAGTTCTTTTCTTCCTTCTTTCTCCAGATGTCTTCTGTTTAAATCATATACTTGTCTCTTCTTCTGAAACCCTCCTCTCATCTGAGGTCGATTAGCATCTAAGTTCTTAGCCCAAGGATAAAAGAGAAGCCAGTGGACTTGGAAAGTTATCCGCCTACAGCCTGTGTGTTTTCAAAGTCATCCAACAAATACTTGAGCCCCTACTTTGTGCTCTGAGAGAGGTGCTGGGGGCCCAAGAAGGAGACTCCATTGGTGCTCTTCCAGGCTAACTGAGGAAAGAAGAGGAGAAAGGAACAGATACAGGAAAGTCGATGAGGGGGAGATCAGGGAAGGGGAAGGTCCTAATCTCATGGAGGAGGAGATTTGCTGGCCAAAGGGTATTTCACTTTCCCCCTGAAGGAGGAGGAAGAGTCAATAAAAAGGGGAAAGGAGCTGCCAGGCAGGGGAGAGGCTAGTCCAAAAGTCCAGAACAAAAGAGACTTTGGTGAATTTGAGGATCTGAAAGAGGTTAAGAACTGTTGGAGTGTAGGCTAGAGAGAGATAATGTCTTGAAATGAAGCAAGGGAGGAAAACAGACACCAGATAGAGGTGGGGCTTTTCACAGAACTCTCTCAAAGTGTCCACAATATTTCCAACTTGACCTGTGGATATATTCTTCAGTACTAAAAGAGCTCTTTCCCAGCTTCTTAAATGGCAGATCAGAATTTTTCACTGAGTAGTCAAAACTCAACATTTGTTGAGCACCTACTAGGGTGCCAGGCATGGTACTAAGTCATGGAAGAAAAACATTGATAACCAGTGGCTCTCTTATTAAGGAGCTAAAAAAATAATGTTCTTTTTAAAACACCAAATATTAACCACAACAAATATATCCAAGCATCAAGAGATAAAGGGTACCCGCGTGGTTTAGTCAGTAGAGTGTTTGACTCTTGAGTTTGGCTCGGGTCATGATCCCAGGACTGTGGGATCAAGCCCTGTGTGATTCTCTCTGTGTCTTCCTCTCCTTTTGCCCCTCTCCTCCACTCTCATGATCTTTCTCTCAAAAAAAGAAAAAGAAAAAAAAGGAATGAACAAAAAATTAAAGGCTAAAAAAAAACCCTACATCAATTCCTTTAGACTAAATTAAAAAACATTTTTTTTTTTTTAATTTTGAGAGAGAGTGAGCATGCCTGCAAGCAGGGGAGGGGCAGAGAGAGAGAGAGAGAGAGAGAGAGAGAATTCCAAGCAGGCTCCACACTGGCAGCACAGAGCCTGATGAGGGGCTCAAACTCACAAACTATGAGACCATGACCTGAGCTGAAATCAAGAGTTGGATGCTTCACGAACTGAACCTCCCAGGTGCCCCCAGACTAAATTTTAAAAGAATAGGATACTTATTACTACAGGTAATATGGTAAATCTAAGGCAATAGGGTTCTAATTCCTTTGATAGAATGCTTATTTTTAAAAATTGAGATATAATTGACATATATGTGTTTCTAGTATAAAACATAATTTGATATTTGTATATATTACGAAATGATCACCACAATAAGTGTAATTAACATATACCATCACAGTTACAAAAAAATTTTTTTTGTGGTAAAAATTTCTAAGATCTTAGTAACTTTCAAATATACAATATGGTATTATTAATTACAGTCACTATGTTAAACATTACATCCCTAGAATTTCTGTATCTTTTGACTGGAAATTTGTACCTTTCGGCCCACTTCACCCATTTCACCCACCCCTCACCTTTGTCAAACACCAAACTGTTCTCTGTATTTACAAGCTTGGTTTTGTTTTTTGGCTTTTTGGTGGGGGGTTGACAGAATGTTTGAAAATTAAGAATGTAAGAAGAGGGGGACCTGGGTGGGGCTCAGTTGGTTAACTGAGCAGGGGTGAGACCTGATCTGATTTGCCTTTGTGGAAGAGGCTGCTATCCCATAAACCCTGCTACTTGTAGTCCATGGACCAGCAGCGGGGCAGCACCTGGGAGCGTAGTTAGATGTGTAGAATCTCATCCCCATCTGGACCTGTTGAATGGGAATCTGCATATTAACAATATCCCCGGGTGATCTGTATGCACATCCAAATAGGAACAGCGCTGGCACCAATTATAGACCCGTGGACAGATGGAGGAGAAGAATGTGTGGTTACTTAATGGAGGCTTCTTGGAGGTGGCACCTGGCAATGAAAGCCAGTTGCCATTTGGGAAGAAATGAGATCTTTTGTCTACAACCATGGTTCTCAAACTTGGCTGCAGTGTGGAATCGCCTGTGGTATTTTGAAAAGTATTGATTCCTGGGGCCCCTGGCTGGCTCAGTTGGTAGAGCATGTGACCCTTGCTCTCAGGGTTGGGAGTTCAAGTCCCAAATTGGGCGTGGAGTCTACTTAGAAAACAAAAAAAAGGGGGTGTCTGGGTGGCTCAGTTGGTTGAGCACCTGACTTTGGCTCAGGTCATTATCTCACGGTTCGTGTGTTTGAGCCCCACATTGGACTTGTTGCTGTCAGCACAGAGCTTTGGATCCTCTGTCACTCTCTCTTGCTGCCCCTCCCCCACTTGCTCTCTCTCTCTCTCTCTCTCTCTCTCTCAAAAATAAATAAAACATTAAAAAGAATATAAGTAAATAAAGATGAAGACCCTAAGATTTAACATAAAGAAATAAATAAAAAGTGTTGATTCCTGCCTCCGCACCCCAGAGATTCTGACTTCATGGAGACCAAAACTCAGCGCGGGGATTTTACAGAGCTCCCCAGGTGATTCAAATTTGCAGCTAAGCTTGTGAACGACTGCGCCCTTCGCCCTATTTAAGATATAATGGACTATACCTGGATGAGGCAACGGTACACAGTGGTCAGGTGCTTCCAGTGCAGGACCAGCAGCTCCTGTTTAGGTGTTTGGAGGGTGGGACGCGTGGCAAGAGGAGAGGAGGTTAGGACCTGGACCCCTCCTGCCCTTCCTGTGCCCTTCCGGGTCCGCGCGCCACACCTTTTCACGCTCCTCACACGGAGGTGTGGATTCTGCTTCCCCCTAGTGGCGGTTTTCTAGTATGACACAGCTGTCTCCGGTTTCCTACACATCCTGCGTTCCTGACAAACCCGAAAGCCTCCAGGTGTGCTGTCGATGGGTGGGAAATCCTAGGAATTGTGCCCAGGGAGCAGCTGGACAGTGACTTCAGGAGTTGCTTCTTCACAGGAAAGCTCAGGGAGTTCTTTTTTTTTAATGAGGCTTCATTCCTTGTTGTTGTTGTTGTTGTTGTTTTTTAGTGTTTATTTATTTTTGGGAGAGAGAGTGTGAGGAGGGGAGGGGCGGGGGGGGGGGTGCGGGTGGAGGATCCGAAGCGAGCTCTGTGCTGACAGCAGTGAGCCCGATTCCGGGCTTGAACTCATGAACCATGAGATCATGACCTGAGCTGAAGTCAGATGCTCAACCGACTGAGCCACCCAGGCGCCCCAGGGAGTTCTTTTTCTGTTTCGTTTCGTTTGTTTTTTATTTTTGAGCGAGAGAGAGTGTGAGCAGGGGGAAGGGCAGAGAGAGGGGGCACAGAGGACCCACGCTGACAGCAGAGGACCCAATGCGGGGCTCGAACTCATGAACCATGAGATCGTGATCTGAGCCAGCTGAAATCAGACACCCAACCGACTGAGACACTCAGGTGCCCCACGGGAGTTCTGTGTCTCTGGCCAAGCACTGGTCTGACACAGGGCTGTGACTGGAGCCTAAGTGGCTTCCTGTGCTTGGGGTTTAGGGAAATTCACCTTATCAGCCAGTGGCAAGTGCCTATGACATCAAGCATCAGGAAACCAGGAGGTATAGGTAACATTCTTCTACAAAGCACAGCCAGCCCTTATCTGTCTCTGTGTGGCAAGGATGTGTCTTTGCTGAATTATCACATTTAATATGAACCCAAGCCTGGCAGGTGTTAGGATCCCCATCTTATGGACAAGGAAACAAGCCCACGGAGCGTCAGTAACCTGCTCCAGGCCGTACACCTTGCATGTGGCAGATGCAGACTCTGAACCCATGCCGGTAGGACTACACCATCGGTCCCAGCTGCTCCTATGTCCCCTGCGTGGAGGGGGGACCCCGGACGTCTCGCTTGCCCAAAGACTTGCACTGTGGCTTCAGCCTGAACTCCATTTGAGTTCAGAGGGTCCCTCCAGGCACCTGCAGCTCCTTTTTCTCCCTATGATGCGTGGACTCTTGTACTTCTCTCTGCAGGGCAGCCCCTGGGAGCCCCCCATTTGGCAGGGGGACACCCTTGCCCTGTTCTGGCAGAAAGCCTCTCCCTGCAGCCGACTCTGGGGTGGGGAGGATCAGGCCGTATTACGAAGAGCGTCTCCCTTTGACCTGGCTTCCCCCCTCTTTTCTCTCCTGAAGCTTCCTGCTTCTCCACTCCGTCCTCACTGCGAGTGCTTCTGCAGCTCTGGTGTGGGTCAGAATCACCAGGGGGAGCTGGTTTGAATGCAGACTCCTAGGCTCCAGCCCCAAAGACTCTGATTCAGGGGACTCACAAGTGGGGCCTGGGAGTCTGCATTTTTGAAAATTCCGAACCCTGTGGATTCTGATGCGGGTGGTCCTCAGAGCTTACTCTGAGAGCATTCAACACACAAGCCAGTAAGATTAGTGGGCCCCACATCAAGAGCAGAAATGAAGGCCCATACTATATGTTTAAGTATTTAGAAGTTAGGAATCAAGCTCCCAAATGGTGAAATATACCTTCACAAGTACCTGGCAGGCTGGGATTCCTGCAGTCTGGAGTTCCCAGCCGGAAGGTTGACAGCACGGGGGGAGCTGACCCCAGCCCCTAGCATCCCCCCCCCTTTCTCTTCCCACCTCTGGTTCTGACTGACCCTTTCTGTGCCCTGTAGAATCTGCTACTCAAGCCAGAGGACACCCTGCTTCACATCCAAGCCCAAGCCACCTTCTTCCCACCCCATAAACAGCTTATCTTGACCCCCTGACCGGCTAGGAGATGGACCCTGCAGAGACGGTCTGCTTTAGCTCTGGAGGCAGGAATTCTAGGGTTCTAGGTCCTCAGGGCATGACCTAGATGGGGGAGGGGAGCTCCAGGTAGACAGCCGCATGTCCCCACTGGCTGCTGCACCCTTGGGATGGTGCGACCAGAGGATGAGGTGAGCAGAGCCATCTAAACCAATGCTCCTCACTTTTTTTTTAAGTTTGTTTATTTATTTTGAGAGATTGAGAATCAGAGAGAGAGGGAGAGAGAGAATCCCAAGCAGGCTCTGAGCCGTCAGCGCAGAGCCTGACGTGGGGCTGGATTCCACGAACAGTGAGAACGTGACCTGAGCCGAAATCAAGAGCCAGATGCTTAACCGGCTGAGCCCCCCGGGTGCCCCTGTGCTCCTCAAATTTTAATGTGAGGAGGAATCACCTGGGATCTGAAGATTTGGAATCAGTAGGTCTGGGGCATAGACCAAAATTCTGTGTTTCTAACAGCCTCTGGGCAAGGCCAGTGTTGCTTGGTTTACAGGCCATACTTAGAACAGGGCAGCTCTGGGGCAGTGTGGGCAAGGTTTCTCTGTAAAGGGGTAGGGGGTCAATCTTGCAGATTTGTGAGCTACACAGACTCTGTGCAAATCCTCAGCTCTTCTGGCAAAGCACAAAGCAGCCAGGCCCAGACAAAACGTAAATGAATGAGCAGGGTCATGTTCCAATAAAACCATACTTATGGGCACTGAAATTTGAATTTCATGTAATTTGCCTACGACACAAAGCATTCTTCTTTCGATTCTTTCAGCCCAAAATGTAAAAACTATTCTTAGCTCATAGGCCAAACAGAAACAGATAGTGGGTCAGACTTGGCCCCAAATCTCTAAAAGATAAGGATGTTGTAACGTAACCCCAACACCAACATCACACCTAAAACTAATTAGCAATAATTATTTAACAGATACCTTTTAAATGTTTGAATTTCTAATTGTCTCATAAAGATAGGTTCACCACCATTTAAAAATTTTGTTTTACTCAGTTAACAGTGCAATGTTGGTTTCAGGAGTAGAATTCAGTGACTCATCACTTAGTACAACACCCAGTGCTCATCACAACAAGTGCCCTCCTTAGTAGCCATCCCCCAACTAGTCCATCCCTCATCCAGCTCCCTCCAGCAGCCCTCGGTTTGTACAGAGAACAAACTGTCTCCTGTGGTTTCTTTCTCCTCTCTCCACCCACTTCCCATACGTTCATCTGTTTTGTTTCTTAAATTCCACATATGAATGAAATCATATGGTATTTGTCTTTCTCTGACTTATTTCACTTAGCATAATAACCACCACCACTCTTTTTAAAAATGTTTATTTATTTACTTATTTGAGAGAGAGAGAGAGAGAGAGAGAGAGACACACACAACAAAAGTGAGCAGGGGAGGAGCAGAGAGAGAAGGGAACAGAGGACCCAAAGCAGGCTCTGCTCTGACAGCAGAGAGCCTGACATGGGGCTTGAACTCATGGACTGCGAGATTACGACCTAAGCAGAAGTCAGATGCTCTACTGACTGAGCCACTCAGGCACTCCATAGCCACCATCATTCTCAAATACAGAATCCCTGTCCCATCTGTCCTTTTACTTGACTCCTCGTCCCCCATAGTAACTCTGCGTCTCAGACCCGGTACATGTGGTCATACTACATTTCACCAGTAGATGGCACTAATAATCACGACATTTGCTGACCTCCCTTGGCATTTGCACAAGAGAAAACATCATTTGTATGCAATTTGCAATTACAGGTGAATATATATATGAACACAAAAAATTGAAAATAGGCTGTTTGCTCCGTGTAACGTGTTCAACCTCAATACATCCCAATTCCGAGGAAAAATTATTGATGTCAAACAAATTTTCAATTTGTTTTCAATGAAGAGAGTATGGGAAGCCCTTTGCTCAACGTTGAGGTTTATCTCTACTATGTCAACATTTTCAGTGTTAAATCATCGAGGCCACTTATGTTTGTATGTTCTTCTGTTTAAGAAAATAGCAAATTGAATCTGTTTGCACAATTGATCTGTGTGTTGAATACTCATTACAAATGAACTGCCTGAATTGTACTAAGTGTGCCAACCTCTGAACAAAATAGTTTCTTTTCCAAACTTCCTCTAGCATGTTCTGAACAACAAGGAATCAGGATGTGAGATTTGGATGGAATGCATAAGGCCCCCTCAGCTAACAGCAGACATGAAATCTTCCTATGTGATCATATAGCAATTTGACTGTTTTCTGTTGACATTTGCCATCATTCTGCCGGTGATCTCCCTTCTTCCTCCCCCCACCACCCTGCGAGAAGCTTAAACTGTTAAAAAGATCTAACTGCTCAATTATGATTAATATTTCATTTTAAGGACACAAACCCTGAATTGTGCCTTTTTTTTTTTAATTTTGAGAGAGAGAGAGAGAGAGAGAGAGAGAGAGAGAGAGAGAGAGAGAATCCTAAGCAAGCTCTGCATCGTCAACACAGAGCCGATGCGGGGCTCAAACTCAACAACCACGAGATCATGATCTGAGCCGAAACCAAGGGTCAGACGATTAACTGACTGAGCCACCCAGGCACCCCCCATATGATGCTATTAATCCTTCCCTTTTCTGTCCTTTCAATATCTTCAGCAAGAACATTTATTGGATACTATAAATGGCCACTTTTGTGGCCAAGCAAGACCTTCTTATTTTCTTGCCCCGCTGGGTCTTTTATTTGAGGTCTCATCTTGTAATTCCCTAGATAGAAATTAAGACATGTTAGGACATCAGCCTGTGTTAAATTTCTAGTGGGTATCACATATGGCCGTTTCTGGCAGATGATACAATAACTCTGCGATTTATTTGTATATCCTATTCTCCTATATTCAAATTTACACAATACCATAATGGCCTTTCTGCTCTTAAAGTCAAATCCTCTGTCCAGGATAGGCCCTAACTTCGCTCTTGGAAGTTAGTTCTCACCAGATTTACCCTGAGAACAAGTTCCTTATAGTAGATCTTCCCACTTACCCTCCCGGATGTTCTGGAATATCTGGGCTCTTCTCCCCCCTGCAGGGCCACTCACTGCCTCTTGGCTGCAGTCCTCTGCCCTGCGTTTCTCAGGCTCTGCCTGTATCGCATCTCCCCTCTTGGTCTCAGCTACCAAACCTTTCTCTACATAAGCTTCTGACTTCACCGGGCAGTTACATTCCACCTGGAAACAAGCACACAATCCTACCCGAGGCATTCAGCCCAGGAACACCTTCCAAGTGTGTTCTGTAAAGAATTCATACGTGGGGAATTTCCACACTTCAAAAAGTTTGGGAAGCAATGGGTTTAACAAACTTACTTATTTTTATTATCTTTTTAAGATTTATTTATTTTTGAGAGACAGAGAGAGACAAAGCATGAACAGGGGAGGGGCAGAGAGAGAGGGACACACAGAATCTGGATCAGGCTCCAGGCTCCAAGCTGTCAACACAGAGCCGAAGGTGGGGCTCGAACCCACTAACTGTGAGATCATGACTGGAGCTGAAGTCAGATGCTTAACCGACTGAGCCACCCAGGCACTTCTGCTTTAACAAATTTAAAGAGCTTTCTTTAATGCAGGACTTTCCAGAGCCTTTGATTTTCTAATAGACATTGCGAGTCCTTTCAGATAGTGAGTAAATAATGAGCATTTTCCAAATTGATTTGATTAAGGAACACCCTCCCCTATATTAGTCAGCTCAGGTTGCTATAACAAAATACCACAGACTGAGTGGTTTAAACAGCTGTAACATTTACTTCCCACAGTTCTGGAAGCTGGGAAGTCCAAAGTCAAGGTGCCAGCAGTTTGGGCTCCCGGTGAAGCCCACGTTGTGGCCTGCAGAACTTGTCTTCTCACTGTGTCCTCACCTGGCAGAGGGAGGAAGCAAGCCTCATCTAAACCTAACTGCTCCCCTTGGCTCTGTCTCCAAGTACCGTCACACTGGGGTTGGGGCTTCAACATTCTGTCCGTACATCCTCCATCTTTCTCATTGTGTTGTCTGTAGTGTGTTGTATGGAACAAACCCTGGGACACTTACTCCAGTGCAGGCTCTGGAGTCAGACTGCCTGAGTCGGGGAATCAGACAACCCGGTTTCAAGCCCAGCTCCGCGTCCTAGCTGTGGGACTTTGGATGAGTTTCTCCATCTCTGCTTGCCACAGTTTCATGGTCTGATGGGATAAAATGGGGATAATAATGGTGCATAGCCCCCAGGGTTGTTGTGAGGGTTCAAGGAGTTGAAACATAGCAAGAGAGTGCAGCACAGAGTAAGCATTCAAAAAGGTTAGGTACAATTGTGAAATATTATTACTGACAACGGATTGTATCATTAAACCATTTATTGTACTGACTACTAGTAAGCATGATTAATAATGAATAACACTTATTATAAGGCAATATTTAATTTCAGTTTAGGGTGAATACTGTATTTTACAGCTGGGTCAGGGGCAAGCCTCTCTTTTAGGTCGCAGGCTCCTAGAGGGCAATGCAGGGCTGAAGAAATCGCGAGAGGGGATGTTGCAAATATGTGCCAGGAATGTGGAAGTGGTGTGGCTGCGTGTAAGGGAGAAGGGGCTGCCGACCTCTGTGCCAAGGCTCCACGCCAACCGCCACAGCCCTGGCAGGAAGTGGAGCTGTGAGTCTGCAAAGGACAGACCGGCCACAAAATGAGGACAGCAGGCCTGCTTGCCACAGTGGTGCTCGTGGTGAGTAACACTGCCATTCGTGTTGTCTTTGAGCACAGCAATTACACGTCCACAAGCACCTTATCCAATAACCCTCAAACAGGGAGGCTCCAACACTGTGTTCCCCTGGAGTTTCAAGGGTGCAGAGATTCCTTTATGTAACAAGGCAAGGGATTTGTGCCAGCCAGGAAACCCAAGTGCTCAAGACCTGTTCAACATTTTTGCAGCCAAAGAGCAAGCTGCCAAACATTTTTCTCTCAAAAGAAAACAGGCCACTGAATGAATACTAGTGGGGGAGAGTCCAAGAGAAAAATCAAAGAAGAGAGGGAAGGGATGTCTTAAGAGAATTAAAAAGATGCTGAGTTTAAATTGAGAAGATATTGAACTTGAATATGTTTTAAAACACACACACACAAAGAGAAAAAACAGAATGCAAGCTGATTTTTTAAAGCCAACTAAGAGAAAATTTTACAATCTAAAACAGGAATTCTTTGTTGGGGATCCTGAGATCGGGATGTCTTCCCAAGCAAGGACTTAAAAGGTCAGAATCATGGTCTGAAGCAAGTATGTCTTTGGAGTTCACAATTCAGCTCTCATTGCCTGGCATTGTTGGTGCCTCCCCCCACCCCCAGCCCATTAATGTTTTATTGAAATCTCACTGGATGCGCGGTGCCGATCCCCAGATCCTCATTACTTACATAGTCCTTTAGTAGAGTCATAGTAGAAAATGTTCCAAAGATGTTCTTGTCTTTCCCTAAAGACTCTGTGAGGAGCAACCTGCATGGATCAAAGGGGTTACCATGCAGTGAGCAAAGAGAAGAGCATGCCTTGAAGAGGGAACAGCAAATACAAAGACCTTAAAATGGACTAAGTATGGTGTATTTGAGGCCAGGGTGGCTGGGATACAGTGAGAGAGGGAGGACAGGGAGAATGACAGGAGCTAGTTCAGGTAAAGTTTATAGCCAAGTACAAAAGGATGCCTAATTGATGTGTGGAGGAAATGAAAGGAGGGGATCTTGGCAAGTGGAGGATCTTTGACAGATGCACTGAGGGAAGCATCGTGTGTTCTGGAACAGGAGTTTTTGCTGTGAATGATGATCAATGGGAGACAAAGCTGGATAGTTGGGTTGGGACAACTATAACAGGCTAAGGAAGGAATTTGGACTTTACCCAGCTAGTGACCATTAGAGGTTTTTGATTAAAGGACTGATCTTATTTTTATTTTAAAAATGCACTTGCAGCCAGGATGGGTTAGAGTAGAAGAGAGATATCATCCTGCTAAGGAACCAGGAGAACCAAACTGAGCCAAGAGATAAGATGAAGTAGAGAGGAGGTAGCATGTAAGGCAGATATTATCAAGGGCAGATTTACTTGGTCTTCTTGAGGAATTGACCTTTCATCATTATGAGATGACTCTAATCATCTCTAGTAATTCCCTTTGTCTTGAAGCCTTCTTTTTGTCTGATATCAATATAGTTACCCTAGCTTTCTTATGATTAGAGTTTGCATGGGTATCTTTTTCCATATTTGTACTTTCAACTTGTCTGTGTATTTATATGTAAAGTGCATCTCTCATAAGCAACATATAATTGGGTCTTGTTTTTTTTTTTAATATTTTTTTAATATTTATTTTTGAGAGAGAGAGAGAGAGAGAGAGAGAGAGAGAGCATGAGAGGGGGAGAGGCATAGAGAGAGGAAGACACAGAATCCAAAGCAGGCTCCAGGCTCTGAGCTGTCAGCACAGAGCCCAATGTGGGGTTCAAACTCAGGAACCATGAGATCATGAACTGAGCTGAAGTCAGATTCTTAACCAATTGAGCCACCCAGGTGCCCCAGGGTCTTGTTTGTTTTTTGGTTTTTGTTTTTGTTTTTGTTTTTGTTTTTTTTAAGTCCAGTCTAATAACCACTGCCTTTAATTGAAATGGTTGTTCCATTTACATTTAATGTAATCACTGATATAGTTGGGTATAAGTCCGCATCTTGCTGGAGTTTTCTCTCTTTGTTCTATTTTTTTTTTTTGTTCTTCCTTTCCTATCTCCTTTTTAGTTACTTGAATAGATTTTAGTATTCTATTATTTTTTGGAGAGAAAGAAAGAGTGGGGGAGGGGCAGAAAGAGAGGAGAGAGAGAATCCCAAGCAGGCTCCATGTTCAGTGTGGAGCCCAACACTGGGCTCAATCTCACAACCTTCAGATCATGACCTGAGCCAAAATCAAGAGCCAGATGCTTAACTGACTGAGCAACCCAGGTGCCCCAGATTTTAGTATTCTATTCTATCAGCTCTATTGACTTTTAGCTATACTTCTTGGTGTGTTTTTTTTAATAGTTGTTCTAGGGATTACAGTACATTACACATACATAACTTATTACAGTCTACTTTGAATTTATATCACCTAATGTAAGAATTTTATAAGAGTAGTCCCCTCTCTTGCATCCTTTGTGCTATAGTATTTTTCTTCCGCACAAGTTATAAAGGATGGGTTTACATGGTACTCACTAGATTTCAGAGATGAAGAAAAGGGACAAGTTTAACTCAACTCCTAGGTTCCCAACTTGGGCAGTTGCCTGCAATTCATTGAGAAAAAGGAGCTTAAAAAAATCATCACTCTGAGAGTATAAATGAGATCATAATTACAGTAATATTTCAAATCTTGATGTTCTGTCCTCTCACCTGCTGGATTACAGAGAGTCTCATATTCTGGGAGCTCCCTCCACTCATGTCTGAGAAGCCCCAGGGGGTGGTTTCTTTCTCTAGAAATTTGCCTCAATGCTCATAGTGTGGGACGTTTTAGGTCAGGGAGATGCATACTTTCCCAATGCATTCTACTCAGTAAAAGGGGTCTCTCAACAAAGATGATGTTTCTGGAGCCTCCACTCTTTCCAACGGACATAGTCATATACATGATTGAAAGGGTGGGAGGTAAAACTCACAATCTCATAGATTTCCAATGCTCATTCAAACATGCTGGTTTCTTGTGAGGCCCACCCTGTGGTGTGGTTGAACTTGTTGAAATACTTCCTGTCCAGGTCAGAAGAAATGGGCTCACAGATGAAACTTGTATTGGGTCTGTATCTTGGATATTTCTTCACTGGAGATCTCCAGTATGCAGCTAAAGATGTTAATCTCAGGACAGAAGTCAGAGCTGAATATGTAGATTTGCATAAACGTGATAATAGAAGCCATAGGAGGTGGATCTGTTCACCAAAAGGGAGAATCTAAAGGAAGAAAAATAGAAGGCCAAAGACTAAACCACAGGAAGTGGCCTATGTTGGGAGTTAAGAGGCTTTAATAAACATCCAGACACCAAATTCTGAAGAATGTATTTCCATATAAGGCCAAAGGAAAGGATGCTGTAAAAAGGAGTGGTTATGGATACTTCATGGAATTACAGGAAAAAGTACATGTTCAAATATACCCTGGATTTGGAAATTAGGAAACCATTTGAAGTGGAGAAAGGTTGTCAAGAAAACCAGCAAAGTAATCAAAAGGATTCCTGAAGAAGCATGTCAACCAAAGGAGAGAGACATAGTTACAGAGGGGAGTAGAGGACTTCTCCTTTCCAGTTCACAGGTAAGGAGCTCGGAAGTCACCACTCCACTCTAATAACAAGTAAAAAGGTGAACAGACTGAAAACTCAACAACTTTTCTTGGATCCATAAGAGACAGGATTACACAGGGCAAATCCTGTGCCCTCCAAGACTGGAGAGACAGGCAGGCCAACGCAGGGAGTGCCAGCTTACCAGAGCACACACTCAAGGAGCAGAAACCGCTTTGGGAGTTGGTACTCAGGGACGAAAACCAGAACTATCACTGAGAAATTGCTGGAGTCTCAGTGCAGACAAATCTGAAAATTAAAAACTCCAGTAGGGCCCAGTCATAACCTCTGAATTTTGTGAGATTCACCTCCAGGAGCTCAACCACATTCCCACGGTACATGTTGGAGAGAAAGAAATCCCCTCTTGCTTCTAGGAGGGGGAAGGGAAAAGAAACCATTTTTTTTTTAATATATGAAATTTATTGTCAAATTAAAAGAAACCATTTTGAAATATACCAGAACACTTAGTTCCTCTTAACGGAGCCTACCCTCAGGGGAAACTAGTTAAACAGAGCCTAACCTGTCAGGCATTATCAGCCTGTCGGGGCATTATCAGAAAGGGAAATAGAGTGAAGTGTGTATTTTGTTAAGATATGGAAAACTATATACGGGCACACTTAAAGGCAGGAGAGAAAGAACATTCTGTCTACATCTATTTTTAATTTTCCCACTAATCCTCTACAAGCAACACTAATCATGAGTATCAGAATATGATGTGATCTTTACCCATTCTTTAAAAACGTCCATTTGTTTCTCTACGTAAATCACTGTTGAATATTATTACATTGGAAATTCTCGTCAATTTCAAGGTATTAAAAACGTAAAATTGGATTTCCTGGATCCGTTTCTCTGGAAATTTAGCATAACCCATGAGTTTGAAAATGTAGGCATTGTTACGGCCACATGGTTCATTTATTCCTTAGATGCATAGAAATATATGCAAGGGCCACAGTCTTTGGTTGATTTTGGTTCCCGCCCAGGCCACAGTCTCTTTGCGGCTTATCTGAAGGATAGTTTTGGCTCCTTGAGAGAAGCCAAGATGGCTGTTGGCAGCAGCCATTCAAATACCATTCAAAAGCTCTCAGCTGTCTGTCAGATTACTGCCACAACACACTTCATGCACTAATGAGGCAGTGGGCAAAGCACATGTTTGCAAAGGGAGGTTGACCTGTGTGAATGCTTGAATGAAATACAATGGAGGCACCAGTAACTTTGCTTGTGGCAAGGCTATGTGTTAAAAAGGGGATGAGTTAATCCTTGGTAGGGTGTGCCTGGGGAATTCAGCCTCACTGCCTAGTGTCTCAAAGGGTGTCCCCTGCTGCTAGCCAGCCTAAGGGGTCCCTGTAGCTGCTGCTGGGGTGTGTGTGTGTGTGTGTGTGTGTGTGTGTGTGTGTATGTGTGTGTGTGTGCGTGTGCGTGTGCGTGTGTGTGTTGAGCCCGGCAAAATGATAGGATCATCTCTGTCCTTGCCAAGTCCCTTCTGCCACATTAACCTTCCCTTTCCAGACATACAAGAACTATGATAGAGTTTTCTTCAGAAGAGCCAGGCAGATCTCAAAAGGGCAAGCAAGGCCAGTCAGGGCAGGAAGAATAAAAGGTAGACTCTCATCCCTGAAGCCTCAGGCCTCCAGAAGGGAGGTGCTCCCCACCATGGATGCTTCTCTCTCTCACCCAGTCTTTCTTGTGTTACTCTGTTTGCCTTTCTTTTAAGTAGGCTTCAAGCCCAGCCTAATGCAGGGCTTGAACTCATGACCCTGAGATCAAGACCTGAGCTGAGATCAAGAGTCGGATGCTTAACTGACTGAGCCACCAAGGCACTTCTTATCATATTTCTGACATCTCAGGTTTGACATCATGTCTGCTGCCCCTCTCTTCCGGAGACTCCACTCCCTCTGCCTCCTGGGGAAGTACTTTTTTTTTTTTTAACTTTATTTATTTATTTTGAGAGAGAGAGAAAGAGAGAACAATGTGGGGAGGACCAGAGAGAGAAGAGAGGAGAGAATCCCAAGCAGGCTCTGCATCGTGCAGGGCTCGAACTCACGAACCATGAGATCACGATGCCTCCCGGGGAAGTTCTGCCTTCTCAACCCACCTGGTGCCTGTAAACCCCCGCCTCTCCAGTTTCAGCCCCTCTTGCTCCATAAAGGGGAAGGTGGACCTGGTCCTGTTGGAAGGGACAAGGGTCAGTGGGCCAAGTCCAGTGCATTATCCCCAGTAGCTGATTTCTTTGCTATCCTATCTAGGAACAAGAACATCTTGCTAAAGTGAACGTTTTATCTCTTCTGAGGCAGGAAACACTGTTTCCTTACGAGGTGGCCAGCTGGCCGGGGAAACTCACACTTCTTTGGCACAGTAGGCAGCTGCGGTGACACTCTCCCAGGGCCACCGTCCTTCCACACCCAGCAGCGCTGGTGCCCAGCATCATTCTGGGAAGAGATGGTCATCTGTCTGATCTTGATAAGAGGCACAGGCTAGGTTCCACTAATCTTGTAAGAAGATCGCTGGAGAGGGGCGCCTGGGTGGCTCAGTCGGTTAAGCCTCTGACTTTGGCTCAGGTCATGATCTCATAGTTCATGGGTTCGAGCCCTGCGTCTGGCTCTGTGCTGACAGCTCAGAGCCTAGAGCCTGCTTCCAGTTCTGTGTCTCCCTGTCTCTCTGCCCCTCCCCAGCTGCACTCTGTCTCTTTCTGTCTCTCAAAAATAAAGTGTAAAAAAAAAAAAAAGATCGCTGGAGAAACCAGGTCAAATCCCCTCTCTCCCCAAAAGGGAGGTGAAGGAAAAGGAAGGTTGCTATACCACATACTCAGCAGCCCCCCAAAGGTGACCTCCCTTTTATCTCCCAGCCCTCCTCTTACACTGATGTGTGGAGTAGAGTCTGGGGGCAACAGAGCTGAAATGGAGTTTTTCAGCAGGCCATGGGGGATGGGGGCAGGTGTGGACAGAGACAGGTACTCTGCTCTTTATTTTCTCCCCACGGGCCCTGGGAACCTGGTGCTATCCCGTCACATGTGCTCGCAAAGCCTCAACACAGCGTTAGTTCGACCAGTGAACGCCACTTTCCATGGGCATTAAAAAGAGGCATAGGAAGGTGCATTTGCCTTTGAAAACACCCAAGTTTCTCCATTGGGAAAAAAATGCTCCATCAATCCAGATATGAATTTTAGCTCTTATCCTAATTTCCAGCCACCTTCCACGGATAAACATTTATGACTTGAGGGAAGGGTGGGGTCGAGTCTCGTTACTTTCCACCTCCTTTATTCCTACATCCTTTTCTATGTCAGTAAGAACAGTGTGGTACAGGGGAGGTATGTGGTCTTTCAAGGGAATGAACTGGGTTTGAATCCACATCAACCATTGAGAAGGTAGGGCTCAGCATCTGGCATTTGGACCTCTGAGTTTCAGCTTCCTTGTTGGCAATATTTTTAGTTTCTTAAAGATAAACCTATTTAGGGGCGCCTAGGTGGCTCAGTCGGTTGAGCATCTGACTTCGGTTCAGGTCACGATCTTATGGTTCATGAGTTCAAGCTCCGTTTCGGGCTCTGTGCTGACAGCTCAGAGCCTGGAGCCTGCTTCGGATTCTGTGTCTTCCTCTCTCTCTGCCCCTGCCCCACTCATTTTCTGTCTCCATCAAAAAATGAATAAACGTTAAAAAAAATTAAAAAAGAAAAGATAAACCTATTTCGCAGAGTGGTTGTGAGAATGACTTGAGATTATGTATGTGAAGCGTCCGGCATCCCCAAAACTAACAAAGGTTCAGCCTTGTCCCCACTTCCTATTCCCCGCTGCCTTTCATATTACCCCTCTGAAGCTACCTGGCCTAAGGCCACCATTAATGTCCTTGTGCCTACGTCCAGCCTTACCATCACTCTCAATCTCTCCTCTGCATCAGTATTATTGAAAGACGATCCCCATGAAACATACATCTTTGTCTTCCCACCCCTTACATTGTGGTACCACACAATAAAGTCAAGTACATATCACTCCCCATACTGTATTCCTCCTGCCTCATATGCAACGCCTGTACTCAAGCCACCTGCCCCAGCTACAAGGAAAATCAAGTCCAGGACAAACAGTTATGCAAACATGTCTCAAACATCAACTAAATGTTAGGCAAAGGGGACACAAGGCCAAAGAGGACATGGTTCTTGCCAAGTAATAAGAAAAGCAGACAGGTACCCGACTGTGTATGTACTCAGGTGCCATAGGAGGCAAGAGCCTGGAGAGGGAGACCCCTGGATCAATCTGGGTGTCATGGACAGTTTCTTTTTAGTGGTGATTTTGAGCTGTATTTGAAGGATGAGTAGGAGTTAGTGAAATCATGAAGTAGGTGCAGAGACTAAGGGAGTCCGGTGGCAATTCCAGGCTGAAGGCACGGACCGTGCAAATGCACTGGGGTGTGGCACAGCACGGTGTAGCTGACTATCTGGAGAGCCAGATGGAAGGGTGGCTGTGAGGGAGTTGAGAGGAATGTTGAGACTGGAGGAGTAAACAAGCCTGGTTTCATGAGGCTTTGTGAGCTGATGTGAGGAGCTTAAACTTTATTGTGAAAATTCTAGAAAACTTTTGAAGGAATGGGGAAATGGGACACGATCAGATTTGGGCTTTCTACATGCGACTCTACTGTGGAGCATAGGTTGGAGGACATGGAGGCTAAAGGCACAGACCCCAGATAATTAGGACATTTTTGTGGGATTCCAGGGAAAAACAGATGAGAACTTGGCATAAGGCGGTGGTAGTCCCAGCGGAGAACAGGTGTTAATGATAATACGTTGGCTGCTTAGATGTGGGCAGTGAGGGAGACAGAAGCCAGAGATGACACCCAAGGTTTTATTTTGGATAACGACTTAGAGGATAATAAACAAGTTTGGAATGTAGGAGAGGGTAGAAGCGTTGGGGGAGAGATCATGAATGTGGTATTGGATGGGCTAGGTCTGTCCAGAGGCAGCAAGTGTATGAAGGTCCGCCACACCGTGTGGCCAGTCAAATCTGGACGTATATACTCCACAGGAATCAGGCCGCAGGGACACAGGTGACATCCTTGCATGAAAATTGAGTGTAATGAGATCATGGCCACCTTACTTCAGAGGTAAGCAGCAGGAGTGTCTACGGGCAGGGCCAAAATTCTGTAAGAATTGTTCAGACTCTGCTCCAATGACAGAGAAACAGGTGGTCAGGCCACATGGCAAAGCCACAATAATTTTAGCTTCATAAACATGTTAGGAGTTAGGCAGAATATTGCCAGATTTTTTAGAGAAATCTTTAAAAAAATTTTTTTTAAATGTTTACTTATTTTTGAGAGAGACACACGAAGTGCGAGCTGGGGAGGAGCAGAGAGAGAGGGAGACACAGAACCCGAAGCAAGCTCCAGGCTCCGTGCTGTCAGTACAAAGCTCGATGTGGGGCTAGAACTCATGAACCACGAGATCATGACCTGAGCCAAAGTCAGGGCTTAACTGACTGAGCCACCCAGTTGCCCCAAAAGAAACCCTAATTGAGCTCTCCTATAATACAAAGCTCAAGCAACTCTGCCCTCACCTAAAGATGTAAAGTAAGTGGTCCCACTCCTCTGGAGGCACACCTCTCTCCTGTTGGTTCCTAGGTCATGCACTCAACCTTCTAGAAAGTCATTGGTGGTTTCCTGCCACCTTGTCTTTGTTGCTATGCCTCTGCCTCCTTATTCCTTTTTTCTACCCACTCATGTTGATCTCCTTTCTCTTCCTCACACACAACCACCATGATGGTTCTTTGACCATAAGCCATGCATCTTCAGGTGGTGGGTGTGGTGGGCACAGGGGGCTGATTTATAGAGTCTGCCATTTCTGTTGCAAACTACGTAGACACGTTGTCAATGGCCTCTCAAAATCTCTAAAATTTGAGCAGTGGGAAAGCCTTTGCAGAGGGCTCTGGCACACCACTGCTGAAATGGAGAGTCACGTTGAATGTGGTGATGGTCCTTCCACTGCCCTTGGGAGGAAGGCTGGAATGAAAATGGATAGCCTGGCTTACAACTGAGGATGTCTCTCAAGGGATGAAGTTTGGAAATTTCTACCTTTGAGTTTGGCTTCGGCCAATCTTCCATATTCCCTGTCTACCAACCTAACAGAACACTAGACCCCTTTAGAAGCCTTCTGTGGTTGTCCTGCCCTCTCTGAACAAACATTAACGCGTGTGAATTCCTTCCTCACTTTGCCAGTTTGCAGAACTTTGTATTTTGCTCCAGGAGTCTCATTCTTCTTTTTTTTTTTTAATGTTCTTATTTATTTATTTTGAGAGAGAAAGAGTGCACATGCGTCCAGTGGGGAAGGGACAGAGAGAGAAGGGGGGAAAGAGACAGGCAGAGAATGGGGAGAGAGAGATTGGGGGAGAGAGAGAGAATTACAAGCAAGGCTCTGCCCTATCAGTGCAGAGCTCAGGCTCGATCTCACAAATCGTGAGATCATGGTCTGAGCCAAAATCAAGAGTCAGATGCTTAACCACCTGAGCCATCCAGGCGCCCCTCCAGAAGTCTAATTCTTTGTGCTAGCATTGATTAGAGAATGTTTGTTTTCTGTCTTCCCAGGTTGGTGGTAGACTTCTTAAGGGTAAGGATCTTATCTCTACACACAATTGATTCTGGAACATTTGACTGCCTGCTTATTTGTTAAGCCCTTCCCTGATGTGCTCTGTCGTAATCTTTACTACGCCCTGCATTTAAAAAATTTTTACGGCTTAATGATAAAATGGGTGTATATTATCTGTTATATACTATGAAAATTTAACTATGTTTATAATCAAGCAAAAAGTCTGCACAGTCAAGAAATCTTTCAATATTGATAAACTCATAAATTATGTTGCTAGGAAATTTATGTGATAAGATATGCCAGTTCGTTGGAAATGTACCTCTATGACTGACTGCTTTGCTATCTGAGGCAAGTTATTCAAACCTCTGGCCTTCAAATATAAAACAAGAAAAATAAGAAATCTTTCAGGACATTGGAAAGGCTGTGTCGGCCAAAAAACCGTAGTCAAACTCTAAAGTAAAAGTACCCTATGAATATGATGTATTTGTCAAGCATAAGAATTTTATAGAAAATAAAGCATCTTGCACTGCAGGGTTCACTTTTTAAAACTCAGAGATTCTTGGAACATCTACAAGATTTAGCATTTGACAACCAGTTTTGCCAGAACCTCGTCCAATCTTTTCATATATCTGAAAGTCAGTCAGCTGGAAGAACCCAAAACAGCATTAAGTAAAATAAGATACTATAAATACAGATTAGTATCATTTGTCCAAGCTATTGTGGGATTTTCTTTGGGTGAAAAAAGCAAAGCCTACAATAGAATGGCAGAGAACTAAAAGGAAAGAAAAAAGACGCCCCAAACAAGGTGATCTTTCAAACCTACGTCTGTTTATTAACAGAAACAAGTGTTAAGAAACTTGGGTGATGCGAAGGGAACTGGCTTCACAGAAAAGCATTTCTTTGTGCAGGGGTTTTCTGCAGGAGGCATGAGTGAGAGAAAGAGCTGAGGACCCTCCTCTCAGGGGTGTTCAGACCCAGGCCAGCAGCATAACTAGGAAAAGGCATTTCATGTAAAGATTCTCTTCCTTCCTCCCTGTCTCCCTCTCTTTCCTCCTACTTGCTTTCATGTATGTGGGAACAATATGTTGGGTCAACCCATCACAAGGCTCAGAGGGAGAGAGATGGGTGAATGAAGACCTAGGGAATGTTTTCACTCCCTTTGAGGTAGGCGGCTGCACCCAAGGACAATCACTTCATTTCTTCCACACAGGATGCTGTCCTGGAAATTTCCCAGAGGCGCAGGGCAGCTACGGCCCGGTGCCATCTACTCCCAGATACCTGGTGCCATCTCCTCCCTGCCACCTCCACTGCTTGTGCTTTCGGGTGAGCTGGGAGGTGGTGCCCTGTGACCCGGGCTTCATGTCCCTACGGCTGACCTGGGAGACCGGACTGAACCAGAATACAGAAACTCTAACTTTCTGCACATAAAGTTGTTGGCTTTGTTTGTTTGTTTGTTTGTTTGTTTGTTTTTACCAATACCTGATACTCAATAAATGTTTTATTAACTTGAATTTTGAATTTTCCCACCATTGTAGAATGGTCCTTATAATCCAAAGTCATGAGGTTCTACATTATTCATTACTCAATAAGTATTTGAGGGGCGCCTGGGTGGCTCAGTCCGTTAAGTGTCTGGCTTCGGCTCAGGTTGTGATCTCACAGTTTGTGAGTTCTAGCCCCACGTCGGGCTCTGTGCTGACAGTTAGGAATTAGATTCTGTGTCTCCCTCTCTCTCTCTGCCCCTCCCCAGCTCACACTCTGACTCTCTCTTTCTCTCAAAATAGATAACCATTAAAAAAAAAAGATATATATATGTATTTGGGTATCCACTCCCACTCTCTGCCGGGCACTGTGCTAGGTGGTGGGTACACAGTGGTGAATGAGAAATTTATATTTTACATAACAAAAAGCAGGGCTTACTCTATACCGAAGGTAGGCTTATTTTCTAATAACATTAAGGCTAAAAATCATTTCACTGAAGGAGTTCAACTATAAATTCGTTCTACTTCATACCATCCGACATCCCTTCCAGCCCTTTCTCCTTCTGTGCCCTCTCCTTAGCCAACATCCTATCTTTTTATTGGCCTTATGGATTTTAAAAACAGCAAATAAGAGGTTTTCCCCCTGAAATCAGGAAATAATTTTTTTTTGTTAATATAGGAAACCTAAGAAAAGAAAAAGTCTTTGAAAAAGAAAACCCTTGTATGTGGAACGAGCTCTTACCATTAACTCATAAATATATTTTTTGTTTTTTAAAATTTATTTGAGTAATCTCTATACCCAGTGTGGGTCTCGAACTCACGACCAAAGATCAAAAGTCAGTTTTTCCAACTGAGCCAGCCAGGTGCCTCAACCATAAATATGTTTTGAAAACTTACTAGACCGAATAGGAATGGGACTAGGGTTGAGAGAGACCCTCCCTCATAGACCTTACATTCCAATCTCTGTCTATGAGCTTTGGAGACAAACAAAACAGTAAATGTATAAACACACTATTCGCGCTTTTCATGGGTGCCATAAAGGAAACAAGCAGTCACGTGTGATACACAATAATGCACTGGGACACTGGAGCCAGCGCATGTTACCTCTCAAGAGCAGATTGCTACGTTTCAGAAATTTTGCCCGCTTATGGACTTCACGTTGGTAGCTTCAACTCAGCTGTGTAGTATATTTACACCACAAAAATCGTCAAACACTAGCAATCAGGGATTCTCTCCCTGCCCTCAAAGGCAGTGGTTAAACATCTACCAGCCCCCCACAGATAATGGGGTAGAGGAACTGGGTGGGGTTTTTTGTTTGGTTTTTTATTTTAGAAAGACAGAGAAAGAGCATTAGTCGGGGAGAGGGTGAGAGGGAGAAAGATAGAGGCTCCATGCTCAGCGTGGAGCCCAATGCAGGGCTCGATTCCACAACCCTGGGATCATAACCTGAGCCAAAATCAAGAGTCAGAGGCTCAACCGACTGAGCCACCCAGAAGCCGGACTGTGTTCTTTTTATGTAGAGTGGTAGAAGGTGCCCGGTCTATGGAGATAACATTTAAATGGAAACTCAAAAGTTGTAGAAGAGTCATGTTAAATGCTTCAAAGTTTCAAGAAGCACAAAGGCCATAAGGCAGGTGACCTGAAGGGTCTTCTACAAATTGTCAGCAGATGAGGGTGGCTAGAGAAGAACAAGTGAGGGGAATAGAGGCCAACATGAGCCATGGATCACAGGATACCGGGCTTTGTAAGTCAAGGCACAGCGTTCTGGTGTCCTTTGGGAGGACACTGAAGGGTTTGAGGGGGCAAGGGATGTGTGTGACATGATGATTTTAATGTTAGGAAGCCCCCCCCCCCCCCCCCCCGGCTACTGTGCGGAGGGTGAACTGTAAGGCCATAGGGCAAGCGTGGAGGCCATCGAGGTGTCTGAGATGTGAAGTGATGTCATGTGGACTCACGCAGGGGTGGCCCGGAGGCAGAAGGAGTAGACAGGCTGGGGACACACTGTGAAGGAGGAGCTCCAGCTTGCACTCATCATAGTATTTTTCAAGAAAGAAAAAGGTTACACACAAGAAAGGGATGACTACATTTTGTGGCATGAAAGTCTCTCCATTGCGTGAGGTGAGGCTATGAGTTCAGCGTCCCTAAGGACGAGGAGCTGTAGTATTTGAGAAGCCTTGGGTTCATCTCAGAGTTTGCCTTCTCTACTGTGTCAACAAGCCTCCTCCTTTGGACTGGATGCATCCCGGAAGAGGTGGTCCCGGCTCCTCCGCGCCCCCTTCCGGACCACCCACCGAGGGGAAACAGCGCCACCTGCTGAAACCCTGGACCTCGGCTGGCTTGAGGACAGAGTCCCTTTCTAGTCCTCCACTGAACTTGGGCCTATTTGGCTCCGGATTAATTTAAAAGCACATGTTCCTTTCTCTTTTCTGAGAGAAACTCAGTTCTTTCTTTTTCTTTGAAATATAAGCACTAACGAGGTGCTATAAAATCCCCACGGTGACGAGACTTACTTGTGAAAATGATGTTGAGCTCCTTGCTCCAATAACCAAAGGGATTTATTTGGCGACTTCTTGTTTCCTTAGCGGCCATAACGCAGACAGTGGGTCCCATATTGCTATTTGACCCATTTTTAAATATTCAACTCCCTAGAAGAAAAACAGGTGAAGGAGAGCCTGGAGTTTGTTTTTGTTCTTTTTTGTATTGGGTAAGGAGGGTTTGGCAGGCTATCTGGGGAAAGATTTTGTAGTGGTGTTTTTATAAGGCTTTTCCTTTCAGAAATACTAGGGACTTTTCTGACAGATCGGTGCATTCTTATTAACTACTAGAAGAAGTTTTTATCGTGACAGATGGTAACTGCACAACACGGTGAACGTTTTGTAATGTATTATCGAATCACTATGTTGTACACCTGAAATTAGTATAATACTGTATGGTATGTCACGTATACTTCAATTCAAAATAAATCTAAAAAAACTGAACTATCCAATGGGGGAAAATGGCAGGTGTCCCAAGCTGGCTTGTTTTTTAAAAGTTTTTAAAAAATGAAGACATTTTGTAATTTCAAAATAATAGGTGTTAAACTATCCAAATAAATAACTGCGATAAATGTATACCGACTAAACAGAGGGAAAGTACTAGAGCTTCACGGTAATAAAACATTTGTCGTGTGTATCAGGTGGTGCGGAGCCATGAAAATTGTACAGTATCGTTACATTCTAAATCTTCGGGCCGACTAAACGGTATTTTATACTATAGGAAACAATGTGCAAGTGCAATCCTCTAGAGAACTTTGAAGATCATAGCTTGAGGCAGAAAGGATCCACAGAGAAGGCTTGTGCTGACTAGAGGTTTGCATTCAGACTAAAGAGGACATACCTTCAAATACGTGGCTGTGTTTTAAGGGCACATTACTTTGTGATGCCTTCAAGCTTTCTTTTTTTAAAAAACTTCCTCTGAAATCCAAGAGGATAATGTTTTTACTAAAAATATTTACAAGGAAATGGGAAACTTTAAGTGATTTCCCAAAGAAAACCAATTTCCAAAAACACTTAAAGCCCCTGTTATTAGGCAAACAAATACTTTGCAAAGATTCTGGGTCCCTCTGCCATTCCCAAGGACTTGTCTGGGGTGGTCACAAAACTTGCCCAGCGGCTTACAGAAGACTTCTGGTCTTTGCGTTCACAGAAGGGCGATGAGGGGATCCTATCTTCTTATAGTCTTCATACTTATATTATGAATACTGTACTGTATAAATTAAGAAGTTAATCAGGACTTATGGTGAGAGGAGAGGTTCCTTCCTGCCAGATACATGACTAACCATATCCACTAACCATAGGCAATATTTACCCAGAGTCACTTGTGAGGAAGCCATTCTTCCTTCCTGCCTGCCTACTTCCTTCCTTCCTTTCTTCCTTCCTTCCTTCCCACATTTTTTTCCTTTCTTGCATGGATTTTACTGAGCACTCACCCCTGCACTGTGCCAGGGGCTAGAGATACAGCACTTGCCCTCCGGGAGCTCTTCCGACAACAAACAATGAGATGGGATGAAAACCTACTGGCCTTAGGCATATGGAGAGAGGAGAAGGGTGCAATCAAGGAAGAAAAGTTGATAAACTGAATCTTAAAAGCTGGATGGAAAATTGCCAGTGAGACAAGAAAGAATAAGTGGTCTAGGTGGAAACTAAAAATATGTCCTGGGTGCCTGGGTGACTCAGTCGGTCAAGTATCTGTGATTTTGGCTCAGGTCATGATCCCAGGGTCATGGGATTGAGCTCCTCACTGAGTGTGGAGCCTGCTTGAGATTCTCTCTCCCTCTTCTCCCCTCCCCTGCTCTTCCTCTACCCCACTCGTGTGCTCTCTCAATCTCTCTCTCTAAAATAAAAAAAATAATACTAAAATATGCTCTATTTTTTTCTGGTAGAATTATAAATAGGAACCATATTAATAGCTTCTGGGAAGATATTGGCTACTGGAGTCTTTAGCTTGGATATTTAGACAGTATTAATAGATCCAGTATTAAAAACAACATCTTTAAGGCTTTATGTCCTTCTTTTTTCCAAAAGAATTTTCAAGCAGCTTATAATAATATACCCAATATAAAAGAAAACATGAGTGAATGAGGCAAGAAATATAAGGAGAAGATCATATTAGGAAAATGAAATAAAGCTACTGCCTATCACAGGTCTTTTACAGTTAATGTGGGTGGGTCAGCAGATATGGCAGCCGGCCTCCCTACCGTGTGGGAAACACAATCAGGTACATTGGTCACAGCGCCCATAAAATAAAATCAAGCAGAATTTCTCTCACAGATGTAGAAAGTGGACTGTGGTGGAGTAGGCTAATTTTGCTGCGTGGTGTCCAGCTATTCTTGCCTGATAACTAAACAACAATTTTCTTCTGGGGGTCATCCGCTACTCATCCTGATCTGTGTGTATCTTGTGGATTTGACTCCATCCTTCCGTCTCAAGCAGGGATCAAATACATGGCTCACGCAAGCCTGGTGAATGCATTGCATCTGCCTGGCCTCCAGGATTGGTTCAGAGATAAGCACATGACCCAGGCACGGCTACTCAGATCACCTGGATTTCTGGGAAAGATTCTGAACTTGCACATGAAAAGGCGTGAATGCTGGAGCTGCTCCTGCTATTTAGAGACCTCAAGAGCAGAGCTTATCTGAAAGGATGGGGTCAAGATAAAGACACAGAATGAGAAAAGTAAATCCTGCTGACATCACTTGACCATGGATCAAGCAGTCCTTGAACTACATCCAGACTTCTAAATTCCATAAGCCAATAATTTCCAATTTTGCTTTAGCTGGTTTGTGTTGGATTGTTTGTCCTTCATTCATGTAATGACATTGTGTGATAGAACAGAAAACACTTCCACTAAGATCATTGCAGTAAACACAAAATTTTAGAAAACTTTTTTGTACCATCCCTCAAAGCAGGTCAATTGCAAAATGACAAAGCACAGTCAAGTCAATTCTAAAGGGAACCAAAGCAAGGTAGTCTCAAATGACACCGTCGGCTTGAGCCAAGAATACGGATACACTTCATACTCTCCAGTAGATTGTCAAAGAACATGTTGACACCACACTTTACAGCATGCAATGAGGGTTTTCTGATGCGACTCTAAAGGGTAGCTATTCTGTGTTACCAACTAAGAAATCGAGTGTATGCTTGATAATCAATGAATATTCTCTTGTTAGACAGGACATATTCCTAGGGTTCAAATTCCTTTTCTGTCACTTATTAGCATTTAAGAATTGTGGGACAAGGAACTTAACATTTCCTTGGTCTTGGTTTCCTCATCTGAAAAGTGGAGATGATTATATTACCCATCACAGAGTTGTTGTGAGGATAAAATGCATGTATGCATTCAAGTGCTTAGCTGTACTAATCATTTCTGGGAAGATATTGGCTATTGGAATCATTAGCTTGGATATTTAGACAGTACTAATAGATCCAATATTAAAAATAACATCTTTAAGGCTTTATGTACTGCTACACACCTAGCACATATTTTGCTCAATAAATGTTTAGAAATCCTTGTCTTTATCACTATCACATCCTCACAGAGAATCCTTGGGGGCAGGGCTTTTGAGATTTTACTCAAACAGTTCTGATATACTCTAACACCCAGAAACGTTGGTGAGCTGTGTCCCAAAGTTCTGTCTTAGATCACATCAGGATTATTTACTTGAGAACATTAACAAGACCTGCACTTACCAATTGCAGCCATTAAGGAAAAAAGAATTCCATCCAGGGGACATCTGATTTTAGAAAGGACAACTTCCGGATGACTGCTCTAAGACAGAGTAGCTCCTGAATGGACCCTAGGAAACTCAACAATACTAATGTGACCAGAGCTGTGAAACTGTCGGTAGATGTTGGTCACGAGAAAAATATTTTTGTTCAGGGTGTGATCTTGTATCATATTTCTGACAATAATAAAATAATTGAATCAATTGTTGAGGCCTTCCTGAGTACGTGACAGCCATCAGTAGGGCCACGTGACATTGGGTAAACTGGTTAATCTCTCTGCACCTCAGTTTCCTGTAGAAGGGCTGTCCTGGGGGTTAGAGAGGATAATGCATGTCAGGGGCTTGGCACATAGCACAAGCTCATTAGAGGCTAGGATGTCAGGAGAGTTGTTTTTCTCTCACCGAACAAGAAATCTGAAGGTTGGTAGCCCAGGGCTGGTCCAGGGGCTTGAGAAAACCGAAGCAAGGTCTCTGTGACTCTGGGCCTTTCTCTCGTGTCTGGTCACAAGATGATTGTTGCAGCCACGCATCCAGGCTTCATGCTTTAGGCAAGAACATCAAAGTCTGGGGTCTGTTGGGGTTTGTTTGTTTGTTTGTTTAAATGTTTATTTATTTATTTTTTTTTTTAATTTTTTTTTTTCAACGTTTTTTATTTATTTTTGGGACAGAGAGAGACAGAGCATGAACGGGGGAGGGTCAGAGAGAGAGGGAGACACAGAATCAGAAGCAGGCTCCAGGCTCTGAGCCATCAGCCCAGAGCCCGACGCGGGGCTCGAACTCACGGACCGCGAGATCGCGACCTGGCTGAAGTCGGACGCTTAACCGACTGCGCCACCCAGGCGCCCCAATGTTTATTTATTTTTAAGAGAGTGCAAGCAGGGAGAGGCAGAGAGAGGAGGACGGAAAATCCAAAGTGGGCTCTGCGCTGACAGGCTGACAGCAGGAAGCCTGATGGGGGCTCAAACTCCCTAACTGTGAGCTCATGACTTGAACTGAAGTTGGAGGCTCAACCAACTGAGCCACCCAGGTGTCTCTGGGGTCTGTTAGTTTTTTAAGAAGAGGGAGGATTGGTGTGACAATCTTCACTGCAGTTAGCTGTTAAGCATGTTGGAATTTATCACACCAAACTTCATAATAGCCCCGGAGAGAAACAAGGGCGGTATTATCTCTATTTCATTAATGTGAAAACGGAGGCTAGAGAGGCGCGGAAATTTGCCTGGGGCTGTATAGTAGTGAGGGGCAGAAATAAGCTGCTAACTCAGGCTACCATGCCTCTTGCTTTTAGTTCGTATCTCTTGCCAGCATACCAGCCTGTCACAAGGGGCGATTCTTTGTTGGAGGTACATGAATGAGTTTTAAGCCATCAAATGAAGAGGTTAATGGAAGGCAGTGTCATTAAATGTAAATTGAGATAATGTGCTGCAAAATGTTCTGAGCATCTCAGGGTCGAGGTGAAGAGGAGAGGGAGGAGAGAAGTTCAAGATTAAGATGGGAAGTAAAGAGAGAGTAAATGCAAATCAGATATGAAAAGCATATGAAAATCTAAAGTGCAAAGAAAGAGTTGCTCTTATAATTATGACTTTGCGTTTTCCTTCGATGTGGCTTGAGGGATATAGTGTAAGTACATGCATGTAGATGAACATACCTTCACGTGCTCAAATGAGTGCATCCAAATGGTGCCTGATAGACACCACCATGTTAACAAAATCAGAAATGATACAAGGTTAATCTTTTTAGATTAATAGTAAAAGCTTTCAGCCCACGTACATCAACTTTATGCAAAAGTTCTATATTAAAATAGATTTCCCATACATTACATATATGCTACATTTGATATAATTTAAGCAACTTTTAATATTTAAATACATATTTCATATCAAATGACCCCACAATAACAAAATTCATTTTTGTGCATTTTAAAATAGGGAGGAAGAAGATGACCATCACCATTAGAAATCATCATAAAAATTAATCTTACCTGAAATCAGAGTTTAATTAAGTATTTCTGTAATGATGAAAACAATTAGCACGATAGAAGGAATTGTGGGTGTTGTAGCCAAAGAGAGCTGCCTGGATCGAAGTCGTGGTTGCATTGTTTCCTCTCGGTTTCTTCATCTGTAAAGTGGGGATGACATTTACCTCACAGGGTTGTTTTGAGAATCAAATTCGATAATGTACATAAAGTACTTAACACAGTGCCTGACATATAGAGAACATCCAGTATTAGTACATTTTCTTATTTCAGTAATTGGATTTTAGTTTCTCTTATCTTATAGAATTGGCAAAAACATTTCTAATGTTTTTTTTAGAACAACATTAACATTTTATTTTAAAGCTTTAAAATTTTTATTAAGGTTAAAATTCCAAAGGGTGTACCTCCTTACTTAATCATACAGCTGCTTAAAGAACGCTAGGCGTAGAAATAATTTCATGGTCATAGTTTATATGTTAAAGTGCAACATTATTTTTCTAAATTTCAAAATAAACTTATTTTAGTGCTACAGAAATGGCCTTGGGATTTAAACTCCATTGTCCATCATTAAAAAGTAAGAAACCTAGGGGTACTTGGTGGCTCAGTCAGTTAAGCGTCTGACTCTTGATGTTGGCTCAGGTTGTGATCTTGGGGTCGTGGGATTGGGCCCTGCATGGGGCTCAACACTAAGCATGGAGCCAGCCGGGGATTCTCTCTCTCCCTCTCTCTCTGCCCCTCCCCCACTCGTATGTGTGCACTCCCACTCTCTCTTTCAAAATAAATAAACAAACCAAAAATAAGAAACCTAGAATCATTTGCATTATGGAATCTGAACACACTATCCCTGCCTTGATTGGTTACACCACAGTACTTACTTGGGCTTAAATCCAGTGTGCAGCCATCTTGACCTCTCAGTGCTAGGGGTCCATAAGAAACTTTTCAAACTGAGTGGATATAAAGGCTTCAGCCAACTGCTATTACTTTATGCAATGTAGAGAATTCTGTTCCACTGGGATCCACATCTCCAAAGATTTCCTTTAATCTCAGTAGTAAACATTAGAATTTCAAGCTTCCCAAACTACGCAAGCATTTAAGCTCAAACATGAAAGACTGATTCCTCAAGAACTATCAGCCACAAAGTTCCTCTTATTTTGTAAGACACCTTCCTCTGCAAAGGAGGGGGCTGGGTGCTGCAGGTTAGCCTCAGGCTTCTGAAGAATTGGAAAAGCTGGGGGGGAAGGTCTTTTGGAATCATTTTGACCCAGTTTGGGCTTACAATTCAAGTACACAGACTCATGCTACTTATTTTAGCCTTTTAAGACTTTACTTTATTTTTTGCATTACCATAATGCCATTTTCATACATAGCAGGGCCCACAAACTGCTTGATATTTCTCTAAAAGTTTTTTTGAGCTTGTAGTAGTTTCCTCTGCTTTTTTTTTTTTTTTTTTAATGGCATTTACTTGTTGAAGAGATCAAGCCATTTCTCTTATAGAACATCTCATAGTCTGGATTATTTTGCCATTCACATAAAGTACACAATCCACTTGGAATTGGTTTATGTGTGTCATGTGATATGGAGAGTTAGTTCATTTTTTTCCATATGGATGTCTTGTTGCCCCCAGCAGCATTTACCGATTTACTGAAAGATTTGCTTTTTAGAATCAAAAATCTATCATCTATCTATCTATCTATCTATCTATCCATCTATCAGTGCAGGACTATTTTAGTGCTCTGCATTCTTTCCTTTTGGACTATTTGTCTAACACCACTGTGTCTGAATTCCTGCATTTATATTTGTATTTGTATCTGTAATGAGTATTTTATATAGTAGAGTAAGGAGTCGCAATTTGGGGCTTCTTTGAGAGTACGTCAGCTATTTGGGACTTTTGCATTACCATATAAATTTTAGAATCAACTTGTCAGGTTCCACAACAACCTGTTGGAATTTTTATTGGGGATAGCATTGAATTATCAAACAATTAGGAAGAATTGCCATCATTATAATATTGAGTCTTCCAATTAACGAACACGACATATGAATAAACATAATCCTCAGACTCAAGTGAGTGGGGCCTCTGCCATGGACGCCAATCTCAGGCCTTCTGTGGATTGTACCCCTTTCCCATGGGATAGAGTCTTCTGGGTCAATGGGATATGTCACTCAGAGCTGTCACTCCCTCCTAGACTGTAATCTGGGTGTCAAGATCCTGGAATTTCCTGCTCAGTGGCTTTAACCCACTTCCAGAACCTGCACAGCCTCTTCCCTAGCGTGCTCTCGTCAAGGCAGAAATCCATAAGGAGCGCAGATCCTTATTCCTGAGGATTGGCTAAGGGGTAGTCAAGTGGTTGTCAAGGGACACAGGTGTACAGGTAGAGCTTGAATGTGTGGACTGGTGCGTCCACATACGCACATGAGAGTCTCCTCCCGGTAAAGTGTAAGATGGAGCCAGGCAAGGAAGGAGAAGTGGGGTAAGTGGGGGCTGTGAGCTAAGGGCTGTGTTCCGGCACTTTTAAATATTTAGGTGTAGGACACGCAGGCCTCTATTTGTGTTCTTGCCCCGGGTCCCACATAAAGTGAGAGCAGGGCTGATAATGCATTGTTTTATTTTAATCTTCCTTAATTTCATTCAATAATATTTTAAGGCTCTCCACCTAAAGATCTTGAACATCTCTCTTAAAATTTATTTCTGGTTCTTTGATATTTTTAATTCTTTTTTTTTAATGGAAAAAATAATTTTTTAGCTGTTGGCTACATTTACATAGAAATTTAATTTTTGTATGTTTGGATTCAACAAACTTGTTAAACTCTCCTATTTTATAAAAAAGACTATTTATTTATTTATTTATTTATTTATTTATTTATTTAGTAAGTAATCTCTATACCCAACATGGGGCTTGAACTCACAACCCCAAGATCAAGAGTTGCATGCTCCACTGACTGAGACAGCCAGGTGTCCCACTCTCCTATTAATATTAATAATTTATCTGTAGATTCTCTTGGATTTTCTATACAGACAGCTATATGTCATCTGTGAATAACAACAATTTCATTTCTTCCCAATTTCCCAGTACCACATGTTGTTTATGCATTCATCAGTGGGTGGAGATTTGGGTTGTATTCACCATTTGGCCATTATGAATAATGCTGCTAAGAGCATTTGTATACAAGTTTTTGTATGAATATATGTTTTCTGTGCTCTTGGGTAGATATACCTAACAGAGGAACTTTGGGGTCATACAGTAATTCTATGGTTAACTTTTCAGGGAACTGGCATATTATTTTATACAGTGGCTGCATCATTTTACTTTCTGACCAGCAAGTTATGAGAGTTATAATTTCTCCACATCTCACCAACACTTGTTTTTTGTTTTTTTGTTTTTGATTAAAATCATTTCAGTGGGTATGAAATGGTATCTCATTCTGGTTTTGGTTTGTATTTTCCTAATGATTAATGGTATTGGGCATCATTTCATGGGTTCATTGGCCATGTATCTTCTTTGGAGAAATGTCCATTTAAATCCTTTATACATTTCCAAATTGGGTTATTTGTCTTTTTATTATTGAGTTGTAAGAGCTCTGAATATATTCTAGATACTGGACTCTTATCAGATTTGCAAATATTTTCTTTGATACTGTGAGTTGTTTTCTTAATCCAAAGTGATATGTAATGTGAGCAAGAAATAAACCTATATTGTTGAAAGCAACTGAGATTCTTGGGTTGTTGCTGACTGTAGAATAACTTAATGAAAATTGGCTAGACAACTTGTGTCTAGCTTTGTGTACCTGTACTATCTCATACCCCATTTGCATTTGCCCCATTGGGCAGGGTTGAGTAGCAACTATGTGTGTCACATTTCTTCTAAGTAGACTTTCAGTCACTCCTGCTGTTTTTAGTCCCACTTCTGTCTCTTTTCAAATATGCCTGGGACCTTCTAATTGTGGCAGTTCTACAATATAATTTGGGTTGTTTTTGGCTTTCCTCACTGCCAGTTTAGGATTCAACCTTCTCATTTCTGTTAGGCAACTTGTCATTTGTGAATCTTACTTCCAGATTCCAAAGTTTTATGTTCTTGTTTCCTCTACCCCCACTTTTTGCTCTTGATGGTTTTATGCAATAGTGTTTTTTATGTTTATTTATTTTGAGAGAGAACGAGAGTATGAGCAGGGGAGGCACAGAGAGAGAGGGAGAGAGAAAATCCCAAGCAGGCTCTGTATTGTCAGCACAGACCCCGATGCATGGTTCGAACACACAAACTGTGAGATCATGACCTGAGCCGAAATCAAGAGTTGGATGCTTAACCGACTGAGCCAGCCAGGCGTCCCTATGCAATAGTGTTTTGTTTTTTGTTTTTAGGTCTGTTTACTGTTTTTTTAGTGAGTTTCAGGAGGAAGCAAATGTAAATATGTATGTCTACCATATTTACCCAGAAGTCTATCTTCTCATTTCAAGTGCTAATCGAATACAGCCAATCTGTGGCCAGTGTATTATCACCCTATGGCCATGTGCAATTCTATGTATCCAAAGGGAAAGCACATCCTCATCCATAAACAGGTACAGCTATTCACTCTAGGAGGAATGTGGCATTTGTAAGGGAAAGCTTTTTGCTCATCAACTACAGTTGAACTGGATGTATGCTGAGCTACCGACCTCCAAGTTTGGTGGCAACATGGAGATTTTCTGATTCTATGATCAAGTACCATGATCTAAACGTGTGTTTGGGGGCCATATGAAGTACTTACTGGCATGCTTTGTTCAAAATCCTTTTGGGGCGCCTGGGTGGCGCAGTCGGTTAAGCGTCCGACTTCAGCCAGGTCACGATCTCGCAGTCCGTGAGTTCGAGCCCCACGTCAGGCTCTGGGCTGATGGCTCGGAGCCTGGAGCCTGTTTCCGATTCTGTGTCTCCCTCTCTCTCTGCCCCTCCCCCGTTCATGCTCTGTCTCTCTCTGTCCCAAAAATAAATAAAAAACGTTGAAAAAAAAAATTAAAAAAAAAAAAATCCTTTTTCTTCTCCTGTGTGACTATATCTCTATAATGCCATTATATTCAAGTGAGTCAAACATTCTGGTGTCAAATATTTCTTGGTTTTCAAATACAGTATAAGAAAAAGCAAGCAAGCAAGCAAGAAAGAAAGAAAGAAAGAAAGAGAAAGGATATCAGCTAAAGGAAGCCAAGGCCTAGATGAATGAACCATTTGCTAAAAATTAAATGCAAATAAGATATTGGTAATGAATAAGATCAAATAGAAATAAATATGATGATTTTCTTGCCCCCAAAGGACTGACAGGCAAATTGCATGAAGAAGCTAGCTCTAAGGAAAGGGAGCGTGTCCCCACCAGTCAAGTGTGGTGTTCGTGGGAGCAGGAACAAGAACAGACACCACAGCAAAATCAGTCAGTGAGATTGGACTGCGTTAATGGGCCATTTTATTAACTGGGTAGTTGGCAAGAAAAATACAGTTTCATTCAACAAGTTGGTAACACTGAGTTAAAGAGAGGAATTAGCTAGGTCATTAAGACACCACACAAACTGATCTCTAGAACTTGAACATAGCAGGAAATGTTTCTTTACAGAGAATTAGAAAAGGTGCCAACGTACATGACTGATTGATGGCCAATGGGATGCTTTGTTTCTTTTTGAAACAAAGCTGGAAACAAAGATTTTTTTTTTTAATGTGGAACTGGTTGGGTCAGTGAAATATTACTGCCCACACCTAGTTTTTTTTCTAACATATATTTTTGTGTGACTATGATCGTAGAGATCCATGCTATTATATGTACATTTCTAAACTGAAAAACAAAGTCAAAATAATCAGGAGAGGGAAATTCAACAGAAGCTCTTAAAATCTCTTCTTGCTTTATGTACCGATTTACTTCTTCACCCAGTAAGTCAGTGCTACTTTCTTTTCCAATGATTAGGAATGTTTTCCCCAGAGCTCCTGAAATATTTCTTCCCTGGCAAGTGAGATTTCCAACTAATTGAAGTGAATAAACACGCTTCTTTCCAAAGAATGTGCCATGTTACATAGAAAACAGGGCTTGAAAGGAATTGTTAAGAGCCATTAGTCTTATTAACATGTTATTTTTTTGATATTGTCAAGGGCATAGGGAACTAGTCCTTCGCAGTGGAGTTCTTAGCTTTTAGGTGAGCCTGCCTCCAGGCTGGAATAATTTAGTCACCTGACTTTCCTGTAACTCTTATTACTTTTGGCTTCATGAGGCAGCATTCATGCTCGAGTGGTCCTTTTCCACTCCCCAAAAGTCTTTTGTAGGACACTGCTAACCTTTTTTCTTTGCCTACTTCTCTGCATGAAATGTACAAAAATCCCTAGTCAGACACCCAGGGTTGATATACAAATAAGAGATACAACTCGGATTCTGTCTTTCTATTATTTGTTTCAATATTGTTCTATTTATTATTTGTTTATATTTCTTGGTTTAGCAAAAGACTTCTCTCCCTCAAAACTAGCTTATTAGATCTGATCATCTGATGCTGCTTTTAATAATTATAGTGAGGAAAATATTGTAAATTATCCTATAGTCAAACCAATAAAATTGTTATGGAGGGTCACTTTTATTATTTAAAATGCTGCATTTATTATACTTAAATTAAAAAAATGGATACTCAGAGTATATAAACTTCATATCCTAAAACATCAGGCCACATTCATAGAATGATTTTTAATGCACACCAACACAACTAGAAAGTTCATTTCTTGGTTCACATCTCCAAACACTCATACTTGTTTATTTTTGAAACTGGAGGGAAGAGAGAGCATCAGAAAGTTTGCACAATGCCCCACAAATTATTTAAATCCATTTCCTGTGCAGTGAAAGCCCTATGACATTTCCAGAGCTGCTGTTTATTTTGGGATGTGAAGGATGTTAAAATTCTTTGTGTTTAAACCACAACATTTGTGAGTGGCATGAGACAAAGACTCATGGCAGACTGTAAGTGGCCAGACAATCCCTACCGGAAGGAAAGAGGCTATTGAATTACCAGAGTCCAGGGCAGGCAAATTCACCTGGGTTGGCAAGCTTAGCGGAGGCTGCGAAGAAAGACTGACATCCATTGTTCCTCTCACCTGCCTGAGTGTATTCAATCTAAAGGAGCAATTTGTTTCTCTCTACCTTCATTAGTGCAGAGACCAAACTCCAAATTGCATAAAGGAGAATGTTAATATGCTGGTTATAAGTTTTTACACAAAGAGGAATACCCACTACACAGATGTTCGAGGAAAACACCTTGTGTTTATCAATTATCTCATACCATATATTTTTGGACTGTTTTATCTGTATGTTTTACTAAAGTGTTTCCCTGAAACTCACTAACCTTTACAACACCCTGTTGTAATAGGAACAGTCTAAAAACCACTTTATTTTCTTCTTTTTTTATTAAAATTTTTTTTAACATTTATTTATTTTTGAGAGACAGACAGAGTGCACACAGGGGAGGGGCAGAGAGAGAGAGAGAGAGGGAGACACAGAATCTGAAACAGGCTCCAGGCTCTAAGCTGTCAGCACAGAGCCCGGCACGGGAATTGAACCTACGAAGCACAAGATCATGACCTGAGCTGAAGTCGGATGCTTAACTGATTAAGCCACTCAAGTGGCCCTTTATTTTCTTCTTTATTTTTTCTTTCTTTCTTCTTTTCCAATGGAGTTATAACCGACACATAACATTATACTAGTTTCAGGTATACAACGTAATGATTCAGTATTTGTATATACAGTTGATCCTTGAACAACACGGATTTAAACCATGTAGGTTCACATATATGCAGATTTTTTCGATGAATACAGTATAGTAATGTAAATGTATTTTCTCTCCCTTATGATTCTCTTAATAACATTTTCTTTCTTAAGCTTACTTTGTAAGAATACAGTATATAATAGATATACAAAATATATGTTAATTGACTGTTATGTTATTAATAAGGCTTCCTGTCGACAGTAGGCTATCCTGATTTTCAGGAATCAAAAGTTATAAGCAGATTTTTGGGACACCTGGGTGGCTCATTCAGTTAAGTGTCCGACTCTTGATTTTGGCTCAGGTCCTGATCTCACGGTTCATGAGTTTGAGCCCTGCCTGGGGCTCTGTGCTGACAGTGAGGAGCCTGCTTGGGATTCTCTCTCTCCCTCTCTCTCTGCCCGTCCCCCTCATGTGCACATGTTCTCTCAAAATAAATAAATTTAAAGAAAAGTTATAAGTCAATTTGACTGCACAGGAGTTGGCACCTTGAATCCCTGCACTGTTCAAGGGCGAAATCATCACAACAAATCTAGTTAACATCTGTCCCCATAGTTTTCTTTTTTCTTTCATACTTTTCTTTCTTTCTTTCTGCTTACAGAAAGAAAGAAAGAAAGAAAGGAAGGAAGGAAGAAAGGAAGGAAAATCACTTGTCTAAGTTCATATACCGAAGTCTTAGAAATACCCCTTGCTATTCAACTACTTTAGACTCCTCTTGGGTCATCTTTATTAAAATATGGTGAACCTCAAATTAGGATTTAATGGTAGTAACATCATTCTTTATTTTGCACTTTAAAGGCCCCCTTCCAAATACAAATCAAAACCACACTCAGATATCACCTCACGCCAGTCAGAGTGGCCAAAATGAACAAATCAGGAGACTATAGATGCTGCAGAGGATGTGGAGAAACGGGAACCCTCTTGCACTGTTGGTGGGAATGCAAATTGGTGCAGCCACTCTGGAAAGCAGTGTGGAGGTTCCTCAGAAAATTAAAAATAGACCTACCCTATGACCCAGCAATAGCACTGCTAGGAATTTACCCAAGGGATACAGGAGTACTGATGCATAGGGGCACTTGTACCCCAATGTTTATAGCAGCACTCTCAACAATAGCCAAATTATGGAAAGAGCCTAAATGTCCATTAACTGATGAATGGATAAAGAAATTTATATACACAGTGGAGTACTACATGGCAATGAGAAAGAACGAAATATGGCCCTTTGTAGCAATGTGGATGGAACTGAGAGTGTGATGCTAAGTGAAATAAGCCATACAGAGAAAGACAGATACCATATGTTTTCACTCTTATGTGGATCCTGAGAAACTTAACAGAAAGCCATGGGGGAGGGGAAGGAAAAAAAAAAGAGGTTAGAGTGGGAGAGAGCCAAAGCATAAGAGAGTCTTAAAAACTGAGAACAAACTGAGGGTTGATGGGGGGGTGGGAGTGAGGGGAAGATGGGTGATGGGTATTGAGGAGGGCACCTTTTGGGATGAGCACTGGGTGTTGTATGGAAACCAATTTGACAATAAATTTCATATATTGAAAAAAAAAATAAAGGCCCCCTTCCTTTTCAAATAAGGATTTCATTGTATTCAATGATCAATATGAATGTAAAGTCCTTAAAAGAGAGAGAAGTTGATTCCTACTTTAAAGTTACAAGTTCTCATTTTTTCCAATAGGTTATTAGCATTTATTATTATTATATCCTCCTTATGAAATTCTTACCCATATTGTGGTGTGTAAAGGTTAAATAAGGAGATGATCTTTAAGAAAGAAACTTCTGGATGTTGATTGCTCTGTACTGACATTAAAAAAATTTTTTTAATGTTTATTCATTTTTGAGAGAGAGAGAGAGAGAGAGCATGCGAACACATGAGCAGGGGAGGGTCGGAGATAGAGGGAGACACAGAATCTGAAGCAGGCTCCAGGCTCTGAGCTGTCAGCACAGAGCCTGACATGGGCCTCGAACCCACAAACTGTGAGATCATGACCTGGGCTGAAGTCAGATGCCCAGCCTACTGAGCTACCCAGGTGCCCCCTGTACTGACATATGTTTAAAGATAGATAAGTAGACCTGCACTTACACAAGCATTTTATTTTCAGCAGAGGCACCAAAGCAACATAAGGGGAATTTACACAATTGGTGCTAAAATAACTGGAGAGTCTATGGAAAAATGAGCCGTGACCCCTAACTCACACCAAACATAACATTAATTAGGGGTAGATCATAGGTTTAAATATAAAAGCTAAAACCATAAAGTTTGAGAGGAAATTATAGGGGCACATTTTCATGACTTGGGGGTAGGCAGTTATTTCAAACAGGCCATAAAAAGCAATAACCATAGGGAGAGAAGCAAGTAAAATGTCAATGTAGCATCTAGATGGTGGGTCCAATGTACAGGTATATTAGTCAGCCTGGGCTGCTGTAATGAAATACTATAGACTAGGTGACTTAAGCAACCAAAATGTATTTTCTTACTGTTCTGGAGACTAGAAGTCCAAGATCAGACCAGCTAGGTCAGTGTCTGAGGGCTCTCTCCTTGGGTTGCAGACAACCACCATCTCACTGTGTGCTCACATGGCAGAGAGAGAGATTGCTTTTCCTCTTCTTATAAGGTCACCAATTCTATCAGATTAGGGCCCACCCTTATGACCTCTTTTAACCTTAATTACCGCCTAAAAGCCCTTTCTCCAAATATAGTCACAATGAAGGTTAGGGCTTCAGCACATTTGGTGGGGATACAATTCAATCCATAGCAATGGGTGTTCACTATACAATTCTTTCAATGTTGCTATATATTTATACCTTTTCTTAAGAAAATGTGGATAAAAAGAAAGTAGATTTTTAAGAGAAAGAATTAGTTTTCTAGTGATCTTTACATACACCATGTCCCTAATACTGATTTGCAGAATTGCTTTCTGCTCAGACTATTTTATGGAAAATGATTGACTAATTTGTTCAAGCCATTAAAAAATAAATCAGGTTGGTATTTTTGAGTATCTTCTAGTAATAGAGGTAGAAGGAGGTAGAAGGGAAGAACCTTAGGTCAAGTAAATTAAGAAGCATTCATTGAGCATTCCCGATCTGTATACCCTGTGAGATACAAAGATATGGGAGACCTAGATCTTACTTGTAGGGGCCACGCTGTCTTTGGGCAACCCCAAAGAATGGGTCAAAGTTCAGGTCTATAGACAATCCAAGTGAAGGCTAAGTACCCGGTGCCTAGCAGTGCTGATGGCTAGCCTCAGCATGACACCTCCTTCCACACTCACCCCCCTCTGACTGCCTCTTACCTCAGATCCCTACACAGCCTGCTGGCTGTATCTGCAAGGCTTTCCTTCTATACCCCTCCTGAGTATCCTCCTTCGTTCACCAAGCCTCAGACCTAGCTTACTTCCTCAGGGGCATTCTTCCTGACATAGAGGACAGGTCAGGTTCTTTGTTATATAGCTTCAGAGTACAGTAGTCCTTTATTCGTGAGCATTTGACTCTGTTCCTAATTATAGGGTCATTGAAGGGATCATTTGGGTAATGTGCAATCTCTGCTAGGTTTTAAACTCTGTGACGAATAAGCTGTATTTCCTGTTTAATTCCAATCATATCCCTAGCAATTCACAGCATCAATTATATAGGAGGTTACACAGGAAAACACATAGGAACTGTTGTTGGGTTTGGGGTGTGTGTGTGTGTGTGTGTGTGTGTGTGTGTGTGTTTTCTCTCAATAGGAAAGAAAAAAATCTCCACATTATTATAACCATATGAACTATGGCTAGGATAGCTTGTTAAGAAAATACATTTATGAAAAGACTTTTTTTTTTTTTAAGTCAAAAGAAGAAAAATGTTTGTAGAATCAAGGAATCTTGGGCTGGAAAGGAGATTTGAGGTCATTTGGTCCACCTGTTTAACTATACTCCTGTCAAATTTATGAATGTCTTTAGTAAAATTTTTTAAAGAACTATTTATATCAAACTGTTGAAGTGAAACCAAATAAATTCTCAATTCTCCAGAAACTGATCATTGTATAAAGCATTTAGTAGAATTCTTGATTCACAGTAGTAGTTATAATACTTATTATTGGTACTAGCAATATTACCAAGAAACCTTCAATTTATAGTGCATTATTTCAAAAAGAGCACAGCTTTTAGACCTAAAAACCCCAAGATTAAGTCACAACTCTGCAACCAACTGGATACATATGGCTTTGAACAGTTCACTTAATATCTCCAAACCTCATTTTTTTCCTCCTGGCATTCAATAAATGGTAGCCAGTATGGTTATAACAAAAACTACAATAAGGATGAATCAGATTCTGTGTTGACTCCCAAATATCTCTTAGGACAGTGGAAAAATAGGTAAAAACTCCACTTCTGTGTGGTTGATGCAACAATGGAAGCGTGCTGCCAGGAAGAATGGGGGAGTAGCCCTCACACCTGGCCTGTTGAGGAGGAAAGAGTTTGTTTAAAAAGTTAATGAAAAGCAATTCTCCAGACTGATGAAGAAAAAAAAAGACAATCTTGGCAGAGGAACACTGTGAAGTGGTTTTGGTACGATCCCAGCTGAGTGTTCCAAGGTCAGGTGTGTCAGAAGATGGGCAGCAGATTCTGGGATATGTTTTATGTTATGATAAAAGTACACAGATTTCACACTGTGGGTTCTGGAGAACCAGTAAAGGGCTTTAAAATGGGACAAGACACAATCAGATCTATCTTTTAGAAAAGTCACCTGGGAGTCATATGGCTTAGAGGGGTAAGGCTACAGGCAGGGAGACCAGTCAGGAGGCCATAGCGATAGTCAATGAAGTGATGAAGGCCTGAATCAGGAAGAGTAATGTGGGCATGGAGAGGGGAGAATGATTCAAGGGATGGTTCAGGGATAGAGTCAGCCAGATGGGGTGATGCGGAGTACAGAGGACATGAGGGCCCCAACATGATTCATAACGAATCAAGACTTGCTAGAGAGAGTTGGTGTTTCATAAGGACAGAGAAGGAAGAAGGGGGAGGAGGAAGCAAAGGAAAGCTGAGTTAGAGATGAGAGGTTTGATTTTGGATAGACTGAGTTTGCAGTATCTATAAGGTCCCCAACAAAAGGAGAAGGTGTCCAGCAGGGACTGGAAATTGGGACTGGGTCAGGGAATTCTGTTTTGGAGCCATTAGTTTGCCCAGGGAAAGGGTGTGATGTGAAAAGGGGTAAGTGCCAAGCACAGAATGCTGGGGATGGCACCCAGTAAGCAGGAGATAGACAAAGAACCATGGACAGACAGAGAAACAGAAGTGAGAACAGACTTGTAGAAACCAAAGAAGAAAGTATTTCACAAAGGAGGAACCACTGGGCCTCTGTGTCAAAAGGTACAGAAAGGTCAAACAAGATGCAAGATAAGGAAAGGGAGAGGGAGATGTCTACTAAATCCCATCACATGGAGCCACTTGTCACCTTGCTTGTGATGTTTCACTCGAGTGAGAAAGGTAGCATTGGCTTCAGAGGTCAATGGGATGGTGGAGAAAGAGATCGTGATGATAGACAACTCTACCGAGATGCTTGGATGAAAAAGAAAAATGAAGAAAATTTTCAAAATGTTCCCCAAGGTATCTTTAAATATATTTATGTATTTCCCTACATCTGAAAGAAACATCTCCTTGAGATCTGCTTCATCCAGGCAGAAAGACCACTCAAGGGACAATTTGTCCCTATCCATACAAAAATTATAGTCTTAAGAGGAAGGTCGATGCTTACCACTGTTTTCTAGAGAAGACTAGCCCTAAGAAACATTGCTTTGTAATTTAACATAGGGCAAAAATTCCTAACACATTTTGATTTAAAAGAAAACGATAGATTCCTAATGCTGGGTCCTTCACATAGCCGTTTTTGCCTTGCAGTGGCAAAATCTTGACCTTGAAGCTCTGCTAATATTGTCTCCACAATGTCTTTAACATCTGTTCTTTCTCCTCCTTTCCCACGGTCTTTAAAACAAAACTGTGTTTATTTTTAAGCCATTGACTACATTTTTTAAAAGTTCACATTTAAATGTCTTGACAACTTTTATCCAAAAGAGGGCGCAAATTTCTCAGGAAATATAGTACAGTATTTTACAAAATTCGCTGACTCCTGGTAACAGATTTCACAGCTGCTGTAATTTAATGCAGAAACATTATTTCTGTGGCATATGCCTATGAATTAAGTCCCATTGTGTGAGTGCTAATTAAGAGCTCTTTGCGTCTTTAGGGTAGTTTCAGAGAAGAGCCAGACTAAGTTGAAGCCAACATTTTTCTATTTTGGGTAGCCAAATCAAATTAAGATAGACATTTTAAAATTAAACATTAAATGGGATTTCAAAAACCCAGTTTGTTTACAATCTTCTAATTTTAGGGTGTATTTCCATTCTACTATGGCTGAAAGAATCACTAGAGAAGTAGTATAGTTCAGACCTGTGTGTGGGTGGTTAATAGCTAATTGGGGGTATTTTTTTGTCTTGTTTTGCTTTGATCACAGCTGGAATTGTTCATTTTTTTGAGTTTATTTATTTTATTTTGGGGGGGGGTGCATGAGCCGGGGAGGGGCAGAGAGAGAGAGAGAGAGAGAGAGAGAAGGAGGGAGAGAGGGAGAGAGAGAATCTCAAGCAGGCTCCACACTGTCAGCACAGAGCTGCATGCAGGGCTTGAACCCATGAGCCATGAGATCATGACCTGAGCTGAAATCAAGAGTCGGACGCTTAACCTACTGAGCCACCCAGGTGCTCCGGGAATTGTTCATTTTTTAAACACCCAGTATGTACAACTGTTCTCAGATACAAGAAGCCTTATGACTGGTGAATAGAGGGGGATAATGTGAATTCTGGTCTTCCTTTAGGTTGAATCTCACCATGATTTGCATATGTTTTCTCAGGGAAATGATATGACAAAGGTGTGCTAAAGTTCTGGTGGGCTTCCTAAATACAAGTTATGGAAATCAAAAAAAATGCAAAGGGGAAGTCATTTTTTCTTTCTTGCATTTTATTATTATTATTATTATTATTATTATTATTATTATTATTAAATAATCTCTACTCCCAATGTGGGGCTCAAACTCATGATCCTGAGATCAAGAGTCTCATGCTCTACAGACTGAGCCAGCCAAGTGCTCCAAGGAAGTCATTTTTTCAATGGTAGTAATATACTATTGGTACCTTTTACTTAACAGAAATCCACTTGACCAAATTCTGTACTTCAGATATACATATTAAGACAGAACCTCACTCCACAGATGGCACTTCCAAATCCAAAAATTCTACGCATGTATTAGCTTACTTTTGCTTCTATAACTGGCTTCCCTAGATATAGTATCTAACTGGTAATTTGCTGGTGCTGGTAACAATGAACACTTAAGTGGGGGAAACAACACCATTTTGATTGGCTTCTGGCCCTCAAAATGAAACGAACTATGAGTAGAGAATCACTGAAACTTTATTTGTGAATTGATTAGACACTGAGGACTATTAACTAGGATCCCAAACAACCACATCCTCCAGTGGCAACACACAAGTAGCACTAAATGAGAGCAAAATGAAATTCATGGTCCTTATTTATGCACCACTGTACAATGACATTGCCAAGAAGAACTTCATGTGGATAAGGAACCCACATGACAATAAGAACCAAACATAATTTCCAGTTTTCATTTAATTACATACCTAAGACCCACTGCCAAACAATTTCTAAGAATTACCAACAAGTGCTCATACCTACCCTTCTTATAGGATCATGAAGTGTTATAATTTGATATATCACATTGACTTCTGCTTGTGTCTAGCCAAAACTTCCTTCATTATGTACACCATCCAATGGGAAGGCCAATGTCTGTGTTCACCCAGAGATTCCCATTCTGCATCTTGTCCAGATTCTTCCTTTCATGACTATAAGATCTAATTTCATCTTCTCTCAGGCCTGGCCCAGACCACATTTTCTTTTCTGTGTTTGGGAGGGACCATGACTTCTTTCCTTTGCCCCTGCCACAGCCTACACCCTCGCTCTGTTGTACCCCATATGGTAACACCCCTCACCCCCTTAGATTTCATTCCTGTAGACTCCATCAAGGAGGTGCTTTTTAAATACTCTACTTGTTGGATGATGCCAAATTTTGGTACATTCCTGAAACTTTCTCTTGCTCTTCAGTAATAGAAACCGGATCAACCAACCACCAAAAATCGTTTAAGGACAGCTATGTGAAGGTGGATGGTGTGAAGGAGTCAAAGACACAAACGCTGCAACAACAATAGAGAAGAGAGACTGAGGACGCTGGTGATAGGATTGGATTTTGAATCTGTTTTTGCGTCCAGTATTTACATAGAGGCATTTGGGGATATGGCATTGTTTCAGTATATCTTCTCTGAAATGACCATTTTCCAGTTGGTACATGACTTTAAAAGGCTTGCCACCTTCACTGGTGTAAAACTCACATACCAAAATCGATTTGTTTAGAAAATGAATCTGATTTATAATAAAAGTTAAAAAATTTTTCAGTCAGAAATATGCAGTGAGAAAAAGACTGTTGCATTATAAAAGAGCTTTAATAATATATAAAGGTAAATGGGTAATAAAAGCCAACTATGAGATGGCTTAATTTCTTATTGAAGTTATATTTTCTACCTTTCCAGAATATTGTCATGACAACACTTGCACATTCCCTTTTTTTTTTTAAAGGAATATTGTGAACATAAGAAGATGTGCATTATTTTGAGCTCAAATGCTTATGATTCTTTTGGTTCTTATTCATCTTTCAAAGGATAATCTTGATCCTTTAACAAACATTTACCTTAAAGAACAGTCTACCACTGAAATCTAGCAGGATATATATTAAGTTACAAAAGACTACTTCTCAGGTGTTAGTCTGGATTAGATAAGAAACACATGGCATACTTGAAAATATCAGAAAAAGCTAAACAAAAATCAGGTTCTGGCTAGTGCTTCAGAATGCAAAATGATATTAATTCTTAAAGTCAGCTCCCTTTGTTACCTGTAAATATATGGCCACACCTCTAACTTAAGAGCTTGAGTAATTGAGTAAAATTTCATGTTTGTTAGAATATTCCTTCTTTCCATGAAACTGATAATATCAGTTTACTACCTATGACACTTTTTGCTTAGAACTGAAAGAGGGGTGCCTGGGTGGCTCAGTCAGTTAAGCATCCAATTTTAGCTCAGGTCATGATCTCACGGTTGGTGGGTTGGAGCCCCGCGTTGGGCTCTGTGCTGACAGCTCAGAGCCTGGAGTCTGCTTCGGATTCTGTGTCTCCTTCTCTCTCTGCCCCTCCTCTGCTAGTGCTCTGTTTCTGTCTCTCAAAAATAAATAAAAGTGTTTATATATATATATATATATGTATATGTATATATATGTATATATGTATATGTATATACATATACATATATACATATATATACATATACATATATATATATATGAACTGAAATAGGTATTCAGTCCTTTTAAAGTTTGGAAGTTATGGTAGTGAGGCTTTTTTGAATGTGTTATGTTTAATCAAGCTTGTTTCCAACCACGGGCGTAGGAAGTTCCTTGCAGTTGACAAGTATGAGATTTGGAACACTGTGTGGAACAGCCTGGTGGCCCCACGGCCCCATGACCCATGCACACAATGAGAACTCAGCAGCTGTGCATGATAAACCTGGTTCCAGCATTAACCTGCTGTGGGACCTTCTACAGATTGCTTAATTCTAGACATGAGAGTAAATATTGTTACCAGTTTCCTGGAATAGATCTGCCTTTCCTTCCTAACACTTTAGACAAGGAGGAATTTGGAATGAGCAGGCTGTAGGCTACTGTTCTTTGCTCCCAATTAAGAGGCAAATATAAGCACGTGACCATAAGTAGGAGGGAGTTGGGGTAAGAATGAACAAAAAGTAAGCAAAATTTGAGACTCAAGTGTAAATGTCTGGAGTGGTAAGGAAGATTTCTCAGCGACTGTAACTCTCCTGCTGGTTCCCGATATGGACCATAGCTGCACCACACTCTAGCTACTTTTGCTCTTTTGAACCGTTCTTTCTCCATTTCTCTTCTCCTTTGACTCTCCCATGCCTTCTCGTTTTCCCTTTGTTGACGTTTTTTGAAGGGTAGGAGGAAATAGTATTCTCCTATGCAATTAAAAAAATTTTTATGTTTATTTATTTTTGAGAGAGAGAGAGAGAGAGAGAGTGCAGGGGAGGGGCAGAGAGAGAGGGAGATACAGAATCTGAAGCAGGCTCTGAGCTGTCAGCACACAGAGCCAACACGGGGCTTAAACTTGTGAACCGCAAGATCATGACTGGAGCCGAAGTCGGATGCTTAACTAAGCCACCCAGGCACCCCAAAATAAATAAACTCTGAACAAAAAAAGTAAGGCTCATAGTCATAACCATAGTTTAAAAAAAGTCATAATCATTAAAGTCCCCCATTCACATTTGTTCAGTGAGTAGGTAAGGCAAACATTAGTATATATATATGGGGGTCTAATATCCACCCTTTTGAGAACTCTCCTGCTCTGAGAGTCAGCCAAAGCTTTCCAGGCGGTGAAGAGACAAGAGCAGCGCCATTTTAACCAGGTAGGCTTGTGGAGATGTGTGCTACTTAGAGTTGAGCTTTTTTTGCTCAACTGAGTTGAGTTTTTTGCCTAACCCAGTGAAACACAGTGTCTTGAAAGTCAAAATTGATTGGCTGTTAGGAAAAAGGATGTAAGAAACTGGTGATCCTAACCTATGCATCAAGTTGCCAAGTAGCAATTCTGGATGGATTATAGTTAGTCAACTCTGCTTACAAACAGAGCGAAACAGGGGTGTCTGGGGGGCTCAGTCAGTAGAGCACACCATTCTTTTTTTTTTAAAGATTTTTTAATTTTTAAGTAATCTCTACGCTCAACGTGGGGCTTGAACTTAGAACCTTGAAATCAAGAGTCCCCCAGTTACACTGGGGACTGACCCAGCCAGATGCCCCAAGCATGTGACTCTTGATCTTGGGGTTGTGCATGCAAGCACCATGTTGAGTACAGAGATTGTTCAGAGACTACTAAAACAAAACCAAAGACAGCAAAACAAACTAATGAAAAAACATACTGTGTGTTCCTGAATTCCTATTGTGTGATGCCAAACCATCTGTAGAAAAATCATTTAGTGACAAATATATTATTTATAAATGTATATACAAATGTGTTTTAAGAGACAAAAAGAACAATTATTTGAGGATTAATTTGATCATTTGAAGTATAAACTAAGGCCCTATATTTGTTGCAAGATTATAATTTGAAAGAATATGACTTTCCCTTCATTTAAAGATTATTTACTTGAAAGGAGTAAAATTAGACAATTACAGATAGTTTTTGAGAGTATGCTTAACATTCCGTCCAACATTATAAGCTGTCCTTTTTGACTGATAAATTAAATTCAATGACTATCAAATGCCCATAATACTGTATATACAGCTTAATAACATCTGTGCTTTGACTTATTTGATCCTGCCTATCTCATCTGGAAATTAACATGAGATAATGGAATTTTATTATTCACTTTTCTCCTCTATGGTATATAAAATCTAGAAACTAACAAATAAATGATCAGCTTGCTTAACCAAATTTCATTGGCTGCTTTATTCACCATGTCAAAAAACTACAATATAATCTTTCACATAATGTTTTGATTGCAAGACAAAACATTGCTTAACTCTATAGAATCACATATGTGCATGAATTGCACAGTGGGGAAGTCGTTGACTTAGGGCATATTTGTTTGTCAGGAAGATTTATGTCCCAGGTCCTAGAGGTGTGGCAGTTTGTAATAATCACAGGCAAAACATGACATCAGCCTTGTTCTTTAGATCTTTTTATTAATTCTTTACAAACCCTAAATCAAACATAGAAACAGCTATTGCTTTGAACCACGAAGAAAAGGTGTGTCTATTATCTGTCTACCATATTACCGGTATACAACTTCATTGTTACTTCCTTTCTTTTGATGTTACTATTCAAAAGTCATTTATAAAGATGACTTTGCATTAACCTGAAACAAAAACCTCCTGGTGATATACTCGTAAATAGTTTGTCAGCACAGATATATCATTGAGGAGAACAGTTTTCAACTTCTAAATAGTCAAAACTTGCTTGTAATTCAGATTTTTCTTCTGCACTGAAATCAGGTAGTTCTTCAAATTTACCATTTTTGAAGAGTAACATACACAAAATGTCATTGCAATTGGTACAGTACTGCAATATTCACTTTACAACTTAACATATATTAAGAAGTCACTTAGGGATTCTGATTTCCTCATCTATAAAATGTTGAATTAAATATATATATATATTTTTAATTTTTTTTAACATTTATTTATTTTTGAGACAGAGAGAGAGAGCATGAACGGGGGAGGGTCAGAGAGAGAGGGAGACACAGAATCCGAAACAGGCTCCAGGCTCTGAGTGGTCAGCACAGAGCCTGATGCGGGGCTCAAACTCACAGACCGTGAGATCATGACCTGAGCCGAAGTCGGCCGCTTAACCGACTGAGCCACCCAGGCGCCCCTGAATTAAATATTTTAAAGTACTTTGTAACTCTCATATTCTAGAACTATAAAATGTGTGTGCCATTGTTTTTAAATGATATCAAACTAATGTGTTTTAGTACAAAGTCAGATAGACATAAATATAGATGGAAAATCTGCATCTGAACTATTTTCTTAAAGAATTTAACCAGGTGACAATACACTGGGGAAGGGGGTGGTGACAACAGCAGTTGTGAGGCGGGGCTGCATATGGCCTGAGACCCTGTGCCCATAGTCTGCCCTCCAAGCTGCCGTACAGAGGAAAGGGCACCTTTCCTGAACTTACACAAAGGAACACAGCAGGAGGTGATTATTTCTCTCATCTTAAAAAATAAAAAGTTAAATAAAAAAACAAAACACCTTTCATGATTCACTTTCCTTCCAGTCCCCACACCATTTCTCTCCTCTCTTTAAGGAGCTGTTCATACTTCCTACCCCCAGTTTTACCTCCCATTCTCCACTGACCCCACTCCCATCTGGTGTGTGCCCCACCCTCTCCATAGAACCGCTCCCGTCAAGGACCACCATGGACTTCATTCTTCGTCTTCCTTCAGCTTGTCCCCTCAGCCACATGTGACACCATCAATCACCCTACCTCTTCCTCCTTAAAAAAAATTCTTCACGTGGCTTCCAGACTCTCTGCCCCGGGTTTTTCTATGACTTAGATGGCTGTGCCTTCCCAATCACTTTTGTTGTTTCATCCTCAATGCCTAGAATATCTCTTTCCCATCTACTTTCAGTCTGAGAGACTGGCTAGTCTCACGGCTTAAATGCCACCTAACCACAGATGACTCCAAAGTGTACTTTTTAAGCCTGAAGCTCTGCCCTCAACTCTGGACTTGTAGATACAATCGCCTGCGTGGCTCCTCCTTCTGGATGTCTACTGGGAAGCCTAACTCAAGATGTGTGAAACCGGACTCTTGGGGCGACTGCGTGGCTCAGTTGGTTAAGCATCTGACTCTTGCTTTCTGCTGTGGTCATGATCTCACAGTTCATGAGTTTAAGCCCGGAATAGGGCTCTGCGCTGATGGTGCAGAGCCTGCCTTGGGATCCTCTCTCTCCCTCTCTGTCTGCCTCTCTCCCGCTTGTTCTTGTTCTATCTCTCAAAACAAACAAACAAACAAACAAACAACAAAAAGAAACTGAATTCTCCTTTTCACCCCTGAACCTGTTTTCTAGAGCTTTCCTCAATTTAGGAAACAACTCCCCCCTTTGGCTGAGGCCAAAACCCTGATGTCTTCCTCTGCTCTTCTCTCTTACTCATACTTCACAGCCAGTCATTTGTGAATCTTGTCAGCTCTACCTTCAAAAGAGAACCAAAAATGCAAAATCTGACCATCTCTCACCACTGCTCTTGTACCAGCCTCATTAAAGCCACTGCCATCATTCAGCTGGATTGTTGCACTTGCCTCCCAACTGGCATCCTGTTTCCTACACTGACCTTCCTATTCTGAGTGATCCTACCTAACCTGGATACCTCTTCTTCTCACAGAACATGCCAGTGTCTCCCCATTGCAGTCAGAATAAAAGCCAAAGTTGTTGTTGGGACTTACGGAGCCCTCCACAAGCTGCTGAGACTTATATACAGCCCCCCACATGTACACACTCACAAAGACACACACAAAGATGCATGGGCACACACACAGACCCACAGAGACGCAAGAACACACAAACAGATTAAGTACACATAGAGACACTCAGAAACACACAGACACTCGGGTGCACACATGGACATACAGGGTCACACACACAGACCCCGTTCCCTCTCTCCGTCCCCATCTCCCACTACGTTCCCCTTCACTTTCTCTGCTGCAGCCACACTGGCCTCTCCAATGTTGCCAAGACAAGGCGGATGTGCTCCCTGCTCTGGGAATGGCCTGCAGAAAACTGGCCACATGGCTAACTCCCTCATTTCCTTCAGGTCCCTACCCAGAAGTCATCTTCTCAGGGAGGGCTCCTCTGGCCACCTAACTAAAATTTTAAAACCAACCTCCCCCTTCCCCACCCCCACACTTGGTATAACACCCCCAACTCCCCAGTGGTTTAAATTTTTTCTCCCTAGCATATGACATCCAATATACTAAACATTTCTCTTTCCTTATTCTTGCCTCTTCCAGTAGAATTTAAGCTCTGTTTGGGTGGAGATTTAGTTCATTTTGTTCACCATATCTACAATGTGGGGGAGGATGCCTGGAGCATAACAGGCACCCAATGAGTCTATTTTGAATTGCTTCAGTGAATGAATAATGCTGTTCTCAAAATGAAAGCAAAAAGTGAGTGAACCATATGGGCTGTGTGAACATCTCATGGCAATGAGTCCTAACTTACACTGGCTTCTCCAATCCTTTGACTCCCCCATATGTCAAAATGACCATCTCACTGTAGCTTTTTCAGGCCACTATTCCCAAAATAATTGGTCATTCCTCCCAGGTTTCAGTGATGTTCAGCAGTTTCTGACCACCTCTGTTTTCTCAATCACTTCCTCAAGGCGCCTCCAACAAGCTCTGTGGCCAGTGGGGATGCCTTCAAGGGTGGAGTAGAGGAAATGGAACACAAAGATTAATGGCCAAGAAAACGTGCATTTTGGGCACACCTAGCAAATAAAACATAATATTCGGCGTAGAGGAGATTCTGATTACAAATTTGTTTTCTAACACTTGGACCATCAGTTCTGAAGGAAAAAAATAAAGAAGAAATGGGTTGTGCTAACATGACACTAATGCTTAATTCAGTCATTGTGTTCTACCTTTTCCTCATCTTCCAAACATGAACTATCGCTCTTCAGATACGTTAAATTTCCAATGCTATATATCTATATCTATATCAATATTTGAGAGTAAAAGAGGGCTAAAGCAACACAGTGAAGCAGAAGTTGGTCAGTGGTCCTGCCTCTCTCCTCAAGCCCCACATATATATAAGCTCATACTGAACATTCTTTTCATCATCTCCTACCTTTATCACTTTCATTCCCAATCAATGTTTTAAAGAGAAAACATCTTGGGGCACCCTGGTGACTCAGTCGGTTAAGTGTCCAACTTCGGCTCAGGTCATGATCTCACAGTCTGTGGGTTTGAGCCCCGCATCAGGCTCTGTGCTGACAGCTCACAGCCTGCAGCCTGGTTCAGATTCTGTGTCTCCCTCTCTTTCTGCCCCTCCCCCGCTCTTGCTCTCTCTCGCTCTCTCAAAAATTAATAAACATTAAAAAAATTTTTAAGAGAAAACATCTTCCTTTGTTATTACATGTCACTCTTGTTTCCCTTTAACTTCTGTCTCTTTATTTCTTTGACACACACACACACACTTGCCTCTCTAAGATCTCTCTTCCTATACCCCTATTTTTCTCTCATAACCAGATAAGAGGTCAGTGGAGAACATAAATAGTAATGGACCTCAAAATATTCAAATAATGACCTGTCTTTTAACTGTGGATGTAGTAATGTCTAGAACTTTTTTTTTTAAGTTTTATTTATTTAAGTAATCTCTAAACTCAACGTGGGGCTTGAACTTAGGACCCTAAGATCAAGAGTTGCACGCTTTTCTGACTGATCCCGCCAGGCACCCCTGGAACTTTTTAGCATTTGTATTTTTCATCTTTAAAAACGTATCTTTGGGGCACCTGGGTGGCTCAGTCAGTTAAGTGTCTGGCTTCAGCTCAGGTCATGATCTCGCGGTCTGTGGGTTTGAGCCCCGCGTCGGGCTCTGTGCTGACAGCTCAGAGCCTGGAGCCTGTTTCAGATTCTGTGTCTCCCTCTCTCTTTGCCCCTCCCCACTCATTCTCTCTCTCTCTCTCTCTCTCTCCCTCCCTCCCTCCCTGCCTCCCTCCCTCTCAAAAATAAGTAAATATTAAAAAAAAGTTTAAAAAGGGGTGCCTGGGTGGCTCAGTCGGTTGAGCGTCCGACTTCAGCTCAGGTCACGATCTCACGGACCGTGAGTTCGAGCCCCGCGTCAGTCTCTGGGCTGATGGCTCAGAGCCTGGAGCCTGCTTCCAGTTCTGTGTCTCCCTCTCTCTCTGCCCCTCCCCCGTTCATGCTCTGTCTCTCTCTGTCTCAAAAATAAATAAACGTTAAAAAAAAAAATTAAAAAAAAAAAGTTTAAAAAAACAAAACAAAACGCATCTTTGAATGCCCTCAGAATTTGAATGACTGGGATATTAAATAAAATAAGAACATGAACTCTGGAGATGGATAACCTTGGGTTTTAAAGTAATATAATAATTATATAGTCAGATAAAACAAGTATTGTTAGAACTTGAAAGAACAAGAACCATTCCACCCTGCTATGGTCATGTCATGGGATACAGCTCTTCCAAAAACAACCCAACAGTACCTAATGAAAAAGAAAAAGAAAAAGCTTGCATTTTATATCTGAATGGGACACTTCTCCTTTGTTTTATCGTAGCACACCCTTTGTTAGCTAATATGGGTCAAGACTTCATCAGAAAACAAAATAAAGAAAAGACAGTCCATAGCGAGGTAATACCACACACCAGCAAACACCAGTTCAGGATAGTAAGGGAGGAGGGTGGGTACTCATCAAATGCTAACTGGCTGAGGATAGCACAGGACTCAAAGCATGGAGAAGACAGAATTAACAGCACTCTAATGAACTTTTTATAATGTGTGTATACACATACATATGCACATATATTTATACATCTGCACACACACACACACACACACACACACCCCTTTTAAGAGAAGTATTCCAGACACCAACTGTGATAACAATGAATCATTGCCTGGGACATTGTTAAACAGCATGTTCATGAACTTCAGTTCATCCGTTACAAGACTTAATCACACAATGAAATTAAATAAGGAAATTAGGTATCCTGTTTAAATACTTCTGATTATTAAAGCCATTATCCTGAAAAATGAGGATAAATACAAATTATCTAGAATTGTTTTAATTCATTTTGTGTCTACGTTTGGTCGTATACCCAGTGGTTATTGACTGACTACATAACTACGCAGACTGTGTTGGTAGAAGGCAACATAGTACAAAGGAGCATGACTCCGGGACTCTGCGGGCTAAGTTGAAACCCAACTTCCACCATGTCCTAGGGCAAGTTACTTCACCTCTCTGTGGTTTGGTTTCCTCAATCTCTACAATGGAACGAAGACAGTACCCACTCCTTCGGGTTGTGCTTAAACGGGTGAAGTACTTTGACTGCTAACTGGTCCCTGAAAGGTACTCATGTAAGTTTTAGTAGATAAAAACAGGAGAAAGTCTACCTTTTGAAAGAAATCATCAGTAATCATTTGCTTATGGGCGTGTTTCTGTCAGAATTTGCCTCTTGAACTCTTAACGAATTCATTGTAAACTTCCAGTAATGTTTCCAATGACGTGAGCCAAATGGCAGACATGGTGCTCCTGAGTACTTTGGAAAAAATTCTCACCCAGCTCTATTCTGAGAACCAGGGAGAGGGGAAAGTCTCTTTGTGTGTAGCAGTCACTGGAATGTTCTGCTTCCTGCCCTTACACTCATGCGGGAAGGTGAGGGCTGTGGACACAATTCTCCACTCTCCCTCATACCCTGCCATCTCCTTTTCACCTCTATCTTGCTCTTCTTGGCCGATGTTTAATGGTCGCTCAGCCCCCCCCCCCCCCCCCGCCCAAGTCTGTTTCCCTTACTCTGTCATGTAGCTGTCCACCCCCTCTTACCTTCAACTGCTCTCTAGTTATATTTTTCACTTTTGCCGCACTTCTCTTTGGACATTCCCCCATCCCAGTTCTTTCCCTCGGACTAATCCTGCTCTTGCTTCCTGGTTTCTCTCTTCTTTGTGGGCACTCTACTGAGCACTTTGTTTCTCTTGCCTATTTCCTCATCTGCCCTCTGTCTCCTACATCACCCTGCTTCATAAGCAAATTGAACTACTCTGCTTTATCACATGTTTCTAATAAACAAAAATAAGAGTTGAAAATAAAATTACACAGAGATTTTAGAAACGTTATCTTCATGCATCCCCCCACCCCCATGCCCATACATATAACAGCCCTTTCAATATAGCGAAGGAGGGAGAGCAATGGCAGAAAATGGGGGTAGAAAAGAAAGCGGGGGGGGGTGGTGCGCCTGAGTGACTCAGTGGGTTAAGTGTTCAACTCTTGATCTTCGCTTCAGGTCATGATCTCGGAATTCCTTGGTTCAGGCCACACATAGGGCTCTGTGCTAATGGTGCAAAGCATGCTTGGGATTCTGTCCTTCTCTCTGCCCCTCCCTCACTTGTGTTCCCTCTGTCTGTCTCTCTCTCAAAAAACAAACAAACAAACAAAAACTTAAAAGTAAAAGAAAGGCAGCAAGGAGGACAGCAAAGGAAAACTCTTGCCTCTCTTCTCTCCTTGCCGATTTGGTGTGTCACTGGTCAAGTTCATGAGGAATCCGACTCAGAGACTTTGAGTTGAAAGTGGTTTTGGATGCCATCCAGAATAACTCCTTCATGTTACAAACGAGGAAGCTCCACCTCAGACAAAAAACCCCAACTTAACCAAAACATACTGATTTACTTGCTGCCTAGTCTCAGTGGGTAGGTTTTAATAGTACTCATAAGATGGTTATTGACCAGCAAAATACAACCAATCCATCTGCAAGCACTGGAAGGTTCCAGCATCCCAGAGTGAGAGTAGTTCCAGGCTGAAGTATTCACCAAGACAGCCATGAGCTGCTGGGGGCCAAACCTTATCCCTCTGGGGTTTCAAGTGGAATCTAGATGGCCCTAAGATACCTTAGAATTGGGAACGCGTTGGGGCATTTGGGTGGCTCAGTTGGTTAAGCGTCCAACTTCAGCTCAGGTCATGATATCACGGTTTGTGGGTTCAAGCCCCATGTGGGGCTCTGTGCTGACAGCTCAGAGCCTGGAGCCTGCTTCAGATTCTGTGTCTCCCTCTCTGTCCCCCCCCTCTCAAAAATAAAGAAACATTAAAAAAATAAAAAGAATTGGGAATGAGTGCATTTTAAATGAATGCAGGAAAAACAAATTCATAAGATACATGCCACCCACTTGTAATAGGCCCACTGAAACATTCTGATACAGTGCAGCCTCAAAGGATACCAAATGCCAAAACAAAACACCCTTATAATTTGCAGAAAAATCACACACACACACACACACACACACACACACACAATTAGTGATGCAGTGATAAGCATGAGTGTTCATCCCCATAGTATTCTTATCACTCTGTAGCTTTCATGCTAAGGAGATTACAAGTATCATAGAATTAGTGTAGAGCATTAAGATAAACAGAGAGTCTTAGGGAAAACGGAAGGAAATAGAACACAGACATGCTATTTTACTATCTTAGTATCGGCATTAATGTCTTCTCTAACACGGTGTAACAATATTTGGCTCCTGGGCAGTTGTTTTTTTAGTTAATACCATATTTATCAGGACTTCAGTTTCTTCCCACCTGATTAGCAGCACCCGCCTCATTGGAATCTAGGAAGGAGCTAATGTATACTGAAACCAAATTTGATGCCTAGAAAATCCTTGAGTTGTTAAAAGGCACACCTGTGTTGTTTGGCAGGTGAGTTGAATCTCAAGTAAAGAATTTCTGCAAATCTCCTGTTTAGTCGGCTAAACTGGTTTCACTCCTATTGAACAACCCTGGGGTGGGGGATCCTCTATTTTCCCTTAATAACCATAATAATGCCAAAGAAATAACTTCCAGTGTTAATCTCAGTGGTTTAGGTCTCAAAAGTGGAAAGGCTCAGAATATATTTCAGGACATTAAATGTCTTCATGTCAAATTTATTAATTTATGGATTAATTATTAGTTTTCATATTGGAAAGAATCTAGGTTTTTTTGTAAAGACCAAATTATTGTTAATTAAGATGTTAATCTGAATAATTTAGAGGGATGTAGTCACTTTATATTCAAATTAAGGATAGATTGTTACAAATAATTAAATAAAATTTTCAGTTCACTGAATCCTAAAGAAAATAAGGAAGCGATTATCAGTGGAAAGGTACTCTGTAAATGGGTTTGCAGATTAACTGCAAAGGTTATTTGGGATTCTATAATCTTAAAGTGAAACAGGCCACTTACGTATTACTTCAAAAAAATCCCTATTCAGTCTGTTTTCATTTTCTGGACATTCTTATGCTGGGTTATGTTGTGTGTGCTACACTTAGGTTTCTTCGGAATAAACCGGTTTTGAAATGCTTAAGATATAAGACATTTTAAAATAAATGCTTGATTCATTACATAATATTCTTTAGGTATTATAGAGAAGTTAACATTTTCATCTTTTGGTCAGTGTTTGTGGGCTCTAAAATATAACTCTCTATAGCAATTATGCAGTATGTGCCAGGGAAGAAAAAGAAAAGAGTTTAGGGCTGTCCAACCTCACAGAACTGACAAAGGATAAAAGTAGAGGAAATTAATCAAGTTCACAGGCGTGACGACCCCAGTCTGTTTCAGCTTGCAAAGGAGCTAATAGTGCTGCCATCCAGATCTTAATTTATAGATTGCTTACAGTATTTTCAACTCCTTTGAAGTTGAAATTGTGTGCTACAGTCTCTACAGTAAAAGAATATTTCTTTTTTCAAAGTTTTCAACCAAGAGATTAATATTCTCTCGGTAATGCACACCATCTGTTTTACTAAATTAACAGTTTATATGCATATATATGCATCTTGACCAGTCAGAGCTGTGGTTCCCAGCCTGGCTATGCATTGGAAGCTTTGTAAAAATCACTACCAGAGCTACCCCCAGAGAGTCTGGCTTAAATGGTCTGGTGGTGCAGCAGAGAGAGAGAAAGCCTTTCTTGGAGTTCCAAGTTGGAATTCTGAATTTATTTTCTCTGGAAACGATGTTGCAGTGGTGGTATGGGTTTACAGATTTTTTAAGGACAATAAGTAAAGCTACATGATCTGTTAAATAAACTTTTGGGGTCTGGTCTAAAACACCAAGCCATTCTTCATAGTTCTTTCTTTAAAACAAACAAGGAGCTTTGGGTTCTAAACAACGAAATTTATAACCAACCTGTTGATAAATTAGGAACTGCTTGAGTCTTCAGAGTCACAATGCCATTCTTTTTGGTGTGTCAAAGTGGCTCAGGTTTTGCCTTAAAAAAAAAAAAAAAAAAGGAGAAGGAATCAGTAATTTTAGTGAGTACCTACCATGAGGAAGACACAAAGAGACTCTGAGACAAGGCCAGAAACAAAGTACAAAACCAAAATTTGTGCAATTTTGAATTTTTGGAAACTCCTGGTTCATGACTTTTTGTGTTTTCTGAAGAGTAAACTGGGTGAGAAATAGGCAGATCATTCAGAAAGGGATATGACATAGAAATAATGGTGGAAATATGCTGGAGGACAAGAAACCAGATAATAAAAGCACTTTAAAAAGGCAAATCACGTAGAAGAATAGAGGACAGTTTGTAGTCAACAGTCAAGGGTGATCGATTTGAATGGGAGAAAAAATGAGAAGGATGAGGCTAGCTAGGTGCTTCCCAAACTGTTTTTTAGCTTGATACGCCAGGACAAGTTGGGACCAAGATCAGTAGAGAAGTGGAACCATGTCTGCATCCTACCAATGTGCAAACCACCTTCACCCGCATTCTCATTCACACAAGCCACAAGATGACCACGCACACACAAACACACCTCCTGAAGCTGCTGCATGGCTCAAGGATAGGACTCACCCTGTGTTGACTATGGCAGGTAGGTGGGAGAAAAAGAGACAGATTGGAATTCATTGTGAAGAAAGACTTTCTACAAGGTTGTCAATACTATACAAAACAAAACCAGAACATATGCACTGGACCCCATGACCTGAAGGTTGGAGCATGAACTAAATATCATCTCAAGAAGTAGAATAACTGGGGGGAACCCGGGTGGCTCAGTCAGTTAAGCGTCCAACTTCGGCTCAGCTCACAATCTCACAGTTCCTGAGTTCGAGCCCCGCATAGGGCTCTGTGCTGACAGCTTGGAGCCTGGAGCCTGCTTCGGGTTCTGTGTCTCCCACGCTCTCTGCCCCTCCCCCACTCACACTTTGTCTCCCTCTCAAAAATGACTAAACTTCAAAACAACAACTAAAAGGAACAGAATAATTGGGCTGAGTGTGGAGCGGTGCCCTAATGGTCTCCAATGGTTCTTCCAAATATAAGTTTTGATGATTCTATAGTCCAACCTCCTCTTTTCTCCACAGACATCTAATCACTTCTAGTTTCATTCTGTTTGGTTTGGTTAAAGCCAAAAGTGACAAGGGTACGCTTATCGTGATAAGCGCTGAGGAATGTATAGAATAGTTGAATCACTATATTCTGCACCTGAGATATAGAACACATTAACATATTAACATATATAACCCCATATGCTAATTATACTGGAATTAAAATGTTTAAAAAGAAAAAATATGCATATATTAAAAAAAGTGACAGAGAAGAATTGAGAAATTCTTCACAATGAATGAAAGTGTGAAACAGGGTTAACAACTAGCTTTATTATAGAGGACTGATTCATAGGTTTCAGACTTTACTTTGGCAAGATGTGACTCCTGAGAGTCACTGCAAGAACTTTAAATGGGCAAATTAAAAAAAAATGGACAAACTTTAAATGGACAAATAATAGCCCTCTAGTAAAGCCAGTGTCTTTGTTCCCCGATTTATGCGCAGGTTTATGGCCTCAGAAACTGAAAATACACGCTGATCTTTATGTTTAACTCTTGAGACAGCAATGAAGGAATGAATGAGTTTATTCTTCAATTACGTGCAAAAGGTGGAAGTCCTTAAAAAAACCCAAAACAACACAGAGCGGTTTCCACTATGACAGAACCACCTGTCGATAGAACAGACTCCCAAAACTGGGAGCTGGAAAGGACTTACCTGGAAAATGTCTTAAATACATGTCCTATGTGTAGCGCGTTAGCACAGGCAGGCCAGCTATGTGGCTGGAACATTCAAGATCGAAATCGCAACGACGGCTCCCATGGAGCCTGCTTCCCCCACACGCTGCTGTCTTGAATTTAGGCCTATGCCACACACCTGTGTACAATGACTTTCCGCATATCACGGAGCCAAAAAGAACTGCAGGATTTTAGGGCAAGGCCGATTTCAAGCCCGGAACTGCAGTCACCCCTCCGTGACAGGCTGAGGAGAGTCACGCAAACGAATGTAGCACGAAAACCTTTAGAGTTCAGCAAGGCGAGGGCTGTGGCATGACCAGGCCGTGTCCTTTCAGGGCTTACAAAAGGCTTTTTCTGCTCTGCTTTTACAAGGTACTCTAGAAGCCAAGCTATTTGCCACAGGTAGGGCTGGGGAGCGGGAGGGGGGGAGGGGAAAGGGTGGGGGTAGGACGCTACAGGTCGTCCACATCCGGCTCCCAGTCTGTCTAACAGGATACCCGCTCTCCGAGTTCCCGGCCCCGAGACGCGGGAGCGGGGGGCGAGAGGAGCGCAGGCCAAGTTTTTCCCGACCGTGGGCGCCAGGTCAGCTGGCCCTAGAGAACCCGAGCGGCGACAATAAGGGCGCCCCGCGAGCCCTCTCCGCCCCCGAGGGCGCGACCCGTCCTGGGGCCCGTGCGCGCCCCCTAGCGCCGGCCCGCGGGCGGGGCGGGGCGGGGCGGGGCCGGGCGGGCCGGGGGGCGGGGCCGCGGGGCCGAACGCGCGGGGGTCGCGGCGCCCAGTGGGAGCGCCAGCGCGAGCGCTAGCGCGGCTGCAGCGGGCAGCATGGCGAGCACGGCCTCGGAGATCATCGCCTTTATGGTTTCCATCTCGGGCTGGGTGCTGGTGTCCTCCACGCTGCCCACCGACTACTGGAAGGTGTCCACCATCGACGGCACGGTCATCACCACCGCCACCTATTGGGCCAACCTGTGGAAGACGTGCGTGACCGACTCCACGGGCGTCTCCAACTGCAAGGACTTCCCCTCTATGCTGGCTCTGGATGGTCTGCATCCCCTCGGGCCCCCGTCCCCTGCCCTCGCTCCTGTCCGGCCAGGCAGCCTGGCGCCCTCTTGGCCCGGGCCGGACCCTTCCGTGGCCGAGCCTCGCCTTCCCCCCCCCCCCCCCCCCAGAGCCTGAGGGAGCCGCGGAGAGCCCCCGTGCCCGTCGGTGCCGTACTGGGACGCGTGTCCCGCGGGGCGCCTGTCCGAGCCCGTCGCCCTGGGACTGGGGTGGGGTGGGCGACTCAGGCGTTGGGGGGGTTGAGGGAAGCACCTTTTCAGTCCTGAGAGTCGAGGACACGGTTGTAGGACCCCCATCTCTCGGGGACTGTTAGGATACGGAGTGACGCTTGGCTCCTTCACCCAGCACTCCCCGAAAGAGCTGGATCCTGATTAAAATGGTATCGACTTGTCAAAGCTAATTCTGCTTGTCCTGAGCTCCCATTAACCGTTTTGTTAGTTCTTTTAAAAGTAGGCAAGAGAAAAAGTAACATGTTGCAGGGAGTGTCACTCCAAGCCCCCTCCCCCTAGAAAAAACAACCCCACGCTTCAACAAACGTGTCTGCCTGGGCTTTAATGCTTCCTCCAAGTTTTAGGAAAATAAATAACCCTTGTCTGTGCCGCAGTGGGTAGAGAATCCTGGCTAGCAGGAATCTTGTGCCAGAGACTGCCAAGTTCTGTGTCCATGCGTCCCGCGTCAGCTCTCCAGGTCACTTACCTGCTGTTCTTTTGTAGGTTGTTTTCTACATTGTTCTTGCTAGTTGGGCTCTATACTGTATTGAATTAGAGCAACAAGCGGATGTTCTAGAAAACTGGCTCTGTTTTAGTTTCAAGAGAACGGTAGATGTCAACGCAGGTGCAATGATTGCTCAAGTTCTAGGCTGGTTTCTTCCAGGATTTTATAGCACAGGACTAGATAGAGCCCAGCAGAAAGTTAAAGATAGTCATTTGCATTATCTCTAGATTTGAGGTGTTTCTTTTTTTTTTTTAACTTAAAAAAAATTATTCCACTGCAGGTTTTTATTTGCATAGCTGATTCAATAAAAGACAAGAATTAATTCCCCTAAGATGGTGCTTGCCACGAAAAGCAAACTGTTGTTGCTCAGTGTGGTGGTATTTGATGGAACCCCCCATATCCCGGGAATATGTGCCTGATTTTGAATGGATGACACTCAGGTCTTCGTCCTCTTGTGTAAAATAAGTATCTGGGTCACTGTTGATCCCCTAGAATTACTGTTGAGTTTCCTGTGCTCTGTAGAGCACACATTCAGGTAGATGCTTTGAACAGGCAGGCTCTTGTTTCTGTGGTTTACGTTGAGAATTTGGGATTGATGGTTACGGTCCAAAGTGCCCTCTTACTGTAACTGCTGTACTGTAAGGTAACCGTATTGTTACCTGGGCTAGCTCACCAGATATGCCTGCTTCCTTCTGTAGGACAGTTGGGGGAGGAGAGAGGGGAGTGAGAAGTAAATGCTCCATGAAGAGCGTTGGGTGCAGAATAGAGAAGTTTTCACATTGTGTCTCTGATGTGGGAGTGGAGTTGGCATGGGGACTTGGGGGCGGGTGGGGTTGTGAGGAGGAAGGAGGGCAGAGCCCTCGGTTATGAGGCTGTGGAGGGAGTTGAGGAGGGAGAAGAGAAAGGAGTGACATTTATACACAACCCTGGTTGCAAAATGGCCTCTCGTGGGTGCTCGTGTGTCTAGAAAATGACTTAAAAAAAACCCAAAACACAAATGTCTTCATACTCCCCCTTGTTGTACAATGTTCTAAAATTAATTAACGTATTTGTCCAAGTCAGTACGTAGAGAAGTAACTCTAACAAGTGCATGGTATTCATACATCTGGACAGGCTGCTGTATTTAGCTGCTTTCTCACTGTTGGGGAATGGACACTTTCCAGCTTTTCACTGTTGTCAGTGCTATACTGAAAATCTTCATATTTGTCTCTCTGTGCACGTGTATATTTCTGTGAAGTAGATACTGAGAAATGGTACCTGTCAGATTATTCATTTTAATGTTCGGTTTATACCTCCAAATTACATTCCACCACCAATGAGCGAGAATGCCTATTTGTCCACATTCTCACCACAGAGTTTTTCATCCAGTATTGTGGGTGACATATTATCATGCTATCATTTTTATTGGTGTTTCCCTGGTTTTTACCAATGATTTTTACCATCTTATCCTGTATTTATTGACCTTTTTTTTCTCTTTCATGCATTGCCTGTTCATATCTTATGCCCAGTCTGTTTTTTCCCCTTGATGTAAATGATTTGTTTTTTAAAATTCTGGGTGTCAATCCTCCTTGATTTTTTATTTATGTTGCAGTCTTGGCCCATTGCTTGTCTTTTAAACTTACGATGTCTTTTCTTACACAAAACTTTGAAATGTGTACTGTGATCAGATTTATCAGTTTCTTCCTGCCGCCTCTGCTTTCTGTGGCTTAAGAAGGCATTGCCTATCCGAAAGTGATAAATCTTACTCTTCTGTGTCTCCCAGAATAACATATTGAGGGATTTAATCACACCGCTACGTTTTCACCTAGAGAGTTGATTTCTCCTCCTACAAGGTGACCTTTCCAGAGCAGGCCTCTCGGCTTGTAAGCTGTCTGCTGCGTCCCTGGAGCAGCCACATCTGCTGGGTGCTGGTTCTGAGGCAGGTCCCGCCGACATCACACTGCACATTGGACTTCCTGATGCTGCTCTGAAGTGGCAGGAGAAGGCTACATTACTGTAGGCTGTGGTGACCACAGGCCTGAGCAAGCCAATCCTCCCCTTAAGCCAGGAAGAAGCTCTAAGTTCAAAAGAGAATGCAGAAAGGAGGGAGAAGGCCCACGGCTCTCTCTCATCTAGCCTGAGGTGGGAGAAGGAGCCTCTTGGGCGCAGATGATGGAGACATTATTCTGAATTTTCTGTACGAGGTCAAAGCTCTGATTCCTCATCCTCAGGGGGGTATCATTGCAACCCCAGTTTTCCCTACAAGGAAAATGAGGCCGAGAAAAGCTAAATGTGTAGATTTGATTTTATGTCAAGATCCCAACTCCAAGTTCTGCTTAGAATTAATCTTAGTATGATGGAAGGGAAGCTTTGATGAGATTCTTACAAATCACCAGGCACTCTGTTCATATTATTCATCCTGTGAAGTAAGTGGTCTTATCCCTGTTTTACAGATGAGAAAACTGAGCCTCAGAGAGATAAGGTAATGTAATCAAGGACACACAGCAGGTAAATAGAAGAACCAGAGCTGAGATTCATAGTTCGTGCCTTCCTCCGATCCCACCCTTCTTTCAGAGGATTTGCAAAAAGTACACAAAGCTACTAGCGTAGGAAAAGGCCATTCTTTTCTCTCCCTTCTATCCAGCAACAGGCACATGTGCTACTAGGGAATTGTCTCCACCAAGTGGATATTTTCATTTTTGCTAGTTTGAAATGGAAAATGAGGTACACATCATTTGGAAAACGCTTAATTTTTAAGGGACGCCTTGAAGGTTTCCTCCAACAGAATTCGTTATTGTAAAGTCACTGTATTTTACTAATTGGAACTTTCACGGTTGAACGAGCTAGTGATTTCTGTTTATCGCCAGCTCATATTCCTTTCAAAGCACCACTTGAACTTCAGCTGAGAATCATTTTCAGCCAGGTTGTTTTTAGTATATGCCATCTATTTTTGTTCGTGGAAATGTTTGCCGTTTCTTCCAAGAGAGTGAACTATAAATTATACTTCAGAGAACTTCTGAGTAAATATGTTCATGCCTCAGCACTTTAATGTGTTAATTAGCTATTAAAGGTGTCAGTAAATTCAACCTGTCAAAAATAATGGCCTCCTTGACTAGGTTTTTACTACCACTCCACTTGCTGGTGTTACTTAGAAGTTTTGCCCTCCGGAACTGTTAAAAGCAAGGTTGTAGAGGTCTGCCTTGCAAAAGATAAACTCTGAGTTTGTTGGAAGTCACCTAAGGCCTGAGTCTGTGGATGTTTTAAGGACTGGTGGCCCCTAATTTACACAACCAGGCTTACCAACACCTGGATTCCGTTTAGAGCTGGCAGTGGAGGGGGTGCGGTTTATCCCCAGGAAACCCAGTGTCTGCTCTTTGTTCCCTGTTTCAGAAAATCTAACCAATGATTGTGCATGCAGTAAGTTAGCATAGTTAGCCATGTTAGCGTAGTTAGCAAGTTACTGCTACCGTTCCAGGCTGGAGAGAGGTGCCTTTCCCTCCAAGTCAGGGTTCTGGTTGGCACGCGGGGAAGGACCCGACCACATCAGAAACAGTATTTCTCCTCTCATATTCATGCCAAGAGACCAGTCCTGCTGCAGGCACGGGGGCTGAGACAGGAGAACAGAGTGAGAACCTCAGAAAAAAAATACTATGAGTCATGGTTGAATAAAGTTTAAAGACTACTGTTATTTTCATATTAAGTCATATTAAGGATTGCATGCACCGGCCTGAGGTTCATACCACTGTTTTCATCTGGGAAAACACATTTGAGTTCTAAATGATCAGAGTGTAGGCCTTAACCATTTGCCAGGCTCCTGCATTTCCTGTTCATAAAGACTATACGATGACTCGAGTAAATGATAAACTTGGCTAATTTTTTAAAACATGTATCACAGAGGCTACGTCTACACACATGCTGTTTTGTGTAGTGACTGCAGTGAGAATCCGCTAACATACCTCAAAACCATAGATTACTATAAGTCTCAGGAGGAAATGAAACCACACTGTCCCAGTAGTGGTTGTCTTGGTAGATGGTCTTTAATCTTATAGGGAACCAGCAGCCTTCCCCTCTGTGCTTATGCCTGCTCCCTGGCTTCTGGCAAGGGGACTGAGAGTTGAAATTTTTAAAAAACCCGGGTCATCAGAGACCCAGATAGCCCTACGGTATGATTATTGCTACTGAAATTAGCCTCCATTATCTTGTTGGGCTAAAAATAAACTTGTTTTGCTGTTTTTGACAGCCTCACCTCCAGTGGAATTATTCCTGGAGGCTGTTCACACTATAAAATAGAAGTTCGTTGTCTTTGCAGTCTGCATTGGTGGAGGCCGAACTTTGTTGCAATTAAACAGAGTATCTTCTTTGTACTCTTTAAAATGGACCCTAGGAATAGTATTAACACTTTAAAATTTCATTCTTTCCCAAAGGAATGTGGGTTGGAGGCTCCCTGCCAGGATTATTTCTTGAATTTACAATTACTGTAGTCTTAGAATTATTATTTATTGTGGGTTTTACCTGAACACTAAGAATGAGTGACTTGCTGTCTTTATGAGGTGTTTTTTCAAATTAAAAAAATAATCCCACATGTGAACTTGATGTACATGCCTATTCATTGGCTCCACGAACATCTGCTTATACCTAGGATCTGCCATTGCTACTCCAGATTGATACATGGCACTGTTTCCCGCTGAAAGGAAAATGACCTTCTGTGCTAAAAGTGTATTGGTTTAAATTCTATTGATTTAGAATTTGTTAGTGTCTGGACAAAAGCCACATTGAAGTTTACCCCACCCTGGCTGTGCAAATAAGAATAGGTGATTAAGAAAATCGGTGGTGGGGCACCTGGGCGGCTCAGTTGGTTAAGTGTCTGACTTCGACTCGGGTCATGATCTCATGGTTGGTGAGTTTGAGCCCCACGTTGGGCTCTGTGCTGACAGCTCAGAGCCTGGAGCCTGCTTTGGATTCTGTGTCTCCCTCTCTCTGCCCCTTCCCTGCTCTCTCTCTCTCTGTCTCTCAAAAATAAATAAACATTAAAAAAAATTTTTTTAATTAAAAAAAAAATGGGTGGTACCAAAAGATGATCAGACAACCCAATAGAACAAGGTTTTAGGGTGCTTAGAAAGCATCCACTTATATGCACCCAGTGAATTTCATAATTATGAAATAGTCTTTTAGTAAACAACCACTGCTTTTTGAAACCTAGTTTTATTCCATGTGCCCTGAAAGTAATAATGTCATTAAAATACTTCTTGATTTAAACTCATCATTGGTTCCTGATGATATTCTAGTTGGTCTCATTTGTAAGCTTTCACTGATATCAGAAACACCTTGCTGCCCAATTATAAATTTTATAATGTCAAAACCATTAAAGCATCTATTTAAAAGGTCGAATGTGGGATGCCTGAGTGGCTCAGTCAGTTAAGCGTCTGACTTTGACTCAGGTCACGATCTCATGGTTCATGAGTTACAGCCCTGTGTTTGGGGCTCTGTGCGGACAGCTCAGAGCCTGGAGCTTACTTTGGATTCTGAGTCTCCCTCTTCTCTGCCCCCCCCCCCGCCCCCCTGCTCGCTCGCTCTCTCTCTCTCAAAAATAAATAAACATTAGTAAAAAATGAATAAAAGGTCCAATGTACAAAGGAGGAGGAGGGTTGAGATGGTGGTGGATGGTATTTCTTACAGAGAGGGGTAGCGTCGCATGGATTTTATAATCAGAAGCGGATGGAATCCGTTTCAGCCTCTTACTAATTCATCTCTGACATAGCCTATATAACCTTTGGTGCCTCAGTGTCCTCCTCCGTGAACGTGGGAATAATAACACTCAAGGAATCTATCCTGAGGATTATGCATAGGGCAATCCTAAAAGTGGGTGACATAGAACAGGCACTCCATATAGATTAACTTGCTTTCCCTTCTGGCTTCTCTTACTATGTGTTTTAACCACTATGGGTATTTTTTTTTGGAGAACGGAACCCTCATTCAGAAGGATGGTACAAAATGAGGAGGATGTCTCCCTGGAAAGCCACGTGTTTTATGCTAACACAGATGACCTCTAATTGCAGGTTATATCCAGGCATGTAGAGGACTTATGATTGCCGCTGTCAGTCTGGGCTTTTTTGGTTCCATATTTGCCCTGTTCGGAATGAAGTGTACCAAAGTCGGAGGCTCAGATAAAGCTAAAGCTAAAATTGCTTGTTTGGCTGGAATTGTATTCATACTGTCAGGTAAATAGTAACTTTCTCCCAAACAAGGCACTTCACGATGTTATTGAAATGACACTAACCGTGGTACTTTCCTTCTGATACTTTGCAGGGTTGTGCTCAATGACCGGTTGTTCCCTCTACGCAAACAAAATCACAACGGAATTCTTTGATCCTCTCTATGTTGAGCAGAAGTAAGTCCTCTTCTTGGTCTGTATGTTTCTAGCTTCTAGGAAATGTATGCGAGTGACTCTTCTAAATTAAGATACATAAATTCCTTACATGGCTCGTGAAAGTGAGACACTGATAAATACTATTTGATGACATCATTTCAAGAGTAAACATTTCATGTGCTACGTTGGCAAAAGATGCATTTAATTACTGCATTGGTGTCACATAGTGTCTTGTCTAAAAAGCTCAAGGCGTAGCATTTGAAATTCTGGACTTCATCCACTGTACGTCATTAAATTGGGGTGAAGTAGAGGACAAGTGGAAGAGAGACGTAAGGTGGGGAGGAAAGGATGATGATGTGAGACAACAAAAAACTGACAGCTTGCTTCGATTGTTGTCCACCCAGATTGACATTTGCCGGGTGCTGGTGTCTGAGCCGGTTTCCATCATGGTTTCAAACACTGACATGGAACATGCTCCTGAAGATTAGCAATCTGTAAATGACATTTAAATGAAGTATCATCTTTTCATGTTTAAAAAATATTTATTCATCAATTTTGAGAGAGAGAGAGAGAGAGAGAGAGAGAACAAGTGGGGGAGGCAAAGAGAGGGAGGGAGAGAGTATCTCAAGCAGGCTCTTTGCTGATGCGGGGCTCGATCTCACAAACCAGGAGATCATGACCTGAGCTGAAATCAAGAGCCAGATGCTTAACTGACTGGGCCACCCAGGCGCCCCTCATGTTTTCATTTTTAATTAGCCTTTTAAATTAACTCCTTAACAAGCTCCACTTAATAAAGCTTTATAAAGAAACTACATTATGCAGGGTTTTTATTTTATTTATTTATTTAAATTTATTTATTTTATTTCTTTTTAACATTTATTTATTTTTGAGACAGAGAGAGACAGAGCATGAACAGGGGAGGGTCAGAGAAAGAGGGAGACACAGAATCTGAAACAGGCTCCAGGCTCTGAGCTGTCAGCACAGAGCCCGACGCAGGGCTCGAACCCACGGGCCGTGAGATCATGACCTGAGCCGAAGTCAGATGCTTAACCGACTGAGCCACCCAGGCACCCCTGCAGGGTTTTTAAAAAATGCCCTCGGAGTGGTACAGACACCACCCAGGTGTGACCGGTCTGGGTTGCAGGCAGTTGCTTTGGCATTTACAGATCAGTTTGTTGTTGATGGTTGTTTTTTTTAACTATGGGCAATTGCTTTTTATAGTTTCTCTAGGCTTATTTCTTTGCCTTGGGAAAACCCCAGGGATACCAAATTAGAAATAATGATATATGCAATATTTTGTCTTCCATGAAAATATACCTCTGTAGAAAGCCACATCAGTATGTACGTGTATAGTTAACAATCAGTCTGGTGCTTCTCTTTCAGTCTTCAGATAAAATGTGACAGGATTTTAAAAAACAGTTGCTAAAATAGCTGGTCAGGTGTGCATTACTTTTTTCTGGTGGATTTAAGTTTCTTCAGGGAATTGGTTTTTTAGTTCTGTCTTTGGTGTCTTTTATTTATAAATAATAAATGCTTATATAATGAAAATAGCAGCTAACACATGTTGGGCCCCTCCCATGTACCAAGCAGAGCATTGCAAATATTATTCTGTTTTATTATTTTGTTTTATTCTTGGAACAGCCTTATAAAGTAGGTTCTCTTGGTACAACCTTTTTTTTTTTTTTTTTTTCAAATGAGGAAAGAGGTCAATTAATGTGTGCAATGGAACCTAAACTCAACTAGGTACTGTCTGATTAGACTATGAGTCAGACCAGGAATGCTTGCTCTAAGACCCATGATTTATAATACTCCGTTTCATGATTTTTGGTGACAGTATGCTATATATATTTTTTGCATGTTTTCAAAAACTATTTTAACTTTTGTTAAATGGGAAACAAAAATGGGTGTTTGAGACACCAGTGTAATTTTTACTCACCTGCTTATGTTGGAAAAATGCGTTCTGATTTTTAAATTCTTAAGCATCCAACTTTGGCTCAGGTCATCATCTCACTGTGAGTTCAAGCCCTGCATCGGAGCCTGGGGCTGCTTCACATTCTGTGTCTCCCTCTCTCTCTGCCCCTCCCCTGCTCACGCTGTCTCTCCCTCCCTCCCTCCCTCCCTCCATCCCTCCCTCCCACTTTCTCTCTCTCTCTCAAAAATAAATAAAAATTTAAAAAAAATTAAAAAAAAAAGAAACACGTTAATGATATTTAAACGAACTAATAATTTTCATTAAATGATACATTTTTATTTCAGGCTTTGGTATCCTAAATCTACAACAAAACTGGTTTATTTTATTAAAGACATTGCTGCCTTTTCTGGATTATCTTTTCCACATTGCTGTCTTTATTTTCCTGACAATTATTAAGGATGTCTTTGGCAGAATCTTAAAAATCATTTTTATCATTCCTCAAAAGGTCAAGCAAGGCTAATTCATATATGCCCAGTAACTTGCGTCTGTCCTTTGTGTGACTTTTCTTCTGTGTTTGCTGTATGCTCAGTCGCCTAACTCAGTTTGGTGCCATTGGGATTTCTGATTTTCTTTCAGGTTTTGGTTAAACTCAGTTCAGTAAATATGGACTCGGAGGGGTTTTCCTCATCCCCCCCTCATGTCCTGTCGGCACTCACTCTCTTCTCAACTTCTGCCTCCTGTTTCCGTATTCTCATCCTGAAATCAGGCTAAGAATAGAATTTTCTCATAGACTTAATGTGGAAATTAAGAGAGTGTATATAGATGCTCAGAACTGATTAGAAAAGAGGAAATTGATTACTGTATTGTATTAGCTGTTAAGATTGATTTTTAATTGTAGCTTATCTTTATAGATATTTTTATTAGCCTTTTCTGAAGTGACTTAAAAATATAACACCTGGGTGCTCAGTCGGTTAAGTGTTCCACTTGATTTTTGTCTCAGGTCGTGATCTCATGTTTTGGGGTTCAGGCCCCACGACAGGCTCTGTGTCAATAGAACCCAATGTGGTGCTTGATCTCATGACTGTGAGATCGTGACCCGAGCCAAAATCAAGAATTGGTTGCTTAATCGACTGAGCACCATCCTTTTATCAGGTGCCCCATCCTTTTATCAACATTTCTAGTAGAGGACAGAGAAATAAAAATTTGAAAGATTAATAAGTTAAAAATTGGCTACCTACACAAAATAAACTAATTTCATAGGTCTTAGAATTTTTAAAGTGAGATTTTGATATTTTTTTTTAATGTTTATTTTTGAGAGACAAAAGGAGACAGACTGTGAGTGGGGGAGGGGCAGAAAGAGAGGGTGACACAGAATCTGAAGCAGACTCCAGGCTCTGAGTGGAGCTTGAACTCAAAAACCACAAAATCATGACCTGAGCCGAAGTTGGACACTTAACCGACTAAGCCACCCAGGCGCCCTAAAGTGAGATTTTGATTTGGCATATTCTAGGGGCTAGTGTTGCCTCAGCTAGCATTTGCTAAAAATTCAGCCATTGGTCTTTGACTTAGTTTGTGCATGAACTGAGGAATGCTTTGGAGAATCAGGGCTAAAGGCAGGACAGCCCTAGGTGGGTTGAGATTTGGAAGGTACTACAGCAGGAAGGTTCTGACTTTCTTTGGTGTCTTCATTCACTTGCGTGAGAGTAAATTCTTTGAGATTAGAAAGTGCCCCTTTCATCGCTGTCTTATTAGCCAAGCACAGTGCCTGGCAAGTGAGTCTTATCTGCAGAGGTAGTCCTTTCAGAGTTAGGGGAAAAGCTTCCTGTGGTGTCAGCCCACTGAGGAGAGAAGGAAGGACACTCACTCCTCTCTCCCATCCGTATCACACACTCCGCTTCCTAAAACTAGCTACCACCAAGTGACATCTCTCCCTGTCCACAGTCACATGTGTGCTTGGCCTTTAGGAAGGCAGTGAAGACAGCTGCTTGTGGTGTGCTCTACTTTAAATTTCTGGTGAGCAAATCCTAGCTATCCCATACCCGAGCCCTGAAATGCACTGGAAGACAGTCTGGGCTCAGAATCTAGTTTTTTTGATGTTTGTTTTGTTTTTCTTAAGGTTCTGTGCTATATTAGGGCACCTGGGTGGCTCAGTCATGAAGCATCTGACTTTGGCTCAGGTCACGATCTCACGGTTCATGAGTTCTAGTCCCATATCGGGTGAGCTCGAGCCCTACTTCGGGTAAAACATGAGCCCCGCTTTGGGTGACCCTGCTTCTCTCTCTCTCTCTCTCTCTCCCCTTTACTCACTTGTGCCCCCCCCTCAAAAAAATAAAAAGATTCTGTGCTATATTAATTGAATCTTTTCTGTGGATTTCCAGGACATTCCTATGTAAGACCTACCTTGGTTGCCTAAGTTAGAAACACAGACTAAACTCATCAACAAAATTCCTGCTAGGTTCCTACTATGTGCAAGGAACTCAGTAGGCACTTTATTGGTGAGAAAAGATGAGTGGCTTCTAGTGCAGCTGGAGTAAAGATCAGAGGCTGTAGCACTAAAAACAGTATCACGCTCTATGCTCCTGGCTCTGTATTTCCGAAATCCTTCCTCTCCCTCCATATATCTGGGAAGTTCTTTCTCCCAGGCTATAGTCACAACACAAATGTAATTCTTTTTTTTTTTTTTTAATGTTTATGTATTTTTGAGAGAGAGAGGGAGAGAGACAGAGTGCCAGAAGGGGAAGAGCAGAGAGAGAGGGAGACACAGAATCCGAAGCAGGCTCCAAGCTACCAGTGCAGAGCCCATGGCGGGACTCAAACTCATGAACCATGAGATCATGACCTGAGCCAAAGTTGGACACTTAACCGACTGAGCCACCCAGGTGCCCCCACAATTGCAGTTGTTTAAAGAGTTACATCTGACTGTGGTCGTTTCTGCCATGCCCCCCAACCCGGCCCCCGCCTTTTTTTTTTTTTTTTTTTGGCGTTTGTTTTGCTTCTCTTGCGTTCATTCAAGTTGTGATTATGTTTCATGACTCCAGGATGGGCTGCTGCAAAGCCTTGAAAAAGATTTCCCAACTCTTCCCTTTGGCTGTTTCAAACCAACTTCCTCCTTTTTATTAAAATAAAACCTACCAAATCCAAAAAAGTCTACCATTCTCAAGTTTATGGTACCAGGCATCCACTACCCTGTGACCCACCCTCCAGGGAGTTGAGATTTAATTCAGTTATTATTTCCACTACTGCTTTGTTGTCCGAATGACTTAACTTCCTAAAGGTCTTGATTTGTTTTCTTAAATAAACTGTTCCAAGTAAGAATTTATTGACACAAAGAAACTTCTTTTCAAATTCGTGCAATGTTGGAGCATTAAACCAAATGCCCTAATTGAAGAAATGGGACGTCATAATCTTAGATTTATTCTCTTTTAGTATATGAAATTTATCATTAGTATTTTGGCTCAGATATTCTCATATTCAGGTCTTATCCTTCAGGCTTTTTTATTTTCAGAGTGTTTAAAACCGTGGACTTATTTATCTCTAACACTCATTCTTGGCATATATTTAGTTTCTACTTTAGGATTTCAGCTTTACTTGGGAAAACCTGTTCACCTCTGTGGCTATTTAGTAGTTAGAAATAAACAGCTGTCTACTCTCTGATAAATGTTCTCATGCTTGCTGTCTGTCCAGTTAAATGAACAGTAGATCATTCAAGTAGATCATTCTAGAAGGTACCTTTCTAGATTACACATTTTCCTGGGTGAAGTTCAAAGGAATATCAATCTCACTATGTGACCTTGCCAGCATATTTGGCTTCTGACTTCTGTCATTATTATAATGTAATGAATTATGGATGTTCGTTTATTTAGGCTTACTCCACTCGTGAGTTATTTGGAGAATGAATTAATGTTGGTAAACAGCTCACAGATTCTTGGATAAGGGCTTCCTTGGAGGTACCATGTATTAAGAACAAAACAATTCAGCTGTTAAATATTAAGAAGCGTTACCCTGTGCCTTCGCTGTTCAGTGGTGGCTCAGATCACCATAATGGCTCGGATGCTTTTGTTAACACTAGCGTGACTTTAAAAATATGCTTGCGAATCAAGTGTTGGGCAACTGTGTTTTGTTTTTACTGGCCAGTACATGGAGTCACAATTCCTGCCAGTTTGCCATGCTTCCTGGTGACTCCACTCGGACCCCTAAGCCCCCTTTCCCTTTCCTTTTCACATGCTGGCTGACACCAGCCATCCTGCAGGACTTGTGTTCTGGGTGAGGTGCCCTCCCGTGTGCTCCTGTTCCACCACCTGGTGCTTCTGTCATAATGCTGCCATGCAGTTAGCACTTACTTACTGGTTCCTGTCCCAAACCAGACCAGGAGCATCTGCGGGCAGAGACCACATCTTGCTGATTTTGGAGTCTCTTGTGCCTAGTGCCTGCTCCATGACATTTACAGCAAGGAGGCCGGTCAGCAGTGTTATAGGACTGTCTGTCTGCATCTCTCTTGGAGTGGGAGGACTGAGCATGTTTGTGGATGTCTGGGACCTACGGGCATGTCATGTGGACATGAGGGCAGGAGGCAGCATACACACAGTGTCAAAGAGCAAGGCCCTGGGTCCAGCACCTCCTGGCTGCCTGGGAGGAAAGCCCGGCTCTGCTGCTTATTTGTTGTATAACCTTGAAGAAGGTCCGTGTCTTTTCTGTGTCCTGCGTCCCTCCTCTGTGCTATGGAGGGATATAAATATTCAGCTCTTTAGAAGCATGCATCACACGGTAGGCACTCAGTAAATGTTCACTGTTATTTTTAAGGATACTGGCCCTTAGCAGCGTGCATCAATGTCGCAGTTCATTACTTGAGGTCGTGTACTAAGGTGAGCCATAGAGTAATGAATATTGAAATGTTGGAAGCCCGGTAGAAGTGATAACTGTTGTTAAGACGCTTGGCTCTCAAATAGAAGGCAGGTTTGAAAGGGACCATTTAAAAGAAACCATTTAAAAGAAACAAGGCTTGAGTAATTTCTTCTTTTTTTCTAATCGCCTCAGTCGTAGCATTGAGTTGGAGACGTGCAACCCCCAGGAACTGTCAAATTCATAGACATTCTTGAGACCCTTCCCAAGAGAGCCATCCTGCATACATCTGTCCCTGGTTTGATTCTGAGACACTTTCAGGTAGCCCGTGGGGGATTCTGAATAAAATGCGGGATCTGCTTTTAAATGACTCAGGCTCTTTTGCTGCAAATTCATCCGTATGTTTTTTCTCTTAACACAAGCAGATGCGCACACTCACCTGCGCACGCACGGACTCTAAGCTCTGGCCATGCCCTCAGGGGTCGCAAGGCAGCTTCGACGTTCCAGGAATTTCCTGTCTTGAAGCACAGCCCCCTCTGCAGTGTCTGCTTGTTCAGACTTCACAGCGTGTGTGCGAACACGTTATCACGCCTGCTGCCTGCTTTGAGTATAAGGACTCGGCACATCATTTTCACTTAAAACCAAAGAGGGCCCAGGAAACCCCCCAATTCTCCATATGACTGGAGATCGAGCTAAACAACAGATTTGTTTTGGAATTGGCCTATGTGATTTTGGGGGACAGGACATATTTCTTTTAAGTTGTAATTTACCTTAGCTAATATTATATTGTTACACTGTGAATTTTTTTTTTTTAATTTCCGTGAATACTTGGCAGGAATTAGGGCTTCTGTAAAGATACTTCCTGTGCGTGCAGATGGTTGGAGGGGGGGTGGCGGCAGATAGGCTAAGAGGCAGGTTTCAGAGTTACACCCCGGCTCAGCTCCTGTCCCTGCCCTCGCTCCTCTGGGATCTTAGGGGAGCTGCAGTTGTCTGTCTGGATAAGAGAGGTAATCCCTCCTGCTTCTCAGTGTGAAGAGGACGGAAGAAAATAACATAGCTAGAGCACTTACCACATCAGCATGTTATTAATATATAACGTTTGTAGAATTTTGTTGATAAATCACAGCACATAGAAAAGAAACGCATGTATGTCTGTTTTAATCTAGCCACAGGAAAGCAATTTAGAACTGACACCAAAAAGATCAATCTTTATTTTGGGTTTCCTAAATGTGAGAATTCTGCATGAAGTTTCCGTGTAGAAGTGGATGCTTATTATTTAAATTCTACGTTAGCCGCCATTTGGGAGGTACCTGTTAGTACTTTGTAAGTCTCCTGGAAGCTTCGGGTGAGAAATCCTGTGGCATCTTGTGGGCAGTGGGAGAGAAACCATTAGCCGATGGGATTGTGTAAGGGAAAGCTAGACTGTGAGCAGGGTGGGGAGGTACACAGGCTGGGTGGGCATGTGGCAGCCCATCCTTGTAACTGGGCCCCCAGGAGAGGGTGGAGGGGGGGGCGGGGGGGAGGAGTGTTTGTAGATAATACCTGCAGAATACTTATTTAATATAAAATCTACTCATGTAGTTATCTAGACCTTGGATTATATAAGCCTATGAGCTGAAGAACGTTTATTTTAGGTAGTAATCTTTAAAACAATGCCATGCCAGTGGAATTCAATTTTAAAATGTTTATGTTGGTAATACGTGGTATGCTTTCTAAACTTTAAACTCGATAGAGATACATGATCGATCAATTGATCGATCGTTAGTTTTCAGTTAACTGGAATATTTATTTTGGCTGCTACCACTCTTGTTAAAATGAGGAGTAAGACAATGTGTTTGAAAAAATGCTATCCCAGATGCCAAAGACCTGACTCCTAGCTCTGCGACTTACAGCAAGGTCACTTCGCTCCTCTGGGGGTCGTACAAGGAGATTTTTTTTCACTCGCTAAACACTTTTTGTTTTGTTTTTGGAGGCGCTGCATTTTCTGTTTTTTCCAGTCCAACATGCCCTGATTTTAATTACTACACTCACCTCTTTTTGTGCTGGGTGAAAAGACAGCCTGAGGGGAATTCAGAAAAAATTCCATACCCTGGAGCTTGTGAGCCACTGAGAAGGCAGTGAGCCGCAGAGAGAGAAAACGCCCATCTCTCTGAAATGACAAATAAGAATATATTGCATTGATGGTATTTTCTCATATTGATAAAATCTTTTACTTAGCTAAGGTATACTACGTAAAGGGAAGAAAGAGTGATGGTTAAGAGCTTGAGTTTTGGAATCACAGTTATGGGTTTTAAATCCTGGTTTTACCATTTACTTAGCTGAGGTATGTGGCAAGTAACTTAATTTCCCTGAGCTTCAGCTTCCTCATTTGTAAAATGAGGTAGCAATACCTATCTTTCAGGATTGTAATGAAGATTGAATGTAATTATGCAAAAAAAAATTCTCAGCACACACACAAAAATCCTAGTACAGTGAGCTGACAGTAATGCTGGTTATAGTTGTAGACACTCACCTGAATGACGTCTGGGTGGATCTGGGAGAACAGGTAATGTTTACTTGGCAAAAACATACTCTTCTGATGCTGTTGTTAAATTTCATTGTACTTTGCTAGTGTTACTTGCTTACTATCTGACTATTGTCACTAGACTCTGAGATCCTTGAGACCAGAGCTGTCCTTCTCTTGTACACCTCAAAACACATGATGAGCACAATGCCTCCTGGCACATCATTTCTGTGGTGGTGACCTGGGTAGGCTACACGAGCTCCCCATAGATGGCAAATAAGTCATAATGGGTTTGGATGCAAGGAAGACAAAAAAATAGGAGGTGCAAATAAAAGGGGTTCTTCAGTCCATTCCCTCGGATTACCGTGAAGGTTATAGGGCTGAAATATGAGTTGAAGTATGAGATGATTAGAATGAAGGCCTCCAAGTGTGGTACTAGCTCTCTAGGGCTCCAGGCACAGCCAGGCGGGTGAGAATAATTTCACCCAATACTTCAGAGGGTGTTTTATTTATGTATGGTTGTATATATGTATGTATGTGTGTGTGTATGTATGTATGTATGTCTATTTTTGAGAGAGAGAGAGAGAGAGAGAGAGAGAGAGCACAAGTGGGGGATAGGCAGAGAGAGAAGGAGACACAGAATCTGAAGCAGGCTCCAGGCTCTAAGTTGTCAGCACAGAGCCCAGTGCAAGGGCTTGACCCCACAAATCCTGAGATCATGACCTGAGCTGAAGTCGGACACTGAACTGACTGAGGCATCCAGGCGTCCCAGTTCAAAGGACATTTTAATGCCTTAGTTCTTTATGGTTCTTTTTTGGGGGAAATTTTAAGTGATTATATATAAGTAAAGTTTTCCCCTGCTTGCTAACTTACATTCAATTACATAAGTGAATTAAAGTCATATAGGCAGCTTTTTATTAGTCCTATCAACTGAGAGGATTATTTGAGATACTGTAGAAACAATATTTTGATCCATAAAATGGAGCTCTGTCCTCCCCCTGACAATCATGGATCTGTCTGGTGCTAAGCAGATTTAGAGCTTTTCAGAATAATGAAGAAATGTTGGCGATCGTAACAGTCCAATAAAGAGGGCACGCTCTGAGTGGGGAAGCTGGTGTGGGTCCAGGAGGATATTGTTAATGGAAGAAAGCCCTGCAACAGAGCATCTGAAATTTGGTAATCTTCGGAGGCATTGAAGTCAGCTTCTTAGTATTACCAAATAAACGGAGAAAGATTTTCCAGGCAGAGACTAAGCTTCCCAGTCAGTGTCAAAGGAAACATGCTCTGGAACAGATTTGAGTGGATATTATATTGCTCTCTCAATCCTGTGTTTCAATAATACCAGCCAGTTTTTGCCAGATCATGCACACTGATAGGTGCGAATTTGAGTCCTTGCTGAGTAAGTCTGCTATCCGTGTCTTTCCACAGAATGAAGAAGAAAAAGTCTCTGCAAGAGAAAGAACCAAGTCACAAAACCAAATTGTTAGAAATTGCTGATGTAGATGTGGAGTCTCTTAAAGACTTCAGCTCTGAGTACTATTTGTCTCTGAGAGAACTCACAAGGAACTCAAATGGAAATGGTACTTTTCTTGGAATAGAGTCTGAATTTACTGACTTAAAGTTAAATAACATGAAAATATATTAAAAGTCAGGAATAAGCGAGCCAGTATTTTAAAAAATTTTTTAAAAATGTTTATTTTTGAGAGAGAGAGAGAACGAACAGGGGAGGGGCAGAGAGAGAGGGCAACACAGAATCCGAAGCAGGCCCCAGGCTCTTAGCTGTCAGCACAGAGCCTGATGTGGGGCTCAAACTCATGTACTGCAAGATCATGACCTGAGCCAAAGTCAGACACTTAACTGACTGAGCCAACCCGGTGCCCTGAACCTGTTTTTAATATAAGACAAACTCATGATTCTTGCAGAAGGTTCAGGATGGCTTAAATGAGTATAAAGACACAAGTCCCAACATTTTTCCTGCCTGAGTAATTTATCCTCTGATTTGTGACGACACTGTGTACATGTTTGCATGCTCCTTTGAGCGAATTCACAGTGCCAAGCTGTAGTTTATGATTTCTATGATTGTCACCCCTGATTGACCACTATTAATAATTAGAGACTTATTTTTAATCGACCATGGTATCCGGCCCTGGAATCTGATTTTAGAAAGCTCAATATTTTTTAAGAAAAACCTTAGACTGTTGCTTCCGGGGGTATGTACACTAAGAGTAATAACTAAGTCACGCTTTTATTAGGAGTGAAGACAGCCTGAACTCTAATGGGAGGCCCACGATAGAGAAAAACAGAAAGTACCATTAGACCGTAATCCCACAGTCCTGTCCTCCAAGTAGAAATGTTCAGTGTGCTCACTGTTAGCCGTCTGCAGCGAAAGCGTGACGGGGGGCATCTGAGAGCAGCTTGCTGTAGGACTCACGGATGTTTTGAAGAGGTCGGATGACCTACATCTAACGACCTGGCAGGCAGTCTGCTGGTTTTATGTGCATAATTGTGTTCAAACATCATAAAAGAAGAGCTGGTGGTGGAAATCCAGGATATCCTTTTTAGGTGGATTGCATGGTGTTTAATGTAGGCATCTTTTATAAAACCGTGAACTTTGCACTCTTGGTCCGGCCAGCTCTTTTTCATCAGTGCACTTCAGCCTTGAGTCCTTTCGGTCCAGTGTTTTTGTGCACTGAAGGTGTTTTGTTGCACTTTACCCCAGTCTTCTGTTTCTGCCATCGCCACTAGTGGGAGCGGTTGGAGAAGATTCTTGTTTACGGGAGCATAATTAGTGCTGTAGTGCGGGATGATGTGCTGCCCCCTGTTGTTGTACTCGCTTCAGCTGTCACCTGGGTTTCCCAGAGAAGGCAACACGACAGTGAGAAAAGAAGGGACCACAGGGCAGCATGTGTTGTGTGCATCACTTCTTCCCAACTGTGAACACAGGCTGTGAAATTGCCTCTGTAGCCAGATCTGAAAATGAGCGAGTGGACGATACCTTCCTGATCTTCTGTTAGGGTCGCTTCCTGCTTCCCCAAGCTGGCAGTCAAGGTCACTCTTCCATTACCATTACTGTGACTCAGATCATGGGAGAGATCCTGTCCTGCCCGGCTGGGAGTTCAGTCAGTGATATGGCACGTAGAAACAGACGAGGCAAAACTCGGGACAGGCACAGGTGGTGGGTGCATGCCAGATGCTGTCAACAGCGTGGTGTGGCCTCGAGACCTGAGTCTGGCCCTGCACCTCCTTTGGGGGGCAGGCTGGGGAGGGAGCCCACCTCAGACCTGTCTTGTCCCTTCTCACCCTCGCCCCCTGCTTTTCTGTCTCAGCTCTTCTGTGGATTCTGCATGACCAAAAGAGACCCCTCCCACTTGGGCTTCATTTTATCCTGAAAACTACCATTAGGCTGGGAATGGCATCCGTCAGTTTTTGCCTTGCAGTGGAAGTCTGTGGGCCAAAAAAGCTTGAGGATCACTTCTTTAATTAAGAAAAAAACCCTATTCTTCAGAAAAAGCATAGGCAAGCATGAGAACACACAGCCCCTAACGTTTTGGCATACTTTTCTCATTCCTTACTTGTTTTTCTGGGTGAGTGTTCCTCCCCTAAAAGGATTTCCTCTGGCCCTCCACAGTAAGTGATTTCCTTTCTTGTTCTCTGTAGCATTATTTGCCCCTTTGTGTGGGGACATCCCCTAGGCAGCAGCTGCCTTGTCTATCTTTGTATTTGCTCAAGGCATCAGCAGAGTACTGTGACCAGCCATATAGGAGGTGTTTATTGTTTATTAGCAATCTATCACTAAATAATGTTATTTTGTATTTGTCTCCCACTAGATTGTGGTGGTAAGCAAGATAGCACTTATCTAGCACGGACTTTTCACGGGCTCTGTAGAGGAGGAAAAATTTAACCTCTTTCCCCCTCTACTCTTCGAGGTTCTCAGCTGAGACCCTATAAATTAGACTGACAAAAGATGGTTTAACAGGAGAAAAACAGTTGGTCAACCTGAGCATCATGCATACACGTGGGAGCACCCAGTGATGACTAACTCAAAGGGCCAGTTAGAACTTGGGCTTATATGGCATCTTAACAAAAGAACAATACGCTCACAGGTGACAAGACAAGGGACAGGGCTTCTGAGCTCCTAGGGCGGCAAATTGTGGGAAGGCAGATCTATGGAGGAAGTACTGGAAGGCAGGGCTAGTTAGTAAAGTGTTATGGAGAGCCTCCTGGTGCCGTTTGTGAGCTGATCAGAGTGTATTGTTGTCTCTGGTGATTAACTTCTGTCCTTCTTGGTAGGAGGGGTAGGCGGCACAGGGGACATCTTTACAAATTTATGTCCTGCTTTTAGGCAAATGGGGAAGGGCAGAGAGCTTTTCTTGTATCTTCTCAGTTGCCTTCCACTCAAGATAATCCCCATGCCCAAGTGGCCTCTTTGGGGATGGCACATTCTGCTGATCTTCAACGTGTATTTGTACGTGATTTGCAAATAGATGTTTATGAAATGGAATTAAACTGAAAGCAAAGGCAACCTTCCATTTTCTAACCAGAGTCTACCTGAATAATTTACCCTGTGTGGGGTGCCTGGGGAGATCAGTCGGTGAAACGTCCGACTTTGGCTCAGGTCATGATCTCGCGGTTCGTGGGTTCGAGCCCCACATTGGGCTCACTGCTGTCAGCACAGGGTCCACTTCAGATCCTCTGTTTCCCTCTCTCTGCCCCTCCTCTGCTTGCACTGCCTCTCTCCCTCTCTCAAAAATAAATGAACATTAAAAAAAATAATAATAAATTACCCTGTGCAACAGAATAAATAGATGGAAAGCTCTGTGAGCCTTAGAGCCCAGAGGAAAGATACTGGTTGAGTCAGGAGGCCTGGGCTCTGCAGTTGGCTTTGCCTCTGCCTCGCCTGCAGGGATCACTTCCTCTTCCTTTTGGGAGATTGGGGAGATACAATCAAGTGATGGCCAGAAAAACACTTTGAATAGAGTTTAAGGCGTTATGCAGATACAAGTGTTCTTATTTCCTCTGCAAGCTGCAGCGGCAATTTCTGATGAGCATTAGTAAAGGTTGGCTTGTTAGGTCTTAAATACTGTTTACTCCCCAAAAGAAGTAAGCCGTAATGCATGTGTAATGCTTCCTCACAGGTATGAATTAGGAGCTGCTCTGTTTATTGGATGGGCGGGAGCCTCACTCTGCATAATTGGTGGTGTCATATTTTGCTTTTCAATATCTGACAACAACAAAACACCCAGGTATGAAAAAGAGATAAAAATGACCTGTTAAAGTTACTACACGTGCGGCAGGTTCTAGATCGCTCACACGATTCTTAGACACGTCGAAAAACAAAACACAACAAAAAAGAAACTTCAAAAAACTAGAATTGGCAAAAGTGAGGAATATATAGTGAATATAATATTCAATATAATAAATATATTGAATGGAATAAATATATACTTCGTTAAAGTTAGTTTAAAAAACAGAGCTCATCATTCTTACATTCCAAAGCTATTTCTGTAAGCAGAAAGACGGGTCTTATGACAGGGTGTGGTGTATTCTTCACCTTGACCTCATCATTTTCACATGGGCAGACATTACTGATGAAGGTCACTAGGGTCCCCCAGGGTCCAGGAAGAGGAGTTTTAAAAGAGAAACAACAAATGAACAAGCCATGAGTTTCCTCTGCTGAGATTCCCGTGGTCCCGCTAACTGGTCAGAAATGGCAGTGAAATGTTTGGGGGTACAAGAGAGAGTGCTAACTAAAAGCAGTCAGGGAGGCTCTGAAACTTGGCTGGGACAGAAATGGGGGAAATGGTTTCTACTTACCCAAGTGTAAGAAAACGGGCTCTCGGTGTTTTGCCTTGCAGAATGGGATACGCATACAACGGGGCCACATCTGTCATGTCTTCTCGGACGAAATATCCTGGCGCAGGAGGAGATCTTAAAACCACAAACCCTTCAAAACAGTTTGATAAAAATGCTTATGTCTGAAAGGAAAACCGCCGCGAGCTGTCTTTACTATAAAAGTGAACTGTTCACAGATGATCCCCGCAAGGCCCTCCTGTAATTCACACTCAAACTATTTTCAAAACATGAATTTGGAGAATTTGCTGATTGTATGGATGTAAATGTTCTTACACAGTTATATACTAATCATTTTCTGTTGTGGCTTTCTATAAGAAAATAAACAGGTTATTTACAGGATTTGTATATATCTGATACATTTATAGAACATGCATTTAGCACCGAAGGATCAAGGATTTGTAACGTATCCTTAATCATTCAGACGTTGCAGTCTTTGCCCCCATTCCTTCTTTTCCTTCATATATTAAATAGAAGGGGTATTAAGGAGTGGTATCTTGTGAACAGTGTGGGGGCAATCCGAGCCTGTTCCTCGAAAGATGCGTGGGTTGATGGACAGGTTACAGTCTGCGTAGCATTGACTTGTGGTTTCTTACGCCTATCACTACTGCGATCTCTGTGAGCGCTCAAGGAAGGGCTCCTGCCCATTGCCTGGCATGTCCACCTTCAATAACTGCTTGGGTGTCTCTGTAGAAAGCAGGTTCTGGAGCGGAGCATCAGCACGAGCTGAGTGAGAGATGCTGATCATGCCTGACTTTGGAGCCCGCAGAGGAAGGTCCTGGAGCCTGGGTGGCACCTGCTTTTGCAACACAGATGTGCCAACTTAATTTAAATTTGGGGCTCACTTGGCAGAAGTCCACCCCCTTCCGTCAGGAGTGAAGATGTGGCAGACACGGAGCTTGGAGCCCAGGGAAAGCCTGCTCTTGTCACTTCCTAGCCGAATGGCCTCCGGCAAGTTACTTAATAATTCTTCTTTTGTCACATCTTTTTTTTTTTTAAGTTTATTTTGAGAGACAGTGCGCACAAGTGGGGAAGAGGTAGAGAGAGAGCGGGAGAGAGAGAATCCCAGGCAGGCTCTGCGCTGTTAGCACAGAACCTGAGGCAGGGCTCAAACTCATGAACCGCAAGATCATGACTTCAGCTGAAGTCGTATGCTTAGCCAACTGAGCCACCCAGGCGCCCCTCCTTTTGGCACATCTTCAGGATGAGGATTATGAAGTTGTTCTGATTAAAGGAACTAACGATGCATGTTAAAAAAGCAAAACAGACCCAAGGTCTGTTACATAAGTATCTGTTAAATAAGTATGTTAAATAAGTATCTGTTTAAATAAGGTTGAAATAACACAGTGGCCCCTGTGCCTTTGCAGGCAGGATGTGGCTTTTGTGTGTTGCTTATCTCTGTCCTACTACATGAAAATTTGAAAGCACTTACATACAAAGTGAGTACATCTGCATAAAATGGCCTGGGGGAAGTGTTAGAAAGGGTGCAAGCAGACAAGTGAAAGGGACCCCGGAGGAAGGGGCGAGGAAGGGGCAGGGAGGGGCAGAAGCATAATAAATTGTTGTGACTTTAGATTAGGCTGTTGTGGCACAGCTAACAGGGCAAGCCTACCCCCCCCCCCCAATAAAGTAAGTTTAGCTCAGAACTGTCTTTAATGAGTAACTCAGCTACAGTCACAGTGATGTAATGGAGGCCTTTACTTAAAAGGTTGGCAAATTGAAAAAGACATCCAAAACCCAACAGACCATTAGTTAAAATGTTACCTTTTTTTTGGAAACAAGAGTACACGTAGTACCACAAAGTACAAAAAATGCAAAAAACAGTTTATATGAACTTTGCGACCATTGACAATTGTTAAGAACAGAACTAATAGTTTTGAGGTATTTTATAATATGGGTTGGGCATTTGAAAAAAGGGGGAAAAACCCTACATACACATATGAATTCAGTAATGACCCAATCTTTTCATATTCTGATAACTTGATGTTTAAAACAGCTACATTTTATTCATAAAATATCCAAGGTAAAGGTTATACTGCAGAAATGGTGTTTAAAGTTCTAAAATAATTGTTTAATAACAACATGCTTACAATGGCTCAAAGCTGAGTCTGGTACAGGTACTTCTGGAAAATGTATTTAGCGTGGGCCTAGCTATATTTTTATAATTCTAAACTTATTTCTATGTGAAAAATAACCAGTCTACTCGTAAGATTTCACTGATTCCACTAATTCAGTTTTAAGCATACTAACAGAATTTTATAATAAATCACTTCCAGTGTGACAATGTATATAAGAAAGGTATTTAAAAAAAAAGCTTTAATTCGAACCCAAACTGGCTATAAGTTTAAAAAAAATTCACTTAAAAATTAGTCGAAAAAATGCGCTTAAACACTAGAGTACTGCTCTGAAGAGAAAACTTTTTATGACTTCAATGACACATTATTTTTAAGCAGCAGAAGTCTTAAACACCTTTGTATGCTTCGAAATACTGTTGACAGTTTTTGTTTTCAATACTGAATTAGGTGCTGTTAAAGAGACCCTTGTTCTTTGAATCCGCTTCCTTGTTCTTGTGGGAAATACCGTAGGGCAAGAGCGTTAAGGATCCTGTGGGCAGATTACTGAAATCCTGTTGGCGTCTGGACCTTCTGACTCTTGGGCTGTAGTCACACATCTGAAGAGTCACTCCAATCAGTCACAGTTACTAAGCTGCTTTTCAACGTGCTTGATTCATCTTGAAGTCCTGTGGGGGGAGGAAGAGGAGGCCTGAGTGATCAAACCAGCACACTGAGGAGCCTGTAAAACTCTGAAACTTGGGTGTCTGAGTCTGTTCACCCATCCGCAGGCCCCAGCGTCCGCAGGCTGTGGAGGAGGCTGGGTGCAGTCTGGCCACGGAATGGCCACGTCTCCTGGACACCCTCACTGGACCCCTACGTGGAGGCTTCCACTCAGCATCTCTCCTTCCCTGCATTCAGCACAGGGTCTGCATCCTGACTGTGCTCGATAATGTTTTGTCACTGTTACGGACTCTGAGTAGTAGGTGTAAAGAAAGCAGAATCAAATTATAATAAGCCAAGTAGGAATTAAATGGTGGGGAAAAAAAGGATTTTCTAGGGGATGTGGGCTTTAATATGATGTTAAGAAGTGTGCTGAGCCACCAAAATAGTGTGGTGCAGAGATTTCCACTTGAGTGTCCTCTAGACATCTTTTCTTTGAGGGGCGTGAGGTCATGCCACGGGGAGAAGAGAAAGGGAAGGTATTCAGAGCATCCTCTCGGTCCCGTGTGCATACAGTTACTGTAATGTACACACGGTCGTCAGGTTGTGACTGTCAGAATCAACCTTCAGACAGCACAGGCAACCTGGTGATGGGCACGGTGTGGCAGTATAGGCACGGCTCCCACCCTGGAGGAGAGAAAAGTTGACTTGAAGGGCGGACATGGCAATGGCTCCTCTTGGCATCTTACAGAGTGAGGTGGCAAGAGATCTTGCTGAAAATGGAAAGGACAAAGGGAGAGGTCTGCATGTATTAAAGCTACCAATAGGGGCCTGAAGACCCTGAAGAGGGGTCATGAGAGGTGTAGTGAGGGGAGAAAATGAGCCAGACCCCCGTCTGTCTTAGCAGGACACCAACAGTTAACGTCTACAGGTGTTGAGTCTGGACACTAGCGTAACCCACTACTCACATGTGGGGGAACTCGAGGTAACGTACGAGGTGAGGGGCACACAGAGGAGCCCTTCTGTGACCCTTGGCTTTCACCATGGGCAGAATTTCTTTGATTAAAAAATACATAGATTACATTTTATAATTTTAAAAATTAAACATACATTGAGACTTAAGTTCCCGGACTTAGCCAGATGCTAGGTCTCACCCAAGAACAATGTCACCTCAGGGTTTCATTTGTAATTCATCCCACTGGCTACGATGTTGCAAGAGAAATCTTTCTTCAAAGAAAATAAAAACATTTGATGTGTGAGCAGATTAATTCAGGAAGACTGCCAGAAGAATGGCCCCACTCAGGTGTGTGATCAGAAATTCTAATTTTCTGCGAGGCATCTGCATGAAGCATGAATATTTGTATGGGCGTTCTCAAAAATAATGTTAAAATTAAAGTAATAAAATTAAAATCCAAAGATTAGGCCCAAATTAAATAAATATATACAGATCAGATGTTGTGCACATTTAGTCCTTTTTAAAATAACATAAAGTATCGATACTTGTATGATATATTAAGTTTAATTAGATATTTATAAGGAAGAAACACAAATAATTAGAAAGTAGACCAAGCTCCTGTAAGACGTTAAAGCAGCAAACCTTCTCCCTTTGGCCCCTGGAGATTAGATGCAACCCAGGCATTTGGCACTTGAGTAGAATTTGGCTCATTCTTCAAAGGTAGATGTTCCTTCTGTTCTTGCCCAGTTTTTTTCCCTAAAGATTTTTCTTCCTCTAAGGATGATATGTCCCAGTCTTCATCGTCCACATCTGTGCACTAAAAGAAAAGGAGAGTAATGAACGTTTCATAAAGACGCGGTCCATGTTAGCGCCCCTTGGTCGTTCTGTTGGCTAGACTGAGCTGCTGACACAGAATGACTTGAATTTGGGGAATCTCGGAGGATTGCCCATCTGGTCATTTCTGGAAGGGAATGAAACGAACTTGGAAAGCTGTGTTTTGAAAGCAGACAGAACCACCTCTTTTATTGTTTTTGTTTTTTGTTTTTTGTTTTGCCATGGAAATGTAGGTTTCCTACCTCCTCTACCAACCATGAGTTTCCAAAATCCCAGAAACACTATGTTGTAGTAGTAAAGTAAGGGTGCTCCCTAAGTAGGAACTAGGCAGGGTCTGGGGCTCTTCCCTCTGTGATAATGTGACACTGAACTTCAGGAGACGCCACATAAGGGCCCTGCAGAAAAGGCCCCGACTGAAGGAGCACACATTTCTACTGCCCCTTTTCTAAGGAAGACACATTAGCTTTCTCTTGCTTGAGTGATACGTTTTGTCACTTTTGGCTTGTACAATACAAATAACACTACTAAAAGTAGTTTGGCAAAATGCTCTGGGTCCCTAGATGGGCAGGAGAAGAGTTAAATCTAAGCAAGCAGTGACTTGGAAGGCCCACTGGAAGACCCAGTCGGCACAGATGAGCGACGCCCGGAAATACAACAGGAGCCCTCCATCCACAGAAACACTTCCGGTGTCCTGGCGTTGGGACCTCAGAATGTGTCAGGGCCTCTCCTCCCTTCAGGAGGAAGAGCTTGGGCTCTGCCCTCAGATCTCTGATGCATTTCTCCACCAACGCCAGCTCCCAAGTGGGGCCAGACCTCGACAAGTCCCCATTTTACGGTCAGGTCATGCCACCGACTCGGATCTGAGGCCCCAGGTTCTAGTCAGTCACACGTTTCTGTGTACAAACCGTCTAACACCTGCAAGTGTCAAGCCCGACATGTGACAGGCATTTGAAAACCTGTAGAACTTGATAAGCACATGTTGCCTTATTACCAGTTAGCACCCCAGTATCTTTGATTCTCTACAGAATGGAAAGAAAGGCAAGATGGCAAGTGAGATAAGGTAAAAGTCTCAACCTCTGGCTACACCAAGTAACTAGGTTTGTTTAATATTTCACTACAAAAAGGACATACAATTAGTAAGGATAACCCGTTAAAAGATGAATTTCTCTGTGTGTGTCTAGCAAGCAAAAGTGATTTCACCTTCAGGTCTTCTTTCAGTTCTTTCTTGATGAACGCCTCGGCAACGTTAATCCCACCAAATGGCTTGTTCACACTTCCATGATTTGAAACCGTCTTTTCAACTTTTTCGGTCAGCGTTTTAATGGAGGTTCCTATGTGACCAACAGGAAATAGGTACAGTTAAAAAAAAAAAATCATTATCTATGTTTGGTTCCAAAATAACTTTACAGGCGACTTTGAAAAAAATGTAAGCTTTGCAAAAAATCATATTTATTAAATTAAAATCAATTGATATATTTTGGGCATTGACAAAAAGTTACATTAATGCCCTTATAATAATCCCTTTTAAAAAGATCATGATCCCCTAGACTAGAAGTAATAAAGTTTTCATTTTAAATCAAAGAAGGATGGTTTCATTCAAGTTGTGGTCAGAAACGTTCATTTTGGACGCCTGGGTGGCTCAGTCGGTTAAGCATCTGACTTCGGCTCAGGTGGTGATCCCGCAGTTTGTGGGTTTGAGCCCCACGTCGGGCTCTGTGCTGACAGCTCAGAGCCTGGAACCTGCTTCGGATTCTGCGCCTCCCTCTCTCTCTGCCCCTCCCCCACTCACACTCTGTCTTTCTTTCCTTCAAAAATAAATAAACATTAAAAAAAAAAAAGAAATGTTCACTTCAGCAAGGTAGTCTGTATAAGTGGAATATTCACATGGGTATTTTCAAAAACAGTATTAACTGTTTTGAAATTAATTATATTTTACATAATTATGTGTACATATATAAATTGTATACAATACGATAAATTAATGATATCTGAGGTGTTTGAAATATATAATGTTTAACTGCATTAAGCAGAACTTCTTTTTTAAGAAATGACCCTTATGCCCCACTTCTCTTCAAATTATCAGCAGTCCTACACTTGGCTTTTCTGCTCCTCTAGAACTGCCACACCCAAAGGCAGCACGGTGCATAAGAACAGCCATTCTTACAGGCACCCAGTGTATGGGCTGAGTTGTATCCCTCCATGTGCATATGTTGATGTCCTGACCCCCAATATTTCAGAACATGATCTTATTTTGAGATAAGGCCTTTAAAGGGGTAATCAAATTAAAGTGAGGTCATTAGGGGGCGGGGCATAATCCAGTATGACTAGTGTCCTTATAAAAACGGGACATTCAGACACAAAAACGAACAGGGGCAAGGTGATGTGATGAGACACAGGGACCAGACGGCCATTGGCAAGCCAAGGCCAAAGGCTCACACCAGATCTTTCCCTCGTGGCCCTCACAAAGAACCAACCTTGCCACCCTTGATTTTGGCCTTTCAGCTTCTGGAACAGAGACAAGAAATTTGTTCAAAGCCACAAGGCGTGCAGCACTTTGTTCCTAAAGCCCTAGGAAACTGACACACTTAGGTATCCCCAGCTCCCTCCTCGCCTTCCACTTGCACATCAGTCAGTTGCTGTGCCCTGTCTGTCTTCCTTCGGCAACAGTAGCTTTTGGATTAGCCCCATCCTTCCTGTGAGCACTTTCCCAGCTCAGACTCCCAGTGCTTCGTGCCCCTAGTTAGGAAGCACTGTCCTAAACAAAATTTCCTGAAGGATTTTCAATGACAACAGCTCACCTGTGGGCTTGGGAGAAATATCGGAGTCCTCGATTTCACTACCCTCGGTCCAGTCAGTGTCACTTTTGACAGTGTTCTTTCCAAAGCTATTCTTGTTGCTTTTGGATGACTGCACGAGAAGTAAGTCTGGGGATGCGCATGCCTGGATGAGGTCCTCACCATCCAACTCTTCCTCTGAACTGAAGGGCGGCGTCCTAAACAAATGAAAACCCAAACGGCATTGTTTTCCCATTTCAGGATTTACAATGATTCAGGATTTTCAGTCACTTCACATTACAGGATATGCCTTTTAAAAGAGCATTCTATTTTACAGTGAGAAGTTCAGAGTAGTGTTTGTTCATTTAAGAATATTCTTTGAGCACTTAGGGCTCCTGGGTGGCTCAGTCGGGTAAGTGTCTAACTCTTGATTTCGGCTCAGGTAATGATCCCAGCATCATGGGATCAAGTCCCGTGTGGGGCTCCATGCTAAGCGTGGAATCTGCTTAAGACTCTCTCTCTCCTGGGGTGCCTGGGGGCTCACTGGGTTAAGTGTCTGACTCTTGATTTCAGCTCAGGTCGTGATCTCACAGGCTCATGAGAGCCCAAGCTGGGCTCTGCACTGACAGCATGGACTCTGCTGGGTATTCTCTCTCTCCCTCTCTCTCTGCCCCTCCCCTTCTCTCTCTCTCTCAAAAAAAAAATATTCTTTGAGCATTTAAATTCCAGACAATGTTGTTATACTACATCCCATGAAATAAGGCTCTTCCTATGAGATTATGTACATGAAGAGTGCTTTTGAAGGGTAAATCATTTTTATTGCCTCTACTATATTTATACTGTCTGTAACTATATATATATAAGTTAAATATATATTTATATATAGTTATATATATAGTTTATATACATATAGTTTATATATATATAGTTTATATATAACTGTATATGGTTATTATATATATATTTATATATAGTTTATATATACATAGTTTATATATATATTTATATATAGTTGATATATACATAGTTTATATTGTCTCTACTATATATACACAGTGCCTCAAGAAGAGATATTTACAGTATTAATAACTCCAGAAAAACTTGATGATAAATTTCAGTTATGATAAAATTAAATTTACTTATAAATACTCAAATTTATATTTAAATTATATTCCCTTAAATATAAATTATAAGTAAAATAACAAAACTAAAAAACATTATAAGTAAAAACAAAAATATACCTATAATTTATTAAGCCCCCATGAACTGCCAAGCACTGAGGCAAGCCCTTTTCATGTATTAATTTGTAGTAGAACTATCCTGTGAAAAAGGCAGCATCATCCCATTGAACAGATAAGGAAACAGGCTTAAACAGGTAAACTACTGAATCAGTGGCACACAGTTTATGAGTAACTCAGCTAGGATTCTTAGTATCCCGAGAGGGCCGAAGACAGTAAGGTCTAGGGCCATTCCTGATTTCCACAAGGAGCGAGAAGACTGAAATATCATCTGACTGTGCTACCAAGAATCCAGCCGCTAAAAGTTGACATCATCCATTTAATTCTTTGTGCTTATTGAAAAGTACTGGACACTGAGGGGAGTAACGGAAATGACTCAGGGCGGTCTCACTTCTTAGTGGAGGTCAAGATGTGATAAGTGCTACTGACTTACATAAAATCTGGTAAAGAAACAAAGACATGTCATAAAAGAGTAACAAATCAATTACGATGTTTAATCATTAGGGCTTTAGTTAATCACAGTGCACACACTAATTTACGATAAAAGGAATGTTCAGTGAAAAGAATTTTTTAAATGGCTGCTCCCCGCTCCCAAGTACTCACGTAAGAGTTGAAGACTTTTTGGGAAAATGATCTTCTGTGATATTTTTCTTAATTCTAAAAAACAACAGAAAACGATTTCTAAACGGCATGGACCAATAACATAATTTAATGTAAATTTCTATGGGATTGGTGATTGTGGCTTTGAACGTATGTTAACGAGGATCAGCAGCAACGAGTGTGCCAGTGCCTGTGACAGGCCGGAGCTGTACGTGTGACTCTTGGCTGAGTCAAACCTTGTTGTGGGGTGAGTGTGTGTCCCCCTAAAATCCGTGTGTGGAACCCCTAACCCCCAATGTGATGCTCTCAGAAGAAGGGGTCTTTGGGAGGTAATTAGGCTTATCTGAGGTCATGAGGGTGGGGGCCCCCATAAATGGATTAGTGTCCTTTTTAAAAAGAGGAAGAGGGATCAGTCCTCTCTCTGACTGCCATGGGAGGATACAGTGAGAAAAAAGGGAAAAAAGGCGTCTGTCTGCAAGCCTGGAAGTGAGCTGCCACCAGAACCCGACCATACTGCACGCTGATTTCAGACTTCCAATCTCCAGAAGTGTGAGAAAACATATTGCTGTTGTTTAAAGCCACCCAGTCTATCAGGGGTGCCTGGGTGGCTCGGTCGATTGAGCATCCGACTTTGGCTCAGGTCATGATTTTGCAGTTCAGGAGTTCAAGCCCCGCATCGGGCTCCATGCTCACAGCCTGGAGCCTGGAGCCTGCTTTGGATTCTGTGTCTCCCTCTGTCTCTGCTCCTCCCCGGCTTGTGCTCTGTCTCTGTCTCTCTCTCTCAAAAATAAATAAACATTAAAAAAAACCTTTTATACAAAAATTTTAGCATTAAAAATACTCACTTGGGAACAGATGTCCTATCAGTGAAAACAGGTCTTTGCCTAATCAGTTGTCTGCTTTTGGGAGGAAGTTGCACTGCCTTGGGTATTTCTCCAGTTGAGAGGGTATCCATTTGAGAAGCACCATACTTATCTGGAATAGTAGTATCATTCATGAATCTCCATTGCCTTGATGATCAGTGAGTGAAGAAGAAAATACCACAATACTGTCTACACTGGCAGTTGAAACCAACAAACTCATCTCTTGGGTCTAGAGTCCACACCACAGGCAATTTTTAATATAAAAATAAAATCCGAGACCCAACATATAAATGGTTCATATGGTATTAGACTTGCCAATCAAGTTCTAGAGTTTGTGAGACATTTAAAATTATGAAAGAGAACTGGATTTCGCACCTATGTGCAGAAATGCAATGGCAGCCAGTTACGGGCTTACCTGAGGACAGTAAGTTTCTCTCCTCGATTTTACAGCTGACCTCACGTTCAAGGAATTCTCGAATTTGCTGAATGTTAGGTATTTGTCTTTCTCGCTCATGTCTTGCTGATTCCACAGTTCTTAGCACTCTACTGAAGTGATCACTTGAAATACCACGTATATCCTGAAGAGATGAACCGTTAACCGAATTATCCTGGCATGTTCTTCATTTCATGAACATTTGTTAGCACGAACTATGCCAACCTCTTGTCTTTATGGCTGCGTGTGAGGTAAGCGGATGCCCTAACATACCACAACACGCTATTCTGACCTCGAAAGGCACTCCCAGCGCAGTGGGACAGGGGATGTGTGAATGACTTTACATGATTGGTTAGCGGTGAGAGGCTGTTGAGTGCTAGGACCAAATGCACAGAGGGGTGTGTGTGTGTGTGTGTGTGTGTGTCTGTCTCTGTCTGTCTGACTAACCAACAATGCAAGGTGGGCCATCAGGACAGAATGAATCCACAAGGACAGAGCAGACATGCCTTCTTCTCTTCTCTGATCCCTTCCCATTGAGAAAGCAAAATAAAGCAAAACCAACAAGTGTTCCTGAAATGAATGAGCTTACCGCATTAATCCCCAAGGTTTCCAGTTTCTCCAGCAAACTCTGCTCCAACATGTTTCTGATTTCCTTATTGAGGGAGGGGTTACCCTTCAAAGCTTTCCTTAAATGTATCTTGTTGTTACTTAATTTCTGTTCATTCTCCCTTCCTGAAATAAGGTTTACAAAATGTGTTAAAAAAAATTAAATATTCCTGAACTGGAGTGTATTATGCTAAGCGAAAATAAGTCAGAGAAAAACAAGTATCATATGATTTCACTCACATGTGGAATTTAAGAAACAAAACAGACTGAACATAGGGAAAGGGAAGGAAAAATAAGATAAAAACAGAGTGGGAGGCAAACCATGAGACTCTTAAATACAGAGAACAAACTGAGGGTTGCTGGAGGCGATGGGGGGGTGGAGGATGGGCTAAATGGATGATGGACAGTAAGGAGGGCCCTTGTGATGAGCACTGGCTGTTATATGTATGTGATGAATCACTAGATTCAACTCCTGAAAGCAATACTACATTGTATCTTAACGAACTTGGATGTAAATTTAAAAAAGAAAAGAAAAGAAAAAAGAAAAGAGAAGAAAAAAGAAAAATACATAAAATCCCTAAGCAGAAAATGGCAAAACACCACTTTTAAACAGCAAGCAAGCATTTTGTAATACAGTTTTTGGGTCGTTTGGTCATTCAAGCACAATATATAATGCTGAAGTATCACAACTTTCAAAACTATCTTAAGTTTGCTTTAAAACTTCAGTGTCTTGGGGCGCCTGGGTGGCTCAGTCGGTTGGGCGTCCGACTTTGGCTCAGGTCATGATCTTGCGGTTTGTGGGTTCAAGCCCCGCGTCAGGCTCTGTGCTGACAGCTCGGAGCCTGGAGCCTGCTTCGGATTCTGTGTCTCCCTCTCTTTCTGCCCCCCCTGCCCCCCATACTCTGTCTCTCTCTTCTTCAAAAATAAATAAACATTAAAAAAAACTTCAGTGTCTTTAGGGGCACCTGTGTGTCTCAGTCGGTTAAGCGGCTGGCTCTTGTTTCTGTCTCAGGTCATGGTCTCACACAGTTCGTGGGTTCAAGCCCCATGTCTAGCTCTGCACTAACAGGTGCAGAGCCTGCTTGGGATTCTCCCTCTCCCTCTTTCTCTGCCCCTCCCACTTAACTGAATTATAACTAGATAAATAATGCAAGAGAAATGTCTCTATAGAAGCACGGTAGAAAAAATAAATTCTTTAGAAGTTCAATGGTTTATCCTAAAATTATTTTGCTACTTTCTGAAGAATTCATCTGTCTTAAATTCAGTTAGAATTTATGTATCATTTTATGAAGAAGCCCAGTTTACATTAAATAATTAAGTTTTTATTTAATAAATTCGGTAGAAGTTTATACAAAAATTTCAAAACATGAAAATTATAACCCCTCCCAAAATATTTACCAAAATGAAAAAGAGGTTAATACAGGTCTTGGGAGAAGTATATTCTGTTTAAAAGAGCCTTTCTAATTAAAAGCAAAGAAAAAACAATAGGCCATATTCTAGCTTTTCCTTCCCACTAAAAAATGTCTACTTCAAGAGCATTTGGAGAAGGGGCATGTCTACATGACCCTGAACTGAGTCCGATGTCAAAGGAGCTGAGAATTTGATGCAAGAGGCCTCACAGTGGGCTGTTCAGACCCTTGGTGAATGTCCCAAGCCAGATCTGAGAGAACACATCACCAGTGCTATCATTTTGGAGTCTATTCTCCAAACAGGGGTGTTTCACCCAACAAGGGTAGCACCAGATGCCAGCATCTAGTGGGTCTGGGGCTCCAGGGGCTCCAGAGACACCCATTCTTCCCTCCCCCACCTCAGTCCATGGGAAGTGTAGGGACCCACGGCACTCAGATTGACAGAAGACCCTCAACAAAACGCTCTGTGGTTCAGATGTTCTCTAAACCTTAGTGCGATACCAGCAGGTAAAGAATGTTTCTGCTCATTAATAACCGGTTTTGCTGAGGGCAAAATCAGTCAAATGATGATATGTACATTAAATAGAAGGAAAGGTCCTGCATGATAATGCTTTGCTATACTTTGGTACTGCGGCTTGCTAAACTGAAATTATGAAATTTTGTAAGATTATATATTAATATAAGTCAGAAGTAATCTCAAATTTTATAGTCTCAGCATTCATGCTGTTTTCCCACCAATGTTTTCCCGTATTCTGTAGCCACCTTAAAAAAAAAAAAAAAAAAAAAGCACTTCTGGGACGCCTGGGTGGCTCAGTTGGTTAAGCGGTTAAGCGTTTGACTTCAGCTCAAATCATAATCTCACAGTCTGGTCTGTGAATTGGAGCCCAGTGTTGGGCTCTGTGCTGACAGCTCAGAACCTGGAGCCTGTTTCAGATACTGTGTCTCCCTCTCTCTGCCCTTCCCCCACTCACATTGTCTCTCTCTCTCTCTCTCTCTCTCTCTCTCTCTCTCCCTCTCTTTCAAAAACAAACAAACAAACAAAAAAGCACTTCTGTCCTAGGAATGGATAATGCATCAAAATCCAGAGATAATGCACCAAAATCCAGCTGCAGCCATGGCCGTGTGGTTGGCTTTGGCTGCTAGTTGGCCATCAAGTGCACAAATATCTAGGGCTAAAATGAGAAGAGGTACCAAGAGATGGCCTGGGAGTCATGGCGCTACCAGTGAAACAGACACACCTCTCGCCCTGTTTACACAAAGGTAATTTTGGGGTCAGTATCCAGGATGTAAAAGGAACTGAAGACAAGCACAGCCAGAGAGGCTCCAGGCTCTGTCTGCTCCAGGACTGGGGTCAAGTGAACTGAATTTGTTTGCTGATTGGTCTGGGTTCATTCTCAACCCTGATGACAAATTCATTCTGATGACCGAGTTTCCCAAAATGACTGCAGATTAAACATTTCCCTCTGTCCTCAAATTCACTTTATATGTTGATGCTTGCTTTGGATTATTCATTTATGAATAATTAGAAACCTCTTGGTAGGAGGCTCTCAGAAGGCTGGAGCTGGCCGATAAGAAGCAAAAGAAAGAATATAGAATGAACAGGAGAAAAAACATAAAGTTTTTATGTAAAGGTGGAATTAATCACTTGAAAGCCAATCACAGCTGAAGACTTTAATTAAAGCACATACCGCTCACAAGATCAGTAAGACAAAACTTTCTAAGGATCAGCATTTCCTCTCATTAAAAAATTTAAGGCATGGGGTGCCTGGGTCAGTCGGTTAAGCACCTGACGTTAGGTCAGGTCATGATCTCACCACTTGTGAGTTCAAGCCCCGCATCGGGCTCTGTGCTGACACCTGGGAGCCTGGATCCTGCTTTAGATTCTGTGTCTCCCTCTCTCTCTGCCCCTACTTCTCCCTCTCTCTCTCACACAAATAAACATTAAAAAAATTTTTTTTTAAATGTAAAGCATACCCAGGTAGGTGGCCAGTGGATAACAGCCCACACAAATGATCAGTTATATCAGACTAATGACACAGCATTCATGGTGAGCAAATAATTGCAGTGCGAAGCAAACAGTAAAAAAAACCAAAACAGAATTTCTGAGTCAGAAGGGACTTCATCATCTAGTAATTAATTGTCTCATTTTTCACCTGAAGACACTAAAAACAGAGAGGTAAAGAGACTGCTCCAAGGGCACCCTGCCAGTCCTGGACCAGCCTGCCTTTCTCACTTCATTCCTTGCATTAAACTACGGAAAGCAGAACACCTGGACTTTAGTTCCAGTCCCGTCGCTAATGAAGCCCAACAGCTTGGAGCAAGCTCCCGATCCCCCTGTGTTTCGAGGTTCTGAACAATAAAACGGCCCCTGAGAGCCCTCCTGGCCCTCACATCCTAACGTCCTATAGGACAGCAAGATCAAATATGCCTCTCTGGGACTGTCAAAAAAGTACGGACGCAGAAATAGTCATGCATGCCTTACTTCTTGGTAACAGCCACAGCGCTTTGCAAACAAACCACTGCCAAAATTTAGCTGCACAGATATCATCGCAAAATGTTAGCACAGCTGAGGAATTTATTGATGGCAATTAATCTGCTGGCCCCATGGAAGCACTGGAAGGATTCACTGGGTCCCTGGCTTCTGTAACAGTGTGCTTGGGACTCAGGGCTTTCTGGTGGTCTCCAGCCCTTTCCTATGTCCCACTAGAGCTGTGTCTGAACGCAGTCGAGGGTGGCAAAGATTATTTTCTTTCCCAGTCTGGTCCCGTGCATGTGGCAACACAACCAATGACGGTGTTTGCTGCCCATACTCACCCCCTACATGGTCTGGGTAGAGAATTTTAAAAGAAACAGAGGCAGAAGGGTGCAGCGGGAGGAAGCAGGGCCCCAAGTGATGGTGGACAAAGCAGGACTCCTCTTGGAACCTAGCTGACTCGTTTTTTAAATGAGTGTGAACCGTATGATTTGGGGCTCCTGTTTAAAAATTTTGGACCCTTTCTATGAACCTCCTGATGCATTACATAGATTCTTCACAGAATAAGATATTTTGTGTTCCAGACATCAGTAAATGACATGGAGGAGGGAGAAAGCATGTTACTTGAAAGCAAATTGAAAATACACATTGCATAGATTTTATAGATGTGCCTGGTTTAGTCACTTCTCAATTTCCAAACAATTTGGAAAAAGTTGTCTAGATAACACAGAAGAAGTTATAACAACTATTAAGAATTTGCAAATTGGAATATATAATTTTAATTCTCGGGGCAGCTGGGTGGCTCAAGTCTGTTAAGCCTCCAACTTCAGCTCAGGTCATGATCTCATATTTCGTGAGTTCAAGCCCTGCGTTGGGCTCTGTGCTGACAGCTCAGAGCCTGGAGCCTGCTTCAGATTCTGTGTCTCCCTCTCTCTCTCCCCCTCCCCCACTTGTGCTTTCTTTCTCTCTCCCTCTCTCTCTCTGTCTCTCTCTCAAAAATAAAGATTAAAAAAATTTTTAATAAAAAAATTTTAATTCTCTAACACAAATGGCAAGGCCAGAATCTATATACATATTAACCATTTGCTTTCTCCTGAAGAGGTGATAAATGGTCAAGCATTATCACTGTTAAGGAGAAAATGATGATAAACAGATTCAGATGTAATGGTGTTAGGATCTACAAGTCTGGCATAGAAAATACTCTTAATAATGTGGAACATTTTTCATAAACTTCAAAATTAATGGACAGAAAGTGATTTTGAGAACTGCCAAATGAATAAGCAACAATTGCTCTAATTATCTCCCCAAACCTTGAATAGCTCCCAAATTTGCCCACACAGATATTATTCTGCACCTAAATATTCTACATTGAGAGCTTAAACATTACGATTTTCTTGCTATTAAAATCATTTTGAAATGGGTACTTCACCCACTCCTTTCCCAGATCCAGGGTGTGAGAAATACCTACTGTGCGACGAATATTTTTGTTATCTTTGGGCACACGACTGACACAAAAATGTCTTATTCAGATGCTAAGAATGCAGGAACGCAGGGGAAAGAAAATATAACAGCATGTTCAAGGAGTAAGATGACAGATTACTACAGATAGACAGAAAGCATAATCTCCAAACCTAAATGTCTTCCCTACTTTGGATACGGTGTGACAAAAACCACTGGATCGGATTCAAGGCTTGCGTTTTGGCATCTAAATAGACTCTAGGCAGGTAGGACCCCTGATGGAGCCCTTGGTTACCTTTTTCTTCCTCTGAAAGCTCTTCTATTGGTTCCAGTATGTGCGATGGGAATGCCTGTTCTATCGATGAGGAAAAATAAGAACAGTACAAACAGGACAACAGCAAAGTAAAATTAGTTTCCTTGCAAACAACTTTGAGACCCATATAGTTCCGCAGTATTTTAATCATGCCCCAAACAGCAGGATTCGCTGGGGGAAAATATATGGAGGCAGTCAGTTAAAGCTGGTCACTTTTTCATGATATCTTCTCTTTCCACGTCTTTTCCATCAAGTCCCCTCTCAGGAAATTATATTTTCAAATAATTACACCCAGTTTCTCACTCAGCAACCTCGTGCCTGATGTGATTCTTTTAAGGACACAACTGCAAAAGGTCTTCTTCACTTATCCACCCCCCCCCCCCAAATACTTTCCTTATAAGGTATTTTGATAGGGTGGCTAAAGAGAAAATTAATGAAGCGATTTCAGTTCCAAAAATAAAAATATTTGAAAATGCCCAAGGCTCTGGGATTCCCACTTGTCATTAGCCCCGGGGCCTTTAAGTGGGAGGACCGGGATGGTGGAGGACGGGTGGCCCGAGGGGCAGTGGGAGGACTAAGACCCTGTCCTTATACGCCTCTGTGTCCCCAAACCACGGTTCAACACCTGCTTCCACTCCGGGAAAGCCACCAGGGCAAGGCTGCGGACAGACTGCACGTGAAGGCAGGCTGTTCCCAATCCCACCCCAGAACAGGGCCCGGTGGGAGGGGGGGGTGCGGGGGGGGGGGTGCGGAGATGAGGCCTCCTGGTGACTGTGCACTAGGAAACCCATACGCAGCACAGATAAAGCTAAATGCCATCCCATCAATAGAGGGAAAGTTCCTTCCTGGGGAAGGTCAGGTTTGGGCGTCAGGCAGTCAGGTTTCAGACACGGGATAAAATGCAGAGATCTAGCTTAGGAAGTGCGTGCTTCGCTCGTCTTCAGCTTGGAGACTGCCACAGGGACCTCCCCAGGGAGCTCTCCACCTGCACCCACAGGGCCGAGGCCATTTCATTCCACCACCTGACCCCAGAGTGGGTGACCTTGAGGGTAGTAACTGCCAACAATTACTGAGAGCCCACCAGCTTGTCGGGCACAGATCTATGTGCTTTGCACAGATTCCCTAAGATTTAATACCCCCTACTCTGATGTTCTAGATTTAATTTGCTGAAGGGTACTTCTGGTACTCTGTTTTAGGCATCTACAAACATATGCACACATGTACAGGGACACACAAATAAATACATATATGTTATACTTAAGTATATATAAATAGGCTCTTATAGCTTATTCAGCAACCAAGTCAACCTATCTAACGTTGACTGGGAGAAATGCATTTTAAACTTCTGGAACTTCTGGAACACGGCCTAGCAAATAGTAGTCTAATTTTGAAACATGAACATGATCACACAAAGAAGCATTTAATTACATCCATGGACCACGGCTGCTGAACATTAGAAATGTGCTTTCGAATTTGTCATTCAGCAGCAAGATTTTAAAGTCATATATAAATAAAGAAAAAATCCTGTAATTATGTGTGGCGATGGATGTTAACTAGACCCTGTGGTGATCGTTTCACAATATATACAATTACCAAATCATTATGTTGTACACCTGATACGTGTTATAGATCAATTTTATCTCAGTAAAATATTAAAAAAATTAAAAGGTAAAGTTACACAAATAGACTATTTACTAGTTTGAACTGCTGAAAGTAGGGATTTTCAGGAGGAGAGCTAATTTCAATTTTTAAAGTCACATGGTATATATTTTATTATACTTTGTGAAAATGACAAAAATAAAGTTATGAGGAAAATCTCCCTAAAATCTCCCCAAACCATCATATGCATATTTATTATCATTGTATTACAGAGATCATCTTAGGACTTATTTCTCTGGAGTCAGGATAAATCTTCAAAACTGTGACCTTTGCTCCTGTGGGGCAGAGGACAGGGTTCTAGGGGAGGGAAGCCAGGCTCCTACAATAAAGCAAGTGAGGCCCACCAGACCCCAGCTCCCTAAACTAGCAGACTGATGTCCAAGTGTGAAGAGAAGGGCCTGCCATTCTTATGCCTTATAAGCCACAGGTCCAGCCTCCAAACGACCCAGTTCCTGCCCTGGTTTGAGATCTCCATCCAGGGTGAGAGCTGAAGTCTCTCCCCTGTGAACGCTCCAGAGGCTTCCAGAAAAATCGTTATGTCAGTCTCCTACCATAACCTCCAGAAGACAGACTCTTAGATCTCTATCCAGCCCTTTGGCACTTGTCGGCCGCACCCCAGAAGCTAACGTTTGGCCAGGGCTTGCTCACTGGCTCCTGTTCCAAAGGTCCTGCTTCACCTGATCCTCACCACAGCCCACCAAAGTAGCCAATACTACTCTCCCCATTTGTCAGGCAGGGAAACCCAAACCTACGGCTTCCTGAGTCAACTATGAATCCAGACTGTCTGCTTCCCTTCAAAGTCTAGGCTCTTGGCCATGAAGCCATGTGCCTTCCCACTGGCAATGGCTGCATCTGTCTCCCAGAGTCCTCTAAATGGCACGGTCTCCGTGAGCTCATCGTGTTCTTAACCCTTCCCTCATCCTCACCTGAACCATCTGCACCTGTACCTTTCCACCAATTCCCGGGAATGGCTGGTATGTCTGCCCCCTCTTGTTTCAAAACCTCAACCCCAATTCCTAGGTGAAGAATCTCCTGTAGACCACTACTCGAGCCCCAGCTGGTCTCTCCAGCTCTGATTCTTTGAATACACTCTGGTCAGGCTAAGCTTCCGCAAGCTTAGCCCTCCAAGTCTGGCCACACCCAGCCTCAAGAACATTCAGAAGCTACATAATGTCACAAGAACGGCCTGAACAGCTATAGTCTGGCACACGGCGCTTGCCATGAACAGTCTCAACCAACCTTACTTCCTTCAAATCTCTTCTGCATACTCTATGCTCAGCCAAATAATTCATCTGCACCATTAATTCACATCTAGTGCGTTCCTGTTACCTTTTGCTTCTATTTTTTGCTTTGTCTTGGCTGAAAGGAGTGGCCTACACCCCTGCCTCCTCTCTGGGACAGCCCACATCTTGTAACTGATCGCTCGATCCAGGAAAATTCTGAACTGCCCATCCCAGCTCTAAAGCCCCCGGTGAGATCTGACGAGGCCTCCACTGCAGCTGTATCTGGGTTCAACGTCCCCTTCCACCCACGTCTTCTCTCACGGGGGTTGTCCAAGAGCACTGCCCAATAACCTCCCACCTGCAGATCTCCAACCTAAGACAGTGAGTAATCACGACATTTCTCACAGTAAAGAACCTCATCAAGCTCTGAGATGGAAAAGGAAAGACTGAGACGTAATCGGCCTAAATAATGTTATGCAATACAGACTTACTCTCCCTGCCCCCTCCCCCACCCCTACCGTTGGGGACACTGCCATGGCCGGGGGTGGGGGGCAGGTCAGTGGGCCCCCGTACTAGCCTCCTCCTTGCTCCTGCCCATTGAGATGCTCACAAATCAGCTCAGATCCCAATCCAAAGACTGCAGGCCTCATGCCAGGTCTGGCTGGCATTTAAAACTAGCATTTTAATCCCAGCAGATGCCAACAAGGGGGCATGGCTGGTTCATGCAGTCCAGCTCCAATCAGGGCAAAGTCCATAAGGAACACAGTGCTTTGAAACTGATGGATTTGTCAGGACTCTTGAATTAACTCCAGACAGCTTACTTACTTACTTACATACTTACTATAGGGGTCCAAAATACTAAACATACTTACTATAGGGGTGCCAAAAATATTTATATTTTTTGTTTTAACAAAGAAAATGTAGACCTCAGACACTGTCACACAAAAGGCTAATGATAACAAAGTAACAAAAGACAGAAGAAGAAACTATAGCACGCTGTGAAAGTACAGAGAAGCAGTCGGCAATGCATTATAAAAATCAACCCTGAAAAAGAAGGCAAGACAGAGATTTTAGACCCAAGATAAAGAATATGAGTAGAGAGCAATTGCCAGGGGAAGTTTTCTTGTCTATTCAATATTAAAGCAAATTGACATAGATGCAACATACACTTTATCTCTTTTACTGGCCCAGAGGGAGAAAACCCGAGTGTTCTATAAACACTTGCCAATAATAACACCCACTAAGTAGGGAATTTATGCATCACATAGTGTGAACACATATGCTCAAGGGTATTGATCCTCCTGAAATGCCTGAAATGACCTTTGGAAAAAAAAAGTGAGGGGCAATAAACACTTCATGAGTCCATCAGTGAGCAAAGAGATAATTACAAAAGGCCACGATCATATGAACCACAACACTTCTGAAGACACAAAGTCTGATATGACTGACCATGGATTTAAGTCTAACTAAAATGCAATGAAGTAATCATTTACATTCCAGAAGCATTTGTAGATAGCAGAAAAAAGTTGATTCCTCTCCCATTTTAATTCAGTTAATACACAGGTGACCACAGGAAAACAATGTACTAAAAACATGCTTGCAAAGACTGTAAACACTTTAATAGTATAAAAATAAAATACGGCTACAAAAATTCACCCTATCTATTGGATCATGTGATTAACAATTATCATCCTTGTGCCCCTGGTCCAAGAATGGACTCCTGGCAGTGATTTCCACCAGTGGTTCCTACTTTTCCCTTTGGTTTCTGTCACATGTCTTTTCTAGATTTTTCCAACCAATCGCTGAAACTGTTTGTTTAAAAAAGGTGATTTGCTGCCACACTGAAAGTTACAAAAACAGTCACACATGCCCTGTGGCACATGCTGGTTGGCTGGTCTAGTAGAAAATCACCTTCTTACCCAACACCTACTACTTTCCGCCCGAAATCACACATAATCAAAGTACTACTCAAAGTTAAAAATCTCTGCTTGTGAGTCCAGCAACATATACAGGTTTTACTTTATGCCTTTAGTAGGTATATTCACAGTTTACGATAATATTACATATGAAGGCTGTAGTTTTATTAACTGTTTTGCATTTGCTAAAACGTCTTCTGTTTTGTTTTGCATAATTACCCTCACAGAAGCACTTTTAGTTAATAAGTTCTCTGACTCAGGGCAGAAACTGCACATAAAATGCTGAGACTTGGCTGAAACTTACCGTGTGCCATTGTTAGACTTGGTTTAGCATCCAAAGTCTGTGGGGCTGAGGCAGTCACTGAAACAGCACAAAGAGAGAAAGCTCACAGGCTCCCGTAACAAAAGCATAAGCATCTCAACTTGATAATCAAGCACTCCTCCAATAAGTCAAGATATATACAGATCCTAAGGGACAAATGTTTCAGGTGACAGTCACCAGCTAACCTAAACCAATTCTCTGTAACAGCTTTATTGAAATGCGGTTTGCCCTTTGAAAATACAGAATTCAGTGGTGTTTAGTGAACTCAGAGCTGTACAACCATAACCACTACTAATGTTAGAACATTTTCATCACACGCGCCCAAACATCCATTAGCCACGACTCCCCATTTCTTCCTACCCACGGTCCCTGACAAGCACTGATCTACTTTCTGTCTCTGTGGATTTGCCTCATTTTGGGGCATTTCATATAAAATGGACTCAAACATTGGGGTCCTGTGTAAATGGCTTCTTTCACTTAACACCACATTTTCAAAGTTCATCTGTGTTGCACATCGCATGTTAGCATCAGCCAATTCCACTGTATGGACTGACCACATTTTATATATCTATTCATTAGATGACGGGTATTTGGGTGTTTCTACTTTCTGGCTGTTGTGAATAATGCTGATATGAACGTTCATGTACAATAAATCAATTTTAAAAATCCAATCACTGGGCTGGAACACATTGTGAGAAGGCATTAACTCAGTCAAAGCCTTTAGAGAGAAGTCTGATTCAAGGAAGACTAAATGCTTTCTACTTTTAAAATATCGTCAGAAAATTAGATTCCACAGCCTCCCTTCCAATATTTGACAATTCTTACCTGAGGTTCCTCTCTGGACTATGTATTTGTCTATCAGTTTTCTCTTCCACTAGCTTATTACGATAAATCTTTAATTCTAATCCTACTCTGAAAAATACTGGCCACAAGCCTTAGCTTCCTCCATGGGCATACATTTTTGTCTTTACAACGGCCACTGGTGAAAGTGTTCAACTCCTAGCTGTGTGTAAATGACACACACAGACCCTAGAAACAAGACCCTGAAAGCCATTTGCAACTTTCATAATCTAGATCAAGGTTTGCAAAAGTAAAACCCATGGAACATACTAGTCCACCATCTGTCTTTGTAAATAAAGTTTTAGTGGAACAAAAGATTGTTCCAGTACTGTGCCAAGTACAAAGTATGAACAATAACAATTTAATGCCTTTTAACCTTGTCATCCTTCTACAAAATGCATTTTTTCCATAAGATGTAAGCCCAGCTTTTACCATCCCCTCAACCCCACTCTTGGCACGAACCTGCCCTTCCCTCCTCAGCACTTCTCACCCTCTTCTGCTTGCAGAAGTAACATCGAGAGGCCTCCAGAAGCATTTGAGAAGACTGAGCGGTGAAAACCATTAGCATTTCCCAGTCAATTGTGCCAAATTCCCAAACATGCTCATCACTACTGTCCTGGGCCCATATGAATGGTACCGTCACTCAGCGCCTAGCCTCAGCCTGAACCCTTCCCTGGTATTCTGATCCCTGTTTGCACACACGTCCTCTCTTGTCCAGGATCACCCTTACTTCCTCCATCCTTACGCTTTCCTGAATGGACTAAAAGAATAATAAGAATATTTCAACTGTTTAACTATTATTAGGAAAACAATCTTTCCGTTTCTAAACTCTTCAGATTATGTCTTTGTGGATTATAGCCAAACCCTGATGGTTTTGCCGAGCCCTCCTCAAGTGAGTGACTGACGGAACACCAGGTCAAAGCCTGCAGCACTGACCCTCAGCGATGCCAAAATGTGGTGGCCACCCCACACAGTCACATTGTAAACCCACAAGTACAAGCATGGGAGGGACACAGAGAACAGACCTGACAAATAATAGGTTAGGTATGGCTAACCAAAAATCACCACAAAATTACATAGATATTTACAGTCTTGTCTTGGGTTTTAGAACTAGGTCAAAGCCAGGAATCAAAATAGATTATTATATACTTTGCAAACACACTGGTTTTCAAAGAAGAGTCTCTAAAAATAATAAGTCATGTATTGGTTTAGCACTATTAAAGTATCTTTTGAACCCTGAGGCTATTATAGAAACTTACTAGATACAGCTGGGGCAGTTGGCTTAGATTCGAATGTTTGCCAGGTTAAAGGATTCCCTGAAATAAAAAAGTTAATTAATTAATAACAAAAATCACAAGCTATGGGTCATATTTTGCCAGCCCTTATACTAATCTTTTCCCTCAGGAAAAAAAAAATTTACCAACATATAGTCACTCATCCAACAGAGTAAAGGTGTTTAACATAAATCCTTATAAAACTTTTTCCTAAAATTATGGTCAGTCAAATATTTATGCTAAGTAATTATACAGGTATTGCTCACTACCTGGACTCTCACCGTTTGAAGAGAAGTTATAGGGGACAATAGCCCTTCTCAAAGCTTTATCTCAAAACAAGAGGGAACCAAGTATGTAGGTCAATGAACCCCCAGGACCCCCAGATTCAAGGAGGAAATGTAGCTCATGCACCCATTACCAATCCCCAACCTGTGCTCCTCAAGCAGACAAGTACCCCTTTAACAACCTGAGACAAGCAGGACCTTGGATTATTTGAAAGGGGTCCAGACAAAGGTAAATTTTACGCTTTATCAGGAAACCCTGCACTTCTGGCTCCAGCATCCCTTCTAGACTCGCTCCCGAATGAGACGGGGATTGTCTGTGCCCCAACTGTGCCTAGAATAAATCTTTAATCTCCAACTGCCATGGCTGAGAATGACACAGGAAGCCTCTCCAGTACTTTAGAGAAACTGAGGTTAGGGTCATTAACAATAGTTGTTGCCAGTGTTTAACAGGTGCACTTTATGTATGCTCTCCCATGTAATCCTCATAACAAGACTATGATGTAGCTAACTCTTCATACTCCAACTTTAGAGCTGAGGAAACTGAGGCAGAGACTCACAGAGCCGCACAATGCCGGAGATGGGCGCCGAGCCCAGTCTGTCTCTAGACCTTTTGCTTTTAACTGTAAATTCACCTTATGGCACATCAGTCCAGAGGTATGGTTACTAAGGATGCATTTTGTGCATAACAGTATTCTGATAAAAAGTATATAAGGCCATTCAACAACAGTCTAGGTATTTAAAATTCTTCAACTTTCTGGATCTCAGTAACAGATCGCTAAAATTAAAGTCACCACAGGAATGTCATCTTAGTGCCTGTCAACCATCGGGACCCCACATTCTTCTGATGACTGGTGCACGGTTAGGGAGGCCTGCCTTGCCTCCAACACTGGGATCCTGGTCCACTCACCTTTGGGTTCACTGACACTGTTTAATGGTCTACTGGTAAACTCTTTAATCTGCAAAGAAAAACAGTTTTCTAACGATTCATGTTTGAAACCGGATAGGGACATGCTAGATAATGGACAAGATAACTGTACTTAGCAAATTAACTTTTTTCATGAAATCCCCCAAAGACAGGGGACAAATGGACTTTAGAGACATGAAGGCAAAAGTTTAATAGAAGCAGCATTTGGATTGGGCTTCTTCTCAAAGTAATCACGAAGAGAAATTCTTCTCTTCAAATTTATTCTAAATTCCAGTTGAATAAATCTGCTTGCTCTTTACAGGTTTTTAAAAATACCTTGAAAAAACTACTGGATGTGCTTTTACAAACAACCATATGGAAGAAAATATCCTACGTCCTTTATCTTATCCAACTTACAAATGCTCTAAAATAAAACAAAATGTTCTTAGATAAATTGCGCTACTTAAGGAAAAACAGTGCCAATATATAGCCCCAAATACCTGTTGTCTCTGCGTGATAATCAGTTCATTCTGTTCCTGGAGTCTCTGCCCTAGATCTTCTATCCTTTTCTTGTAGAAAACATTACTTGCATTTAGATCGTCTATCATGGAGGTTCGAAGTTTCTCTATATGTGACAAGAGCTGGAAAAAAAAAAAAATCAAGGCATCGGTCTGCAAACTGTATGTGAAATGTCTCCATTCTGCGGTTTGTATGTATACACCCTGTGGCTCTTTGCTGGCCTTAGGTTATCTGTGCACATCAAGTCACTGACTCCATCTTTGGGTACTGTATACCATGGCCTTGGCTGTATGAGGGCTTCATCTCTGTTCCTGGGGAGCTTGTGACCCACGACACACAACACTGATAGCATGAACAGCTGTGTGCACCTGAGCACACCGCATGCAATACCACAGGAATGAGCACTGATAAAGGGTCAGGGCCCCCCCCACTCCACCCCACAGAGTGGTTGCAACCCAATGCGGTCCTGAACCCTCAGGCGTCCACATGTGCCTGGGGTGGAGAGTCCACCTTAATTATTCATATGTCCAATGATCAAGTACCATCTCAGGCCCTTGGCAGGTTCCCAATAAATATTCGCTGAGAAAAGGAAGGTGGAAGGAGGGAGGAGCGTGGGAGGGACACAGAGAACAGAAAGATACAAAGATTCATAAACAGATTCATCTTCAGAGATTTCATTTCAGGAAATGGAATCATATACTAGACATAAAAACCTTCAGGAAGAATTTGCTTTCAATAATTTAGGGAAAGATTATTAAAGCAATTTCACTACTCATTAAACAGAGGGGAAAAACACATGGGTCCTTGGAGCTAAGGACATTCCAAGCCTACACCCTGGAAATGGAGAAGGTTGTGTAGGCCAAAGAAAGGGGGCCGGTGAGCGTGCCTAGGAGAAATACAAAGAGCGTCTAAAGCAGCATTTCCCAACTTGCTTGGCTTTTTAAATCAGGGGTTGAGGGTGGGATGAATAGACAGAGCACAGAGAATTTTTAGGGCAGTGAAACCATTCTGTATGATGCTATAACAGTGGCTACATGTCATTTGACACTTGTCAAAATCTATAGAAATAGGAAGTGCAATACCAGGAGTAAACCCTAATGTGAACTATGGACTTCGGGTAACAATGATGTGTTAATGTAGGCCCAGCAATTCCAACACAGGTACCACCGTGGTGCAGGATGTTGATAATGGGGGAGGCTGTGCGTATAGAGGGGGGAAGGGGTATTTGGGAACGTTCTGTGCTTTCTGCTCAGTGTTGCTGTGAACTTAAAACTGCTCTAAAAAAATCTATTTACATTTAAAACAACAGCAACAAGTTAATGCTCTCTCTCAATACATTGCATGGTCTTCCCACTGGAGTGCTCTGTGCCCAGAGAAGGTGAGACAAGCACTGGGTTGAACCAAGTGGAAAAGGTTTCCTGAGTAAGGATGAAGAAGAACCTTTCGTGTCCTAGCAGATGCCAAGAACCTCCCCCAGGAGAACACTGCCAACAACCTTCCCCACATTTTCTACAGACCATGAGGAGAGTGCCCCAAAGCAGTCTGGGAAATGCTGAGCTGGAAAATAGAAGGAAAAGCCAGTGAAAATGTCCAGGGGTCTGGGTAGGAGTTTCTGATCAACAACATGTAGAGTCCGTCCAGACTCCCAGAAGATGGAGACACAGGACAAGCTAAGGGTTGGCAACATTTTGATATCGGAATTGAGAATGGACTAGAAAAGCCCAGAAAAGAGTCTGCTGAGAGAACAGTCTAAGCAAGGGACAGCCACAGATTATTTCAGAAAGTTGGAGCTCTTGAGCCCATTTCTTGTGGCCTCCTACCATTCCAAGCACTATGCTCCTTTCTCTACCAGAACACAGTACTCTGTCCTCCTTTCCTTTTGTTATGTGACCACCATACAAACTCCCAAGCTCTACAGTCTTCTGTCGGGTCAAAAGCGCATGCCATCGTTTATCTGTGACTCCCTTTGAACTCCTACCAATGTTATTTAAAAAAAAAAAACAAAGAGCTGCCAAGAGGCCTAGGTAAAGCAATAAAAAGTTGGCAATCACAACTTCCCTTAAACAGAGAAATACAATATGTGCATTGTAGGAACAGTAGGCAGCAATCATGTGGAATAATTAATAGTTAGGTCTCAGGCAAAGATTACTAAACCTGATTGAATTCTCCCCTCTGTTAGGGTTTAAGAGAAGTTAAGGAAGGAGAAAAGCAGCTTCTGAACAGGCAAAACCAACAGACAATGGAGCAGCGTAGCCTAGCGGCAACACAGACTCTCCACACTCCCAATACTTGGGGCAGCTCAGCCGACTCGGAACCAGGGAAGGCCTCTCCTCCCTCCACCAAACCACCAACAGTCCATCTTTCCATCACGCCTCGCAGTGGCCAAGAGTACAACTCTGCAACCTGCACTCTATTCTGGCCGGAGGGCCACCGGAACTCCTACAACGGTCTGGAGCACAGGAGGCTTTAAAGGAGCAAGGACTAAACACCATCCGCATTTGAAAGGAGGCCTGAATTCTGTCCCTAGATACCAACGCTGTAAGACGTCCTGAAGGACAAGAGTTGAACCTCAAATCATAAGAGCAGTTGTTCAAACCATGGATCCAAAACAGAAACCATCCTAGACTAAATCAGAATCTCACTGAGTGGAGCTGGGCAAGAGTATTTTGGGAAAGAGCCTCTGGTCATGCTGAAGTGCATCCTGGTTAGGAACTACTACCTTAGAGCATCTTGAAGGGAAGCTAGAACATTCTCCCAGAAAAGCAACCGCTCTAAGTTGTCACTGCCTCTTCTCTCAAGCTGACTCAGTGCCTGAAGCATGACAGGTGAGCAGGGCAACAAGGTAGACCAGCATGGCCTTGAGTTTAAGGGGGCCCGGGTTCATACCAGGGGCCTGTGCTCATACCAACAGATGACTCTTTCAACCCTGCTCTTCTGACCCCTCCAATCAGCATTCCTCCATCCATAACAAGGTTGAATGATCTCCTTGTTGGCCAACTAGCAACCTTCCACATTCATTCGGCAAATATTTAATGAATGCCAATCACACTTTAGGTTAGTCAACGTTGGGAATACAACAGAGAACCAGATAGGCAGAGTCCCTCCCTCGCAGGGCTAGTGATCCGATCAGAGACAGTAAACAAGTGAATAAATAATCTAACTATGTGAAACAGCAATCAGAGTTACACTTATGACATGATGGGAACCGTAAGGGAGGAGGCTACCTACTTAGATGGTGTCAGATGACTTGTAAGCTAAGGCAAGAGGGGGGCTGAATTCTAAATGGCCCTCAAGTTTGTACCCCCAGACTACACACCCTGCGTAAAACCTTTCTCTTGGTAGAGTTATGAACTGAATGTTTGTGTCCGCCCCTCCATTCATGTGTCGAAGCCCTAATCCCCCACGTGATGTATTAGGAGGTGGGGCCTTTGGGAGGTGATTAGGTTTGGATGAATTAGGGTAGGGTCCTCATGATGGGATTAGTGCTCTTAAAAGAAACCAGAGAGCTATCTCTTGCTCTCTCCCTGCCCCATGAAGACACAGTGACAAGGCATCTGCAACAGGGCTCTTACCAGGAACTGAGCCGGCCCCCTGACTGTGCAACTTCTCAGCCTCCAGAACAGTGAGAAATAAACGTCCCTTGTTTAAAGCCACCCAGTCTATGGTATTTTGTTATAGCAGCAAGAGCAGACTCGAAGACATGAGCTGGTTAGAGTCTGAGATGTGCTTCTAACCAACACAAGACAGCAAACGTGAAGAGACTTAGCAGATACATTTAAAGCCCCCAGTCTGGGGCGCCTGGGTGGCTCAGCAGGTTAAGCGTCCGACTTCGGGTCAGGTCATGATCTCATGCATGGCTCATTAGTTTGAGCCCCACGTTGGGCTCTATGCTCACAGCTCAGAGCCTGGAGCTTGCTTTGGATTCTGTGTCTCCCTCTCTCTCTGCCCCTCCTCTGCTCAGGCTCTCTCTGTCTCTCTCTCAAAAATAAACATTAAAAAAAAATTTTTTTTTTAAGTCCCTTATCTGCTGACTCTGAGTTAATGCAAAGGGAGATTACCCTGCACGGGCCTTAGTCAGGCGAGCACCTCTCTCCTGCTGGCCTTGAAAAAGTCGACAGCTGGGTAGTGAGCTGTGGAACTAAGGGTCCTGATCCTACTGTTAACCCTAAGGAGCTGCATATTGCCAATAACCTGAACGGGCCTGGAATGACCCTGAGCCCCAGATGAGAAAGCAGCCAAGCCCACGTCCCAAATGCATCTGTGAGACTCCGAGCACAGGACACCACCAGGCCTGTGCTCACGGACACTTGGAGAAGATGAATTGCTGGTAATTTGCTACGAGGCACAGAACACTAATACAGAGGGGAAGGACAGCCATGTGAAGAGCAAATGGAAGGATGTCCCGGCAGCAAAGACCTTGTGTGAAGAGAAAAAGGCTGGCACGTTCTACAAGTGTCCCGAAGGCGATTGTGGTCAGAAAGTGTAGGTTCGGAGAGAGGATCCGGGATGAGGTGGCAGGTGGTGGCCAGCAGCCAGATGGTCTTGTCTGCTCCTTGGAGAGCAAACTGGGAAAAGGGAAGGTTGGAACTGGGAGACCAGTTACAGGGTCCTTTTCGAAATGGCGGGGGCTCGGTGGAGGGTAGGAGCAATGGAAATGGACAGAAGAACGTGGATATGAGACACGCGGCAGGCCCTGCTGATACCCCCGCGCTGGGTGCTGAGGGAGACATGGCTCAAGGCGTGCTCCTGACTGCTCAGACCAGGATGCCACCGAACAACAGAAAACCACATCTGGGGACGAGCCCGAGCACCTCATCTGAGACATATGACACCTGGGAAGCCCGAGGAGATACCAAGTACAAAGCTGGCTATCTCATCTGGAGCTCAGAGGGTAGTTTAGGCTGGAGAAATCAACATGGGCTTTACACCTACACGCAGCCACGACCTCACTTTAACAAACTCTCTGCTCAATCCCTAGAGCCCCAGAACTATGAGAAATAAATATCTGTTGTTTGTAAGCCACCCGGTCTACTGTATTTTGTTATAGCAGCCAAACCGACTAAGACACAGCAGACACAGGGCTACAACGTACATATGAAGTGAAAAGATAGATCCAAGTTTTCCTGTCTCAAATAAAAGTACTTTAGATTTTCTGCACCAGTGCAATAATGCTTAAATTTGGGATGTACTCAGTTGAAAGGCAGTATTATAATCAAGCTGTTTTCACTAAAATGGAAGAATTGTTCACATTAAATTATCTTTATTTTTTTCTTAATTTTTTTAATATTTACTTATTTTTGAGACAGAGAGAGACAGAGCATGAACAGGGGAGGGGCAGAGAGAGAGGGAGACACAGAATCCGAAACGGGCTCCAGGCTCTGAGCTGTCAGCACAGAGCCCAACGCAGGGCTTGAACTCACGGACCGTGAGATCATGACCTGAGCCGAAGTCGGACACTCAACCGACTGAGCCACCCAGGAGCCCCAAATTAAATTATCTTTAATAAAATTAAAGATTATTTAGACTACTGACGTGCAATGTGAAAAAATCAGAAACGATGGGTTCAGCAATAAAGGGATGATTAATAATAACTTACGATACATCTACAAGATCATTCTATAGCCATTAAAAAAATTATGATTTTGAAGAATATGTTTAAAAACACGAGAATACTGGGGAGCCTGGGTGGCTCAGTTGGTTGAGACTTCGGCTCAGGTCATGATTTTATGGTTCATGGGTTTGAGCCCTGCATCAGGCTCTGTGCTGACAGTGCAGAGCCTGGAGCCTGTTTCAGACTCTGTGTCTCCCTCTCTCTACCCCTCCTCTGCTGGTTCTCTGTCTCTCTTTCTCTCTCAAAAGCAAATAAACAATTAAAACACATACACACACACACACAAGAATGTTAAAAAAACAACAAATCCCCAAAAAACCAGAAGTTTACAATCTATTAAGTGAGAAGCGTACACAGTGATAAAGCATGATTCAAAATTTGTAAGACCCTAAGTATGGGTTTCAAAACATACAGAAATGCTACATTTATGGCACAGAAAACAGACCAAAAGAAGTTACAACAAAGTAGTTAGCAGTGGTTATCATTGGTGTAGAAATTATAATTTTCATTTCTGTCACACATTTCTCCATAAAATTTGTTAAGCAGATAAACACTACCTTCGCCATAGAGAAAAAACATATATTCTTTTAAAAAATGACCCACCGACAGACCCTGGCTTCTTAGTCTTACCCGACCCTTCTCTTTCTTGTGTTCTTGGTGAAGAGCTTGAACTCGGGCGGTCCACTTGCTTTCCTACGACACAGTAAAACAACAGTAATTTATGTGCAATAAAATTGACTCAAAATGGAAGCTTCCTTTGTAGTGAGTACCTCTGGAACCCAACTACCTACTTGGTAAAATTTTAGCAAGCATTTTTTAGATTATAGACGTTCAAAAGTGTCTAAATACATTTGCACATGGTTATCATCTTAAACTCTAAGGCAGGGGTCAGCAAACATTTTCTCTTAAGGGACTAATAGTAAATATTTTAGGCTCTGGGGCCAAAGGAGTCAGTCACCACTACCAGCAGTAGGAGAACATCCACTAGATAATACATAAATGGTGGGCATGGCTGTGTTCCAATAAAATTTTGTTTTCAAAAATAGGTGCTAGTTTGGCAGTCGAAGGAGCTAAAAGGAAACACCAGGGTTTCTTTTCTTTTTTTAATGTTTATTTATCTTTAAGAGAGAGAGAGTGCAAGATGGGGAGGGGCAGAGAAAGTAGGAGGGAGACAGAGAATCCGAAGTTGGCTCTGTGCTATCAGCACAAAGCCCAATGCGGGGCTTGAACCCACGAACTGTGAGATCGTGACCTGAGCCAAAGTCAGGTACTCAACTGACTGAGTCTCCCAGGTGCCCCAAGAAACACCAAGGCTTCTGAGGCCTTGGGTTCTGACCTGACAACACAGCTCACAGGAAGGAAACAAAATAATTTTAGGTGGGACTTTGGGATTCATAATTAGGTCCTTCAATTCCTGAGCCCAGCTCACAGGGAGCAACTGTCAACAGTTCAATACAAGACACAATTCGCAGTTCCCTACCACATGCCAGGGGCCTCACTGGGCTGTCGTGGCCGGCTGGGCGAGGACTGAGGGACACACTCTGCCTTGAATAGGAGGAAAGTGGACCTAACAATAGACAGCCCCCCCATAAGGTGCATGTGAGCGAACTTCTCAGGACCTCTGCTTGAGGGAACTACCCAAATGCAATAGCCCAGAGGTCCAGGAGAACTCTCTAGAAGAGGTGCTGCCCCAGCTGAAGAATTAAGCCGCAGGTCCTGAAAACTGAGAGGTGTGTGACAAAGAAAGCCACAAGGGCAAAAGCAGAACCACAGAATGCTGTCTCCTGGGACCCATGAGCTGTTTGGTGCAGCTGGGAGCGTTGAGGTAAAGCCGAGAACAGTGCGGGATACCACAGGGTCCAGATCCTCAGGGACTCTGGCTGCTGGTTAAGGATTCCAGACTTGGCTCTGTGAAGAATGGGGAGCCGTGGGAAGATAAGACAGCACAGTGACGTGACCGGCCTGGCTGCACGGTGGAAGGGCAATGGCCAGGGAGAGAGGCAAGATGTGAGCAGCAACGTAAGAAACAGTGGGAGTGGTCTGTATTACAAAAATACACTTACTTTTTAAAATGATACGTATATATTTTTAAATATAATTTATTGTCAAGTTGGCTAACACACGGTGTGTATGGTGTGCTCCTGGTTGGGGAAGTAGATTCCCGGGGTTCATCGCTTACATACAACAGCCAGTGCTCATCCCAACCAGTGCTCTCCTCAATGCCCATCACCCATTTTCTCCTCTCTCCCATCAACCCTCAGTTTGTTCTCTATATTTAACAGTCTCTTATGGTTTGCCTCCCTCTCTGTTTGTAACTATTTTTTCCCCTTCCCTTCCCCTATGGTCTTCTGTTAAGTTTCTCAAGTTCCACACATGAGTGAAAACATATATCTGTCTTTCTCTGACTGACTGATTTCACTTAGCATAATGCCCTCCACTTATATCCATGTTGCTGCCAATGGCCAGATTTCATTCTTTATCATTGCCAAGTAGTATTCCATTGTATATATAAACCACATCTTCTCTATCCATTCATCAGTTGATGGACATTTGGGCTCTTTCCATAATTTGGCTATTGTTGAAAGTGCTGCTATAAACATTGGGGTACACGAGCCCCTATGCATCAGCACTCCTGTATCCTTTGGATAAATTCCTAGTAGTGCTATTGCTGGGTCGTAGGGCAGTTCTATTTTTAATTTTTTGAGGAACCTCCACACTGTTTTCCAGAGCAGCTGCACCAGTTTGCGTTCCCACCGACAATGCAAGAGGGTTCCGTTTCTCCACATCCTCACCAGCATCTGGTGTTTCCTGAGTTGTTAATTTTAGCCACTCTGACTGGTATGAGGTGGTATCTCAGTGTGGTTTTGATTTGTATTTCCCTGATGATAAGTGATGTTTAGCATCTTTTCATGTGTCTGTTGCCATCTGGATGTCTTCTTTGGAAAAGTGTCTATTCACGTCTTTTGCCCATTTCTTCACTGGATTCTTTGTTTGTCGGGTGTTGAGTTTGGTAAGTTCTTTATAGTTTTTGGATACTAATCCTTTATCCAATATGTCGTTTGCAAATATTTTTTTCAACAAAATCCTAAATTCATAAACTTTAATCTCCATTTGTTTCCTGGTAAAAAGCAATGTTCCCCTAAACCAGGAGGGTGAAAATTGCCAGAATGACAACTGCGCTGATTATGGACGCCACTTTCCACATGACTGTAATTAGGTTTCATAAATGAAGAAGACCATCAGTATAGCAATGCAGCCAGATATTTCAGCTCTAAAAATAAAGTTAGTGCTTCATTATGCCTTTCTAGGCCTTTTGACAGCAGGGACCTACCTCTGAAATACGAAAAATAAACTCTAAGGTAATCCCACACAATTCAAGTTGATACTGTGTTAGCCAAAAATGAAATAGTTTTGCCAACTAGTCTATATCTGCATCTGTTGGTCAATCAACAAGCATCTAATGAACGGCTATGATTAATTATATGTGTATTAGGAGACAAGAAGAAAAGAACTAGCTTCATGGTCACGGGAAGAGACAAACCCTTTTTTTGTAGGAAATGCTTGTAAACTGCTTCAGGAAGAAAAATCAGGCCCCGGCTGCAGTTACTGGCCACTGGCACATACCTGACTATCAAGAAGTTGCATCACATTCTGGAAATCCTGGGGATACTGAGGACGTTCTTCTTTAAACTCATGTGCGTCTTTTAATGTGCCAATATTGGACTTGATCTGCATGTTGGACTTCTGGATTTCTGACAATTGCTATGAAAGAAAATAAATGCAAACTCACTGGTGCAGATATTTATACTTTTAAAAGACTGAACACAAATAAAATTGGGGAACATGTAGCCACTTTTATTTTCATTTAATTTTTTTTAATGTTTATTATTTTTTTTCAGACAGAGAGAGAGAGAGAGAGAGAGAGCAGGGGCAGAGGAGGGGCAGAGAGAGGGAGACACAGAATCTGAAGCAGGCTCCAGACTCCACATTGTCAGCACAGAGCCTGACGTGGGGGTCTAACTCACAAACTGTGAGATCGTGACCTGAGCCGAAGTCGGATGCTTAACTGACTGAGCCACCCAGGCGCCCCAACATGTAGCCACGTTTAAATCCGACTATCCTTACTAGATGCTTGTTGTGCTTTCTCCTTCTCCCACCTACTGGTTTTCCGGTTTTCTTTCTGCTGCTTTCCAGTTTTTCCAACAGCATACGTACAGGGTGATTGCAACAGAAAGGACAACCTAACTTTCTAATCTTATACAATGGGTCTTAAAATTTCTGATGGGCACACAACAGTGTCCAGGAACAGAGGAACTGAGTGCAGCTGGTTCTTATGATTATTTATTTTTATTTTTTTACTTATTTGTATTCCTAATATAAATACAATTTTTAATGTTTATTTATTTACTTATTTATTTATTTTGAGAGAGGCGGTGAAGGCAGGGGGGCATGTGCAGGGGAGAGGTAGAGAGAGAGAGGGAGATGGAGAATCCCAAGCAGGCTCCACCCTGTCAGCATGGAGCCCGATGCGGGGCTCGAACTCATGCACTGTGAGATCATAACCTGAGCCGAAACCAAGAGTCAGATGCCTGACTGACTGAGCCAGCCAGGTGCCCAGGTTCTCATGACAATTGAGTGGTGAGGCCACCATCATCGTGCAACTGTATCCGTGAACCCATTAGGGACAACATGTTTTAATTTTACCTATTGCTTGTTATGTTATTCCTAAAGTTAGCAGCGGTAAAAAACCCTCAGAAAAATCACAGAAGGTAATACGTTAACTGAAGAAACAAAAGGGTGGGGAGCATCGCTCCCCTGCTTAAATCTGGGCTGAACACAGCAACTTCTTTTCAAAGAGTACAGTGTGAAATTGGTGGAGGCTGACTTCTCAGCAGAGAAACTTGACCGACACAACCTGAGCCGGGTGATCAAGGTCAACACCAACAACCATTAATCATGAAGAGAGTATTACCCTTCAGATGATGTGATGAAAACTGTAACTTTATCAGTGAGGGTTTCATCCCCCATACCCATAAGCCCAGTCTAACCAAGAGAAGACTCCTGGGTGAATTCCAGTAGAGGGGCGTCCTACTGACAAGTAAGGTACTCCTCAAAATTGTCCAGGTCACTGAAAACAAGTCAGAGAAACTGTCTCAGACAAGCTAAGGAGGTGTGACAACTAAATATCATGTGGTATCCTGGAGAGGACCCTGGAGCAGAAAAGTGACATTAGGTAAAAGCTAAAGAAGTGGAACCACAGTATGGAGTTTAATTAATACTAATATATCAGTATTGGCTCATCAACCGTAACAAATGTACCAGACTAAGTTGTCAGTAAGATGGAAAACTGTACAGGGTAGGAGAGGGGGGTGTTACATGAAATTTTCTGTACTGGATGCTCAATTTTTCTGTAAGCTTAACTATTCTAAAAAAATGAAGTCTATTATAATTAATAATTTTAGGGGCACTTGGATGGCTCAGTCAGTTAAGCATCCATCTCCTGGTTTCCACTCAGTTCATGATCTCTCAGTTCATGAGTTTGAGCCCTGCGTTGGGCTCTGGGCTGGCAGCACGGAGCCCGCTTGGGATTCTCTCTCTCTGCCCCTCCCCCACTCATGCTGTTTCTGTCCCTCTCAAAATACATAAATAAACTTAAAAAATAATAATAATTTTAAAAACCATCTATAGCTAAAAATGGGTAAACAACCCACATGTTGTCAACTGATGAACAGACAAATGAAATACGATATTCATGGTTGTTGGCAAGGATGTGGAGAAAGAGGATCTCTTTTGCATTGTTGGTGGGAATGCAAGCTGGTGCAGCCACTCTGGAAAACAGTATGGAGGTTCCTCAAAAAACCAAAAATAGAACTCCCCTAGGACCCAGCAATTGCACTACTAGGCATCTATCCATGGGATACAGGTGTGCTGTTTCGAAGGGACACATGCACCCCCATGTTTATAGCAGCACTATCAACAATAGTCAAAGTATGGAAAGAGCCCAAATGTCCATCGATGGATGAATGGATAAAGATAATGTGGTATATATATATACATACATATATATATATGTATATATATATATGTATGTATATATATACACACACATACATACATAATGGAGTATTACTCAGCAATCAAAAAGAATGAAATCTTGCCATCTGCAACTACGTGGATGGAACTGGAGGGTATTATGCTAAGTGAAATTAGTCAGTCAGAGAAAGACAAAAATCATAGGACTTCACTCATATGAGGACTTTAAGAGACAAAACAGATGAACATAAAGGAAGGCAAACAAAAATAATATAAAAACAGGGAGGGGGACAAAACAGAAGAGACTCATAAATATGGAGAACAAACTGAGGGTTGCTGGAGGGGTTGTAGGAGGGGGGATGGGTTAAATGGGTAAGGGGCATTAAGGAATCTACTGAAATCATTGCTTCACTATATACTAACTATTTTGGACGCAAATTTTAAAAAATAAAAAATAAAGTTAAATTAAAAAACAATCTGAAACTCTACATAAAAAAAAGAAAAAGAAATACGATATTCATGGAATGGAAAATCATGCGGCAACTACAGGAATGAAATAGTGATGTATATACATCCTTATGACGTGGATGAATCCCAGAAACATTATACTAACTGGGAAGCAGCTGCTCACAAAAGATCACATATTGTATGATTCAATTCACACGTAACGTCCAGAATAAGCAGATCCACAGAGACAGAAAGCAGATCTGTGGTTGCCAGTGGCTTGGGGGAGGGAGTGCCAACGGGCACAAGGTTTCTCGTGGTGATGAAATACTCCAAAACGTCTATGAGGATGGATGCACAACCCTGTGAACATACTAAAAACTACCAAACTGTGTACTCTAAGTGGGTGAATTTTATGGTATAGAAACTATATCTCAATAAAGCCATCTTTTTACCCCCCATCCCCCAAAAAAGGTAGGAGTGGTAAAAAAGCCCTATGTGGGGAAAAGTCCCAATCCACTATTAAAATTATCCCGGGAGCAGGGAGCTGGGGGCAGGATCCTGGATGGAACCTTAGGCAAAAGAACTCTAATTAGCAGCTTATCACAAAGGGAAAAATGAGTACAGCCTTGATGAAGAAGATGTGAAAAGCCAGTCTTAAATTGGTTAGTATCGCAATCCACCAGTGGGTTATACGGCATCCCACTTTGAACCACAGATAGGAGTTCAGGAAAGGTCCCTGGTGCAGGGGTCGAAAAAGAAACCACGGATAGAAAAATTACTGCCTAGGTGTTCTGATGCTTAGAAACAACAACCAAGGATAGGTGATATGGAATGACTGAACCAACAGGAAGTTGTAGCCCTACAAAAAAGACACAGTGAACCATCCAAATTTATTCCCTTTCAACTTTTTATTTGCAAATTACAACTTATAGAAATGTTGAGGGGCACCTGGGTGGTTCAGCTGATTGAGCAACTGACTCTTGATTTCGGCTCAGGTCATGATCTCACAGTTCATGAGATTGAGCCCTGCATTGGGCTCTGCACTGACAGCATGGAGTCTGCTTGAGATTCTTTCTCTGTTCTTCCCCTGCTAGTGCTTGTGCACTCTCTCAAAATAAATAAAAATTTTAAAAAAAAAGGAAAAAGAAAAGTTGAAAGAATAATATAACGAACACCCATTTGGACCAATTGTTAACATTTTGCCATGTTTGCTTTATAAAGATATGGCGGGGCTGGCAAATTTTCTGTAAAGAGCCAGACGTATTCTGGCTTCGGGAGACACATAAGGCCTTGGTGATAATCACTCACCTGTACGGCTCTAGCACAAAAGCACCACAGACAAAGTGTAAAGGAACACATGTAGTCGTATGCCAATAAAACTTATGGACACAGAAATGTAAACTTCATGTAATTTTTATGTGTTGTGACATATTCTTCTTATGACCTTTTTCAACCATTTAGAAATATTAAAACCTTTCTTGGCTCACTGGCCATACAAAGATGGGTGGTATGTCAGATTCGGTTCACAGGTTGTGGTTTCCCTACCCCTATGCAAGAGTTCAAGGCGCTTTAGAGAAGGCCTTGAGCCATATTCCAAAAATATCTTTCCATTTTAGTTTGTAAAACTTGTTGGCCCCTAGAGGGAGCTCAAGGATCTTGCTTCCTTTCCCCAAGGGTGACCCGGGACTGGGCTGCCCATCCAGCTCAAGTCATTCTTCGCTGGAGGACAGTGATCACTGTCACAGAGGTTAAGGTCCCAGCCCAGCAAGCCACGTCTCTGTCTATGCATGTGACCAGGGCAGTGTGGAACAAGACTGCTCCTATAAGGGATGGAGACTCATTTAGTTACATTCTGCTTGCTCAGAACAGCTGTCCTTCCCACCGGCCAGGAAGGGACCTGGCAAAAAAAATTCTACTTCTGTCTTTGTGGGTTGGCTTTCTTCTTCCACATTGGTGATCTGTGTCAGTCTTTCCAGAAAGTCCCTTTGGAACTTAGAAAGCTTCAGAATTCAGGGAGGAGGCTTATGGCTTATTGGCTATCCTAATGAGCTAAGGAAACAGAGACCCTCTTCTATGATCTGACCAAGGGTACCAAATGTACCAAGTGTTCTTTTTTTTTTTTTAACATTTATTTAATCTTTATTATTTTATTTTATTTTATTTTATTTTATTTTATTTTTAAAAATTTTTTATCCTTTATTGATTTTTGAGACAGAGAGAGAGCATGAACAGGGGAGGTTCAGAGAGAGATGGAGACACAGAATCTGAAGCAGGCTCCAGGCTCTGAGCTGTCAGCACAGAGCCCGACGTGGGGCTCGAACTCACGGACTGTGAGATCATGACCTGAGCTGAAGTCAGACGCTCAACCGACTGAGCCACCCAGGCGCCCCATAATCTTTAGTTTTTTAGTTAATCCCTATTCCCAACATGGGGCTTGAACTCACAACCTCGAGATTAAACATTGTATGCTCCACCGACTGAGCCAGCCAGGAGCCCCTCAAATGTACCAAGTGTTCTGCACATGCGTTTGGAGCCAAAGCTCCCACTTTCAAAGAAATGACTTTCCTGACTTGCTCTGTCTTCTGTATGTCTCAAGCTCCCTCAGGACTCTCAAGAAAGGGGCTGTCTGGACCAAGGCACAATAAAGTGATTTCTAGATCCACTGGCCATAATGCCATTCTAATGTTACCTCTCAAGGCAACAATCCTACCAATACTATGAGGAGTACTTGGTTTAATACTTACATATTCTAATGCTGAATTCTTGGAGGTCAATTCTTTAAACTCCTTCATAAACATTTCCTTGACTTTTTCCATTTCATCAACTAGTTTCTCCTTTTCTTCTTCTTTCCATCTATCAAATAACTTCAGAAATTCTTCCTCTTTTGTTTTCTGCATTTCATATTCCTGAAATTATTTGAATGCATGGTTTTAAAAGTTCTATATGAAGCAAAATTTTAAATAAATGGACATAGCTCCAGCTAGTATTGAGTGTATCAGTTAGGTGTGCAATAGCACTTCATATAATGGCAACGTCCACAGCGATTTTTCCAAACCAAAAACAGCACATGGCATCCTTTCATCCTTACACCTCTTAAAATACAAACACAGAGGTCCAAAGTCTCAAGAGTTCGGTGATCTATGAACTTGTATAGTAGATATGCAATATGTAAAATGTAAACATCCTTTAAAAGAAAACGTCTATTGAGCAGAAGAACCATTCTCAATACTGTATCAATTTGGATAGAGTAGCCCCATCTCACTCCCAAAACACAAATTCCTATTTATACAAGCTAAATTCATGTCTAGTCAATCAGCCTTTGATTTCTCAATGACCTTCAGTTTTGGGTTTTTTTGTTTTGTTTTGTTTTGTTTTGTTTTTTTACCTAACTGCAGACTTAACACAATAAACAAACTTAGTCTGACATATACAGAACACCCAAGAGCAGCAGAACATACATTCTTGTTAAACGCTCATGGAAGATTCACCAGGAGAGAGCAAATGTTAGGTCACAAAAGAGTCTCAAAAATTTTAATTATTTATTTTTAAGTTTATTTATTAATTTTGAGGGAAGGGGGAGAGGCAGAGAGAGAGGGAGAGAGAATTCCAAGCAGGCTCCCCCACTGTCAGTGCAGAGCCCGATGCGGGGCTCAAATCTCATGAACCATGAAATCATGACCTGGGCTGAAATCAAGAATAGAATGCTCAACCGACTGAGTCACCCAGGCTCCCCTCTCAATAAATTTTAAAAGATTGAAAGTGTGCTAAGTGTATTTCCCAACCACAGTGGAATGAAGCCAGAAATCAATAACAGAAGAAAATCTGGAAAATTCACAAATACTTAAAAAATTAAACACTGTACTCTTTTTTTTTTTTTAATTTTTTTAACGCTTATTTATTTTTGAGACAGAGAGAGACAGAGCATGAATGGGGGAAGGTCAGAGAGAGAGGGAGACACAGAATCTGAAACAGGTTCCAGGCTCTGAGCCATCAGCACAGAGCCCGACGTGGGGCTTGAACTCATGAACCGCGAGATCATGACCTGAGCCGAAGTCGGACGCTTAACTGACTGAGCCACCCAGGCGCCCCTAAACACTGTACTCTTAAGCAACCAATGAGACAAAGAAAAACTCACTAGGGAAATTAGAAAATACTTTGAGATGGATGAAAATTAAAACACAACATACCAAAAAACAAAAAAAACAAAAAAAAAAAAAAGAGAAACCAAAGCAGTGCTAAGAGGGAAATTTATAGCTGTAAATGCCTACGTTAAAAAAAGAAAGATGTCAGGAGACAAAGGTTACTTAACAATAATAGAGATCAATTTATCAAGAAGGTATAAGAATTATAAATATTTATGTATCCAACATTGCAGCATCTAAATTTATAAAGCATATACTAACAGAACAAAAAGGAGAAATAAACAGCAACACAGTAATCATAGGGGATTTTAATACCCACTCTCAACAATGGATAGATCACCCAGACACAAAGTCAATAAGGAAACCCAGGATTTGAACACTTCATACCAAATGGACCCAATAGACATATAATATCCAACAGATAGTATCCAGCAGAACACACAGTCTGCTTAGCTCATGTGGAACTTTCTCCAGGATAGATCATACATTAGATGACAAGTCTTAACAAATTCAAGAGGACTGAATTTATATCAAGTATCTTTTCTGACCACAATTGTATGCAACTAGAAATCAGTAACAGGAAGGGGGAGAGTGGGAGGCTCATTTGGTTAAGTGACAGACCAGCTCAGGTCATGATCTCTTGGTTCATGAGTTTGAGACCCACATTGGGCTCGGTGCTGAACAGCTTGGAAACTGGAGCTTGCTTTGAATTCTGTCTCTTTCTCTCTCTCTCTACCCCTCCCCCACTTGTGCTTTCTCTCTTTCTCCCAGAACTAAACATTAAGAAAAAGAAGAAGAAATCAGCAACAGAAGGAAAATGAAAATTTACAAATATGTGGAAAATAAACAATACACTCCTGAACAACCAATGCATCAAAGAAGGAATCAAAAGGGAAGTAAATAAGATCTTGAGATAAACAAAAACGGAAACACAACATACGAAAACGTATGGGATATGGCAAAAGCAGTTTTAAGAGGAAAGTTCACAGCTAAAAATGTCTACATTAAGAAAAAAAGAAATATCTCAAGTAAACAATCTAACTTTATGCCTCAAGATCTAGAAAAAAAAAAAAAAACAACTAAGCTCAAAGTTAGCAGGAGGAAGGAAATATAAAGATTAGAGCAGAAATAATAAAATAGAGAACAGAAAAACAATGGAAAAGATGAACAATACTAAGAGTTGGAGCTTTTGAAAAGATAAACAAAATTAACAAACTCTTAGCTAGACTAACCAAGAAAAGAAAAAGGACTCAAATTATAAATGAAAGAGGAGACATTACAACGGACACTATAGAATTACAAAAGATTATAATAGCCCACTATGCATATGATTATATGCCAACAAATTGGACCATCTCAAAGAAATGGATAAATTGCTAGAAACATGCAACCTACCAAGACTGAATCATGGAAAAACAAAATCTGAACAGACCAATGAATAAGGGGATTGAATCAGTAATCAAATACCTCCCAACAAAGAAAAGACCAGGACCAGATGGCTTCACTGGTGAATTCCACCAAACATTTAAAAGGAATTAATCCCAATCCTTCTCACCATCCCACCGTTTCCGAACTCAGTACCATACCTTAGAGAACCTGACAGCATGGGCGTGCTGTGCAGCCTCCAGCTGAGACTTGGTGAGCTGCAGCTGCTCCTTCAGCATGTCAATCTCACTCTGGAGCTTATCAGTCTGTGCCTTTTTCTTATACTCTGTTGCAACAGAAATATTTTATTAAAATACCACCTCTACTGAAACCTATCTGAAAACTTACAGGGTCTTATTGATATGACAAAGACAAAGGAAACTGCTCCAACTTGGGATATTATTACTTTTTTGTGCCACATGAGCCAATTTTTGCTCGCAGCCCATCGTGTTACTGGGCACTGAATTACTTTCAGCAGATTATTTCGGCCACCGTATTGGATTACCCTCCAGAGACAGTGTGAGAGCCCATTCAGGGAATAATAACGGTGACAAGGAATAATCCCGGGCTCTTCTTTGAGATGCCTGTCTCAGTGAGAGAAGGGAAGCTTCCACGGCAGGTCACTATCTTTCTGGCTCCCACCACATTCTCCTGAGAACCCCATCAGTGCTAAGACAATCAGAGGCTGGCATTCAAGATGCAAACTGGGGCCATAAACTGTTCACAGGGCCAAAAAGAGGTAGCAGAAGGTTGTAAAAGGAAGCAACAAGTGAAGGGAAGATACTTATGTACATGTACTTACATGAAGATGTGCACATGACTGAATGGATGTACATGTGTCTGTGAGTGTAGACATGCAAGGTATGAAAGCCAAAGTGGAAAGTCAGAATCTCAAAGATGACCTGAAGAAATAATACTCATTTCAGAGTCCGAAATACTCTCTGAAACGAGTATGAGATAGAATAAGATACTGAAACAGAAGAGAAAGAAGGTCAGTTTCACACGGAAGAATGGTAGATTAATTAAACTATTTAACCTTCCCAATCTCTCCACTATATTGCTAAGTAGTATCAACGGTCCATGACTTCCATGTGGAATTTTATGTCATTCGTATTGTTTACACAAAGCTTAGCTATTTTCCTAAATCGATCTGTTTGTCCGAAATAGGCAGGAATGGAAACAGACTGGCAAAAAAGGGAGGTTTCGGAAAGCAAGTACTTAGTGACAAGTTAGGAGTACGTACATCTAGATATGAAAACATTAAGATCATAATGAGAATTCCAGTGGGTTACTGGTCTGTAGGCAATCTGCAGAATGCTTTGATCTGCAAGAAGAAATAGACCTGGTGCTTTTTATTTTTAAGAATATTTAAGTAACAGGAAATCTAGTTGATAAGCCACCGAACTCCTGCCCTCTCTTGCTTATTTTCCTCCTCTATACATGGTTAATTCATATCAGCACCCAAACACATCTTTGTATCTCCCGCATCAAATGAAACAAAAATTTTCCCTTTGTTCCACATTTTCTTCCAGACAATGCTTCATGTCTCTGCTGTCCTTCCCAGCAAATGTTACTGAAGCAAATGTCTACAACATGACCACTTGCTCACCTGATTGTCAGCTCAGCTCACTCCCCTTGGGCTTTTGTCCACACCAATCCACTGAAGCTGCTATGTCAAGGTCAACAACAGCCATCGTGACAGCAATAACCAATTCTCAGTCTTCATCTTACTCTACGCCTCAGGTACATTCAATAAATTGGTCACTGCCTCCTTTCTGAAACACTTGTTTCCCTTGGTTTCCATGACAACACACTCCCCAGGTCTCCCTCCTGCTTCCATAACTATTTCTCACCCACTAGGCTGCTCCTCCTGAGCTCCTGATGTTGGGAGAGCCTTGAGGCTGGCCCCTAGCCACCTTCTCTTCTCTGTCTAGGTGAGCTCATCCAGCCCCGCTCTGCTAACGACTCCTGGATTTGTATCTCCACCCTGGGCCTCACCTTGACCTCCAGAGCCCCTGCATCTCCACTCGCATGGCGTTTGTATGTGTGCCTCAGATTTACCCTGACCAACACACACTCTCATTCTCCTTCCTTCCTCAGCCCACCTCCCACCCCTAGATCCCCTCAGTAGACGTCACTGCCACTCACCCAAATGTACAGGACAAAATCCAAGACTGTCTTTCTCTTATCTCTCGTTCTCATGCTAAGTCACATGTCTGTGGGCTCTGTGCAGAACACACGTCCTCTCCATCTTCACTTCTCTGGTCTTCCCTGGTCCCGTCCTGGTCCTGCTGCCACATCACTCACCTGCATTACCCCAGTAGCCTCCTCACTCTTCCACCTGCTTCCACCACCACGGCCCCTACGCTCTTCACCAGCCGCTACCCACATTCCTGGCCCGGGCCTTCAATGTCCCACGTGACCTGGCCTCCTCCCTTCCAATGTCCCCACACACTACTGCCTTGCTCGCTCTATTCCACTGATCTTCTCTCTGTTCCTCAAACATGCTGTGCTGCCTGCCCCTCACACCTCCGACACTCAGAGCTCCCCATGTCTGGGATATTCATTCCCCAGCTTTTCCCCGGGCTGGGACCTCCTCATCAATCCAGTCTCTGATCAAATAAGGCCTCCTCCATGAAGACTTTGCTGACCACCTCCACCCCATTCTTGTTTTATTTTCCGTGTTGCATTTGCCACCGTTTGAAAGGAACCACTCATTTATTTAAGTGTGTTTCCTCTGCCCCTCCTAACAGAATGTAAGACCCCAGAGGGCAGAACTTGGTCTGTTTCGTGTGCGCCCATAGCCCCAGGCCTGGTGCTGTGCATGGCACATAGTAGGCGCCCAATATTTCATGAATGAACAAAGACTATGATACTTTTAGAAGGACTGAGAGATGCACTGGACCATGCCTCACTGAAAATAGAGAAAGGTACCAAAAGGAAAACAGCTCTGTGAAGCTGAGCTCGTGACTTACCAAGGTGAGAATCTTCAGGGTGGCGGCGCTGAATGTGACTTTGTAGAAAAGCTTGGTTCATAAAGGCCTTATCACAAAAATGGCACTGAAAAGGAGACAGCAACAAATATGAATGTCTGTAACAAGTGCTCTCCCACCTAATTTCAATTAAAATTGGGGTACCTAAAGCACCACCTCTTGGGAACAGTCCCCCAAAAGATATCATCCTGGCAAGGGATACTAAAAGCAGGACTAAAAAGACAACTGTAAACCAGGGTGTTCTCTCCAAACTGAGAACAAGGCAGTGACAGCTATCTCCCGACAGCCAGAGTAGCCCATTTGGGTGCCTGCAGGAACCCCTGATGCTGCTCCTGTTCCACAGCTGGTTCCCAGCCTGTCACCAACTTGTTCGAGATACCCCAGCCACGCCAGTCTTCTTTCTGTCCCTCAAGCAGGCCAAATTCAGCCTCTGCATGAGCTCGTGCCCGGCCTGAACCTTGCCCAGACCTTCCCCCCACTGGCTCCTTCCTGACATTCAGGAGTCATTCCGGGAGCATCTTCCCCACTGGGCACATCCTCAACAAGACCTTGGCAGATGGCCCTCCTGCCAGTCACTGTCCCACCACACTTACTTTCATCATTGCATGTCTCACCAGTTACTATTTCCACGTTTAGCCACTTCACTTGTTTATTGTTCTCTGCTCAATCCCTCTTGGTTCTAGAATGTCACATTCCTGACAGTGTGGGCTCTTGTCTATCTTATTCATAGCATTATTCCCAGAGCCCAGCATTAATAAATCATTGAACACATGCTTAGAAATACTTGGCCTCCTAAAATGAATTTTACTGAAAAAAAATCCACAAATATTTCTATTTTCCACTTTAACACAGATTCAAATTTTAAGCAAAAATTCCACTTGTTTCATCTATATCTTTGTTCCTGGATTACCCTGAATTAAAACCTGGATATTATATATTTCATTTGTTAGTATTTCAGAATCCATCTCTAAAAGGACATTTTTTTTCTTAATTTTTTTTAACATTTATTCATTTTTGAGAGACAGAGCGTGAGTGGGGGAGGGGCAGAGAGAGGGAGACACAGAATCTGAAGCAGGCTCCAGGCTCTGAGCTGTCAGCACAGAGCCTAAAGCAGGGCTCAAATTCACGAACTGTGAGATCATGACCGGAGCTGAAGTCAGACATTTAACCAACTGAGACACCCAGGAGCCTCTAAAAGGACATTCTTAGAAAAAAATTTTATAGTTTGTTTTGAATCAGGATCCAAATATGCTGCAACTGCTCATTATGTCTCTCCACTGTCTTCTGGTCTATAGACCGCCCCGGCCCCCCATATCTTTTTTATCTTTGCAATTCTTTTGCTGAAGAAACTAAACACGTGTCCTACAGAGTTTCTTCCAGTTTGGATTTTGCAGTTTCATTTTCATTGTGCTACTAACATGTTCTTCTATTCATGTGCAGTATAGCTTACTCCAAATCAGTATAACTGCATCAGAAGTTCAGGGTCTCTTTCCCAGAAAGCCAACATTATGGCATATTTCTTGGCCTTGCATTTTGGGGAGTCTTTAAAGTATCTTTCCAGCTTTCTCTGCTCTTGATGACTGCTCAAGTTTAGTATGTCATGGCCTGCCCACTGGACTCAGATGTCGGTGTGGGCTTTAGGGCCAGGCACAGCACTGGAGAAAGGAAAGGATGAGGCTTTCTGGAAACTGTGACTTTTAATTTCTAAAATCAAAAAATAGATATTTGAACTATTTGAACAATACAGAAAAGCCATGAACTCAGGGTAAGAAGGGGTAGGAAAACCTAAACTGTAATTGACAAATTGCTGGAGGCTCACAGTGGAAGAGTCTAAGAGTTAAAAACTCCAGGGAAGAGGGGAACTTTCCCAACTTGGTAAAGACTAGCTACAACAAACACCTACAGCTAATATCACGCTTGGTGGAAAAACTCAAAGCTTCCCCACTAAGATCAGGTACAAAGCAAGGAAGACCCTTTTCACTGCTGCTTTTCAACATTGTACTAGAAGTCCTTGCTAATGCAATAAGGCAAGGAAAGGAAGTAACAAATACACAGATTAGGGAGGAAGATACAGAATTTCTTTGTTTGCAGATGACATTAATGTCTTTATAGAAAATCCAAAAGAATTGGCAAAACAAACAAAAACCCACAACAACCCCAGAACTAACAACCAGGTATAGCAAAGTTGTGGGATAGAAGGTTAATATACTAAAGTCAGCTGCTTTCCTATATTCCATAATGGAAAGGTAGAATTTGAAATTAAAAACACATCACCCTTTACATTAGCACCCCAAAAATGAATACTTATGTATGAACCCAACAAAGTTTGTATGAGATCTAGGGGCACCTGGTTGGCTCAGCAGGTAAAGTGTCCAACTCTTGATTTTGGCTCAGGTCATGATCTCATGGTTGTGGGATCAAGCCCAGAGTCAGGCTCCATCCTGGGCATGGGACCTGCTTAAGGTTCTCTCTCTCCCTCTCCCTCTGCCCCTTCCCTGCTCGTGTTCTCATATGCATACACACTCTCTCTCAAAAAAATAAAATAAAATAAAACATGTAAAATATCTATAGGAGGGAAACTACAAAGTTCTGAAGAGCAAATCAAAGAACTAAATAAATGAATATCTGTGTTAATGGATAAGAAGACTCAATATTGTCAAAATGTCAATTTTCCCTACGTTGATCTACAGAATCAATGCAACCCTAATCAAAATCCCAGCAAGTTACTTTGTGGATAACAACAAACTGATTCTAAAGTTTGTATGAAGAAGCAAAAGTCCTAAAATAGCCAACGAGGTATTGAAGGAGAAGGATGAAGTTGGAGGACTGATGCTACTCGACTTTATGACTTACTATATAAAGCTACAGTAATCAAGACAGTGTGGTATTGTCCAAGGAACAGACAAACAGATCAGTGGAGCAGAAGAGAGAGCCAAGAAATAAACCCATATAAATATCACCACCTGATCTTTGACAAAGGAGCAAAAACAATACAATGGAACAAAGACAGTTTCTTCAACAATGGTACTGGAAAAACTAGACATCCACAAAGAAATGAATGTTGACACAGACTTCACATCCTTTACAAAATCGAACTCAAAGGGATCACCAACCTAAATGTAAAATGCCAAACTATAAAACTCCTAAAAATAACATAGAAGAAAACCTAGATGATCTCGATGATGCCTTTTTAGATTCAACACCAGAGACACAATCCATGAAAGAAATAATTGAGGGCGCCTGGGTGGCTCAGTTGGTTAAGCAAACAACTCTTCATTTTGGCTCAGGTCACGATCGCATGGTTCATGAGTTCAAGCCCCACACGGGGTTCCGCAATGTCACAGTGTGGAGCCTGCTTGGGATTCTCTCTCTCCCTCCCTCTCTGCCCCTCCCTCATGTGTGCATGCGCTCTCTCTCAAAATAAATAAATAAAATTTTTAAAGAGAAATAACTGATAAACAAGACTTCATTAAAATTGAAAACTTCTGTTCTGCAAAAGACAATGTGAAGAAAATGAGAAGACAAGCCACAGACTGGGAGAAAACATTTGCAAAACACACACAACTGATAAAAGACTGTTACCCAAAATATACAAAGAACTCTTAAAACTCAACAAAAAGAAAACAAACGACTACAAAATAGTCCAAAGACTATAACAGACACCTCACCAAAGAAGATACACAGATGGCAATTAAGCATAGGAAAAGATGCTCCACTTAACGTGTCGTTAGGGAAATGCAAATTTAAACAATGAGATACCACCCTACACCCATTAGAATCACCAAAATCCAGAGCATTGACATCAGCAAATGCTGGCAAGGAAGTGGAGCAACAGGAACCCTCACCCATTGCTGGTGGGAATGCAAAATGATACAGCCACTTAGATTACCTATGTCCATACAGAAACCTGCACACGTATCAGTTTATAGCAGCATTATTCGTAATTGCCAAAGCTTGGAAGCAACCAAGATGTTCTTCAGTAAGTGACCAGATAAATGAGACATGGAAGGACATTAAGTGCATTTTATTAAGTAAAAGAAACCAATCTGAAAAGGCTAAATCCTGAGTGATACCAACTATATGACATTCTGGAAAAGGCAAAATTACAGAGACAGTAAAAAGACCAGTGGTTGCCAGAGGTTGGTTAAGGGTGTGGGGAATGAATTGGGTCACAGCATTATAAGATGCATATTTTAACCTATGTCTCTCTGACTGCAAAACGCATGCTTTTTTTTTTCTTTTTGTTTTTCTAATGTTCATTATTTTTGAAAGACAGAGCAGGGGAGGGGCAGAGAGAGGGGGAGACAGAGAATCTGAAGCAGGCTCTGCGCTGACAGCAAAGAGCCCAACGCAGAGCTCAAATTCACAAACCGTGAGATTGTGACCTAAGCTGGTCAGATGTGTAGCCAACTGAGCAACCCAGGCACCCCAAAATGCATGCTTTTTTCTACCCCAACACTATCTCCACTGAAAAACTGCAACCAGGGTCAGAAATTCACTGACATAGATTCCAAAATCTGCCTGTAGTGCTAAAGCATGGACAGGAATCTGAGTCTTCCAGCTGCGAAAACAAAAGTTCTTCTTAAAATGAGTCTAAGTCCTGTTATGATACACTGGTATTTTTTAATTTCATTAAAAAAAATAATTTGACAACCACATCATTGGCACACACTGGCCTTTACACATGGCCATGAGACTTCCCCAGCTTTTGGAGGTCTCCATAAACACAAATTCATGACTGCAGGCTAAAGTCAAATAGCTATTTAAACAAAATCAATTGTCTTCCTATAAATCTTATCATAGGCCAAATATCCCCACATGTCCGAACCTGGAGTTGAAATACTTGTAACATCTTGGACCCCCAGCTGGCCTATGTGCCAACTATTCTTAGAAGCAGACTTGACTTCCCCTCCCTGAATCACCGCTTCTTACAGCATCATCACTGCAACCCCTGGCCTTCTTCCGGTACCACCGCTATTCACCTCCTAGGAAAGGCGCGAGGCCTTGCAGAGATCCTGAGGAGTCACAGCTCACTACCAAGAAGCCAGTGTGGAAATCAACACCACATGTCAGATGCCATTTGCTGAGACTTCCTTATGCTGCATGTGCATTAGCTCATGGAATTCTCAGAACAGCCCTAAAAGATACCTACTACTAATGTTCTCATTTTCCAGATGAGGAAACTGAGGTCTAGATGTTAACTGACTTGCATGGTGGAATAGTTAGGATTCAAACCCAGACAGTCTAACTCTGGAATTGTCACCCTAAAGGGCTCACACTGCTCAGTCCATCAAGAGACAATGGCAAGGCACCTAAGAGAGCAGAGTGTATCTATACCACACTAAGTAGGAATAAATGGTCTGGGCAATCCTACCTCTACATGGTCACACTGGGGCACGCCATACACCCAACACTGTTATTCAGAGGCTCTGCTGAGTGGCCAACTTGGCAGGTGTCAGTCATTAAATAAAACGAAGCCCTTACCTTTATTCATGTGTATCATTCAAACTTGAAAATCTTTACTAATAGCTATTTCTATAGTAACTAAAAGAATGAAAAAATGTTCATAAACATAAAATTTCTGTATGTCATAGCTGTTAACATATCACTGATTGCTACCAAAGCTAAATTATTTTTAATGTCTAAATAGAACCTATTCTATTCGTTGTTTAATAGATGTATTTATCAAAGGCCATATCAACACTATTTATAAATATGTACATGGCATTTATGAAACAAATAGGCAATTAGCAACATTAGGTGTCATTTGAGTATTATATCTCAGGGTTGTGTACCCAAGGCTAAACACTAAGCCTTTCTAACAGTATTCTGTCCCAATTGTTCACCTATCTTAAGTACACTTCTCTCAAGACTCCTGTTGGGTCAGTCCTAAGCACTAATGACCACATCATAATCTGTGCCTACATCCAGTTCTCTGCATTTACTCACGCCCCTAGTACCTAAGTGCACTGAGGCTTTTTTTTCCTCCCAGTAAACTCTACTCCTACCATGGGGCTCGAACTCACAACCCTAAGATCAAGAGTCACATGCTCTACTGACTGAACCAGCCAGGCGCCCATTCACTGAGGCCTTTTAATTCATATTTAGCCAAAGTGACTACAATGTAAGGATATGAAATCAGTCTTGTCAGCCTGTTGCTTCTCTGATAACTTTATCAAACATTGTTGATACCCTTTGCATTTTCTCCATCTAATCAATAAAAAAATATATACAACTGATTTCTATTATACTAAAAAATTACAATATTTATCTTAGCTCAATATCTAACCTGTAACAGTTAGAGATTAAACACAGAAAAGCAAGAGGTTTCACTTTTTTTAATACTATTCTTACATTAATAAAATATATTTTATTTTACTTTTTAATGTTTATTTATTTTGAGAGAAAGAGAGAGAGAGTACACATGCAAGTGGGGTAGAGACAGAGAGAGAGAGGGAGAGAGAGAATCCTAAGCAGACTCCATGCTCAGCACAGAGGCAGCCCCCAGGTTAGATCACTGGGCTAGATCTCATCACTGAGCCAGAAAATCAAGAGCACGATGCTTAACCAACTGAGACACCCAGGCGCCCCATAAAATATACTTAAAATACTACATGTTCAGGGGTGCCTGGGTGGCTCAGTTGGTTAAGCTTCTGACTTCGGCTCGGGTCATGATCTCGTGGTCCATGGGTTCAAGCCCACAAAGTCAGGCTCTGTGCTGACAGCTGGGAGCCTGGAGCCTGCTTCAGATTCTGTGTCTCCCTCTCTCTCTGCCCCTCCCCCACTGGCACTCTGTGTGTGTCTCTCTCTCTCTCAAAAGTAAACATTAAAAAATTTTTTTTAAATACCAGTTCAATTAACAAATACTGTTGTTCTATATCACTAATATTGTTACATTAGTCAGTGTTCTTGGTCTTAGGAGATATGCAAACTGAACTACTTAGGAGTCTGGAACTCACTGGCCAAGGGTTCAAAAATAATATGTATATATAGAATGAGAAAATAAAGCAAATGTGGCAAATGTTAACAACTGGAGAATCTGGGGGAGGGGTTTATGAATTTCTTTGCACTATTCTTACAACTTTTCAGCAAGCTTGAGAATATCTTGAAATAAAAGCCCCACAAATTTAATCATTCCAGATCATCTGGGGCCAGACCTCGACGGCAATTTGTACCTGGTTTATTTCTCATTACATCAATTAGGGGGAGGACACAGTTTCTTAAACAGCCAGCGTTTATAAAAAGGACTTTCAGCAAAGCACGACAGACAACATTGCTTGTTTAATTATTAATCCTCTGGTTGTCTACAGAAGGTAACGAACCATGTCAGCTGTTGGTTAAAATTACTATTTTGCTTAACTATGTTGTTTCTTCTGATTTGCAGTAAAAATCTCACAAAGGGGGAAAAAAAATCGGTGATCTAGGAAAGGACTCTCAATACCGAGGTGGGAATCGAGGATGTTAAACTGGATTATGATTCGGAATCACAACGCAGCGTCCCACCTGGTAATAGCTGGCTTTGGTCTCGATCATCAGCTGCTGGGTCGAGATTATCTTTTTCCTGCGTTTACACTCTTCCTTGAGTAACTTGATCTCGCCGGCCTGCTTGGTGAGGAGCTTCCTGCTCTGCTCGCCATCGGCCAGGCTCAGGCGCAGACGCTCTTCCAGGTGGTGCAGCTGCGAGGTGAGGAACTCCTGCGAGTGCAGCAGGTACTCGATGGTGAGCTGCGCCAGGCGGATGAGCTTCAGCAGCACCGGGTCCACCCCCGACTGGCAGTGCGGGCACTTCTCGTCCTCCAGCTTGCAGAAGGTGATGTTCATGATGTTCTCCTGCAGCGTGAGCACGTCCACGGCGCCCGCCACCTTGTCCACGTCGATGGCGCTCAGCCGCCGCCAGTCGACGCTCTCCAGCCGCGGCCGGAACTGGAAGAAGGGCAGGGGGACCGACGCCACGCTGGGGGGGCCACAGGCCATCGTGGCCGCTCCCGCCGCGGCAGCTGCTGCGCGGGCGTCGGGTCCTTCCAGGCCGCTGCCCAGCGGGTAGTAGACGTGCTTCTGAAAGGGCTGAGGGGAGGAGGCAGCGTAGGGGTGGTGAGGGAGCTGGGAGTCCCGGGGAGCCCCGGCCGCCCCCAAGTCCCACATCGCCAGCAGCCCGACCTCCCCGCTCTCACTTACCATGCTTGGAAGCAAACCCGCGGCCTCAGCTGGTATCCGAGGATGGGGCGGTCCCGTCTACCCGGCCCCGGCCGCCTCCCGGGCCGCCGCCGCCCCACCCTTCGGGAGCGGGAGATGGCCGGGTCTCCGGCGGCGGCGGCGGCGGCGGCCTAAGGTCTGGGCGTCCAGGCCGTTGCTATGGCAGCGCCCTGACCCGGACTTAGAGCAAAGGGCGCGCCAGCCCCCGCACAGTCAGCGTGCGCCCAGGGCCCTGCGGGACCAGAGGAGACCTCGTGGGCGAGCCCGTCCACGGAAGAGGGCACTTCCTGAGCGCCAGCTCACCGGGCCACCACCCTCCCTGGCTCTGGGGCTGACCCTCCCTGTCCTTAAGGAGTGGGGAGCCACATCCCCGGGAACTTTCCGTTCCGGCCGCTAGCCTCCGGTTATTCACCCCTGTCCTCACCTTAGATTTTGAGATCAGAAATGCCTATTCATCCTCCTCTTTTACACACAGACTTAAGAAACGTTAAACAACAAAACTATGTAAAATTAAATGGGATGGAGGGGAACTGGCTTCAAAACAGCAGGAAGACACTTTTGGGGCTATAACAGAAATATTCTGTTTTGATTGTGCTTACTGTTTGTTGATTACCGGGGTATATACATTTGCCAAAACTTATCGAATTGTGCACTGAAAATTAAGGGTGCATTTGTACATTATATCTCAATAAAGTTTTAAAAATTAAAATAGTGGCAGAGCTAATTATATCTGACGGCAGGCTTTCTAAATTTCTTACACCCGAAATACTTTTTAAAATGGGGTCTCTTTTCCTCTATGGATTGCCTACATATAAAAATAAGGTACTGGTAAGTACAAGACACTGATAAAAGTACAAATTAAGGGGCGCCTGGGTGGCTCAGTCGGTTAAGTGTCCGACTTCAGCTCAGGTCACGATCTCGCGGCTTTTGAGTTGGAGCCCGGCATGAGCCCCGCACGCACTGGGCTCTGTGCTCACGGCTTGGAGCCTGGATCCTGCTTCAGATTCTGTGTCCTCTCTCTCTGCCCCTCCCCCGCTCATGCTCGCTCTCTCTCTGTCTCAAAAATAAATAAACATTAAAAAAAAAGTACAAATTAAGGAACTTCCACAGATATTATTAATACTTTTTGTACTTGTCTTCCCAAAAAGATACCTTTTCAAAATGTGAAGGTAAAAAAATTACATATATATATATATATATATATATATATATATATATATGGAGGGGAACTTTAACCATCAGCTTTGTACCATCAAGTTTTAGAGGGCCCCGGTGTTTACCTTACAAACTTGTGAGGCAGCTGCATTCTGTGATCTGCAGAGATCTGCAGCATCTGCTGCTAGTTGCTCTAACAGCAACTTGTAGACATCAGGCCTTTCATTCTTGGGGTCTTTTGGGTGATGCCTGTGGCTACCACAGAGATCAATGAGCTGAGGAAAAGCCAGACATTCCTCAATCCACCGGGGTGTCCCTGCGTGGACCAACCATCAGGAATTTTTTTTTCTTTCCTAACAGCCAGATATGTGAGTAGGAGAAAGGAAAATACCATTCAGAGTAACTTCAAGCAAAGTTGTTATATCAAATATTTTTAGCACTCCCAGATATTGTGAACTAGAAATAAATCCATATAAAAACATCCAAGAAATAAAGCATGCAGTTCATATGACTTCATATAAACTGTACATCCAAACAACTTTTAATGGGCCTTTAGGAAAAAAGAACTATTAACGGTTCACTGCAGCCAGTATAAAATTAAAGATCTAGGTTCAAAGTTTGATTTTTCCATATACTTGCTGCTTGACCTAGAACAAGTTATGTCAGTCCTAGGCCTCAGTTTCCCTATCTGTTTAAAGGACGTCAGGTTACCGACCTGGCAGGTCTGTGTCCTGTGGGCTCCATCCACTGGACTGCAGGATCAGCGGGAACAAGGGCCGTGATTTCTTTTGCTCACCGTGTGTCCCCAGCACCTAACAACGGACAGGCACAGTGAGGAGCTGAGAATTTGCCAAATGGACACGTGGATAAAGAATGATTGAATGAATTAGACGCTTAAATAACTGTTGGCTCCCGGCCGGTATCCCTCCTATTTTCTGTGCCTCTGGCCTCTTAAGGGATTCACCCGTGCTCTGGGCCCAGGCCCTCGGAGCTGAATGAGAGGGCTGGTCCGCACGCCCCCGCTGCGGTCCAGGGAAGAGGCGCGCGGGACTGAGGTGCCCATCTCCGTTCGCCGCCACCACTCCGGCCCAGAGCGCCGCGCTGCTGGCCATCCTTGCCCCTTTGGTTGAATCTCGGTCGCAAGATGGCCGGAACAGGAAAGAAGGGGGCACGCTTTCCCGTTCCCTCCGTCCCCCATCCCGCGGCTGGGCAGCAGCCCCGCGCGGCGCAACCAGTCCTTGGTGCACTGCAGGGCCGGCCAGCTGAACCCGCAAAGACAAAGGCCGAGCTAGGTGGGCTCCAGCGAGGGCTCGGCGCCACCCGTTAGAAGGTAAACTGAGGGTGGGGGCTGCCGCAGCCTTGCCAGCGGGGTCTGCAGTGCCTAGCCTCGCAGCCGGGGAAAGCGGGCGGAGGCCCTGGCTTCGCGGGCCCCGAGATGCCCGGTCCGCCGCAAGCTCCCAAGGTCTCCGGGCGCATCCCGGGCCTCGGCTCACCCCAGTTGCGCGCTCCTTGGCGGGAGCCGGGCGCCGGGCGCTGCAGGCGGACTGGGGCGACGCTGGGGGGCCCAGACCCCAGAGGCGCTGCTGGCGCAGGCGGGGCCCGCGGAGGCAGAGGAGCAGCCGAGCGGGAGGCGGCGGGCCGGCTCCTTCTTCCAGGGCGCAGGATGAAGCCTGTCTGGTTTGGGCAAGTTGCGGCGTGGCGGGCCTGGCGCTGTTCGGGCCTTTCCAGACTCGCGGCCGCTGGCGCCTCGGGATCCCCCACCCCCCACCCGCCCCCCTCCCCTCTGCGATCTCCCTCCGGCCTCTCCTCTCGGCGTCCCAGCTCCTCTGGCAGCTGGGCGGGACCGCGCGCGTCTAGACCGCAGCACTAAAATGCGCTCCGCCAATCCCGCCGTTGGTGCAGACACGTGGTGCCGGGGCGCGCTCTGTTGCTGGCGTGGGATGTTCTTCCCAGAAAGGCTTTTCAAAGAGAAACCAGGTTCAGTCCAATCCTTCGGGTGGCCTGGCCCTCACCATAGGGGCTTTCTGTGAACTCGCTCCCAAGAAGAGAGGAGTTTTCATTGCAGAAGTCTGCAGATGCAAGGAACCTTGAAGAGGCTATCTAATGCAGCTGTGCATTTGAGTGACGTGGAAAACGGGATTAGGGTCTGTGCACAGAAGCACACACGGAGTAAACCCACGTAGGTTTCCGCGTTCTTTCGGTTTTGTCCACTTCAGGACGCGAGGCACGTATCTCTGTTGGTACAAAGTTTGACAGTGGGGGGAGACGGGATATCGCAGTTCAAGAGTAGTGTAGTTATTTTTTTAACCTAAAATTGGAACACTTGGTCTGACAATTGGACAAAATTCAGTATTTTAAAATAAGTAGTAATCCGGAAAGTATGTATTCATGTATCATTTATAACAGCCATGAGCTTGACCCAGATTGAGAAATTTGAGTGCGTATTTTGCATAATTTTAGCGTCTGCTCTAGCAAAAAAATGTTCTTCACTTAGAAAGGAGTAACTACAGAATCTTTTCAGGATGGTAACATGTTTTCCCTGTGATTCTCCCTGACCCAATCAATTTTGTACCGCATTTTATTTAGCACAAGTCTTCAAGCATAGTAGTAGCTTAATAAGTATTTATGTGAATTCCTTTCTTTAGTTTTTACTTGAAATCATGAGGCCTTGCACAGCCTTGTGAGATTTTTAAATATGTTGAATTTTAAAATGCTTCAATTCGAAAGTGAATCCAAGATCCCATAAGAATCCTCTAAAGTAGAATGGTTAGAGGGCACCTGAGTGGCTCCCTCGGTTAAGCTTCTGACTTGGGCTCAGGTCATGATCTCACAGTTGGTGAGTTTGAGCCCTGCCTCGGGCTCTGTGCTGACAGCTCAGAGTCTGGAGCCTGCTTCAGATTGTGTATCTCCCTCTCTCACTGTGCCTCCCATGTTCATGCTCTGTCTCTCTCTCTCTCTCAAAAATAAATAAACTTAAAAAAAAAAAAGTAGAATGGGTAAAGATCTCTAGGTAGAATTTTCAGGCATTATGAAGTAGAAAGGCCATTGCTTTTGCAAAGTCTATAGTCTGTAGCCCTTTCTGGTATGTGTGTGAGTGTGTGTGTGTGTGTGTGTAGCATGATTGTTGAACATTATTTGATGATACACTATTTGAGTTCCTCATATCCATCATTCCCCACGGTCAGTACCTTACTCCACATATATGGAGTTGGAAGAAATAAAGTGAACCAGTTGACTTTGGTAAGGCATGGCAATCATTCATACACTCTTGATTCTTTCAAACTTCTCATACCAGTTAGCACAGCCCAGCAGGAAGTGGTTATGATAATTACACAATTCACTTTTAAGAAGGTATGTAGGGGGGCACCAGGGTGACTCAGTTAAGTGTCAGACTTCAACTCAGGTCATGATCTTGGGGTTCACAAGTTCGAGCCCTGCATCAGGCTCTGTGCTGACAGCTCAGAGACTAGAGCCTGCTTCAGAATCTGTGTCTCTCTGCCCCTCCCCTGCTCATGTTCTGTCTCTCTCTCTCTCTAAAAACAAACAAACAAACAAAAAACTATTTAAGTATCTGTCTCCAATAGACAATGAGAACTTCAGGTATTCTAGCATGTTGAGCATGTAGTAAATGCTCAAATAAGTATTTTTTGAAGACAGAAATATCCTAAAAAAGGAAAATAGAAATATTGGTGAATATTGATTCTTATAGTAAGTAAACAAAAATGTAGTTTAATTTATTTCAAAATTTTGTTTCTATTTCTCTTGTTTGAAAATAGCAAGTGTGAGAAAATGAAAATTACATTGAGGTAGGCAGTTGGGGTAGTGATTAGCACCCATTTATTATCATTTTTTTAAGTGTATTTATTTTGAGAGACAGAGAGCAAGAGAGCGTGGAGAAGGGGCAGGGAGAGGGGGAGACCGAGAATCTCAAGCAGACTCCACACTATCAGCACAGGGTCCGATGTGGGGCTCGATCTCATAAACTGTGAGATCATGACCTGAGCCAAAATCAAGAGTTAGATGCTCAACTGACCGAGCTACCCAGGTACCCCCACATCGATTTATCATTAAACACAATCAGGCCTTACATGAGTAAAAACAAGATTAGATACCGAAAGTGGGACTATGAAGCAAAATACTTAAAATGTATTGAACCAGACAATACATGTCATGTATGCCCTTATCTTGATCACCTGACTAATGTCTTTTAGTCATAAGTATAATATCCTATATATAGTATGAACAGTCTATAAAATGTATATGCACAATTTGAGGAGTAATAGAATGAATACTTGTATACTCACCACCCAGGTTAAGAAATAAAACATTCCTAGCATTTTGGAAAACCCTCTCTATGAACCCCCACTATCACGTCCCTCTCTACCTTCCTATTTAACAATTGTCCTAACTTTTGGGTTAAGTCATTCCCTTTTCCTTGTAATTTATACGCTATATGTATATCCATTATTATACACTATATTCTTTACTTTTGAAGAACTGAGTAGCAAGCCCAAACTCTGTAAAGATGAGTCAGATGACTACCTGGGCCCATACTGCCTTTACACGTCAGCAAGAGGACTTTCACCCCAGCCTGGCTGTTTAGAAAAGTCCAAGGAGCTAGTGGACCAGGCCCTCCAGTAGCCTGTGCTTTCCCATTCTAGACCATGTCCCAGCTGCACGGAAGCCCAGAATTTCCTCCGTAAACAGCCATGCTGACTTCCAGAACCTGCATGGGCTGCTTCCCGAGTCTGCTCAGAGATGGACTGCTGCTTCTGGTTAGCACATGGGATGGCCTAACCATTTTAGCACTTCTAACAGAGTTATTTAAAAGCACTAGATAGTGTAGACATACAGGTTGGTGCTTATACACCTGTGCACACAAAGCCCCTCACTTGTTCGGATGGTGCCAGCTGGGAAGAGAAGAGTTGCTGCCCTGGGAGCTTGTCTGAGAATCCAAGAATTCTGCCTTCAAACCTGGCTTTTCAGCCTTAGCTTCCTTTGAGTAACTTAAAATGGGGTGCTGCTGGCAGGCAGTTGTAGATGTATATTGCAAACTCTAGGGTAACCATTAAAAAAGTTAAAAAGAGAAGTATTACTGATATGCTAAGAGAGAAGATAAACAGAATGATATATAAAGTGCTCAGTAAAGGGGCACCTGGCTGGCTCAGTTGGTAAAGCGTGCGGCTCTTGATCTCCGGGTTGTGAGCTCGAGCCCCATGTTGGGTGTAGAGATGACTTAAAAAAAATCTTTAAAGAAATTACTTAAAAAATAAAGTGAAATAAAATAAAATGCTCAATTAAAACCAGAGAGGGCAGGAAAAGAGGGAGAAAAGAAATAAAGAACAAGTACAATGAATAGAAAATAGTTACAAACATGTAAGATGATAACCCAATTATATCAATAATCATTTTAAATGTGAATGGCCTATGCCATTTGCAACTAGTGGATGGAACTAGATGGTATTAAAGCAGATTTCAGAACAAGGAAGATGGTCAGGGATTTAAGAGGTACTACATAATGATGAAGGAATTTATGTTCCAAAAGGACATAATGATCCTTAACATGTACGTACAGTTGACCTTTGAACGATGCAGGGGTTAGGGGTGCTGACCCCCAAACAGTTGAAAATTCATATATAACTTTTAAATCCCCCAAAACTTAACTACTGATAGGCTACTATTGACTGGACATCTTACTGATAACACAGTCATGTTACATACTGCATTCTCACAATAAAGTAAGGTAAAGAGAAGAAAATGCTATTGAGAAAATCATAAAAGAGAGAAAATGCATTTACAGTACTGTACTATACTGAAAAAAAAATCAATGTATAAATGGACCTATGCAGATCAAACCCGGGTTGTTCAATGGTTGACTATACTCCATCCAACAACAGAACACATGTTCTTCTCAAACTTACGTGGAACATTCAGGAAGATAGACCACATTCAAGGCCATTTAACACACCCTAACAAATGTAAGAGAATAGAAATCATGCAAAATATATTCTCAGGTAACAACAGAATTAAACTAGAAATCAATAGAAGAAAGATAGCTAGAAAATTCCAAAATATTTGGAGATAAAACAACATACTTCTATGTAGGACATGGCTCAAAGAAGAAACCTCAAGAGAAATTTTTAATTTGGGACTAAATAAAAAAGAGAACTTATCAAAATGTGTGAGATGCAGTGAAGGTAGGGCTTAGAGGGATATTTGCTGGTTACAAGCAAGTCACTTTTACTTACACCCAAGGGGACAGCAATTAGTTTTGCCTTTTCAAGGGAGGACGCCTCAAAGATTTTGAGGCCATATTTTGAAATCACCACAGCAACCCATACCTCCCTTTGGTTGTTCACTGTGGCCTAAGTAGTGAAATGGCCTGGTGGCAATTTCAAGTTAGAATTCAACTGAGCAGGGGCGCCTGGGTGGCTCAGTCGGTTGAGCGTCCGACTTCAGCTCAGGTCGTGATCTCGCGGTCCGTGAGTTCGAGCCCCGCGTCAGGCTCTGTGCTGACAGCTCAGAGCCTGGAGCCTGTTTCAGATTCTGTGTCTCCCTCTCTTTCTGACCCTCCCCCATTCATGCTCTGTCTCTCTCTGTCTCAAAAATTTAAAAAAAAAAAAAAAAAAAAAAAACGTTAAAAAAAATTAAAAAAAAAAAAAAAGAATTTAACTGAGCAGCTCATGGTGGCTCAGTCGGTTAAGTCTCTGACTTGGGCTCAGGTCATGATCTTGCAGTTCGTGAGTTTGAGCCCCACATCGGGCTCTGTGCTGACAGCTCAGAGCCTGGAGCCTGCTTTGGATTCTGTGTCTCCCTCTCTCTCTCTCTACCCCTCTGCCGTTCATGCTCTGTCTCCGTCTCTCTCAAGAATAAATATTTAAACAAATTAAAAAAAAAACAACAATTTAATTGAACCATTAATGTATTGCCTTGAACTGACTCAGATCTGGAAGACAGGTTAAAAACAAAAACAAAATCCCAAACCTAACTGTCAAGGAAGGTGGCTCAGTCCTGGCGCTTGTGGTGGTGGGGGAAGGGATCATACGAATCAACTCAGGACGTATGGTTTCATGACATGCCACACTCTGGAGCTACCTAATTAATTTATCACAACTGGGGGAGGGGGGGGATATCCACAGGGGCCGGAGTATTTTAATTGGAATCTGATTGCCATGGCCACGGTACTGCCTGCCAGGATAACCAAGTGCAGTTTACCCCTGGTGGTTAGCAGCTTTCACATGGGCACACGCATCTTGAGCTCCTCCCGTTCCCCTGAGATCTGGGAGCCCATCCCAGTGACAGCGCTTGCACTCAGCATTCCGTGTTGAGAGAAGGCTTTTTGTACTGAGCTGTCACCTCTCTTAGGAGACGGATACAGAATCTGTTCACTACACCTTCATGCCTCCTTCCTTAAATGTATCTTCTTGCTCTGCAGAGGCTGGAAAGCTAAAACCCATGCCTTTCTCAGACTCCTTTCTAGCTCATATTCTGGAAGCAAATTGGTTTCTGCCAATTAGATACACTCTTGAATGACATGAAAGAGAGAAGTGGGACAGGAACTATTTGCCTGCCGTCGTTTTTGCTGGCAAGCAAGGCTGTGCGATCAGTGTCAGTAGGTAAAGGCAGCTGTTGAACTAAGTGTGTCTAGGCACAACTCTTGACAGCATCAAGTGGCTGTTGAGACAGCGGTGCCTTTTCCTCTTATCGGAGGATCAAACTCCAGAATTTCACAGCTCCGATGCTGTCCTGCCCTCCACACACTCCTGCATCTCTGTTATGATTTTGCAAGCATCTAATTGGGTGCAATTATCTTACTGCTTAAACTACCTGCAGTGGTTTCACTTTTCCTACCGTAACACTGGTTCCCCTTAACAGTCTATATGTTTTGCTATGAAAATGAAAGTTTATGTCAAAAATGTGGTGGTGGGGAGCTGCCTGGACTAGGTGAGCATCATCTATCCAATCCTTTATTCCCTTTTCCTCGAGTCTCTGTATTCTTTCCTTTAGACTTGTTAAGGGATTTCTGACTTTTGAGATGTAATTGGTCGTGGGACAAAGTTCTGTACACATTTACATCGAATGGTCTTTCCCCAACTTGTTATGCACTGAATATGCAATCTCTGGAGGTTCCCCGTATCTGTACATTCTTCCACGTAGAATATGGGGACCATACTCCTTATCTAACAACCTCAAAGTCTAGTTCCCCATTCTCCAAGTTTCGGAGGGGACATAGGTTAGCAAATTTCTACAACTTCTTCTAGACTTCTAACTCTGGTGTATCAGTTGTCGGGATTACCTCCCCCTCCCCCTACCAGGGCCATTTGAAATTTGTGGCTGGTTGCCATAGCAACCGTGTGACTTGGGCTCTGAGGAAAATTATTAGTTCTCACATGCAAAGGTGGCAACGTGCCCTTGGCCAAAGAAAGCAGGGTGAGGGGTTATTTCAAGATGGTTTGAGGATTTCAGTTTCTTTTATGTCAGTTCCTCTCAAACTTTCATCACAGTCCCCCCGCTCCCCATCAGAGCTGTGAAGACATCCTAAACCTGACAGCTATGAGCCCACCTGAGAGTCTCTGATTTAGTAGGTCTGGGGCAGGGCTAGAAAATTTGCATTTCTAACAAGTTCTCAGGGGATGCCAATACCATCTCAAAGATGCACTTCATTCAGTCCTACAAATCCTCTTCAATGTTGCCTTTCCCACTAGCCTGGATGCACTGCCTCCTGATCATTTCTCCAACCTTCATGTGAAAGACGTACAGAGACTTGTGAAGTCAACTCGCAAAATCAGTTTCTGGGTTTGGTTTGTACGTCCTCAACCTTACAGCTTTAGAGAGGAACCAATTTTTTTTTTTTTTTTTTGTCAAAGTTGCAGAAAAAACTGGCATATCACCAAGGTGAAATTTTGAGATTTGATTTTGTTCTCTTGTTTTAAGTTATACATTGAGTGAAAAAATGACCATTATACCTGGTTGTCCGCCATTTGTCATCCCTTTAATTTGGTCAGTGAAGCAACTACGAGGCTCCCAGAGCCCCAAACTTATTGAATATTATCAGGAGTCTCAGATTCTTTTGCCTCATAGTAGTCAAATAACTAATTCCAAACACCCCACATTTCCCCATGGGTGCCCTTTTTCTGGCACCACTTTCCCTGTTAATTAAGGTTCTTTGCTTGTCAATAACAGAAACTGATTCTGGCCTGGGATGACTGGCAGGATAGTAGGTAGTTCACATTATCAAAGGAGAAATCGATCAGCCTTCATGAAAGACAGTAACCAGGTGAGATCCAGAGCTCTCTGTAACTCAGGGCAATCCCACTGCCCCATCTACCCTCAGTCCTTTGAAATTCTACTCCAGATTCCATTCCTGTGAGAGGGAATGTGACGGACCTAGTGTGGATCATGTATTTGATGGACCCTAAGGTGGTAGTAGGAAAAGGGGCTTTGATAGAGATACAGTCAGTGGTTCAGGACCCAACACGACTGCATGGAGAGTGGAGTGAAACTCCCCAAAAGGAAGATATTCCAAGCAGAAGGGTAACAGATGTCTGTCTAGTCTGAACAGTACTGACTCTCTTTTACCACCCAGCTCTACGACCTTGCTTTTAGGAAAGGTATCCTGATGCTTTTCTTCAGCAGGTTCTCTCTCCCTAAAGCGAAGGGTCAAGATTTAAAGATGCAGATAACACAGGACAAAGGATAGCATCTTTCTTTCTTTTCTTTCTTTCTTTCTTTCTTTCTTTCTTTCTTTCTTTCTTTCTTATTTTGTAATTTACATCCAAGTTAGTTAGCATATAGTGCAACAATGATTTCAGGAGTAGTTTCCTTAATGGGCCTTAGCCATTTAACCCACCCCCCCCACAACCCCTCCAGTAACCCTCTGTTTTTTCTCCATATTTAATAAGAGTCTCTTACGTTTTGTCCCCCTCCCTGTTTTTATATTATTTTTGCTTCCCTTCCCTTATGTTCATCTGTTTTGTATCTTAAAGTCCTCATATAAGTGAAGTCATATGATATTTGTCTTTCTCTGACTGACTAATTTTGCTTAACATAATACCATCTAGTTCCATCCACGAAGTTGCAAATGGCAAGATTTCATTCTTTTTGATTGCTGAGTAATACTCCATTGCGTATATATACCACATCTTCTTTATCCATTCATCCATCGATGGACATTTGGGCCCTTTCCCTACTTTGGCTGTTGTTGATAGTGCTGCTGTAAACATTGGGGTGCATGAAGATAGCACCTTTCTATCCCTTTGAATAGTTTGGATTTTTCTGTCTCAGGGAGGTACATACTCCCTACTTATTGATTCTCCATCTAGATTCTGGGATCTTAGCTTCCTTCATACAGATACTAGGATCCTAACCAGCTCAAGACAGGACAGTCACTGTTGCTTAGAAAAGCATAGAAAATCAAACACATTCATAGGAATTTTCCCATTCTTTTTAGGGATGTATGCTGTTGCTTATTTTTTCTTCTTCTGTCTTGTTCTCCTGCCTTCTAATTTTAGCTTCACCTGCAATAGTAAGGGGAGACAGCGTCCTGCTTCTGCCTCTTGGCCCTGCTCCTTGTGAAAGCCAGTCTCCCCCGCACCCCCTCAAGCACACATCGAGTCTTTATTCCAAAGGACAAGATGGCTTTCAGGTACCAGTACATAGTATGGGTAGTACCAGAGCGGCTGGCAACCAGAAACTGTATCAGTTGGCTTTCAGCAGAGTAGCAAACAATCCCCCAATATCATATTGAGGATAGGAAAGTCTACTGTTTATGTTTTACATCGGCTGTAGGTTGCTGTGGCGTTGATGCATGTGGTCTCCTTACAGGACCTAGACAAGAACAGCAGCCCCTTTTCTGAGACATGCTTTTCTTTTGGCAGAACAGCTAAGTCGCATGTTAGCTCTTGAAGAGGGAGTGATAAACCCAAAGTGGCAAATGGGGCACTCCAGATGAAGGGTGTATGAGGATATTTTGTACTATCTTTGGAACCCTTTATAGTAGGATATAGGTTTCTCCCAACGCTGAAAATACGGCATTCCTAGGAAATCTTCTGTAAGCTGCAATGATATAAGGCAAACAAGCAATTACACTAATTTATATGGAAAATGTTTTGAGCACTCCCAGACCCCAAAATTTACCTTTCTTGGGCACATCTTATGGATGCACAAAATACAGAGAGATAAAGCACAGATGCTTGCAGGGACATTTCAGAACTCTGGTGGCCTTATGGCTGCAAAGCCGAGTCTAGTTCCCAGGGATCTAGGGGCTTGCACGCTTGCTGCTCACAGCACACGCTGCCGGTATGAGGGCTCCCTGCAAAACAAGTGCTGGACATTATTTCTGCTTTTTTTTTTTTTTTTTTTTCATAAAAGAGAAATCCTCTTCAGGTTTCTTTTGGTTGGAGAAAACAGTTACTAATGTTGGTCTTTCCTAAAAGTGGAGTGGCATACCATGAATTTTTGAAAGGGTGGTGGGGTGAGGGTAGCTGTATAAATGTGTCTCATGTAAAGGTGTCCTGAGGAAGTGTTGGGTCACTATACTGTACACCTGAAACTAACAGGATACAGTATGTTAACTAACTGGAATTTAAATAAACACTTAACAAATAATAAGGGCAATCTCGAAGAAGGCAGTGTGGGTCTATATACTGGCTCCATGAAGTTACCAGGCTCCCAGCTTCTCCCAGCTCTCTGCAACTTTCCATGTGCCCTGCCCCCTTGTGGTTGAAGATGGGTGCTGCAGTTCCCACAATCACCCTCTAGGTCACTGCATGGAGTAAGGGGAGACTATGCTTGTTAACATTTAAGTGTAAAATTATGTCAAAATAAAAAGTTAGGAAAAACAAGTGATTTGTGTAAACATTTCTCTTTTTTTAAGTTTATTTATTTTGAGAGAGAAAGAGAGCACAGGGGAGGGGCAGAAAGACAGGGAGAGAGAATTCCAAGCAGGCTCTGCACTAATGGCATAGGGCTTGAACTCAGAAACTGTGAGATCATGACCTGAGCAGAAATCTAGAGCAGGACCCTTAACCGACTGAGCCACCCAGATACCCCAACACATTTCTTTTTTAAGTGAAATTTTAATAATTATTTTAGCTAGGTATCATAATGGGAGTCGTGACAGTGATGAATCCAATCATTTAGGATTTCTAGAAATTTGAGGGACTAGAAATTTAAGATTTTGACAAAGGGGATCATCAAATGGGAAAGAGGATCTAGTAAGAAGTGAAGCTTCATTATTTTTCTTGGAGGTAAATATAATATATAAGTCCAGGAAAAATTTCTTCAAGAATGACTCATAGGAACAATATCCTGGTGTTTTCACATGTTAAAAATGGCTGATCTGTGGCCTTTGTTCTTTTGTGTGTGTGTGTGTGTGTGTGTGTGTGTGTGTGTGGCCTTTGTTCTTACATAAGTTTTGCTCAATTGCCTTATAGAAATGAATGCCCAGCAATACAGAAAGTATAGACCCACCCAGTCTAAACTTACTTTATCTAATATATGACCTGAACTTTTTGTCTGGCTGTTCATAGTGTTACTTCTTTTTCTTTAGAATTTAACATTTTTACCTGGATATGTCTCAAGAGTGATAGCTTTGAAACAGTTTTTCCTGGTACAAAGCGTGTTCTTTTAAGGTACAGATTCAAATCCTATTCTAATCTTGGAGAATTGTTTTATGTATTGATACATGTGTTCTCTTCCTGTATTTCCATTTTCTCTGTTGGGAACTCAGAAGTGTGTGTAGAATTGGATATTGCTTGCCTGCTTTCTCATCGATATTCTCTGCCAATCCTTATTTTAATTAACATTTTTATTGAAGTATAATATTCCTATGAAAACTGCACAGATCATAAATGCATAGCTCATTGAATTATCATACCCATGTAGCCACAACTCATACTTTAATTTTTACAAACATTTTATTTAATTTCATTTTGATTCCTTTTCTCATTCCTAAACTGTACGTATCTTTCTAGGTTTTCAGCATGATTTTCCTTTCCAGTTTGACCTTCAATGCTGTAACTGCTTCTTTTTTCTTCCACATTTTTCCCCGAGTTCTGTCAGCTTTCAATTCTCCATTTCCTCCCCAGGCTCTGTATCTCTACTTGTTCTTTTGATGTATTGCATATTTACAGGAAAGTGCTACATACTAAGTATATCCTACCTATGATCATGCAATATATGCAACATCTAAATATATCATGATCTGTGGTCCATCAAAATACATAATATTTCCAATATGTAGGACCCCATATACTCTTCACAGGTAATACCCATTACCCAGAGGTAATTTCCATTCAGGCCTTTTTCACTATAGATTAGTGTTGTTTCTTCTTGAACTCTTTCATATAAATGGAATTATCCAGTAAATTGTCTTTTGTATCATTATTTTTAATTGTGGTAAAATATACATAGCAAGGGGCACCTGGGTAGTTCAGTCATCTGACTCTTGATATTGGCTCAGGTCATGATCTCGCAGCTCCTGGAATCAAGCTCCACGTGGGGAACCTGCGCTGACAGCATGGAGCCGGTGTGGGATTCTCTGTCTTTCTCTGCCCCTCCCCTGCACATGTGCACACACTCTCTCTCCCTCTCAAAATAAATAAAAAGTATATATGTAACAAAAGCTTACCTTCTTAATCATTTTAAGTCTACAGTTCAATATTATTAAGTATAGTCACATTGTTACAGTACGCACTCCTTTGTGTTTATATTTGTAAAGTCATTATATGAATGAGTTTATCATTTTTTAAAAAATTCATTCTCCTGTTGAGATATTTTCAGTTTGTGACTATTATACATAAAGCTGCTGTGAACATTATTGTACAAGGCTTTTTGCGGACATATGTTTTCATTTTTCTAATACCAATGCCTAGGAATTTCTAGGTCATCAAGTAGACATAGATATAATTAAAAAAAATTTTTTTTAAGCTTATTTATTTTTGAGAGAGAGGTAGGGGGGAGAGAGAGAATCCCAAGCAGGCCCTACAGGGCCGCACGAAGCCCAGTGTGGGGTTTGAACTTATGAACTGTGAGATCATGACCTGAGCTGAAACCAAGAGCAGACACTTAACGACTGAGCCACCCAGGCGCCCCAGATATAAATTTAACTTTGTAACACATTACTAAACAGTTTTTCCAAAGTGGTTGTAACATCTCATGCTCACCAGCCTTGTGTGAAAGTTACTGTTGCTCTAAATGCTTGCAACCCTTGATATTGTCAAACGTTTTTCATTGTAAGTCATTCAGATGGGTGTGTAGCAGTATCTCATTCAGGTTTTAATTTGCATCTCCTTGGTGACAAATCATGTTGTGCACTGTTTCATGTGCCTATTGGCCACTTGATTCTGTCCTTTCTGATTACTTATCTTTAAATGAAGTGAAGTTTTCCTAAAGCTGTTTTTGTAGGAAGTTTGTATAGAGGAAAATATGGGGCTGTGTTCTATGCTGGTCCTCATTTTTCTTATGATCCAAGGATTGGTATGAATTGATCTAGTTTTCACTACTTCTGTGCAAAGGGAGACATGTAAGCACAAGGCTGTTTATCATGTGAAGTTTCTCTTCTCTTCCATGGTGATACACTGCTTCTGGGAAATGATAATCAATTATCATTTATTGATAATAAATAACATCATTTATTTCAAGTCTATATCTTTTGTTTCTTGGAACTAGAGTGTGCTCTAAGTAGCTTCTGTCACCAACCAGTGTATCTCATTCGTCTTGTTGCAAGCCAGGTATTTGGGTTTTGCAGTATAGGAAATGCCTCTACCTTGGAGAACTATCTTGCTGCATTTTTAAACTTTTTTTTTTTTTTTTTTTTTTTTTTTTAGATGTGCATTATCAGGCATCCTCTCTCTGATTCCTCTACCGTTTGGCATTTCTCCCGCTTACTTTGGGAATTGGAGATTCAACATTCTTCTACATTTTGTTGAGATTGCAGTTAGCTTTCCTCTTTCTTATTTGTTGTGGTGATGCTGGTGACTTTGGGTGATTTCCAAGATGGAAAGGAGATACTGACCTGACACTACCACCTTCAAAGTAGAAGTTTTGGTAAATATCAATTACCAAATTAAAGCAGTTAGTTTGCTTCCATATTTTGCTGAGATTATTTATTTATTTTTAAAGTTTATTTATTTATTTTGAGAGAAAGAGAGAGAGAGAGATCGCAGGGGAGAGGGAGAGAGAGAGAGAGAGAGAGAGAGAGAGAGAGAGAGAGAGAGAGAATCCCAAGCAGGCTCCACACTGTCAGCCCAGAGCCCAACATGGGGCTCCATTTCAGGAACCATGAGATCATGACCTGAGCTGAAATCAGCAGTTGGATGCCCAACTGACTGAGCCACCCAGGCACCCCTATTTTTTTTAAACATGAATGGGTGCTGTATGTTATTTAAGGATTAAATATATTAGAATGATTTTTCATCTACCTGTTAATTTGACATATTTCATTGAAAGACGTTTTGATACTGATCTATCCTTGTATCCCAGGATAACCTCTTCTTTATCTTTCATTTTTAACTACCTGAATTTGATCTGGAAATATTCCATTTAAGACTGCTTTATCTAGTCTCATAATTTAGTTGATGACTTTCTTTTCTTTCCAATTTTATCATCTAGCCTCTTAAAATGAGTTGGAGAAATTTTCCTCTTTTTGAAAATACTCTGAAATACTTTGTATATAGCAGGGATTACAAATCTGTGAGGGCCAGGTGGCTTTTTTTAGGAAGAGACACATAATTACTAATTTACTTTCTTTAACACCTATTGGCTTATCCAGACATTCTATTTTTCTTTTCATCTCTACTTTCGAACTTATTGGCATAAAGACAATGTTTTATTTATCTTTATCTTATTTATCTTTCTCTTATTTATCTTTATTTATCTTATAAATTAAAACATCTCCACCATATTTGTAGTTGTGTGCTCCTTTTGAATTCTAATCTGCCTTTTCTCGATTTTTTTTTTAGCTTGTTCTATTTATGTCTATTTTGTAACTTCTATCAATAGTGAGCTTTTTGGTTTAGATCCCTCATATTTCTTTGCCACTCTGAATACAGTAATTTCTGCTCATTTTTTCATTATTTCTTTCCTTCTATTTCTTTATTCCTGCCTTATAGTGTTTCTAGCATCCTGAGCTGAACATATCGGCCATTTCACTTGCTGTAGCAGTATTCCACAAATTACAATAATGTAGCATTTTCATTATCATCTTGTTTTGTGTAATTTGGAATTTTCGTGATGATTTTGTTTTTACCATGAGTAATTTAGATATATATATATTTTTTTGTTTCCAAGCACATGACTTGGAAAAAAAAATCTGCTTTTTGTGGACTTTCAATTTAATTGCACTAAAGTGAACATGAAATGAACATGAAATGAATGTAAAATGAACATGAAATGAAAGTAAAGTGAAGTGAAATGCGTGATAGTGATTTTTTTAATGTTTGTTTGCTTATTTATTTATTTATTTATTTATTTATAGCATGAGCAGGGGAGGGGCAGAGAGAGAGGGAGAGAAAATTCCAAGCAGGCTCCAGGCTCAGCACAGACCCCAACTCAGAGCTCAAACTCAGGAAAGGTGAGATCATGGCCTGAGCCGAAATCAAGAGTAGGATGCTTAACCAACTGAGCCACCCAGGTTCCCCTGTATGATAATGATTTTTAGGAATTTGTAAAATTTCCTTTGTGAACTAGGATTTGGTAGATTTTTGTAAATGTTGCGATTTGAAAAAAAAAAGTCCTATTTGATAGGCAGAACATCATCTTTTTTGTCATACAGAGCTCTTAGATAAAGTATTAGAAAAGCTTGTTAATTTTTGTTCACATTTACTAAGATTTTCTGGGGGTTTCCAATCCTTACTAAGATTTTTGTGTGTGCCTGGTCTAAGAGTTTCTGATAGTGGTATGTTTTAAATTTCAGGAACTAATCTTTTTTTTTTTTTTTTTTTAATTTCCAAGATTATTTATTAATTATTGTGGTGGGTTAAATAATTCCTCTTACCCCCAAATTCTAGTTTGCTCAGAGCCTCAGAATGTGACTTTATTTGGAAATAGGGTCTTGGCAGATGTAATCAGTGAAGAAAAAGAGGAGAGGACACACACAACAATGCCACACAAAGGTGGAAGCCAAGATTAGAATGATGACTACAGGCTAAGGCATGCCAAGGATTGCTAGGGACCACCAGAAAGGAGGGAAAAACCAGCAAAGATTCTTTTCTAGAGCCTTCAGAGAGAGGATGGCCCTGTCAGCTCCTTGATTTTGGACTTCTGGTTTCCAGAACTATAAGAAAAATAAATTTCTATTGTTTTTAAAGCACACAGTTTGTGGCAATTTATTATGGCAGCCCTAGGAAGTTAACACAATTATTCTTTTTTATATCCTCCTGTTCTCATTTCATTTATGCCTATTTTGTTCCATACTTCCTTTCTTGCATTTGCGGATGTATTGTATTGGGTGTCTTGTGTGGATGTTCTTGTATTTCTTGCATTTATGTCTATAAAGCATCCTTAGTCTATAAAGTTAATTTCCTCTTCTGTGAATTCAGGCTCCATTGCCCGTCTTTCTTGGCATGACAGCTCTTGATATGTTTTGAACTTTTATTTTGCAGTTCCATTTTGGGTGGACAAGTAGGTTTGTATTTGCTATTCCTCTGTGAGCCTCCTAAAGTGGCTGGCTCCTTTTCATAAACGAGGCCTCATTTACTGCCCTCCATCCATCAGCAGGCCTGTTGGCTCCACCTCCAAAGTAGATTCCAAATCCTACCACTTCTTTCCATCTTGGCCATTACCACCTTGAGCTATAAAACTTTCTGACTGGTAACTCTGTTATCACTCTTGCTCACTGAATCAGATACACTGATTGTCAACTGTGTGGGTGCCCCAACAAACTCCCCAGTGCCTTTGAAGTTACATGGAGTCATGTCTCTAGTTATGGCCAATGGAAGTGTAAATGACATGTGTTCATTTCACATGGATTCAAGCTCTATTTTTCTTTCTATGCCTGGGCAACCAGAAGACGTCGGATACATTATTGCCTACTTGTAGGGAGCTGTACAGGAGTTGCCTCATGGGGAGTTTCATAGGAACTGTGTTGGAATTAGTGTACGTTAACTGTATCCCAGAAATTTTCATATGTTGTATTTTCTTTTTTATTCAGTTCTAATGTTTTCTAATTTCTGTTGAGGCTTCCCTTGTGACTCATGGGTTACTTAGAAGTGTGTTGTTTAGAAATATTTGAAGATTTCCCTATTACCTTTCTGTTATTGATTTCTTGGTTAGTTGTATCATGGTCAGAGAACATACTTTATATAATGAGTTCTTTTATTTTATGATTGCAATTATTTTAAATTGGTGAAGTTTTGTTTTATGATGTAGGATATGGTTTATCTTGGCGAATATTCCATGTGCACCTAAAAAGAATGTGTATTTGTGGGGCACCTGGGTGGCTCACTTGGTTGAACGTGTGACTTTGGCTCAGGTCATGATCTCACAGTTGCTGAGAGAGCATTGGGCTCTGTGCTGTCTCTGCTATCTCTGCACTTTGGATCCTCTGTGCCCCCCTCTCGCTGCACCTCCCCTGCCCATGTTCTCTCTCTCTCTCTCTCAAAAATAAATAAACGTTTTTTTTAAAAAAAGAATGTGTATTCAGTAGTGTTCTATAAATGTCAGATGGATTCAGTTGGCTAATGAACAGTTCTTCTCATTTTCCTTGCTGATTCTGTGTACTCATTCTATGTATTACTGAGAGAGAAGTATTAATGTCTCCAACTAAAATTATAAATTTCTCTCTTTTACCTTTCAGTTCTGTTAGTTTTAGCTTCGTGTATTTTGAAGATCTGTTGTTAGGTGCATATCCTCTAGAATTTTTATGTCTTCTCATTGAATTGATCCTTTTATCATTTGTAACGTCCCTCTTTATCCCTGGTCATTTTGTTTTGCTTTGAATTCTACTTTGTCCCATATTAATCAGTCATCTGGCATCTTTCTTTCTTTCTTTCTTTCTTTCTTTCTTTCTTTCTTTCTTTCTTTCCACTTATTCATTTTTGAGAGACAGAGAGAGACAGAGCATGAGCAGGGGAGGGGCAGAGAGAGAGGGAGACACAGAATCTGAAGCAGACTCTAGGCTCTGAGCTGTCATCACAGAACCTGACACGGGGCTCGAACTCACAATCAGGTGGAGATCATGACCTGTGCTGAAGTCGGACGCTCAACCAACTGAGCCTCCCAGGTGCCCCAGCATTTTCTTTTTTTTTTTTTTTTTTTTTTTTTTTTAAATTTTTTTTTTAACATTTATTTATTTTTGAGACAGAGAGACAGAGCATGAAGAGGGGAGGGACAGAGAGAGAGAGGGAGACACAGAATCTGAAACAGGCTCCAGGCTCTGAGCGGTCAGCACAGAGCCCGACGCGGGGCTCAAACTCACGGACCATGAGATCATGACCTGAGCCGAAGTCGGACGCTTAACCGACCAAGCCACCCAGGTGCCCCAGCATTTTCTTTTTTTAAATGTCTTTTTCCACAGCTGTCCTGAGATTTAGTACATTTTAAAAATTGTGGTAAAAAAGGTATAGCAAAATAAACCCTATTAACCACTTTTTTAGAAGTTATTTTTACTTTGAGAGAGACAGAAACAGCACAAGTGGGGGAGGGGCAGAGAGCGAGGGGGTGAGAGAGAGAATCCCAAGCAGGCTTTGCTCTGCCAGCACAGAGCCTGATGAGGAGCTTGAACCCATGAAGCCACATGCGCACGCTAAGGAAGCCTTTTCAGGTTGTTCCTGGAGTTGGAGATTAGGGAGAGAGAGAACATGAGCAGGGGAAGGGCAGAGAGAGAATCCCTTCTTGACAGTGCAGAGCCTGACATGCTTGATCTCATGAACCATGAGATCATGACCGGAGCCAAAATCAAGAGTTGGGTGCTTAACTGACTGAGCCACCCAGATGCCCCTAACCACTTGAAAAAAAAAAGTTTATTTATTTATTTTGGCAGGGGGGAGGAGGCAGAGAGAGAGAGAGTCTCCGGAGAGAGAGTATATCCCAAGCAGGCTCCAAGCTATCAGCACAGAGCCCAACGCGGGGCTCAATCCCAGGAACCATGAAATCATGACCTGAGCTGAAACCAAGGGCCTGATGCCTAACTGACTGAGCCACCCAGGGGCCCCATGTTAACCACTTGTAAGTGTACCATTTAGTAGTCTTAAGTATATTCACAATTATTATGCAATAGAGCTTTTCCATAATGTAAAACTGAAACAACAGCTCCCCATTCTGTCTCCCTCAAACTGCTGAGAACCACCATTCCACTTTGTTTCTATAGGTTTGCCTACTTTAGATACTCACCCCAGCTGTCTTTCTTTTGATTAGTATCTGCATGATAAATATTTTTTCCATCCTTTTACTTTTTCTTTTTTTTTTTTTAGAGAACTCTATTGAGTTATAATTGATATAATTTACTTATTTTTAAAAAAAATTTTTTTTAACGTTTATTTATTTTTGAGACAGAGAGAGACAGAGCATGAACGGGGGAGGGTCAGAGAGAAGGAGACACAGAATCTGAAACAGGCTCCAGGCTCTGTGCTGTCAGCACGGAGCCCGACGCAGGGCTCGAACTCATGGACCGCGAGATCATGACCTGAGACAAAGTCGGCCGCCTAACCGACTGAGCCACCCAGGCGCCCCTATAATTTACTCATTTAAAGTGTACAGTTAGGGGTGACTGGGTGGCTCAGTTGGTTGAGTGTCTGACTCTTGATTTAGTCTCAGGTCATGATCCCAGGGTCATGGGATTGAGCCTGGTGTCAGGCTCAGTGCAGAGCATGGAGCCTGCTTAAGATTCTTTCTCTCTCTCCTTCTGCCCCTCTCCCCTGCTCACATGTGCTCTCTCTGAAAAACAAAAAAAATAAATGTGTACAATTAAATATTTTTAGTAAATTCATGGATATGTGCAACCATCACCACTACCTAATGTTAGAGTATTTTCATCAACCCCCTGAAAGAAACCCTATCCACATTAGTAGTCACTCCCTATTCTTTACTCCCAGCCCCAGGATACCACTAATCTTGCCTGTATGGATTTATCTATCCTGGTCATTTCACATAAATGGAAGCCTACAATTTGTGGCCTTTTGTGACCAGCTTCTTTCACTTAGCATAATCTTCTTCAGAGTTCATTGATGTTGTAACGTGTATCAGTACTTTATTCCTTGTTTATAGTCAAACAATATTTTATTGAATGGATTTAGCACAGTTTACCCACTCTCTTGTTGATAGGCACCTGAACTGTTTTTGATTATATAAGTTAGGAACGTCCGTGTAACAAGATTTTGTGTGAACATGTTTTCAATCCTCTTAACTATATATCTAGGAGTGGAATTGCTGGGTCATATGGTAAGTCGACATTTAACATTTTGATGTTTGTTTTCTAAAGTGGCTGTGCCGTTTTACATTCTCAATAACAATATGTGAAAATCCCCATTTCTCCATATCCTCACCAACTCTTGGTTATAGCCATTCTATCAAGTATGAAGTGGTACCTCATTGTGGTTTTGAATTGCATTTCCCTAATGGCTAATGATTTGGACTATCTTTTTATGTACGTATTGACCATTTACATATATTCTTTTGAAAAATGCCTATTCAGATTCTTTGCGTATTCAATTGGGTTGTCTTTTTATTCTTGAGTTGTAAAAGGATATATATATATATATATATATATATATATATACACACACTTTTTTTTTGGATACAATTCCCTTATCAAATCTACAATTTGCATTTTTTTTCTTCCATCTTGTGTATTGTCTTTTCATTTTCTTGGTATCCTTTGAAGCACAAAAAATCTAAATTTTTATGAAATCCACTTTAATTATTCCTCTGTGCTTGTGTTTTTGGTGTTGTATCTAAGAACCCTTTACTTAACCCAAGAACATGGAGATTTACTACTATCTTCTTTTATGAGTTTTATAGATTTTATACTTTATGGTCTAAGTAGGGAAGGGGTCCAACTCCATTCTTCTGCACATGGATCATTTGTTGAAGTGACTACCTTTGCCCCATTGAATTGTCTTGGCATCTTTGTTGAAATCACCTGGCCACAAAAGGAAGTTCATCATACCATGTAGACAGCTTTATAATTGATACGTTATTTCCTTTATTGTCCATTTTGACATTATCTGTCCTTTAATTATTGTGTTTACAAGATTAAATGCAATTGTTTCTATGCTTGGAGTTAGATGTAAGGATATAATTTAGATATGAGATAGATATTAATATCTATAAGTATATTAGATTTAAATATTTAGATATCTAGATATTCATTTATATAAATCTATAGACATGAAATCTGGAAAAAATAAAGTCCTTATTATTTGTTATCATATTTTCACAAGAAACCTTTATAAAGACATTGACTATTAGAATTCACTTTAGAAAGTTTGTTTTGAAGAGTTTACCCATTGTATGTAAAACATTTTATCACTAATTCCATATAATCAAAAATCAGAAGGCATAGAACTGTACCAATTTTTACATTTTTTTATTGAGCTATAATTGACATACATTGTATTAGTTGTAGGTGTACAATGATTTGATATGTGCACATAGTACAAAATGATTATAGGTTTAGTTACTATCCATCACTATAGTTACAATTTTTTTCTTGTGATGAGAACTTTTAACATCTGCTTTCTTAGCAACTTTCACATATACAATACAGTATTGTTACTTTTTCAAATTCAGTATTATTAACTATACTCTCCATGTTGTACATTATATTCACAGGACTTATCTTGTAACTGGATGTTTGAAACTTTTGACCACCTTTGACAACCACCAATTTGTTCTCTGTATCTGAGTTTTTTAGATTCCACATACAAGATCATATAGTATTTATTTTTCTTTGACTTCTTTCACTTAGCATAATGCTCACAAGGTCCACCCATGTTGTTGCAAATGGCAGGATTTCCTTTTTTATGCCTAAATAATACTCATGCAGGCATGCCACATTTTCTTTATCCATTAATTCATTTGTTAATGGTGCTTAGATTGTTTCCATGTCTTGGCTATTGTAAGTAGTGGTGCAATGAACATGGGGTGGCCACAGAGCTGTTTAAAAAAATCGATATTAATTCATTCCAACTGTCCAAAGATTCATCTATTTATTATCAGTATTACATGAACGTTTTATTTATTTAATACTCAGTTGTATACTTATTGGTAAAGTAATAAGTTTATGCTTGGCAATAAACACAGAACAGCATTACTGTTTTACTCCACCTAAAACATCACTGATGTACAGCTTGCGAGCTGGATTGTGTTGGGGACGCCAGAGAAAGTGGCTTTGAACAAAACTTAACGCTAAAGCGAGTGACTTGAATCTTATCTTGTTCAACTTCCTATCTCTCTTGTTGAGTTTCCTTTGATGAGGACATGATGCAAGATCCTTTCTAACAGGTCTCCCCCCTCACCCCCCCTTATGGTTGACGTTGGCTACACTCTCCAGACCCCCTTGCTCTCTTAGCAGCTGTGCCTCCCTGGTTGTTTCTTCGCAGAATCTTTCAGAATTGTTCTCTTTTCTGGGCACGCTGGTCCGCTGGCCAGTGGTGGGGAGGGGGTTCCCGGGCTTCCAAACCATTCTCGCGGGCCTCGGGTCACTAACGTATTTCTGCCCGGCTGTCCCCGAAATGCTCCGGGCCCCATCAGCTCACCCTCCTCTACCGAGCCTGGGCCTCTGGCCGTTTCTCGAGCACTCTTCAGTGGAGTCTGTACTCGGCTGGAGGTAGCAGGCTCTGAGAATCCTGCAGTTCGCCGGTCCATTCCGAGACCTCCACTCCAGGCGCTCGGACTTCCTGGGACCTGGCTTGGCCTTCTCATTGCGGGCGCGGCGGCTTCACCTAGCTTGCCAAACAGCACACCGGAAAACCTCCTCCTCGCTAACCTCCGGCTCCAGGAGCGACCCTAAAAGGCTTCCGCGGCCTGCGCATGCGGACTCGGCGGCCGCCACACAGCCGGCCCGGCCGCCTCCCTCCCGCCGGCCGCGGCCGTGTAGAGCTCCCTGACAGCTCCACGACCAGCGGACGCTGCCTCGTCTCGTGCCTCCACGTTGTCCTATCAGAGACGGGGCGGGGCGGCGGCCCCCGCAGCCTATCAGCGCGAACCACGATCCCGGCGAGCCCGGTAGGCGCGGGTCCAGGAAGAAGGCGATTGGGCGGCGGCGGCGCTCGGGGCGTAGCGTCGCCCGGACCCCGCCCACCGCTGCCTTCCTCTGCTGGGCGCCAGCTGCCGCTTAGGCCTGAGCGAGAGCCGACGGCGGGCGGGCGCAGCTGCACCCTGAGCGCCGGCGGGGCTGGTGGGCCCCGCACCCTCTCTCCTCCTTACTGCCCGCGCCCTTGGACATGGTGGCCCCCGGCTCTGTGACCAGCCGGCTGGGCTCGGTGTTCCCCTTCCTGTTGGTCCTGGTGGACCTGCAGTACGAAGGTGAGTCCTTCCCTGCTCTGGCCGGGGGAGCGGGCGCCCGGGCCAAGCCCCCTGGCGCTTCCCCGCCTGCGTCCCGGCGCGAGTCTTCCGGCGGTCGGGGCCGCGGGGCGGGCGCCGGGGACTCCGCGCGGACCGGCTGGGCCTGAGCCCGCCCCGGGGCGGGGGCCGGCGCTGGGTTCCGGGTTTGTCCGGGGACGGGGTGGTGGGACCGGCGGGCCGCCGGGCGGGGACGGCGGGTTTGGAGGGAGGAGCGGGGCCGAAGGGGGCCGAGGGGGTCTAGGGGAGCGGGGCACCCGGCAGCGACTTCGGGAGTGTCCTGGGACGCGGAGTCTGGAGCAGCCGTCGGGCCCCGGCCTCGCTTGGACCCTCGCTTGGCGCCTGGAGACACTTGGTCAGTGGTGCTGGGAGGAGGCAGTGAAGGTGGCCAAAGGGGAGGCTTCTTTCGTTTTGGAGTTCCGGGGGGAGGGAGCAGTGTGTCCGGCCGCGTGAAGCGGTGGGGGGGACAGTGTTGACCGTAAAAAGTTGAGTAACCATCGCACTCCTGTACTCTGCGGTGGATAGAAGTTGTTTGGTTGTTGCCGGTGCTGGAATTCAAGGTCCCGGAGGGCAAGGCACAAAGTTTGTGGTTTTACTATGCCCAGGATGGTGTCCTTCTACTTAGGGCTGGTTTTCCTTTTTCCGAGTTCTCTTGGGGGGGGGGGGGGGAAGGCCCCCTTAAAGGTGCAAACGCTTAAATTTCTCTTGGGTCCTACAGGTTGGAGTGTTGGTTACTCTAACAATAGCAAAAGTAGAGGGCTGTCCCATCCTAGAGGTCAGCGAGTGGAGTAAGAATTAAAGTTGAAGGTGCCAGTTGAACTAATGCTTCCAGCCTGGTGACTGTGACAAATAATTGGGCATAATGACCTATTAGAGTCACTGATCTACTTTCCTATGCAAAGGGCTAGTAGTCAAGGGGTCACACATTTCAGTATGAAACTTAATGTTAGATTTAGAGGAAGTGAGGAGCTGAGGTTGGGACTTGTTTATGGTAAAATCCCCTCAAAATTCTCAACGTTGTTGATGTTGTTCTCCTGGTGAACATATTCTTTTCTGAACCCCAAATCAGAACATATAGCGTGACAGCACTGGGACAAAGAATTTGACATTTGTATTGCGCCAGTCTAGGAAGTTGAGATTTGAATGCCTGGACCACTTTTAATATGGGTCATGTACCTATTCCAGTTCTCTTGCATTTTCTAATGCTAACCCTCCCCCGCCCCAGTGTCACATTTATGTCCAGTTACTACTGGTGGTTTATTTTGACCACTTAAGAGAAAGTTGCCTATGTTCCATTTAATGCTTTTTTTTTTTTTTTTTTTTTTTTTTTAATGAAAGTGCACACTTCTATGTGATTTTCTTTTCCTGCTAGCTTTTGGACTACCTTTTTGGAATTGCTGTTCTGTATATCGTTCTGTAAGACTCTTTTATTTTTTTTTTTAAGTTTATTTATTTATTTTGAGGGAGAGAGAGGCGGGGTAGAGAGAGAGGGGGAGAGAGAGAATCCCTAGCAGGCTCCACACTGTCAGTGCGGGCCTGACGTGGACTGAAACTCCTGAACTGTGAGATCTGAGTCACCCAGGTGCCCCTGGTTCTGTAGAACTCTTAATATTTCATTTCCCTCCTACAGTATTTTCCAGAAGGAAAACTTTGTTAGGGAGTTTTTCTGTATAGGAGCTATTGGTGACAGTTCTCAGAGGAAAGCCAGAGTGCTGTTTTTCAGGAGCATTGTCTGTATGAGGGTAACAGGGACTTGGTACAGGTGGCAGGGAAGAAAGGGAAAAGACGTTAAATTTATTAAAGGTCTGTGTGCCAGGCACCTTTCTATGAGTGATCTCTTATGGAGGTATTTGATACTATTCCTCCTTTACAGATGCATTTAATTAAGCGTAGCTATAAGGTCACAGAGCTGTTAAATCTAAGAGCCATAAGTTAAGCTCAGTTTTTCGACTCTGAAGTTCATCTTGTGTGCAGGCTGGAGGCAGAAGTTAAGTGGCTGACAGCATCATGTGGGCCCAAACATTTGTAACTGGTGGCAGCTGGGAAAAATCAGCATTTTGTTTGTTTTTTTTTGGCCACTGGCGGTAATGAACAGAAAGTTGATTTCCTGGCATGTTTAAAAGTGGTCCCCAAACTTGAGTGTGCATCAGAATCTGCCTGGAGGGCTTTTAAAAACTGAGTGCTGGGTTCCCCTACCAGTGTTTCTGATTCAGTAGGTCTGGGTGGGACCTGAAATTTTGCATTTCTAAAAAGAAATCACTGGTGAGAATCACTGGTCTAACAAGACATATAGAGGAGTAGATTAGGTGTCTGCCATGTACCAGACACTAAATTTGGTGATGAGGATATAAAGATAAGAAAGAACCTCTTACCTGAATTGGCAAACTGTTAGCTCCTGTTTTCCAAAATAAGTTGTGTTTGGTTTCAGTAACCTCAGAGTCCTTCAGGGGGATTTAAGTCTGAGGTTTGGAGGGAGAGGAACTGAAGGAGAAGGGTGTGAGAAGAGTGAGTGTGAAGCAACGAGAGCTGCATGTGACTGAGAGGGTCACCAGTAATTGGCTTAGTTGGCCTAGTTTCTTCCCTACTTAAAAATACTCGTCTTTGGTTTTTTCTAGGCTTTTCTGTTAATTGTAATCCAAAGAAAGAAACTATGTAGCAGTCTTATGAATTGAAAGATTACATCTCTTAGCACCCCCTTTTAAAAAGGCCCTTGAAAGAAGGAAGTCTAAAGCACTAGGTTAGGAGTAGAATTTTTGGAACAGAAAGAAAACTTTAGTAGTGTCTAGTATTCTCATGTTACAGATAACGTAGCTATTTTAATTCTTTGCTAATGGTTTGTTCTGTTTCAATGGGAGCACAGCCTGGGAACCAAACTTTCTTTTAACTCTTTTTCTTACTAACATGCTACTGGGACTCAATTTTTCTTTATTTCACTGAACTGACCTGACTAAACTGTTTATTTGGCCATAGGAAAAGAATAGTTGGAAAATTTTAAGTATAAGTGATATTGATAACTTCTATATTCGCCTAACCCACTGAAAGTATGTTTTGTCTTCTCTAAGATTTTCTGACATTATTTAAATTTGGAAAGAAAAAATAAAGCAGGGAAAATGAGTGACTTTAAGTAATATATATACATTAAGTATTTATTTTTATTTTTTTTAATGTTTATTTTTGAGAGAGAGAGAGAGAGAGAGAGAGAGAGAGAGCGTGAGAGAGCGTGAGCAGGGGAGGGGCAGAAAGAGGCAGACACAGAATCCAAAGCAGGCCCCAGGCTGTCAGCACAGAGCCTGACGCTGGCCTCCAACTCATGAGCTTCGAGATCATGATCTGAGGTGAAGTTGGACGCTTAACTGACTGAGCCACCCAGGCGCCCCTATACCAAGTATTTTAGCAGGTGGTCAGATAGCTTCTAGAATTATTTTAATGCAATATGCTGTAGTTAGTAGTGTAAAAGTTCCAATTTACCTGACTAGTTATCGTTTGCTGAACAAGAGCCTGAAATGTAGTTTTGATTCTGTGGGACAGGTTGTTCTCTGATGGGATTCTTTGTAGAAATTATTAGGCTTTATTTTCTCATATGAAGTGAATTAATTGTGGTTAAGTTGAATTTCTAGTGTCATGGTTTTCCTCTGATTAATGTCCAGCAGTTTATCTTTGTTCATATGGAAGTATCATGGGAACCCAGTCACCTGCTTTTTAGAACTAAGACATTTCAATTATAGATTTATTTTTCTTCCAAGATCTTTAGAAAGCTGTTTTTAAAAAATTTTGTTTATTTTTTGTTTTGTTTTGTAAATCGATGAGTTTGTGTCATTTGGAGTTCTGGATATGGGAAAGACTCATTTAATCAGTCAGCAGAGGCTTACACTGTAGTGCTTTCTGATGAGATACACATAGTGTGGAACTCACAGTTTTTGTCATTGAGCTTACCGACCACTTGGGGGTATAAGACATGCTTTGTAAAGCATATATATTCTTTTCCCTCCTTTCTCAGTTTAGATTTAGTGGTCCACCTTGTAGTTGCTCTATTGAAAACAGCCTTTAATTTCCTTGCTTCTGTATTATTTTGTCTTACTCACTTGGCAAAATTTGACACCTCTTCAGTCCAACTTGGCAGACTTGTTTGTTGTACCTCAGAGTTGAACATGGCTGGAGAAAAATGGAGATAACCTTGCTGACTGGTTTCATTTTAAGCACATAATCTCAATTTCAAATGCATATGCAATACTGCCAACATTCCTACAATTGCCTTGTGTGTCTGTTCTTGAAAATCTGCATTTCAAACCTTTTCTTTCCTTAAATCTCCAACGTAACCCTCCTTTCCTCCCTTCCTTTACCTCATTCTCTTAGAACGTGTCGTTGTTTGAGAAAATGAAGGCCATCACAGGGTAGTTTCCTTTTCTTTCTTCCACTAAAGGCACTAGCTTACGTGTATCTGTACCCAGTTTGCTACTTTTCTTATGTTAAAATGGATAAAGCATCTCTATTCCTGGCAAAATCCAATTCGTATACTTATGTCCTGGATTCCATTTTCTCTCATCTTCTGAAAGTATTGCTCCTATAGTTATCGTTTTTCTCCTGCGTCATCACTTTGTTCCTCTCTGTGGGATCCTTGACATCAGCACTCCCAAGATGCTGTAGTGTTTCCATCCTAAACTGTTCTTTGATGTAGTGTGTCCCTTCAGATACTGAACTGTATCTTTGCTTCTCTGGACAGCAGGACTTTGAAGAGTTGTGGATAGTCTCTATTTCTTCCTCTTCTGTTCTCTCTTCAACACGTTACTCCGCTGATAACTGCAAAGCCTTACATATCAGACTCTTATTTACTTACACCTATTTCGTCCTAATCTTCCCCTCATCGTTAGGCTCCCACCACACAACTTCTTTTACTTCCAAATGCCAACCTCATTTCTGACTGAGAGTCTTGATTCTTGCTGTTCCCACGGTTTGGAAAGCTTCATATGAGGTCTTCAAATGAACATTCGTATTTCAGAGAGGCCTGACATACTATGTTAAAAAGCATGCTCTCCTTCAGTTAATAGTCTCTGTTTACCTTTTTGAATTTTCTTCATAAAATTTCACATTGTCTGAATTACCTCGTTTACTTTTCTTGCCTGTTATCTCAAGAATATAAGCTTTGTGGAAAGAGCTCTTATCTCTGTACCTAAAACATGTTGAGATGAAGTAGATTAAATATTTTTTAAATTGGTGAGTGAAGTTGACTGAGCTTTTGTTTGTTTGTTTTTTGTTCTGTTTTGTTTTTGCAAGGACTCTTCATACTTATTTTCTACATTCCTTGAGCAGGGGATCACATCACAACATTTATACCTTCACAGTTAATTGAAGCAAAGACAGGCAATGTCCACTGAAATTGAGCAAACCTGGTTACAATAGATTTTATTTTCCAAGTTCATCTAAGGAAGATTTCGGTGCAGACATTTAGTTCAGATGTATTACACAACTACTCAGCCTTTTTTCCTTTCATTTTGGCTGAACCACTTTTTAGGTCATAATGACTTTAGGGTTTCCAGCTCAGTGTATTTTTATTGAAACTCTTTTGTCATTGGTCCTTAGTTGACTATGGAATTGCTAAGATAATGCACTTTTTGCTCTTTCTGTGGCCAGTTTCCACTTTTTCTGTGTTTCTGCCATGAGACTTTCAGACTCTGCCCCCCTCTTGCTTGCGTCTTGGATTCAGATCAGATCTTTTATAGACAGTATTTTGTCCTTTTTTTTTTTTTTTTTTTTTTTTTGGCCTCATGTGCCTTTGTAGAATGACCTTTGGGTTTTCCTCATCCCTAACATTTTTTTTCTTCCCTTTTAAAGATTTTATTTTTAAGTAATCTCTACACTCAATATGGGGCTTGAACCTACAACTCCAAGGTCAAGAGTTCCATGCCGTACTTACTGAGCCAGCCAGAGGTCCCTCTCATCTCTCACGTTCTAAGTGCTCCAACCTGAATAGCCATCCTGGGCTTGCTTCTGGCCCTGTCACCTGGCCTTAGCTTGAACCTTAGTATCTTTGACCCTTGTTGTTGCCTTTTTTGTTCTTGTTCTTCAGTCTTGATTGTGATTCTCACCACATCATATTCTTTTTTTTTTTATTTTTTTTTTAAACGTTTATTTTTGAGACAGAGACAGAGCATGAACGGGGGAGGGGCAGAGAGAGAGGGAGACACAGAATCCGAAGCAGGCTCCAGGCTCTGAGCCATCAGCCCAGAGCCCGACGCGGGGCTCGAACCCACGGACCGCGAGATCGTGACCTGAGCTGAAGTCGGACGCTTAACCGTCTGAACCACCCAGGTGCCCCACCACATCATATTCTTAACCCCTCAACTTTACATTTCTTAAAATTCTTTAATTTTGCTCTTCAAAATATGATGGATTTCAGTACTAACTTCATTGAAGGACTTAACTACTCTACCTTTTTTCTTATGCTTCCTGTATATTTTGCTGACCTATGGTTATGCTCATCTAAGGAGGAACCTATTGTTTCATGCTGATTAGGCAATGGCATGATGTTTGGTTGCCTAATCAGAAAACAGGAGATAGCTTGTTACCACTGTCACTGTTATGTGGCAAAGGAATAAAAAGTATCCATGGCTGAAAATAGGGTTGAGATACTACAAAAACAGCCATGATTTATAAATAATTTTTTCTTTTTACATATTAGTGTCTTTATGAATCTTTGGTAGCATCAGTTTGATTTGGTACTTGTTATCACATATTACATATTACACTAAGTATTTTGTTGTATGCTGCTGCCAGTGTATGTAAAGTATACATATTCTTGTGAAATAGAAATTTATGAAAATGCAGAGAGATGTTAAGGATTGACAAAAGTAGAATTTTAGTATGGCATATGTTTAGGGATAAGCTTTTCTATAGGCTTCAAATGTAGTGCTCCTTTGAATATTCACTGGTTCATGAAAAGTGGGTTAGAAAACCATCCACAGATTCATTTTTCTACCAAAAGGAACAGACCTTCTGGGGTCTGAAGGGATTCCTACTTGAAGTTACAGTAGTCAGCAGGGGATTGTGTTGAACCTTGTACAGACAGAATTGTTTCAAATCTGCAGCCGTTTGAGAAAACTTCACAAGCTTGCACTCCTGCTTCCAAGGGAGCTGTTGAACCCCCTGCTTCATAGCCACAACCAGTGGAGGAACCAGACATTGGATTTTATTATTATGATGAGTTGTGATACATTTAAGAAGGAAGATAGTTACATCAGTCAGTGAATATTGAGTGTCCACTGTGGGCAAGGTACTGGATTAGGTGATATAAAGAAGAAAAGATGGTTTCTTCTCTCAAACACGCTTTTTACCTGGGTTGGGTTCTCAGGGGTTGTGAGAGGCCAGCAAACTGTGAAGGTCAGTAATTGAGACAGTGGTATTGCAACTTAAACTCATGTACTTTTGAGTGTGGAGATGTCATAGGAGCACAGAACAGGCTTTCTCCCACCCACCCTCTCACTGCAGTAGTTAGGGGAGGTCTCACAAAGGAGCCAGCATGTGAGGACGGAATCCTATTGGGGTAGAAATATCCCAGGGGGCAAGTGGGAAAGTCCTTTTCATGGAACAGCAAGTGCAAAGGGATGTGGCATGAGAACACAGTCTCTTCAGGGAAGTACAACCAGTTCATGCTGATACAGGAGTGTAAAGAGGTGGAGGAGTGGTCATGATGAGACTGGACACACATCATGGGATCTGATCACGAAGGGTCTTGTTTGCCTTCAGAGCTGAAGGGGTTTATTTTTATTTTTATTTTTTAAAAGTTTTTCTTTTCTTTTCTTTTCTTTTCTTTTCTTTTCTTTTCTTTTCTTTTCTTTTCTTTTCTTAATTAAGTAAGCTTCATGCCCAGTGTGGAGCTCAACATGGGGCTTGAACTCATGACGCTGGGATCAAGAGTCAGCTGCTTAACTGACTGAGCCACCCAGACACCCCAGATCTGAAAGGGTTTAGATTGAACTTAGCCAGCGATGTGAAAATACCGCATCCTTTTTATTAGGAGTGCGTTTTTGAGGGATCACTTTGGCAGCAGCATGGGGGGCTGGATTTGGAAGAAGGTGAGAGAAGATCCCAGTTAGAAGGCACACCACCTCTTGCAGAGAGAAAGGCGCCTATGCAACAACCTTTATGCTGTGGCAGGGTCTGTTTGGGAGACGTGACCAAGGTGCACTGAAGGCATAATCATTCTTTCTGGATGATTGGAGAGGGCCACAGAAAATTCTTGTAGAGGAGGTGGTATTTACTTATCACATTAAATAGAAATTATATTGGACAGAATTGTAACGTAATAAAGATCTGAGTTTCATTTAGAAGGGACAGAGAAATGCTGGATACCTCTTATAATCCTAGAAGGTGAGAGAAATTTAGTTTGAAGAGTAACTTAACTTTTGGGGTGAGAGTAAGGCATAACTTTTTTGGAGGGTATATACCAAATTAGATTTATCTGAGGGAACAGTACAAATGAAATAACTTAAGTGGAAGTGTTGGTATAGTTTACAGAAAAGTTAAAGGTAACTTCAGCGTGCATGCTTATCTTTGGTGACCAGGGAAGTCAACCTCATGACTATGTGAAGCCAGCCTAAGGCTTAGCTGTCATTGTTACTTGTCTCCCAGGATGTGCTTATCAAAGAGATACTCTGCCATACCAATTCTGGGGCCCCCATTTTTTGATGGATTTCACCTGCTCATTCAGGTAATAAATGTCAGTGAAGTCACATAAGTAGGGGTCATTTTTGTCAGTGACCAGTTTGTGCAGTATTGTGCATTCAGTAGTGACAGATTTATGCGTTTTTCCAAGGTAACACTTGCACACTCTATTGCCTTCAGTCAGCTCTCTCACTTACTATGGTTTAGTTTCTTGATATCCTGAAAGATTTGAGATTTGGTCACCTGGTTGGTTCTGCAGCTTCCTCAGTATCTTAGCATGTGTCCTCTCTTGAGATTGGAGAAGAAAATATCTGACAAAGTTCTTCAAAGCCACACCATTGAGGTCAAAGTAGTAAGGCATGGAGGCAGGAGTAGGTAGAAGTAGGAGGCAGAGAGCTCCAGGTTGATCTGGCAGTTGATGGTGGTCCCTGGTTCCTGGTTGTAGTTCTGGCACACCTGCAAGGGTAGCCAAGGAGGGTTCTTCTAAGGGCACTGTGGGGAGGTGGTGGAGAGTCAGTTGGCTGTTGAGCTCTGGTTCTTCCAACTACTGTGAAAGCAGGAAACCACAATGACTCAGTGAGGAATGTCTGACCCAAAATGACTTGATAGAATAGTTCAAAGAACTTGGCAAATGCATTCCTTGCTTCTCACTAGTCCTAGGTTCAAATCAGCCTTGGAGGTTGGAAACCATTGTGCTAAAATGTCATATTAAATGATGGGTCGAGTGAATGAAGCATACCGGGCTTAGTAACTGAGGGACACCTAGCCTAGATTAGATAGGGAAAAGGATCATGGCCTATGCTAAAAAGAAAGTTGGGCTTTGGAATCGAATTTTGTTTTGACAGATACTGTGAGTCTTCTAGCAGGATGGGTAACTTCTTTAAACCTCAGTTTTCTGAGCTGTAAGAGTATGAAACATGTTTATTTTCTAGGGTTGTGAAAATTAAGTGAAATTATGACACTGAAAGTATCCAGCCCATAGTAGGTTCTTAATTCCTTTTGTGTTACATCTTTCCTGTTAAACATTTTCATAGTTGGATAAGGAAAGCATTTTCACTAATAGTTTATCTCATGCCCAAATTTCTTCCCTCCTCGGGCAGTCTGGAATCTTGTATTGAGTACATTGATCTGATCCTCCCTTTGAGAAAATGTATCAGGAAAATGTTTTATTTATTTTTTTTTTTTATTTTTTTTATTTTTTTAAATTTTTTTTTTTTTTCAACGTTTTTTATTTATTTTTGGGACAGAGAGAGACAGAGCATGAACGGGGGAGGGGCAGAGAGAGAGGGAGACACAGAATCGGAAACAGGCTCCAGGCTCCGAGCCATCAGCCCAGAGCCTGACGCGGGGCTCGAACTCACGGACCGCGAGATCGTGACCTGGCTGAAGTCGGACGCTTAACCGACTGCGCCACCCAGGCGCCCCGGGAAAATGTTTTAAATGAAACCTTCATACTATTTTGAAGACTACCCCCTTCATACCCCCTGCATTTTGAGAATACACAGAATCCCATCGACATGCCCCTGTAATTACTTGAGCCTCCTGTAATGGGCTGGATTGTTCCAGAGTTCACACACAGTGCTTTCACCATTCTTATTTGATTCTTAGTCATTCTCTACTTTAATTTACCATGGTTCTGTACACACATTTCTCCCTTCATGAGCGATGCACAAATTTTTGTATTTTACACTAGGCACTATAAATGTTTATGGATGGATAGCTTATATTAGAAATTATCTTTTAAAAAATGAAAATGAGCTATCTTTAACTGTTTTAATATTCCACCCCTAATCCCTTAAAGAGATTTAATATAAAATTTTATTGTGGAAAATTGCACACATTTACAAAAGTGGGGAATGGTATATGAACCCCTAGGTACCCATCTCCTAGCTTTAACAGTTACCAACTCATGATTGATCTTATTGCATCTATACCCATGGATTATTTTTAAACCTATCATACATGCTCTCATTTCATTCATAAATATTTTAGAATCTGAAAAGATAAGGATTGTTTTAAATTTTAGGATCTATATCACCTATATTCTCTGCAGTATCTGATTATAATGCTGTCCCTTTGAACTACACTTAAACAAGTGAGGCAGGGTGTTATTGTTGTTGTTGTTTTTGGGGGTGGGAGGAATGAAACCATTTTATTGAAGTGCTTGGGGGAAAGGTCCAGGGGTAGGAAGACAATGAGATCTAACATCCTCCGTCCTGTTGGAATCTCTCCAGCTGCACAGTCCTCTGAGAAAGGAGGCAGGGTTATTTTGCTTTTCTTTCCTGACTTAATTGGCTGCTTAGTTGTAAAATATTATATGTATATAGTGTTTGCAAATATGCTTTACAAGAGTTTTCAGTTGCAAGTGATTATTCATTCAATCGAACATCTTTCTCAGTTTATTAAGTTTGTACTGTATTAGTACATGAGTACATTTTTACTGGAAAAAGTTAATCTAAGAATATATGTTATATATATATTTTAAGCATAAATGAAATCAGAGTGTATACTATAATGCAGCTTGCTACCCACCACACTTCTTCACATTCTTGTCTGCCTCTAATCTCTTTTCTACACTGCAGCCAGCAGGGGTCTTTTTAAAATGTAAATCAGGTAGTGAGTTCCTTAGTAAGACCCATCTAATGATGTGTCTTTGTACTTTGAATAAAATTAAGTTTCATACCTTGGCCTGAAAGGCCCATTGTGATCTATCTTGCCTGCATCCTCTATCCTTTTTTTTTTTTTTTTTTAAATTTTATTATTTTTAAATATTTATTTTGAGAGAGAGAGAGAGAGAGAGAGAGAGAGCACACATGTGCTTGCACATGAGCAGGAGAGGGTCAGAGAGAGAGGGAGAGAGAAAATCCCAAATAGGCTCCACCCTGCCAGTGCAGAGCCCTACATGGGGCTCTGTCTCAGGAACCGTGAGATCATAACCTGAGCTGAATGGGCTCTATCTCAGGAACAATGAGATCATGACCTGAGCTGAAACCAAGAGTCCGAAGTTTGACTGAGCCACTCAGGCACCTGTCCTCTATCCTTCCTAACATGCTGGAGCCTCCTTTTGATTCCTCGAAGGTGAGCTTGGTCCTATCTAAGCCCTTTGCACTTGTTTTGTACTCCTTGTCTGGACATATTTTGGCATTCTGTAGGCACTTGTCATTCAGGATCCTCCCTATCCCCATACCCCTTTGTGTTTTAACTCAAACATTATCTTCTTAGAGAAGACTTATTTGACCCCTTTGTATTAAGTACTCCTCCTTTCCTCTGGCAGTTTGTTATGGCACTTAGAAATGATTTTATCTGTCTTTTTCTCCACTGCTACAGCAATAAATGAATAAATAGTTGGTCTGTTCTGTGTGTTATGAATGCTGCATCCTTTTGAATTTGTAAGAATGGCCATTATATTCATTTTTAGAATTTTTTTACTATTTGTTCCACTAATTATTTCCCCTAAATTCTCTTACTTGGTATTAGTTTCTTAAAGATTGATTTTATGATTATCTTTGTAAATTTCAGAATTGCTCATTGCCAGTGTGAGAGCAGTTTGTGGGAGAAGGCCAATTGTCTGGAGGCTGGGAAATCCAAGGGTCCCTTCCTTTTCCTTGTATTGGAGTTTGGAGCACAAAGGACTGCATCTACCTCCATGGCACACATTCCCCGGAATGGTGTTTGTATGTGATTTTGCCAACTAACCCTATTCTGTCCTTTCTACATCTTTCCCCTAAGATTTCTGTTTCTCTGATGGCCTTCTTCTTTAAATAAAAATTCCCCCCTTACCCCCAGCAAGGTTATGCATTTATTCTTTAAATAGCTTCTGTAAATTTGAGTATGTTGGGAGGTAGGCTCATGTGCTAGTCCCTGTGGTCCACTTACTTCAAAACATTTTTGATGTAAGAGATTTTTTTTTTTTTAATGTTTTATTTTATATTTGAGAGAGAGAGAAAGAAAGAGAGAGCGCACGAGCAGGGGAGGGGCAGAGAGACAGAGACAGAATCTGAAGCAGGTTCCAGGCTCTGAGCTGTCAGCAGAGAGCCCAATGCGGGGCTTGAACTCATGAACCATGAGATCATGACCTGAGCCAAAGTCAGATGCTTAACCGACTGAGCCACCCAGGGGCCCTAGTGTAAGAGATTTTTATAAGCCAGTTTTCTCTTTATTGAAAGGATTTAAATTTTTTAAAAACTTGATTTGGGAAAATCTTAAAAATATACCAAAGTAGAGAGAATAGTATTGTGAGCCAGCTTCAGAATTTATCAACATATGGCCAATCTTATTTCACTTATACTTTCATTTTTCCTTTCAAGATTATTTTGAAGTCAGTGCTGTTCTTCATATTATATATTCTGTAAATACTTCAGTATGTGGCAGAGATGCCAGTGTAATGTTCAAAAACAGCCTTTCTCCAGAGTCACTGATGGGAACCCTGCCCGCTAGGGCATTCTCATAAATGACTAAAGCCTGAGGGATTCTCCTCATTGCCTCTTTGAGGAAGACCACCCTGTTCATCTCTGTTATGGCCACAGTTTAACACATAGTGTATATTCAGTAACATTTGTTTAATGAACTACCTTGGTTTCCGTAGTCTTCATTATGAAAAGCAGGTTATTTTTGGATATGGTATGGAATTAGGTGGAACTACAGGTGACCCTCACTGTCAGAACGTAACTGGTTTCTGAATCGTTACTGCGTAGTGAATTTACAGAGCAAGAGCCTATATTCTCATTTTTAAAGGGAAAAATAGGGGTGCCTGGTGATGAGGTTTTGGGATGATAGTGGGGTTTGTGGGGTCTGGAGCCGACGGCCAAGAAAGAATTCTTGAAGACATCTTTGGTGCAAAAGTAATTTTATTAAAGCACGGGGACAGGACCCATGGGCAGGAAGGGCTGCTCTGGGACCCTGTGGAGAGACTGCTTATAGAGTTGGGATTTGGTGGGAGGTAATGTCAAGAGGAAGTTACCAAAGAGATTTTCATCTGCTAAAGAAGACTCACAGGATACTGGAGGCCTAGCTATTGTCAAGCTAAGGTGGTTTTTCCTCTAGCAAAGCATTAGCATTAAGACAGTAGGGAGTTCCTGGAGAAACTCTAGCCTCAGGTAGTTGTTAATGGGTTGCAGGTTATAAGGAAATTTAATTTATCTGCGGTTTCCTTCTGCCTTTGTTTCCCACATCACCTGGGGGGCTCAGTCAGGCGTCAAACTCTTGATTTTGCCTCGGGTTATGATCTCATGGTTCATGGGATCTTACAGTGCTTGAGGCCTGGAGCCTGCTTGGAATGCTCCCTCCCTCTCTCTCTGCCCTTCCCCCTGCTCATTTTTTCTCTCTCTCTCTCTCTCTCTCTCTTTCTCAAAATAAAGAAATAAACATTAAAAAAAATAAAGGGAAAAATAATGCTTTCCCAGCCCATTGAAAACTCCCAACTAATTTCTCTACATGTTACTCACACACTCTTAAATAGGGTAGACATCTTCACATTGTTGCCCCAAACAAACAGGGTTCACAGGATCCTAAGTTTTTGAGGCCATCAAGTTAAGGTTTTCTCCTTCCCTCCCTCCCCTTCCTTGTCTTCCTTGTGTGGAGGGGTCCATCAGGCAGCCAAGGTAATAAGACACTGCACAGAAACTAGGAACACTGGAAGCTGAAAAAGCTACTTTGTTTAGTAGGGAAAATAGCAAGATAGAGTGCATTTCTTTCAGCTCTTTGCTATGTTAGATGAAATAAAGAATTCAGTTGCTTTTGATGGCTAAAGTGGCAGGCTCACATAGTTGCCCACATTGTTGTGGATATCCTGGACCCTGCACTCCTGGTCTTTCTTCACCTGCCCTCCACATCCAGCCAGTCACCGCAAGTCATGTGTAGTTGTCTTTCTCTCTTCTATTCCTCTGAGCAATCTACTCTTCTTTTTTTTTCATGGCTTCTACTCCACACTCCTACTCCACACTCTCGATCGCCTCGCTGTCAAGTTACCTGGGTTGTTGTAACAGGATACCTTATGATTTCCCTCTTCTGTGCTGGCTATTTATGAGACTCACCTAGCACTTAAAGTGACCCACTCCAGAATAATTAAATCATGATGGAGAGGAGAGAGAGCTGAAATGCAGGACTTTAATTTCTCTGATTAATTTCTTTGAAAGCCTCATTAATTCTCTTCTGTCTGGGCATTTAAATGTGATGTCCTTTGTGTTTGGAGTGTTGGGTTTTTTTTCCCTCTTAAGGCTTTTTCATGCAGGCGGTATTGTCCCCATTTTTCCTTTGGGTTTCGGGTGATACTTCGGTAAAACCCCCCTCAGTGCCATCTAGTAGAACCTTCTATGATGATGGGAAGTGTTCAATATTATGTGCACTGTTTCCTGGACTAGCTGGTAGCTTTCCAGCACTTAAACTGTGACTAATGACTGAGAAATTGAAATTGTTTTCATTTTTTAAAAAATTTATTTTTGAGAGAAAGAGCAGGGGAGAGGAGGAGAGGGAGGGAAGGAGGGAGAGAGAGAGAGAGAGAGAGAAATGAATGAATCTTAAGAATCTTAAGCAGGCTCCACGCTCAGCACAGAGCCTGACACAGGACTCCATCCCATGACCCTGGGATCATGACCTTAGTTGAAATTAAGAGTTGGACAATCAACCCACCAAGCCACCCAGGCACCCCAAATTTTAAATTTTATTTAACTATAGGTGTTAGGTGCCCTAACTTGTGTCCTTACAGCACCCTGCGTGTATTCCCTCACTACAACACTATATTGTATATTTTCTGAAAATTGTATTATTAAAACATTTCATAAAGTTGAAAGAATTTTGTAATGTATGCTCCTATATCCATCATCTCGATTCTGCCATTAATATAATTATCATACTTGGTTTTAACACATATTTATCTGGGCATTTCTCTACCCATTAATTCTTTTCAAAAAAATATATTTCAAGGGGCACCTGGGTAGCTCAGCTGGTTAATCGTCTGACTCTTGATTTTGGCTCAGGTCATGATCTCATGGTTTGTGAGATCGAGCCCTGTATGGGGCTCTGCACTGACAGTGTGGAGCTTGCTTGGGATTATCTCTCCCTCTCTTTCTGTCTCTTCCCCCACTCAAAATAAATACACAAACATAAATATATATATTTCATAATAATATCCGTGCAGATTTCCCTAAACACTTTAACATGCATATCATCAACAGCTTTTTGGGGGGTAAAATTTATGTATAATAAAATGTCCGTATTTTAAGTGTCTATTTGCTGAGTTTTGATAACTGCACCTCCCTGTGTACCCAAACCTCTATCAAGATTACAACATTATCATCACCCCAGAAGGTTCTCATCTGCCCTTTCCCAGTCTGTCCTTTCTCCCACCTTCCCAAGTGATGATTGTTCTGAAATTTTTTCGGGCAGTGTCTATTTTAGCATCATTCTAAGTATCTGAATAGTGGAACCTCATGCTCACCATAAATGAGAAATGCTTTGGCTTCTTAGTTTCCATATACACCCTTCTACACACGTTACATTCAATTTTGTGTTTGATTTTCAGCTCAATCGGCTGTGTGGCTACAAAAATAAGAAATTGTTTCAGGGCTGACATGGAAGCTCGCAGAAAGAGACTTGAGCTGAGGGCTCGGGCTGAGCTGCTTCTTTCTTTGTCTCTGAAAGTGCTCTAATGCACTCAGAAGAATCCCCTCGCACCACAGTCCTTACCTTCATCACAACTGTTATTGGGGTCAAGTGCAACAACAGTCTCGGTTTTCTAGTTAGCATGGGATTACTGTCAACCACAAATGGTATCTTGATTAATTATGATTCTAATACCTGACATCTTATTTCTCATTACTGACATCTTATTTCTCATTGACAATGAGCTCATCACTACATTCAAGCTCAAGGATATGACCAAACTTGTCCTTAAATCCTGTCTTTGTGGGTCTGCTAGGACCATTCCCCAGTGCCAACTGTATATAAGTCTGGATCCATTCAGGAGACAGAGACCACAGAGTAATTTAAAAGAGGGAAGTTTAAAGAATTGTTACACTATGATAGGAGAATAACTATAAAGATGTAAAGGGAGCTCTAAAGGATACTCTGGGGCTAACAGATGGTCCCCAAAGAAGGGCCAACTTAGAGGGGTGAACTACTAAAGTCTTGGGTTTAAAATCTTATTAGAGAAGGTAGAGGTACAACCTTAAGTTGCTGGTAGAAAAGTTTGCTGAGTTGCTGAGATTAGAGCTGGTCCACTGTAGCTGGGCAAGCAGGAAATAACCCTCTTAAGTGTAGTTGAACCTGGGTTGGTTGGCCTGTGTGTGGGGGGGAGTCAGGGTGCTGTGTGTGGGCATAAAACCTGGACTTCATGGTGTCCTCATTGGGAGGTAGTGCCTGGTCAAGGCTACCAGGTTGCTGAGGGACTGGACCCAGGGGCATATGGCTAGGACTGGGAGCCACTGGGTATTCTCCCCATAGGTACCGTGCAGTAGGAACCAGAACAAAATAAAGATAGCAACAAGACCCTGAAGGTGTCTTTCCTGCAGTGCCCCTTCAGTACCTTTTACTTGACAGAGTGTAATATTGTACTCAGTATAAAGAAGAAATGCTTAAAAACTCCAGTCCATTTTTAAAGCCAGGTACTGAAAGATGAATTCAGAGGAGAGAGGTAGCACATTGATAACTGGCCTGTTCCAGTCAGAGGAGGTTATTTTACTCACAGTTCCTCACGAGCTCCCCATTTTACCCAGAGTGAAACCAAAGCCGTACATGGCCCTCTGCTTCTTGACTTCATCTTCTAGTACTGTTTTCCTTGTTGGCTCTGGGGTAGCCATCCTGGTCTCCCTGCTGTTTCTGAAACATAAGCTGGCATTCTCCTGACTTAGGGCCCTTGCACTAACTGGTTCCTCTTAGAAAGTTCTTTTTCTACATATCTGCCTGGTGAGTTCCTTCCTTTCCTTTGTCTTTGCTCAGATGTCTGCTTCTCCATGAGGCCCGCCCTTGACCATGTTCTTTAATACTGGAAGCACCAGCCCTTCTGGTGCCCTCATGTGGCTTGACTTTTTCCATGGTACTTCTCACCTAACATACTGTGTAGTGTATGTATTTCTCGTGTCTGCCTTCTCCCTTCATAATGTCAGGTGCCGTGAGTGGCAGAGGTGTGTGTGTGTGTGTGTGTTTTGCTCACTTATCCCAAATACCTAGAATAGTGCCTGATGCATTGTAGATGCTTAATTAGTACTTGAATATTAGAGTGGACTCGGTGATAATACCCATTAAAATGAGATTCCATTTTAACAAAGGAATTCTGACTTTGTTGTTCGATGTATTTTTACTACTGGGTTATGCAGTTTCCTTTATGTTTTGGAGACAGTTACATTCTTTTGATATGACCAGGGTGTATTTTTGGGTGGCTTATATGCTTTAAATGAAGCACTGTGCTTTATTAAGTTACCTTTTCTATAGCTAAAGCTATGTCTTTGGCTTCTGTGACTCTTATCTGGGCAAATGCTTGAGGGAGATAACTGTATTTTTAACATTTTATTCAGAATTGAATCTTGGTCATGGAGAGTTAACTGATTTTTGTTGTTGTTTTTAGGTGCTGAATGTGGAGTAAATGCAGATGTTGAGAAACATCTTGAATTGGGCAAGAAATTACTTGCAGCTGGACAACTAGCTGATGCTTTATCTCAGTTTCATGCTGCAGTAGGTTTGTATCTTGGAACCAAAACCCTCAGTGGCCATCCTAGTTATTTCTAGTTAACAGCATTTGGATAACATTTAAAATAAACATTATTTAATGTTGAAAGAAAACATTTAAAAATATTTGCAGGATTCTGGGTGAAATAGATTAATAAAATAAATACACAACACTTAAATGCATATGTATCTAACACAAGAGAATTTTCCAGATAACTACATTTTCTACTCTAAGTATCAAGAATAAGTCAAGATAATTTTTTTTTTAAGATTTTTTTTTTAACCTTTATTTATTTTTGAGAGAGACAGAGTGAGAGCAGGGGAGGGGCAGAGAGAGAGAGGGAGACACAAAATCTGAAGCAGGCTCCAGGCTGTCATCACAGAGCCCGATGCGGGGCTCAAACCCACGGACTGTGAGATCATGACCTGAGCTGAAGTCGGACGCCCAACCGATAGAGCCACCCAGGCGCCCCAAGTCAAGATAATTTTGACAGAAAGCTTTTCTCACTGTATTATATAGTTTTTTACCCCCCCTTAAAGATTTCACTAAAGACGGTTTAATTTTCTTGATGACTTGAGATCAGAAGTATAGTTCTTTTACTTTGAGGCCCTTGGGGGTTCCTGCAGTCCGTTGCCTCTTCTGTGTTGGTCAAACTTCCTCACTCCCTTAGGCTGGACATCCTGTTGCTCACTTATGTTTGTCTATAGTTTCTACTCTCTGCAGCTTTTAATCTATTGGGACTGAGAGGAACGAGATGGCCACAATAAATAGGTTCTAAGTGAGGGCTTAAAGGATTTTCTATATGCTTTTGTGCAGGACTTTCTGACACTGACTTTTTGGAATCCTCTCTTAAATTATACATTCTCACTTTTATTTGGGATGGTTAAGAGTGACAAGTTAACCTGTAGGGTAATGAGGTGGGTTTTTTTGTTTATTTTTTTCTATGTTTTTGATAAGATAAAGTTCTCACCAGAAGAATGATCATCCCACTCCTGTAATTTACTTTGTAAACAGAACATAATTAGATTTTGGTTTGGCAGTATTTTTCTTAATGCTTTTTTGTAAACTCACACTTTTATTACTGGTATTATTAACCCTCTGGAATAACAGGAAACCAAGGTTTTTAATCTTGGGTTTGCCACTTGATAATCCTATGATTATTGGTTAAGTTATGTAAGTAAATATAGACTTAAACAAGTTACCTGCATATTCCTAGCAGTTTTCACTGTGCCACCTAAAAGGATTTTTTGTGAAGATTGGTGAGAATAATGTATATAAAGATTTTTTTTTGAAAATAGGGTACAATCACACATGTAGGATCTGTAGAAATATAATTTTTATATCTCTGAAAATTAAGACTTTTAAAAAACAGACTTGATATGTTAATAGAATTTTCTTAACTATGTGAAATTTCTGTTAGGTAGGATTTTTCATTTTAGCAATTAGCTCACCTTGGGAGGTGGTAGGTAATCGGCATAGCAATTTGTACCAGTTAATTTTCACTGGAGACCATATACTAAATGACCATGTCACTACTGAGTCCACACTGTTCTGGTGGTTTGAGCTCTGCTGCAGCGTGGTAGTTAAAAAAATTTCAATTATTGTCTTAGATAAAGCATATCTTAAAAAATATTGATTCTTCCCTAGTACTGCAAGAATATTTGCAGAAACTTACACCTCCTACCTATTTTCTACTTTATTATTTGCTTTTTTAAAATCTCCCTTTTAGCAGAAACGTTAAGGCCATGGCATATTGTTACGGTCGTTTAAAATGACTTCTTGCTTTTCTTTAGCTTCACTGCTGTACTTGAACTTTTGAGATGGTTCTTCCCCAAAATACCCAATAAAATATTATATTCATTGTCAGATGTCAGTTAGTAAAGCTAAGAACTGATAATTTATTTGTGAAATTCGGCGAAGGGAGAAAGTGAAGCAGTGCTAATGCATTCAGAGTTCAGAGAGCTGTAGAGCTATGTGCCCTTTTGTTCGTCATGATTTGGCGACTTACAACAATTCTCAGAATGTTCACATGTCTTAATTTCTCAGAAAGACCTGTGTAGTTTGGGACATTCATCATCTTAGTTTGTGTCAAACACAGATTATAGCCCACTGTAGAAAACAAAGATTAAATTGTATATGATGGCAGTATACAGGAGATGGTGAGGGGGGTGGTGGTGTCATGGCCTACTGACCCTCCTATTAAAAGTGTGTTTATCAGAAAAGAACGTTAGATCCTCTGTTTCAGTTGTCTGGTTTACCAGACCTCACATTTAGCATGGCCACACTGGCTGCTTCAGGTAGCCCAGTGAGTTAGGGAAAGCGTCTCACCAACAGTGAATTTGTCCGGGTCTCCTGACTTGTAGACTAACAAGTTGTGTGCTTGTTGCTGTAGGCGGTAGAGCTGGGCTGCTGTAAAATATATGCCAATCTTCTGTGGTGAAATATCACCCATGGTTTAATACATTGCTTTAAACTGACTGTGTAAAAGAGTTCATTAAATGTTTATTCATTTGTTATACTTCCCAGCTTCTAAATTTTGTGATGTACTTTATTTAACTTCTGTGATTAGAAATTGATGTGAAAGTTTGTAATAGAATTTGGCTGGCAGCATTGTAAGTATCAATGAATCATTTCTTATTATAATGCTGTAGTTGACATTATTTATGGTTGTGGCACCCTTCCATTTTCATTCTTGAAAAATTACTAGGTGCATTTTGAAAATTACTTGGGCTTGGTATGTTTTATGATTACATTTTTAACACAAGAAAAGGTTTATGTATTAAAATTCAGTAGTGTCACATTGTTCCTACAGAGTGATACGGGTCTATCAGTGATATGAAGTTTTTTTGTATCTGGCATATGAATATTTTTTGGCAGGAGTTTTAAGATTTAAGATGGGGAAATATTCTTGATCTGTCGGAAACTGTGATTTAAGGAAGGATGTTGATTATCACTTTCCAATTAGTCTTCTAAAACAGTTGCATCCATTTCAATGTTATGAAGTAGTCAGACACAAGTATTGTTTAGAGATTTATCATTAGAGAAAACTGCAGTGCAATGTGAAAATGACCTGACTCTCATTCCTGCTGCATGGTCTTAAGGAAATAATGAATTCTAGGGTCTGAAATCACTTTTTTGATAGACCTAACAGAATGTCTGAGCTATATTGGGCAGGAATGCCTGTCTAATGTGGTGGATTAAATGGTAGGCATGTCTGAAATGATAGTTTTCTCTATTTGCTTGGAAAGAAAATCAGTATCACATTTATAGTTTTGCTAAATCAGAAAACAAAATCTATGCCTACATTTATTTGTCACAAACGTATCATGGTGCTTTCTCATCACATTTGGACCTCATTTGTGAAATGGGGATGGGCATTTACTATTCACATTTACAGAAGGAAAGAAAGTACCTTAGTGACTTTTTAAACATCGTGTTCTAATGCAAAAGATTGTGAACTTCTTAAGGATAGGTAGAATCTCATTGTTGTTATTACCATTGTCATTATTTTTACTGAAGTATAATTAGTATACAATGTTAGTTTCAGGTGGATGGACAACATAGTGATTGACAATTCTACACATGATTCAGTGCTCACCACAATAAGTGTAGTCATGTCATCATACAACATTATTATAGTATTATTGAGTATATTCCCCTACTGTGTATTTCATCTCTTTTTTATAAAATAAATAATTCTTTTTATCTATTTTACCCATCTCTCTACCCCACCCCATCCAGTAGTCATCAGTTTGCTCTCTATATTTAAGAGTCTGTTGTTTGTTTGCTTATGCTGTTTTTTAGATTCTACATATAAGTAAAATCGTATGGAAGGTGCCTAGCTGGCTCAGTTGGTAGAGATGTGACTCTTGATCTTGGGGTTGTGAGTTCAAGCCCCATGTTGAGTGTAGAGGTTTATTAAAACTAAAACCTTTAAAAATAAAATAAATGAAATCGTATGGTATTTATCTTTTCCTGATTTATTTCAGTTAGCATAAAGCATAATACCTTTTAGGTCCATCCATGATGTTGCAAATGGCAAGATTTAATTCTTTTTTTCATGGCTGAGTAATATTCCTGTGTGTGTGTGTGTGTGTGTGTGTGTGTGTGTGTGTGTGAGAGAGAGAGAGAGAGAGAGACAGACAGACACACACACATCTTAAAGATAGGTAGTATCCTATTTTGCCATTATTATTTTAATCTCCGGTAGGTGCTCAGTAAAAGTTTAAATGAAGGGATAGAGTTGGGTTAGCTGGGAGCAAGAATAACATTTTTCTGTATTTAGACAAGTGTGGTCTTTCTGTTTTCCACTACCACTGTTTATAACATCATTTGTAATTGGCTTTCTGATGTATTTTCTTCATTAGTTGTATTTTATTACAGCTTATCTTTTCATATTTGAATAGTAGTTTGAAGATTAGACCTTAAATCCATCTCTCATGTTCAAGTTTCTAATAAACGAGTATAACAATTTGAATGGCATGTTTTCACATGAAATCTAGTATTTCTATAGGTAGGCTTGCAAGTATTTTAAATAATGAACTGTATTGTGTATTGAATGGATAACAGGATAAGTGATTATTTTCAAGGTTGTCAGATGTTGTTTTATGAGAAATTAAGCATGAATTTTTAAACCGATCCTTGTTCAGTTGCTACTTCATGCACAATGATACAGGAATGGACACTAGTTCTAGGAACTGTTGGTATTTTAAGATGAAGATCTAGGGAAAACTATTTTGTTTTGCCATTCACGTGACCTCATACGACTAAGAACATTGATTTGAAGGCAAGGGAAATAAAAGGACAAATTAACTATTGGGACCTCATCAAGATAAAAAGCTTCTTCACTGCAAAGGAAACAATCAACAAAACTAAAAGGCGACTGACAGAATAGAAGAAGATATTTGCAAATGACATATCAGATAAAGGATTAGTATCCAAAAACTATAAAGAACTTACCAAACTCAACACCCAAAAAACAAATAATCCAGTAAGAAATGGGCAGAAGACATGAATAGACACTTCTCTAAAGAAGACATCCAGATGGCCAACAGGCACATGAAAAGATGCTCAACGTCACTTCTCATCAGGGAAATACAAATCAAAACCACACTGAGATACCACCTCATACCAGTCAGAGTGGCTAAAATTAACAACTCAGTAAACAACAGATGCTGGCGAGGATGTGAAGAAATGGGAACCCTCTTGCACTGTTGGTGGGAATGCAAACTGGTACAGCCCCTCTGGAAAACAGTGTGGAGGTTCCTTAAAAAATTAAAAATAGAACTACCCTACGACCCAGCAATAGCACTACTAGGAATTTATCCAAAGGATACAGGAGTGCTGATTCATAGGGGCACATGTACCCTAATGTTTATAGCAGCGCTTTCAACAATAGCCAAATTATAGAAAGAGCCCAAATGTCCATTAACTGATTAATGGACAAAGAAGATGTGGTTTATATATACAGTGGAATACTATTTGGCAATGAGAAAGAATGAAATCCTGCCATTTGTAACAACGTGGATGGAATTGGAGGGTATCATGCTGGGTGAAATAAGTCAGAGACAGATCTCATGTTTTCACTCATATGTGGAACTTGAGAAACTTAACAAAAGACCATGGGGGGAAGGAAAGGGAAGGGGAAAAAATAGTCTCAAACAGAGAGGGGCAAACCATAAGAGACTCTTAAATGCAGGGAACAAACAGAGGGTTGATGGGAGGGGCAGCGGAGAGGGGAAAATGGGTGATGGGCTTTGTGGATGGACTTGTTGGGATGTGCACTGGGTGTTTTATGTAAGCGATGGATCACAGGAATCTATACCTGAAACCAAGAGCACACTGTATGCACTGTATGTTAGCTAACTTGACAATAAATTATATTAAGAAACAAAACAAGGTGTTCACTGAAAACATGAAAAAAAAAGAAAAAAAATAAAGAGCACATTTATTTATTTTGAGAGAGAGAGAGCAAGTGAAGGAGGGGCAGAGAGAGAAAATCCCAGGAGGGGCAGTGGGAGGTGGGGGGAGGAAATAGAGAGAGAGAGAAGCAGGGGCTCTCCTGAAGCAGGGTTCGTGCTCACCTGAAGCAGGGCTCGGCCAGTGTGAGACTCAAACTCGTGAACTGTGAGATCATGACCCGAGCCTGAGTCAGATACTTAATGACTGAGCCACCCAGGCACTCAGAACATCGATTCTTGATTCATATGTTGAGCCATTGTCATTTGATTACTCAATTTTGTAGGTTCATTGTTATAAAATGGGTCTCTAATCTGATTTCATATCTTAAAAATACCTAAAAACTGAAGAATAAAGTAAATGAAAGTGTTCCAGATTATTGTATATAAACATTTTTTAATATATGTGTAATCAAATACTTAAAAGCTGTGTCATATGTAATCCTCATTAGAGGTTTTTCTGCATGGACTGAAATGGTCAGTTTTTCCCCAAATAGAAGTGTAGGTACCTTCTTGATAAGTTGCCCAATGCTAGCATTAAGCATTCGTTTTTTTTTTTTCTTGAAAGAACTAGATACAGAGGTCAAAATAACCGACATCTGTTTTTCAACATGCCATTGCTGATTTCATATGGGAGAACAATCTGAATATCCTGGTGAGGCACATCTTTTTAAGAGCCAGGTCTGTTCTCTGGAATCCCTGCGTGGGGTGGCTGGCAGGGAGAAAGGGAACTGGGTGACCAGATGTTTGTTTGCTTTGCCTCCTGGATGGAAAGCACTCCAAATGGAAAGCTTACCCGGACCAGTGAGGTCAGAATCTACAAGCAGCAACTCTTTGAAAAGCAAGAGATGGCAGTGTCTGTCATACCCTCTGTGCCAACTTGGGAGGACTGCAGGGACCAGAGGGCGGGCAATGCAGCAGAGACTTTAGCCCCCTTCCTCTTTTGTCCCCTCTGAGAAAAACCTCTTCTGGACTGGACAGAGTGTGACAACAAAACATTTGCTCCCTGGGTTTACAGACCTGGCTCTGGAAACAAGACCCATGGGAAGTGGACCATATTCATCCGGAGGCTGGGAAATGTTTCTCTTGGTCTGTGGCAGGGCTGATGTTGGCGTGCTTCCTCCTTGTCCACAACAGGATGGCACTAGGGAAAGCAAACAGAACAGAAGCCAATGTGAAGGATTTCTTGGGCTTTCTCAATGAGAAGGACCCAGGAATCAAAGCCAGAAGCAAGGGAGGAGCTCCTGGGGTATGGTAGGGCTGAGGAGACCCTGTGAGAAAGCTGGCTAGCTCCAGGGACCCGCTGAGTACTACAGTGTCCTGTGGAAATGAAAGAAAGACCAAAGAAGCCATGTCTGTACTGACTTTAGCCCCTTGCTTGTCCTAGGCAGGTCTCAGTGTTGGCATTTGTTGTGGTGATCAGGAATTTGTTTCCATTTCCTTTTATTTGAATACCTTGGGCCAGGTCATATGGAGACACTCGAGTGAATTCACTCAAGGAGTTTTATTTTCTCTAGACTGAGGTGTGTGTATAAATAATTGATACCAGAGGGAGTGATAAGTGTTATGGGCACAGTAAGAGGTATACTGTATTATAGAATGTTATGGAAATTGAAGGAATGGAAGGTATATATTTCACATGTGTCATCAAATGAGTCATTTGAGCTGTGCCTAAAAGATTGAGTAGGATTTGGACATACGAAGATGATCATGTGTGATGTAAACTCCAGGTCTTAAATCATGTTACTTCTAGTATTTTTTGCTTAGTGTAAATAAGTCATGGAAAACTTAATTTTTTTTAAATTAATGAATATAAAAGCACTCTGTTTATTATGAAACATTTTGGAATGTGTTTGGTATAAAGAAGAAAATCTGATCTCTCTGCCCAGATAACTACTGTTGACATGTGGTGAATTTCCTTTTACTTTTAGAGGCAGTCACTTAAAAGTGACTGGTATCAAGTCATTGTTCAGGCCAGTTATGCTGCCCAGACTCACATATTTTTAATTTATTGTACATTCTAAATCAAATATAAACTGAACCTAAAAATATTATATATCATTTATGCTCTTAAGTATAGTTACTCTATATCTTACTTTTTCCTCAGGCTAATTATAGCATTTTGTAGGAAATACCCTATATACAGGCGGCTGACTATGCTCTTTTTTTTTTTTTCCTGGTCTCCTGAGCAAAATTGATCAGGAAAGAAATTTCAGTGATGCTTAGCTGGGATCTATGGATTGTTTTTGGTTTTTGTTTCAGATTTGAGGAAAAAATAGTTCTTTAATTGTTAAAATGCCCAGTTTTCATAGCTTTTCAAAAATATGATCCTAATAAAATAGTATAATGAAAAGTATGTTACAAAATTTTACTGTTTTGACCATTTTTAAGTGTATTAGGTTAGTGGCACTAAGCGCATTCACATATTTGTGCAACCTGCATCGCCATCCATTTCCAGAGCTTTTTCATCATCCCAAACTGAAACTCTACCCATTAAGCAGTTGTTCCCCATTTTTCTCTCTCCCTTTCTCTCCTTCCTTCCTTTGTTTTTGTAATAGCCATCTTAATGGATGGGAAGTGGTATCTCACTGTGGTTTTGATTTACCTTTCCCTAATGATTAGTGATGGTAAGCATCTTTTCATGTGCTTTTGGCCATTTGTATATCTTCTCTCATATATGGTTTTATAGCTTTACTTTATCCTCCTGCCGTCTTTTGCTCAGCAGTGGTTCAGGTAGGTTAATGCCATTAACAACTGCTCAAAACCATGATTTTGAATGATGACAAACCATTCTGTCATAGATTGCCATTGGTCATGTTTTTCAGATGATAAGACCTTCAGGGGTAGAACTTTCAGAGAGTTTTAGTTGTAAATCTTATAATGATAGAACTGTGCATAAATAAATATTTGTTTAAGACACGTGGCTGGATTTGGTCAAGATATATATGTATATATCTATATCTATATATCTATATATACACACACACACACATATACACACACATATGTATTTCAAAATTGCTTTCTAGAAGGACTGTTTGGCAGCACAAGGTTTACTTCCACTGAGTAAAGTAGAATTAGCTAAAAAACCTAATCATCCATCTGTTTTCCTTCTTTTAAATATTGGTAACTTAATTAGTCTTGTCTCATTTCCCTTCTCCTCCTTTGTCCTAAGGTTTGTACCTTTATTTCTTCACTGCCATTTTAATTGGAATTTGTGAGGGAACAGAGATTGTACATTTAATATGTCAGTTTAATTGGAAGTCTATAATTTTCTTAACTCTGAATAAAGCATAGTCACATTCTCAGTCAGTATTTTTAAAAAAAAATTTTAATGTTTATTTTGAGAGAGAGAGCATGAGTGGGGGAGGGCAGGGAGAAAGGGAGACACAGAATCTAAAGTAGGTTCCAGGGTCTAAGCTGTCCACACGGAGCCTGACACAGGGGCTCAAATTCACGAACCATGAGATCATGGCCTGAGCTGAAGTCGGATGCTTAACTGACTGAGCCACCCAGGTGCTCCTCAATCAGTATTTAACTTAAGGAAATTTCAGTAAAGACAAAGACTGAATTGCATACTTATAAAAGTTGTGAGTCGAATATAGTTAATATTTTAGATCAGAGGTTGGCAAACATTTCCTCTAAAGAGCCAGATGATGAATATTTAAGCTTTTCAGCCATACAGTCTCTGTGCATTTATTTTTATTTTTATTTTTTGACAACTCTTTAAAAATGTAAAAGATATTCTTGAAGCCTGTGGGTTGGATTTGGCTCAGAGACTATAGTTTGCCAATCCTGTTCTGGATTTATTTGTAGTGATCTTGCTAGTCAACTGGACCCATTATTGATGGAAAGACTCTTAATGCCTTAAGGGAATTGCAAACTCTAGTATGGTTCAGGTGATTTGTGTTTTTAAGGAAATTACCGAGAGCTAATATTATTTATTATTTTAATTTTCAGATGGTGACCCAGATAACTATATTGCTTACTATCGGAGAGCTACTGTCTTTTTAGCTATGGGCAAATCAAAAGCAGCACTTCCTGATTTAACTAAGGTGATTGAACTGAAGATGGATTTTACTGCAGTAAGTGCATCTAAACTTTCTTTAAAGAAAACTTAAGGAAGTTTGGAAGAGGTAATTTGTTTTTAAAGGTGAGGATCCACCTGTTAGGCATAGCTGGGGAGCATAGGAAGCTGCTGTGGTGTAGTAGACTGGGCAGCAAGAACAATCCAAAGTCCCTGGAATCAAAGATCTGTGTGAAAAAGGAACAGTGGGTAAATTTGGTGAATTTTAGAAGCTTGGCAGTGACATCATCCTTGTGGCTTAGAAAGACCTCTGTTTTTGGGGGGAGTGTAGGGCAAGATGTGAGGCTGAGTAACCAGTTGATCAAGAGGCTATTGAATTAACAGGCTGTCAGGTGACTGACAGTAGTTCCAATTAAGGCTGTCATAGGAAAGATAAAGAAAAGGAGATAGGTCACTTACATAGTGGTTTGTAGTAAGGACACAGTTCTGAATTAGATGGCATCCTCCCCTGCAACCAACACACAAGCTTCAGAAATGGAGGAATTTACAGTCTAATGGGATATCCTGATGTTTGGCATTTAGTGTAATGGCTTAAAATAATGGGATAAGTTAGATGCTTTCAAAATTAATTTGGTAGCCCGTTTATTGTTTATATCCTGCCATAATCTAAAAAGGACTTGGGATAACTGATTAGATATGGGTGAATGTTTGGTTTGAAATATTACTATTATTTTAGGATGGAATTGCCAAGTGTCAGACTTTCTTTTAATCTGTTACTTTACCTAGCTAACTGAGCACAACCTTTCACAAAAGTTGAGTAGTTCATTTTCCTAGTATTATTAGTTAAAGTGGCTTCATTTTCCTTTTTATGTGTGTTGATGCACTTAACAGAGGATCAGGGAAATTTTTTGTACTGTCAAAGTAATGTGTTTTTTTTTTTTTAAATTTTTGTTTCTAATGTTTATTTATTTTTGAGACAGAGAGAGACAGAGTGTGAGTGAGGGAGGGGCAGAGAGAGAGGGAGACACAGAATCCGAAACAGGTTCCAGGCTCTGGGCTGTCAGCACAGAGCCGGATGCAGGGTTCGAACCCATCGACTGCGAGATCATGACCTGAGCTGAAGTTGGGCACTCAACCAACCGAGCCACCCAGGCGCCCCAGTAATGTGTTAAGTTTTAGTGGAATGTCAGTGTGGTTTCTGTCTTATGGTCACATTGGTCATCAGAGAGTTGGTATTCTTGGAAGAGATGGGATCATGCACATGAGAAAAGGAATACCAGAGATGGAGGGGGAAAAATGATGCATGGGAAAAGGGAAGAGGTGTTATTCGGTTGTAGTAGAGTGAATATTTCCAAAGTTAATAAAAACAAAATTATATCTAGAACTTTGATTGGTAAAGTCCCAAATTACACAGCTTTTTTTTTTGTGGTGACAAAAAAGTTATTACGATGGCCAAAAAAAAAAATATTGAGATAAAATTCACATATCATCAAATTCATCCTTTTTTAAAGTGTATAATTCAGTGGTGTTTTAGTGTATTCACAAGGTTGTGCAGGCATCACCACTGTCTAGTTCCAGAACATTTTTATCACTCCCAAAAGAAATCGAGTACCCACTAGCAGTCACTCCCCATTTATGCCCTGGACTCTGGCAACCACTTTTCTTTCTGTGTGGGCTTGCCTATTTGGACATTTCATATGAATGAAATCATTCAGTATTTGTCCTTTTGTGTCTGACTTCTTTCACTTAGCATATTGTTTTCACGGTTCACCCATGTTGTAGCACGTGTCAGTACTTCATTCCTTTTAATGCTGAATAACAATAGCAATATTCCATTGTGTGTGTGTGTGTGTGTGTGTGTGTGTGTGTGTGTGTGTGTATGTCACATTTGCTTATTGATTTATTAGTTGATAGGAATTTGGGTGATTTCTACTTTTTAGCTATTGATTTGAACATCCATGTACAAGATTTGTGTGGATACATATTTTCAATTTTGGGGGATATAGCACAAAAAGTATTTTTAAAGAAGCATACTTAATGCTTAAAAATTGTACACATTCATTGGTTCCAGGAATTGTTCTCAAGAGTGCCAAGTCAAATGGGCATTGGAAAAATAAATATTTCGTTAATAGTTCATTAGTGTATTTGGTTTCATTCTTTGTGTTTAAAGAAAATTTGGTAATGCGTGGTTCTCAGAACGCCCTTTCTTTTTTCTAGGCAAGATTACAGAGAGGTCACTTATTACTCAAACAAGGAAAACTTGATGAAGCAGAAGATGATTTTAAAAAAGTGGTAAGTTCAGCTTGTATTTGGCTTTATGAAGATGTTGAACTCCTTTATGAAGATGAGTGAACATGTTGGACTTATTTTTTTATATAGTAAGACATTTAGTAATAACTTTGTGGCTAAAAGGGAAAATCATTTGATTTGTATATATAAAAATCACAGTTTCTGTATTAATACATAGTGGCTGACATGAAAGAATCACTTTAAGAGTTGGAAGATAAAGTATATGGAATGAATATATAATTTTAATTCAGTTTATATAGCTCACGTGTTCTGCTTTGTTTTCCGTGAGGATCTAGAGATATCAACTGAACTATTCTAAAACTCCTCTAGATACCCCTGGGAAACACTTCATTTGATTTAAAGGAATAATGAGACATTCTTAAAAGGGAGTTTTGTAATTTCCTGTATGGCTACTCTACAAAGTGTAGTGTTTTGAATTCATTGGGGGATGTTATAGATTACCTATAATTGAAAAATGATTTGTTGGAGAGACAGCCAAAGTCTTTATGCCCTCATGAAGCTTATTTTAAGACCTGCATTTTCGTTCCATCTGGATTTGTTTCTGAAGTGGTCTAGAAAGGGCATATGTACAGTTGACCCTTGAACAAAATGGATTTGAACTGCATGGGTCCACTTTTATGTGGGCTGTATAAGTACTGTTAATGCATTTTCTCTTCCTTATGATATTCTTAATAACGTTTTCTTTTCTCTAGCTTACTTTATTGTAAGAATACAGTATATAATACGTATAACATACAGAGTATGTGTTAATTGACTATGTTATTGTTAAGGCTTCTGGTTAACAGTAGACTACTAGTAGTTTTGGGGGAGTCAGAAGTTTTATGAGGATTTGACTGCATGGGGTGGGTGGCATCGGTGCCCCTAACCCTGTGTTGTTCAAAGGTCAACTGTATAAAACCCCATTGTTCATTATTTGCATTTTTGTAGTTTATAAAAATACTTAGTTACTAGATGATAACCACTATGAAAATAAAACTGAAATTTCTAATATTTTCATAACCTCAGTATTTTATACCCTTAGTATTTCATAACCTCAGTGTTTTCACAGTACTCAGTCATATGCAGAGAAATTAAACATTAGACTTAATTGTATTAAAATCTAATCAGCAGCTGTCTCCTGGTCTCAGTAAAACTGGATGTCCTTTTATGTTTATTTAATTTTCCTTACTACTTGAGAAGGTGCTTGAGAACAGGCTGAAGGATAGGTCGTGGGATGTGATGGCAGCTGAGTCCCCAGCCTCGTTCTTACACATAGCAAGTGTTGTGAGAAATTTGTTGAATGGATGGATGAATGATAAAACATAAGAATGAGTTTCCTTCTTTTTAACAAATGCCTAAATCTATTATGTAGAATTGTTTTTCAATCATAACATTAGAGTAGCCTTTTAGGAATAACACAATTTAGAAGAAAGCTTTAGCAAAAATTAATCCTTACTGGGCATTGGATATATCCTTCTGGAAAAGTGAGTTCTTTGAATTTTGGGTATGTCTTCAGTTAATGTCTTTTCTGTGATCAATATTAAAACCTCACAGAGGGGTGGCTGAGTGGTTCTGTCAGTTGAACATCCGACTCTTGATTTCAGCTCAGGTCATGATTACAGGGTTGTGGGATTGAGCCCTGTGTCAGTTTCCACATTGAACATGGAGCCTGCTTAAGATATTGTCTCTCTCCCTCCCCTTCCCCCTCCTTCTCCCCTCCCTCTCCCTCTCTCTCCTCTCTCTCTTCTTTCCTCTCCTCTCCCTCCTCCCATCCCTTTCTCCCTCCCGCCCCCCTCCCTTTGCCCTCCCCTGCATTTGCTCTCTCTCTAAAAAACAAACAAACAAAAAAAACCCTCCCAAACCTCACAGAAACAAAAGGGGGACTTCCCACTTTTATTTATTTTTTAAAATTTATTTATTTAACTTCAAGTAAGTTAACATACAGTGTAGTATTGATTTCAGGAGTAGAACCCACTTACATATGACACCCAGTGCTCATCCTAACAAGTGCTCTCCTTAATGCCCGTCATCCTTTTAGCCCATCCCCCTATGCACCTCCCCTCCAGCAGACCTCAGTTTGTTCTCTGTAGTTAATAGTCTTATGGTTTGCCTCCCTCTCTGTTTTTATCTTATTTTTCCTTCCCTATGTTCATCTGTTGTGTTTCTTAAATTCCATGAGTGAAATCATATATTTGTCTTTCTCTGACTTATTTTGCATAGCATAACACCCTCTAGTTCTATCTACATTGTTGCAAATGGCAAGATTTCATTTCTTTTTGATGACTGAATAATATTCCATTGCACACACACACACACACACACACACACACACACACCCACCCACCTCTTCTTTATCCATTCATCAGTCAGTAGCCATTTGGGATCTTTCCATAATTTAGCTATTTTTGATAGTGCTGCTATAAACATTGGGGTGCATGTGCCCCTTTGAATCAGTATTTTTGTATCTTTTGGATAAATACCTAGCAGTCAAATGCTGGGTAATAGGGTAGTTCTATGTTTAATTTTTTGAGGAGTCTCCATTCTGTTTTCCAGAGTGGCTGCATTCCCACCAAGAGTGTAAGAGGGTTCCCCTTTCTCTCTTGCCAACGTCTCTTGTTTCCTGAGTTGTTAATTTTAGCCACTCTGACTGGTGTGAGGTGGTATCTCAGTGCGGTTTTGATTTGTATTTCCCTGATGATGAGTGATGTTGAACATTTGTAACTTCCTGATGAGTGATGTTGAACATCTTTTCATGTGTCTGTTAGCCATCTCGATGTGTCTGTTCCTGTCTTCTGCCCATTACTTCACTGGATTATTTGTTTTTGGGTGTTGAGTTTGATAAGTTCTTCATAGTTTTTGGATACTAACCCTTTATCTGATATGTCATTTGCAGATATCTTTTCCCATTCTGTTGGTTGCCTTTTAGTTTTGTTGACTGTTTCCTTTGCAGTGCAGAAGCTTTTTATCCTCATGAGGTCCCAGTAGTTCATTTTTGCTTTTGTTTCCCTTGCCTCTGGAGACATGTCAAGTAAGAGGTTACTGTGGCGAAGGTCAAAGAGGTTGCTGCCTGTGTTCTCCTATAGGATTTTGATGGTTTTCTGACTCACATTTAGGTCTTCCATCCGTTTTGAATTTATTTTTGTGTATGTTATAGGAAAGTGGTCCAGGTTCCTTCTTCTGCATGTCGCTGTCCAGTTTTCCCAGCACCATTTGAAGAGACTATCTTTTCCATTCCATATTCTTTCCTGCTTTGTGGAAGATGAATTGGCCATACATTTGTGGGTCCATATCATATCTAGGTTCTCCATTCTGTTCCAATGATCTTTGCGTCTGTTTTTGTGCCAGTACCATACAGTCTTGATGATTACTGCTTTGTAATACAGCTTGAAGTCCAGGATTGTGATGCTTCCAGCTTTGCTTTTCTTTTTCAACATTACTTTGGCTATTCAGGGTCTTTTCTGGTTCCATACAAATTTTAGGGTCTTTTCTGGTTCCATACAAATTTTAGGATTATTTGTTCTAGCTCTATGAAGAATGCTATTATTTTTGATGGGGATTTCATTGCACGTGTAGATTGCTTTGTAGTGTCGACATTTTAACAATATTTGTTCTTCAATCCGTGAGCATGGAATGTTTTTCCATTTCTTTGTGTCTTCTTCAGTTTCTTTCATAAGCTTTCTATAGTGTACAGAACTTACTTTTTTGGTTATTAGGTTTATTCCTAGGTATCTTAAGGTTTTTGGGGCAATCGTAAGTGGGATTGTTTTCTTAATTTCTCTTTCTGCAACCAGTTTCATTATGTTGATTTTATATTCTGTGACTTTGTTGAATTCATATATCAATTCTAGCAGTTTTTTGGTGGAGTCTTTTGGGTTTTCCACGTAGAGTATCGTGTCATCTGTGAAGAGTGAAAGTTTGACTTCTTCCTTCCTTCCTTGTATGCCTTTTATTTCTTTTTGTTGTCTGATTGCTGAGGCTAGGACTTCCAATACTAAGTTGAACCACAGTGGTGAGAGTGGAAATCCCTGTTCTTGACCTTAGTGACAAAGCTCTCAGTTTTTCCCCATTGAGGATGTTACAGCTGTGAGTCTTTCATATATGGCATTTATAATGCTGAGGTATGTTCCTTCTACTCCCAACTTTCTTGAGAGTTTTTATCAAGAAAGAATGCTGTATTTTGTCAAATGCTTTTTCTGCATCTATTGAGAGGATCCTATAGTTCTTTTTTTTTTTTTTTTTTTTTTTAAATGTTTGTTCATCTTTGAGAGACAGAGAGAGACAGAGCATGAGGGGGGAAGGGGCAGAGAGGGAGACACAGAATCGGAAGCAGGCTCCAGGCTCCGAGCTGTCAGCACAGAGTCCAACGCAGGGCTTAAACTCACGAACTGCGAGATCATGACCTGAGACAAAGTCGGACCCTCAACCGACTGAGCCACCCAGGTGCCCCTGAGAGGATCATATAGTTCTTATCCTTTCTTGTGTTAATGTGGTGTATTGCATTGATTGATTTGAGAACACTAAGCCAGCCCTGCAGCCCAGCAATAAATCCCATTTGATCATGGTGAATAGTGCAGTTGAGTGTCTCTTAGTTTCGGCTCAGGTCATGATCTCATGGTCCTTGGGTTTGAGCCCCCGTGTCGAGCTCTGCACTGACAGCGTGGAGCCTGCTTGGGATTCTCTCTTTCTGCCCCTCCCCAACTCACGTGTGCATGCTCTCTCTCTCTCTCTCTCTCTCTAAATAAATAAATAAATAAACTTAAAAAATAAAATAAAAAGAGAATACTATTTAAGAAAATGAATGTCTGGTAGAATTCCCCTGGGAGGCCATCTGGCCCAGGACTCTGGGAGATTTGTTTGTTGGGAGATTTTTGATAACTGATTCAGTTTCTTTGCTGGTTATGGGTATGTTCAAATTTTCTGTCTCTTACTGTTTCAGTTTTGGTAGTGCATGAGTTTCTAGGAATTTGTCCATTTCTTCCAGATTGCCTCGTGTGTTGGCATATAATTTTTCATGGTATTCTCGTACAGATGTTTGTATTTCTGTAGTGTTTGTTGTGATCTCTTTCATTCATGATTTTATCTATTTGGGTCCTCTCTCTTTTCTTTTTTATAAGCCTGGCTAGGGGCTTATCAATTTTGTTTATTCTTTCAAAGAACCAGCCAGCATTGCCACTTTTCGATTGTTTTCTGACGGTCATACTTCTGCTAGTGCATTCTTAAAATTGCCGTTGCTATTGTTATTACAGGATACTTCCATGACAGTGTGCAACTGAATTGAATGATTTTTTATTTTTAATTGAAATTTGTATTGAGATAATTGTAGATTCCCATACAGTTGTAATTAATAATACAGAGAGATCCTGTATACCCTTTACCCAATACCTACTGTCACCCAATGATAACATCTTGTAAAACTGTAGTACGATATTACAACAAAGATATTGACATTGATACAATCTGTCTATTCAGATTTCCTCAGTTTTAGTAGTAGTGTTCATTTGTTTTTGTTTTTTTTAATGTTTGTGTATTTATTTTGCAAGAGACAGTGATCGGGGGAGGGGCAGAGAGAGAGGGAGACAGAGAATTCCAAGCAGGCTCCTCACTGTCAGTGCAGAGCCAGATGTGGGGCTCCATCCCACGAATTGTGAGATTATGACCTGAGCCAAAACCAAGAATCAGATGCTCAATGGACTGAGCCACCCAGGCCTAGTGTCCGTGTCTGCGTGTGTGTTTAATTTGATACACGTTTTATTTACACCACAGTTAACATACTGAGCATTTCTGTTGCCACAAGGATCCTTCCTGTTGCCCATTTATAAGCACACCCACTTCCCTCACATACTGTTTTGGCCCCTCATCCACTTTCGGCAACCACTAATTTGTCACTCATTTCTTTAATTTTGACATTTCAAACATTATACATGGACAAATGTTATATAACCTTTTGGCATTGACTTTTTTTTACTCCATATAATTCCCTGGAGATTCATTCAGATTGTTGCATATATCACTTAGTTCCTTTTAATTGCTAAGTAGTCCATGGTATGTGTGTGACACTCATTCATCAATTAATGGACATTTGGGTTGTTTCCACTTTTTCACTATTATGAATAAAACTGGTATGAACTTTTTTTTTTTTTAATGCTACAGATATTCTTGTCTAGGTTTTAGTGTGAACAGAAGTTTTCATTTTCCTGGGATAAATGCCTAGAAGTGCAATTTCTGGGTTGTGTCATAATTGCCTGTTTAGTTTTATAAGGAACCACCAAACTGCTTTTCAGAGTGACTGTGCCATTTTATGTTCCTCTGCATCTTTGCCAGTATGTGGTTTTGTCACTGCTTTTTTCTTTTTAAAATTTATTTATTTTGAGAGAGCACATGGGTGTGCCTGCTAGCAGGGGAGGGGCAGAGAGAGAGAGGGAGGGAGAGGGAGAGAGAATCCCAAGCAGGCTCCACACAGTGGGCACAGAGGCTGGGAGCTTGGTCACATGAACCATGAAATCATGACCTGAGCCAAGATCAAGAGTCGGATGCTTAACTGACTGAGCCACCCAGGTGCCCCTCTTTATGTATTTTCAATACTTTATCACATGTGTGGTCGGCAAATATGTTCTCCCAGTCCATAGCTTGTCTTTTACTATTCACAGGGTGTTTCAGAGAGAAGATGTTTTTAATTTTGATGATATTCAATTTATCCATTTTGCTTTTTCTTCTGCATACACTGTTTTTGGTGTCCTGTTGAAGAACTATTCTCCAAGCCTTACATTCCGAACGTTTTCTCCTATGTTATTTTTTTTTTTAAAGTTTTATGGTCTTATGTTTTACATTTAAGTCTGTGTTCTATTTTGACTTAATGTTTGTGTAATGTGTGAAGTTTAGGTTGAGGTTGATTTGTTTTGCCTTTGGATATGCCATTGTTCCAGCACCATATTTTGAAAAGGCCTTCTGTCCTTCACTGAAGTGCTTTCACACCTTTAAAAATAAGACGTTTGCTGTACTTGGGTGGGTGTATTTCTGGGTTCTCTCTTCTGTTTTCTGTGTGTCTATCCCTCTGCCATTCCTGTACTCTGTTGGTGTTTTAGCTCTATAAGGAGTCTTACTAGGGAGTGGAATGATTCCTTCTCACTTTATTCTTCTCTGTCAGTATCGTTTTAGGTATTCCCTGGCCTTTACCCTTTTATGTAAATTTAGAATAAATTTCTCTATGTCTACAAAACCTTGCTGATATTTTGATAGGAAAGGAATCACAATAAGCCTAAAAGTCAGTTTGGGGAGAAATGAAATACTTATTATGTTGAGTCGTCCAATCCATGAACATAATATGCCTCCCCATTTGTTTAGGTCTTTGATTTCTTTTATCAGTGTTTTGTAACTTGCAATGTACAGATCCTGTACATATTTTGTTAAATGTATATACCCGAGTTCTTTTTTGGGTGTGGGAGGGATGATTTAAAATGGTACTGTGTTTTTTTGTTTTTTTAAAATGTTTTTTACATTTATTTATTTTTGAGAGACAGAGAGAGACAGTGTGAGCAGGGGAGGGGCAGAGAGAGAGAGTGAGACACAGAATCAGAAGGAGGCTCCAGGCTCTGAGCTGTCAGCACAGAGCCCGATGCGGGGCTCAACCCCACAAACCGTGAGATCATGACCTGAGCTGAAGTCGGACGCTCAACCGACTGAGCCACCCAGGTGCCCCTGGTACTGTGTTTTTAATTTCATTTTTCACATTGAATAATCTTTGTGATTTTTTTTTTCTTCAGGAAAGTGTTCACATATTTAAATTTGTAGAATAAATTAAAAAAAATTTTTTTTTAATGTTTATTTACTTATTTAGAGAGAGAGAGTGAGCAGGGAGGGGCAGAGAGAGAGGGAGAGAGAGAATCCCAAGCAAGCTCCACACTGTCAGCGTGGAGCCTGACGCAGGGCTCGAACCCACTAACCATGCGATCCTGACCTGAGCCAAGATAAAGAGTCAGACACTTAACCAACAGAGCCACCTCAGTTCCCCATGGGAATACAGATGGGAGGCCAAGTTAAATCTTAACACTGCAAAAGCTATGTTTAATATGTAATAACAATTTTGTTGTGTGTAATAATAATTATATTAGATTGGATTGGGTTTAGAGAAAGATACAAGTACAGAATTTATTATTTTACAGTTATTTTATGTTTCACTTGGAATAAATTGGAAATACCTGGACTTAAGATTCAGATTAATAATTAGAAAATCTGACATGTGTATCTTTTGTCTGAACAGTAATTACAGTGTCCCAAGGGTGTAGGTGTTAGAGCATCATGAAATGAGAATATTGAGAAGAACTTATCAGTTAACATATGTATACAAATGATTAAATTTTAAGCATTTGGAACCTTGATTCTACTGGGAAAATGATAAAAGAATGTTATCAGATGGACAACACGAGATATAAACCCAAACCCAGTGTCTACAGTGTCCAGTCTTTCTAAATGTAAAGATGAACATTAGAACTATTCACAGGACCACTATCTCTTATGTTTAGCAAAAATAGATAACATACAGCCCAACCCTGATTGAGACTTTAAGGAAATGTTTCCAGTTATATAATACTGTTGACATTGCAAGTATAAATAGAACTTTTACAGAAAAATCTGGCAGTAAGTATTATGAAAGAAAAACATTTTGCCCAAAGATACTTATTGGAGTTCTATTTGTTTTGGAAACTATTAGAGAATATTGTGTCAGTATGATGGAATAATATTCATGAACAAGAATTATTTATGTTTGCTATTGATTTATAGACCTACATTACAAAATAAAGTCAATTAAAGGGCAAAATAAAAATTGTGTGTAAATGCTATTTCTGATTACAGAAAACTTTTGTGTGCTAAACTGGTATAAGTGGCAGTTGGTTAAAATTTATAGTTTTTTTCTGTTTTAAAGTTGTATAAAACAAATTCTGAAGAAAAAAGACAAGTTTTGGAACAAGAGGCAGGAAGGAGCGTTGGGTTTTAGATCTACTTTTGTACTTTAGCCATGGTTTGTACAGCACTCAGCATGCACGGGGCGTATTGCTAAGGACTTGTATGGATTATTTCACTTAATCGCTATTCTGCCTCTGTGGTCTGGTATACTGGTAGTCTCATTTTCAGCTGAGCAAATAGAGGTTCAGAGAAGTTTGGTGACTTGCCCAAGATTACACCAGTAGGAAGCAAGTAGGTTAGAAAATTCTAGAACCTGCATTCTTATGCACTGTACTGTTGCTCTCTGCTGTCATTAGTAATTGTATGCATGCTCTGAGGGCTATTCCTGTCGAATATGGGCACAGGACTCAAACGTGTATGTGTTTCACATGGTGCAGAACATTTGTTGTTATTCGCGTTAAGAAGTGTGAGAAAACATGTATTTGCTTATATACAGACAAAAACCTCTGGAAAGATAAGCAAGAAACTGATAACATTGGTACTTCTTGAAAGAAAGGTGACTTTGAGAAGTTCTTCCCTTCTGAGCACCTTGCTTTCCTCATTGCAAAGCATAGAAATTGTATAGATGACATCCTATCTTTAAAGTTTGGTACCATAAAGTAGATGATTTCTGGGTCTTGTTTGAAAAGATAAATTTTGTGTTATGACTGTATTTTATTTTTAAAAATTAAAGAATCCTTATTAATTTTTAAAGATTTGTGAATATAGATGATCCATAATAACTTGTTTGCTTTATATATTTTTTAGTTAAATGGACTTTTCGTGGTATTTAGGAGCATTTACGAGCCTGTTACATATAGTAAAGATTTAATCATACTAGTAAAGTGCTATATACAACCAGGTAGATGTATTCAACTACACTTTACATAACGGAACAGAAATTTGAATATACTTAATCTCTTTTTGGGCTACAGTGAGAAACTCGTTCTTTGTTAGGTGTACAGGTTACTCTACTGTTGGAGGCTGTCCTGTAAATGAGCATCACGTCAGGTCCATACCAGCTATCCTAATCCTGATCAGTACTTTACGTGGTTTAGTTTGTCTTGGAGCCATCAGTGACTCCTGCTGTAGCCAGTGCATGTGGTCATTTGTTAGGTCAGTGAGCATTTGAGTGCATATTATTTGCAAGGCAGAATAGTAGGTGTTAGAGAATTGCTGATGAAGAAAACTAGTCTCAGCCTTTGGAGAGATTGTACTAGGGTAAGAAATAATCTGGCGAATATGATACCATATGACAAATGTTGTGATTTAGCCCTGTGGGAACAGACAGAATGGTCACCTAACTTAGCTGGGATTTGGGAGTCTGGAGTCAAGAAAGGCCTTTTTAAAGGAGGATGTACTTGAAGTCTGAATGGTAAGAGAATGAATGAATCTGTGTTAGCAAAGTGGCTGGGAGGGCCATCCAGGCAGACGGTGAGCATCCTGTCATTTAAGAAAACAACACCTCTAGTACCACTGGAGTAGGGGTTTGAGAATGCTGGACAGGTAAGCAGGGGTCTGATTGCAGAGAGGACATATGTAGTGCTGGGACCTGGGTGTGTGTTTGTTCATTCGTTTAATAGCCATTGAAGGTTTATGCTGGGAATGTCATGATCAGGGTTTTGCTTCAGTAAAACCCAGACTACTCTGGAAAATGGGTTGGAAGAAGACGAGAGTGGAAGTAAACAGTCTGATAATTAAGCTGTTGCAGTAAGTAGTCCAAGTGTGACTTTATGGAGGCCAAAGATTAGGCTGGAGTAGGTGGGGATTGAGAGAAATAGGTGGACATTTAGGAGGTTGGATCAAGAGAGATGCAGTGATTGTGCTAAGGGAGAAGGAACAATTAGGTATGATGCCCGGGTTTCTGGATTGTTCAGATTGGTTACATGTCCATGCTATTCCCTCAGATAGAAACTCAGAGAACAATTATTTAGGAGAGAAGGATGGGTAGAGAAAATATGCCTGTCTTATACTTTTTTTTCCTCAAGTTTTTATTTTAATCACTTAGTGCTCATCACAAATGCACACTCCTTAATCCCCTTAATCACCCACCTACCCCGCCCCCATCCCCTCTGGTGACCATTAGTTTGTTCTCTGTAATTAAGAGTCTGTTTCTTAGTTTCTCTTTTTCCCCTTTGCTCATTTGTTTTGTTTTTTAAGCATCTTTTTAAAAAAAATTTATTTATTTTGAGAGAGAGCATGAGAGTGAGTGGGGGAGGGGCAGAGAGAGAGAGGGAGAGAGAATCCCAAGCAGGCTCCGTGTTGTCAGTGCAGAGCCCTATGTGGGGCTTGATCCCACGAACTGTGAGATCATGACCTGAGCCAAGACCAAGAGTTGGACACTCAACCGACTGAGCTACCCAGGCAGTCCTGTTTCTTAAACATCTTCTTTATCCTTTGATTAATCGATGGACACTTGGGCTGCTTCTGTATCCTGGCTATTGTAAATAACACTGCTATCAATATAGGAGTGCATGTGTCCCTTTGAATTAGTGTTTTTGTATTCTTTGGGTAAATACCCAGTAGTGTGATTGCTGGGCCATAGGGTAGTTCTATTTTTAACTTTCTGAGGAACCTCCATTCTGTTTTTCAGAGTGGCTGCACCAGTTTGCATTCCCACCAACAATGCAAGAGGGTTCCCCTTTCTCTGCATCCTCGCCAACACCTATTGTTTGTTGCGTTGTTGATTTTAGCCATTCTGACAGGTGTGAGGTATAGTTTTGATTTGCATTTCTCTGACAGTGAGTGACGATGAATATCTTTTCATATGTCTGTTGGCCATCTGTATGTCTTCTTTGGAGAAATGTCTGTTCATGTCTTCTGCCCATTTTTAAATTGGATTATTTGTTTTTGGGTGTTGAATTTTATGAGTTCTTTACATATTTTAGATACCCTTTATTGGATATGTCTTTTGTAAGTATCTTCTCCCAATTTGTAGGTTGCCATTTAGTTTTTGCTGATTGTTTCCTTTACTGTATAGAAGCTTTTTATTTTTTAAATTTGTTTTATTTTTTAAAGTTTTTATTTTAATTTCCATTAGTTAACTTACAGTGTTATATTGGTTTCAGGTGTACGATACAGTAATTTAGCACTTCCACACATCACCGTGTAGTCATCACAACAAGTGCAGAAGCTTTTTATTTTGATGTAGCCTTAATAGTTTATTATTGCTTTTGTTTTCCTTGCCTCAGGAGACATATCTAGAAAAAAGTTGCTCAGCTGATGTCAGAGAAATTACTGCCTGTGCTCTCTTCTAGGATTTGTATGGTTTCAGGTCTTACATTTAGGTCTTTAATCCATTTTGAATTTATTTTTGTGTATAGCATAGGAAAGTGGTCCAGTTTCATTCTTCCACATGTTGCTATCCAGTTTTCCCAACACCATTTGTTGAAGAGACTTTTTCATTGGAGAGTCTTTCATTGGATGGTCAAAGATTAATTAATTGATGATATAATTGTGGGCTTATTTCTGGATTTTGTATTCTGTTCCCTTGATCTATATGTTTCTATTTTTGTGCAAGTACCATGCTGTTTGATTACTACAGCTTTGTGATATAACTTGAAGTCTGGAATTGTGATGCCTCCAACTTAGTTTTTTTTTTTTTTTCCTCTTTAAGATTGCTTTGGCTATTCCAGGTCTTTTGTAGTTTCATACAAATTTTAGGATTGTTTGTTCTAGTTCTGTGAAAAATGCTGTTGGTATTTTGATAGAGATTGCATTAAATGTGTAGATTGCTTTGGGTAGTGTAGACATTTTAACAGTGTCCTTCCAATCTATGAACATGGAATGTCTTTCCGTTTCTTTGCATCATCTTCAGTTTTTTTCATCAGTGTTCTATCGTTTTCAGAGTACAGGTCTTTCACCTCTTTGGTGAGGTTTATTTCTGGGTATCTTACCATTTGGGGTACAGTAGTAAATGGGATTGTTTTCTTAATTTCTTTTTCTGCTGTTTCATTATTGATGTGTAGAAGTGCAACAGATTTCTGTAGAGTAATTTTGTATCCTGCGACTTTACTGAATTTGTTAATCAGTTCTAGCAGTTTTTTGGTAGAGTTTTTCAGGTTTTCTGTATATATAATATCATGTCAGCTGCAAATAGGGAAAGTTTGACTTCTTCCTTATAGATTTTTATGCCTTTTATTTCTTTTTGTTGTCTGATTGCTGTGGCTAGGATGTCCAGTGGTATATTGAATAGAAGTGGTGAGAGTGGACATCCTTGTCTTGTTCCTGACCTTAGGGGAGGGGCTCTCCATTCTTCCTCATTGAGGGTGATGTTTGCTGTGGGTTTTTCATATATGGTCTTTATTATGTTGAAGTCTGTTCCCTTTAAACCTATTTTGTTGATGGTTTTTATCGTGAATGGATGTTGTACTTTGTCAAATGCTTTTTCTGCATCTGTTGAAAATGATCATATGGTTTGACGCTCTTATTCTTTTTTTTTTTTTTTTTTAAAGTTGACTTATTTTTGAGAGAGACAGAGACAATGTGAGTGGGGTGGCAGAGAGAGAGGCAGAGTGAGAGAGAATCCCAAGCCGGCTCTGTGCTGACCTGAGCTGAAACCAAGAGTTGGATGTTTAACCCACTCAGCCAGCCAGGCGCCCCCGACTCCCTTATTTTTATAAAAATATCCTGGAGCGCCTGGGTGGCTCAGTTGGTTAAGTGTATGACTTCGGCTCAGGTCATGATCTCATGGTTAGTGAATTTGAGCCCTGTGCTGACAGCTCAGACCCTGGAGCCTTCTTTGGATTCTGTGTCTCCCTCTCTCTCTGCCCCTTCCCTGCTCATGCTCTGTTTCTCTCTCAAAAATAAAAAATAAACATTAAAAAAAATGTTTTAAAAATTTTCCTGATTCTCAGCAACTCATTTTATTTAATAATTTGTGATCTATAAATTCTTCCTTCTTATCAACTTCAAGATACAGTAAATGCACTTTAAACTCATTTGTTTTTGGACTTCGGTGTTTTATCTTTTCCTTATTTATCTTTGCTATCAATGCTTTGGGTTTAAGTGAAAAATCTTTAGATCAAGGCAGTGTTCCATGTGATCCAAATACAGTGAAGGTAATGATCAGTTTAAATGTTTATTTCATATTTCGGTATTTTTTATTTTGATGAAATTGGCAACTCACATTTTGTTTTTGGTGAGCAGCCATATTATTAGATAAATATCAGTGCCAATTGCAATGTAATTTTTAATTTAAGTACAAAGCTTTGGTGTGATTTTTAATAAATAAACTCTTCATTGGTAGTTTATGTTACTTGAAAACAAACTAACATAAATCTACCAAATGCATCAATATAACTTTAGGCATTGTTTTTTCCATCTTTAATCTTTTAGTACAGAAAGAATGATTGTGGTGCTTCAAGTTAACTAAATCAGAAATAACCAAAGTTAAAAAAAAATACTAAGTATTATGAACTAGGAAGAAAAGGGAGCAGTACTTTTAAAGGCATGAAATAAATTTGGTTATAATTTAATATAAAGATAGCAATGTGTGCTATAGCTTGCTACAGTTGCTCTTGTTCTTTGAATCAGAAATAATGCTATAAATGGGTAATAGTATAAATATGCCATAATTCATCAGATATAAGGAGCTATCAATTGTAAGACATGTTATTATTTTATGCTGTATTAAAAGAATAAATGCTGCTGGTTAATAATGCCTTCTTATAACTTAATATTTTTATTTTGTGCTTATAGAAAGAGCTATTTGAGACTTAGACACAAGCTTTTATTTCACACTGCTCTCTCTGCTCATTGCCTTTCTGTTATACATTAACTTCATGAAGACTTTGGCAGTTAAAACCTGTATGTATAGTACCAACGGTGTTAATACCTGGAGTCAAGCGTGCTAGACCATTTTTGTGCATATGCAGTCATGTTGATGGGCTGATGGTAAGACTCATTCCACTGAGAGAAATCAAAGTATGCTTTATCACCTTGCTTTAGATGTGAGGCAGAAAGGGAAGAGGGAAGGATGAGGCTTAAAAGATAGCAGCAGTAAAATGGAGTTGGACTCCTCATTACATCAAGGAAAGAGGAATCTAACATCCTAAATAATAAGAGGAGCCATTTTTTAAAAAAATTTTTTTTAACGTTTCATTTATTTTTGAGACAGGGAGAGACAGAGCATGAACAGGGGAGGGTCAGAGAGAGGGAGACACAGAATCTGAAACAGGCTCCAGGCTCTGAGCTGTCAGCACAGAGCCCGACGCGGGGCTCGAACTCACGGAGCGCGAGACCATGACCTGAGCCGAAGTCGGCCGCTTAACCGATGGAGCCGCCCAGGCGCCCCAAGAGGAGCCATTTTTGAACAGCATGGGATGGTGACAGTGGCAGTGGGTTGGGAATGGGACGTGGAATTCTTCTTAGCGAAACGCTGTTAAGATGTCTTGCTGGAGATGTAAGGTGGGCAGTTGCATGTTTGGCGTCAGTGTACATGTAAGAGGGAGCGGTTAAGAATGTAGGCTCTGGAAGTGACTTTGAGCCATAGTTTCCTCCTGTGTAAAATGGAGATAATCCAAAATGCCCTTTAGGGCTTTTGGTTTAGCTTTAGAATATTGCCTGAAACCTAGAGAGGACTCAGTAAATGTTTTCTGCTGTCATGATTGATCTTCATCATCACCATCATCCAAAACATGGGCTTTGGAGATACAGACCTTAGTTGGAAAGTAAGCAAGACTTCTGGCAAGTTACATAATCATTCAATTTCTTTATCTAAAGTTGGGGTAGTAAAATCTAGCTCATGGGTAATAGTATAAATGAAAAAAGAAAGATAGGCATGCAGTGTAGGCATTAAGGCATATGTCCTGTTTTTAGCAGTTTATACTTTAGTTGGAGGAAATAAGCGCTAAATATGTAAAAAATTAATAGCACAGAGATATTTATAAGAAGTGACATAAAGATTGGATAAAACGATAAGATTAAGAATTAGGAACACGACTAGAAGTTGGGAGTCCCACCTCACTTTTTCTCCTGATTAGCTGTGTGATGTTGGGCAAGTTATCATTATCCTGTCAATACTGTGAGACTCAGTATTTTCATTTACAAAGTGCGAGTTGATTGGGCAAGATGATTTCTTAGGTTACTTCCTTGTTAAGGGTTTCTTACGTGATTTCGGCATTTAGAGAGAAGCGATTACTACCATAGTATGGAACAGTTAGGGAGGCTAGGAGGAGATGGGACGTGAAAAGGGTGTTGGTTTGATGAAAATTGTATCAGGGAACAAGAGAGTTTTGGAATCTTGAAGATACCTTTTTTCTTGTGTTATAATTGTGAGAAATTAGCCTATCCTCACATTTCCATGTTTCATTTCTGGTAGGTTTTATTTATGAATTTCACAAATATTTGAATTTATATTTTGTCAGGTTCATTGAACGTTCTTGCTCGTTTTCCTTATACGTGCTGCGTCCCTCTGGGGCAGCAGTTCTTAGGATGGCTCTCAGGATCCCATTATACTAGTCAATATGGAGGCCTCCAGAGACCTTTTGTTTAGCAATATTTACGGGATTAGAAGTTAATTTTAGAAATTAAAAAATACTTATTAATTTAAAAGTAACAAACCCATTATGTTAATATAGATTTTTTTGCATGCAACCTAACTATATTTTCAAAAACAAAAAGTTTAATGAGATAAGTTTTACATTTTTACAAATCTCTTTAATATGTGGCTTACTTGAAGACCATCAGATTCCCAGATCTGATTTATATTTTGGTTGAAGTACTATTGAAGAAAATGTGGTTTATACATATAAGCAGTTGGAAAAGGAAGAATGTTTTAACATCTTTTTATATAATTGTGGATACTCTTTTTTTTTTTTTTTTTTTTTTTAAATTTTTTTTTTCAACGTTTTTTATTTATTTTTGGGACAGAGAGAGACAGAGCATGAATGGGGGAGGGGCAGAGAGAGAGGGAGACACAGAATCGGAAACAGGCTCCAGGCTCCGAGCCATCAGCCCAGAGCCTGACGCGGGGCTCGAACTCACGGACCGTGAGATCGTGACCTGGCTGAAGTTGGACGCTTAACCGACTGCGCCACCCAGGCGCCCCTGTGGATACTCTTTGATGTTACACCAAAACTCCAGTAGTTGTTATTGGTTAGTTGCAATGTGGACTCTGAAATCCTGCCAGTGAACTTGTAGTAAGTACTCTGTCATAATGAAATCCATTAGTTTAGCCTGCATTTTGAATGAGTACTTTGTCTTTTATCCATATGTGTTTTGGCCCCACAGACCCCCGAAAGAGTATTAAGGATTCCCAAGGGTCCCTGGATCATACACTGAGAATCACTACTATAGGATATATACCTAAGAGGATAATTGCTACTTTGAAAGTTATGGGCATTTTAAACCTGGTCAGTTTGGCACTGTCTCGTTAAGTGGTTATTCCAATTTATATTCCCACCAGCAGTTTAGGGGGGTTCTATGAGCCCCATAACTTCAATACCACTTGGTATCAGTAGTATTTTTGCTGGCTAGGTTGGTATAAGAAATGCAACTTTACATCTTTTGTGTCTGTTTCTCTTAGATTCTATTTATCCAACTGTTCTTTTGTGTCAGTGAAGATAGTCCTTAAGAATATCTTTTTCTCTTAGTCATTACTTCAGGAATTTCAACATCCATGCTTACTAAGGTTTACAGGTAATCAATATCTTTAGCTTCCTCCAGAAAATTACAGGGGCCTTAGAATACTTTAACTCAATCACCTACTCCCTGGCTTGGATATAATTATTTTTCAAAAATTGGGGCTTTTTATTGACATTCAAATTAGTATTACTTTTGTATAGATCCTTTAAAGACTTAGGAAAGAATTGGTGAAGGCAAATTCTAGGAGTTGCTAGAGAATATTGCAATATACCTCAAATATTACATATTTTTCCATGTTATCAAATAGTAACAAATTAAAAATGTAAACTTGTGCTACTTACCTCTTAAAACCATAATTAAATTTAATAGAATTGGAAGATTAATTTCTTGAGCAACAGGCAGTTTGGTGAATATATTTTATGCTAAAGTCTAATTTTATTTTGACCTTGAGTCAAATTAAGGTTTTATTATTCTGGGGCTTTAATTGTAAAGGCATCCAGTTCAAGTTGGCTGGTATGGAATGCAATGATAAATAAATTGAATGGCCTTTTAAAGTGTGTATTATGTCTTGCATCCTGTCCTCATTATGAATTTATATATTATAGAAAGTTCAAAAAAGGAGCTTGGAATTTTTATTAGCATTTTTTGGAATACTCGCTATGTGGTGGTCCTTTTGATTTCTCAATGACTGCTCCTCAGGGTGTAAGCATTATTATTCCCCTTTTATTGGTGAAGAAAATGCAAATAATATATAGATAGTAAGTGATAAAGCCAAGGTTTGGGCTGAGGGTTTGTTTTTTTTCCCCATTTAGATTTTATTTTAAAACATTAATGGTAGAAAATCTGTTTGGAAATACTCACAATCTGGCCATTGAAAAATGGTAAAACCATTATATTAGTTCTCTGTTGCTGCTTAACAAATTACTCAAAGTTAGCAGCTTAAAGCTTCCTACCTTTGTGATCTTACAGTTCATGGGGTCAGGAATCTGGGCAGGTTTAGCTGGGTCCTCTGCCCCAGGGTCTCTCCTAGGCTATAGTTAAGGTGTCAGATAGGCTTGCAGTATTATCTGAAGATTTGGCTGGTGAAGGAACTACTTCCAAATTCACTTTGTTGTTGGCAGGATGTAATTCCTCTTGAGGTGTTAGGTTGAGGCCTTTGTTTTTTCTGAGTGTCAGCCAGAGGCTTCCCTTGGTTCTTTCTTTTGTGGGTCTCCCCATAAAGCATCCCACAGCAGGCAGCTTGCTTCGACAGAGTGAGCAGGTGAGAAGGCAAGAGATGCCAGCAAGAGAGTGAGTGCTAGCAAGATGGAGGTCACAGTGTTTTGTACCTAACTAAGGAAGTGATGTCCTGTCACCTTTGTCACATTCTGTTTCTTAAAAGGAGTAGGAGAGGGGATCACACAAAGGTATGAATTCCAGGAGCCTGGGGGTTTTTTGGGGCCATCTTAGAAGTCTGCCCACTACCACTACCAACCTGTAGTTTTCACTTGAAATCCCAGAAATGGGAGTGTATTTAGATTAGATTAGAGAGCCGCTCACCCCTTTTAATAAGCCCCCCATCCCATAGTTATTACGGGTTTATATCCAAAAGCTCAGTGATCGCAGTAAATGGTAAGAAATAAGAAATAGAATATTGTCATAGGTAGCGGTTTGGTTGAAAGGGTCTGAAATACGAAACACTAAAGAAGAGAAGGGATATCAAGAAATGTGAAAAAAGGAGAGGGAAATGCTAGCAGGGTCCATTCCGTACATGTAAATATCTTGGAGGAGCCCGGCCTGTGGTAAGAGTGAAAATTTTCATCTCCTTTAATCCTCTTTGAAAGTCCTCAGGGTTACAAGTAAGTCCTTAGTCTCAGACTCCTTTCTTCCCTCCTTGCAAGAATCTCCTCCCTCCCCTAGTTCCCTCCAGCCTCAAAGAGCTCCAGACGACCTGACCTCACCCCCTCTTTCTCATTCCCATTCCCATTGTCTGAGCACCAAGTGAGCCTGAGCTCCATCCTCAATCTCAGGCTTTCGGACTTTACCCGCTCTCACCTTCCAGCAAGAAAAATTGTGTGGTAGAGATTAGACTGTAAAGTTTGAGAGAGAAAAGGTGCAAATTCCATACAAGAGGCGATCTCTAATCCATTCTAATGTATCCTATTCAAAAAGGAGTGGTAGTATACGTACAGGAAACAAGTTATCAATAAACTACTTTTACCCAGAGCAAAGTGATGGTGCCTGCACATTTTCCTCCTTCCAATGTGGTCTGGCAGAAGTATTCAAGACCAGCCCGAAGATGATGAAACAGTCATAGATAAACATGCCACGGCCTCTCAGCAGCTCCCTTCAGCTGGATAATTCAGTCATGCAGGGACAGTCCTTGCCAGAGCAAGCTGAGGTTGTGAGTTCCTAGTTACCTATGAATACTTAGAGTCCTGTCCATTCCTTCAAAGCTAAGGATTAAACAGACAAAACAGAATACCTTAAGTATCCTGAAAACCAAATGGAGAAATGTAGAGCCTCTACCAAGAAATAATATGCTCAAGGTTTCTCATGTGGAGTGTTCTCTCCTACCAGGTAGCTAGTAGGGTGTTTTTTTAAAAAAATGAATCCACTAAAAGGAGAAGCAGTATGATTGGTCAGTCAAAGGAGAGACATTTCTAGAAATAATCTCCCATTGGCACTACCTCACCCCAAATTGGAACCCATCAACTATGATTCCCATCTTGGTAAGAATATTAGATTTCAGAAGTTATTACATATAAACTATAATTGCCATGAAAAAAGTCCCCCCCTCACCCAAGTCAATAGCTTTTAAATGTAGGCACTCAATTTTTCTAAGCCATTAAGGTTAAGATTTTCCATATGGAGGAAGAAATTGTTCAGAGTCCCTGTGCCTAGGCTGGGCTGGGAGCAAGAATGAACTGTAAGCAGTCACAAGGGATCTTAAAAGTTTGACAGAAATGGCCTAAAACTGTGGTAGCGGTCACATACTTGGTACATTTGTTAAAAATCAGAATCACATATTTAAAATGCATGAATTTTATGGTATAAATTATACCTTTATAAAGTTATTAAAAAAGAGAGACAATGTGTACATGTCTTAAAACTCCATTCGAAGCCTTGTAATAAAGTATTACTCTCATTTTCCCCCATAAATTCTTCCTTACTAATTACACCTTAGCCCCTCTGGTGCCAAATCTTTGTTCTATAACCTCTAAAAAATACTGCCATCTCCTCAGTTTCCCTATGTTTTTCATTATTTTGGTAAAATCATTTTATTCTTAAAAATACACATTTAGGAAATAGAACTAGAAGGCCCACTACATGAAACTCTCGTTACTCCGCAGAGCTTAACCTAAGAGTGAGGAGGGTGCTCTCTTTACTTCATTCATCTCTGCTCTTTCACAGTCCTAAGTGTGTTTGCATCCTAGGAAGGTGCGGGGACCATAGGTCATTTCACAGCTCGCTCCTGTGTACCTTACAAATGGAGGTAAAGGTGCTCTCATGCTGGTCAGCCCTGGGGGCAAGTTCTTGCACAAGCCAGTTTTGCCAGCGTCTCTTACCCTTTTTTCCCCTGATGAATTTAAGTATTTACGATGGTCAGATCGTTGTGTGTACTATGGGTATTAGATTTAAGAGATTAAAAATCCTGCTTAATTTCTCTTCTCATTCTTATAGCTCAAATCTAATCCAAGTGAAAATGAAGAAAAGGAAGCCCAGTTTCAACTTGTGAAATCTGATGAAATGCAGCGTTTGCGCTCACAAGCGCTTGATGCTTTTGAAAGCTCAGATTATACTGCTGCTATAACCTTCCTTGATAAGATTTTAGAGGTAAGTTTCTTAGACATTGCAGCTGGCAAGCCTGACACATGCTGTGTTTTACTCTGAGGCACATTCATGCACTTTGACATGTTATGTATCACAAGCAACCTAGAGAGGATAAGATCACATTGGTCCTTGGGCTTTTAGCTCTTAAGTGAGAGATGGTGTTTATGTGGAACAAAATTTGGAACTGGAGTTTGCAGTAAATGTACTCGATGTGCTGTGGAATGGGAGTTACACATTTTTATACATTGCTTGCTTTACTGTTTTTGTTTGATTTTGCATTGGGGGGAGGCTGGAGAGAATTCTAGAAGTTAGATAAAGGGGGTGAAAGATGAAAGAACTGGTTGAAGAAAAAGGAAAAGTAATGTTTCAGGGGAAGAAGGTTTAGAGTGAGAAGTCTATAGGGAAGAAGCAGATGGAATGTTGACAAGCCCCAGAGGTCAAGACAAGAGCTCAGTCTATAGTTTCCTTGCCTCTGAAGCACTTAATGACAGATGGTTTCAGAAGGAAGTCTACTGAGATATTCAAGTAGGAGCAATCCTAATTCTTGTTTATTTATCATTTTCATGGCACTTTGATGTACAATTGCATTTAATCATGGCAGGAAACTTAACATATGTAGAGTAGGTGCTTCTTTGATAATTTTATAGAGGAAATTGTGTGATACAGTCGAGTGGAATTCATGTTTTATTAAATTATTTTGTTTATGATTTGTTAAGGAAACATAAAGTTATAATTTTTATCTTCCAGGACTTAGATAACTATTTTTACCTACTTGATTAGCCAAGATATTTAATTTATGTACGTGTTGATTTTGGTATCTAAAATATGTGAAAAGTTGATATGACCTTAGAACAGCTCTAAGAAATGTGTAAAGATACTTCCACAGGCCCTATTGGTGACCTTTTGGGTTTACATTTTTAAAAAAAACTCATGCATTTATAAACATTTTGACGGAGTGGAAATGGTGAAGCCTCCACCTTCTCACATTGTTCTCCTCTTTTCTTTGTTTTTGTGGCATGAGAATTTAATTTCAAGGAGATAACATTTTACAAAAGAGAGTTCTATTTAGTTATTAGTAGAATAGAAGTATTTTGCAGGTTTAGAACCTAGATTTTATGATTTGGAACTAGAAATTAGAATTGTTGATTAAGTACAAAAACCTGACTAAAGAATATTCTTTTCAAAATCAGATGTGCTTCACTGGGAGCAGCCTTCTAATAGTAATGCCATGTATTCTTATTTTCAGAGTTTTAAAATTATATAATTGAAGGAAGTAGGAAAGGGGCCTTGTTAGCGTATACATCCCTTCCCCCATTAGAATTGAAGATATCCTTGGAGAAATTATTTTGTCGCATCTGAATTGTATCGGCCTTTTTAATACCTTACAATATAGAAATCACAGTAATTGAAGATGGTTTCATGTTGATAAGTGTCAGCAAACTACGCGGGATGAAGTATGGGTGTGCATAGTTTACTGCTTCTTAAAGTCTAGTTCTCTTGTTTCTCAAGGTTTGTGTTTGGGATGCAGAACTACGGGAACTTCGAGCTGAATGTTTCATAAAAGAGGGGGAACCTAGGAAAGCGATAAGTGACTTAAAAGCTGCATCAAAGTTGAAGAATGATAATACTGAGGCTTTTTATAAAATCAGCACACTGTACTATCAACTAGGAGACCATGAACTGTCCCTCAGGTCAGCTCTAGTGACATACACATCTCGTCCTCATCCTCTTTTCACTGTTGGCAGTAAGAAAATAATCCCGTTTTTAAAGACTTTAATTTTAAATTAAAACTGTGGTTAAGGTTGTTTTTATATTCTTTATTTGTATATTTTGTATTTTCCCTAAGTTATTCTATTTCCACATAGTTTATTTTCATGAGCTATGCTTATTAAAATAGAGGTATATTTGCAGAAAGAAAATAGGGTGTTTAATGTATAATTCTACTTAAGTTATTATAATTTGAGTTAATACGTGTGTGTGGCACAATGCCACATGTAAAAGTATAGGGTCAGTTGTTAAGTCAGTGTGTTTTGTTTAATCGTCACAAGCAAAAAATACCTTTAATGTGATTTCTGTATTGTGGAAAACCAGTCATTAATTATTTTGACTTGGAGTATTTTCCTGTTTTTAAATACATGAGCAGTGAAGTTCGTGAATGTCTTAAACTGGACCAGGATCATAAAAGGTGTTTTGCACACTATAAACAAGTAAAGAAACTTAATAAGCTAATTGAGTCAGCTGAAGAGCTCATCAGAGACGGCAGGTAAGAATGTGCTTGTCTGCAGTCTACAGCCTCCCTTCTCTGGCTTTTCTGGGCACAAAAGAACAGTTGAACTGCTTGCTCTTTTACTCATCAGCCATTGAGGATAGACTATCCTAGATAGCCCTGGGCCTTGGCAAAACTACTGCAGCTCTACTTAATATTATTATTTTTTAAATATTTATTTATTTTTGGGATACAGAGAAAGAGAGAGTGCGAGTAGAGGAGGAACAGAGAGAGAGGGGGACCCAGAATCTGTAGCAGGCTGCAGGTTCTGAGCTGTCAACACAGAGCCTGACGTGGGGCTCGAACTCACGAAGCATGAGTTCTGTTGGATGCTCAACTGACTGAGCCACCCAGGTGCCTCTGTACTTATTTTTAATAAGGCAGGATATAAGTAATAGTAACTGCATAATATTCTTACCAGCAGACTTATTTATATTTCACCAGATATTTATTGAGTATCTCCTGTGTCAGGCACTGACAATGTACTAAGGGGTGCAGAGATGAATATGACATGGTTTTTGGTGTTAAGAAGCTTAAAGATTCGTGTGGGAGATGGACATTTAAACTGATTGTTAAAAGATAATGTGGGATCTAGAGTGATAGAGATGTATACAGAGTATATAGAGACTTCCTTGTGGTATAAGATTCTCAGTTAAGTCCTTTTGTTAGAGCACCTGAAAAATATTGTACCACTTCTTTGTGGCCTCCATGGTTCCTGATGAGAAACCCATGGTCATTCTGATTGTTTTTCCCTAAAATAACATATTTTCCTCTGACTGCTTTCAAAATTTGTTTTCTATGTTTTTAGTATTCAGAAGTTTAATTATGGTGTATCTTGGTGTGGATTTCTTTGTTTTTATCCTATTTGGAATTTATTTAGCTTCTAGAATATGTAGGTTTGTGTCTTGTCAAACTTGGGAAGTTTCAGCCATTACTTCTTTTTAAAGATTGCTTATATTTTAAATATTTATTTATTTTTGAGAGAGAGAGACAGAGAGCGTGCAAGTGGGGGAGGGGCAGAGAGAGAGAGGGAGACACAGGATCTGAAGCAGGCTCCGGGCTCCGAGCTGTCTTTAGCGCAGAGCCGGATGTGGGGCTCGAACCCATGAACCATGAGCTCACGACCGGAGCTGAAATCAAGAGTTTGATATTAACTGACTGAGCCACCCAGGTGCCCCTTAGCCATTATGTCTTGAAGTATTTTTTTAGCTTTACCCTCTATCTCTAGTTTTTGTCTTAGATTCTGATTGACATAAATGTTAGCTCTTTTGTTTCAGCCCCACGGGTCCCTGAGGCTCTGTTCATTTTTCTCCATTCCTTTTCTTTCTGATCAGATTTCGTATTTTTTTTTATCATTCCAATTCACTGATTCTTTTCTCTGTCCCTCCATTCTACTGTTGAGCACGTTCAGTGAACTTTTTATTTGGGTTTTTCTAGTTTTCAGTTCTGATAACCAAACGTTATTCTTGTATCTCTTCTGTTTCTTTGCCAAGGCCGTCTATTGCTTTCATTTCTTTAAGCATGTTTGTCACTGCTGCTATTGCCAAGGCTACTTTAAGGTCTTTGTCAGATAATTGGTTTTGGAATTTATTGTCTTTTCTCGTTCAGTTTGAGATCTTACTGTCTGTTGGTATGATGAGTGGTTTCTGATTGAAACCTGGACACTTTCATTTTATAAGACTGTTTTTTAATTTAAATCTGTTTTGCCTGGCTTTTTTCAGACATTGTTCCAGCAAAGCAGGGGCGGGTATCACTTTGTTGCTGTCTGGGAGGTAGAAGTTTTCCCCGTTGGCATTTGTTGATGGCTGAGGTGTGGGGTTTCTCACTACTGCTTGGAGCAGGTGGAGGTTGGGGGATATTTACTTCCAGCCATGGATGAAAGTCCTAGCTTCCCACTTGGCCTTCTCTGACACCACCATGGTGGGGGTGTGGGCACACCTCGTCATAGCCTCTCCACTTGACCTGTTGGCATTGGGAGGGAGCCTTATTTTTTCTTCTGTGGCATTTGGCTGGAGTGGAGCTGTTATTGTCATAAATTTTCTGTCTTGTCAGGCTGCCCTTTGCAGGTCCTGTGGCTTGAGAGAGCAGGCTCTTGCTGGGTTTTGGATTTTTTGTCTGCACCCATTGGCATTTCTGGGTTGCTGGTCTCTTCAGCTCCAAGTCTGCAGTATATGAAACAAACAAAAAAACCCGGGAAGCTTTCCCATATTGTGTTTCCCTCAGGCCGCATGTCCTGGGCTGGTCTGCCTCCTTCTCTCCCCTTGCTGAGTTTTTTCATATGTTGACAAATACGTAATGTGTAGGGGTATTTAATTGTACCTAGTTGGCGGAACTGGGGAAAGTACATTCACTCCACTTTCCCAGAAGCTACCTTTTTTTTTAAGTGAGGTTCAGTATTTCTAACTGAACTTTTTGTTTTGATCTAATCATCATTTCATATGTAGTTGTAAAAAGGAAAGCAAGGTTTTGCATGCTCTGTACGGCTTCCTACAACTGTTGTACTATCTTGGAAAACTACACAACACTATCCCAGCTAGGATTTTGACATCAATAACTTCTGTTTTAAGTGTTCTGCTGAAATCTGTGTTTTAATACATCAGCATTTAAATGTGAAGATTGTAATGCATTTTGGGAAAAATGTGCCACAGTGGCATATAAATATATTGTTTAGTGTGCCATTACTGAGGAAAGTAACTTCGTGTATAACATGGCTAATATTTTTCACCAGTTTAGAAAAAAAGGCTGAAATAGCTTTTATTGTTCTCAGAAAGCTAGTAAGTTGGGAATTTAAGCAGGTTCTTTTTGCAGGGAACCACATTGTACTTAGTTGTGAATATTGACATTCATTGTATAAAATGACATGTAGATAATGGGCTTTGTTATTTCATGAAGGTGTGTAGGGACCAAGAAATAAACCTGATCTCTATTTTGCTGAAAAATGCCATGTGTAAGTCAGACTTTAACAAGATGTTTTACTCCGTTTCAAAATCATAAGCATTATTCTGTAAAGAAATTCATCATTTTGTTTGATTGGTATTCACAGGTATGCTTTGATTTGTACATAGACATTTTCTGTGGTCATGTGTTTTATTTCCCAGCTTTTGACTGATAGTAAGGTAAAAGTCGTGTTTGAAGGCATGTACTCATTTAGGTGAATTGATTAAGCAATGATTAGTGAAGAGTAGAGGGCTCTTTCTTTAACTCCTGAGATAGAATTTCATTGTTACTCATCATGATTTGCTCATTAATAGATACACAGATGCGACCAGCAAATATGAGTCTGTCATGAAAACAGAGCCGAGTGTTGCTGAATATACAATTCGCTCAAAAGAAAGAATTTGCCACTGCTTTTCTAAGGTAACAGTTGATTCATTCGCAGAAGTGTGAAAACTTAATATATGGCAAAACAGCCATAAATCCTTTTCTCACATTTACTTATAGGATGAGAAGCCTGTTGAAGCTATTCGAGTGTGTTCTGAAGTTTTACAGATGGAGCCTGACAATGTGAATGCCCTGAAAGATCGAGCAGAGGCCTATTTAATAGAAGAAATGTATGATGAAGGTTAGTCTTCAAGGAATTTGATTTGCAGTATCTAAACGTTGATGTATATGAAATTAGCACATGTTTAACATCCTTTTGTTGAGAACAAGTTTACCAGAGTTGCTGGAAGTGTTGATGACTTTAGGAAGATGGCATTGAGTTTGAAAATTAGTCTTCCTTAGTGGAACTAGTACACCATATGAGGAGAGATTTCTGCTGTTGAAACCAGTTCAGGGGGATATAAAAATAAAAATTTTAGCCTTTTTTTTGTTGTAGACAAGTTAGAATAGATAAATAGCAAAATAAAAATTTAAATGATAGATTTCGTATCATCCAGAGATAAATGCCGTTCATTTGGGATTTATATCTTTCATACTTTTTCTGTGCATATATATTAGTCTATGTTTTATGCATATATATGTGCGTGTATGTATGTATAGATATTCTATGCATGTGTACAGTATACATATTATACTATGCATATATTCTATATATATACATTCTATGCATGTGTACGGTATACATATTATACCTACAACATATATATGTCATATATGTCCTACATATAAATGATCTTTTTTTAAATTTTTTTTTTTTTTAAGTTTATTCTGAGAGAGAGAGAGAACACGAGTGGGGGACGAGCAGAGAGAGAGAAAGAGAGAGAATTCCAAGCAGACTCCGTGCTGTCAGCGCAGAGCCCGATGGGGGCTCAGTGCCATAAGCTGTGAGACTGTGACCTCAGCAGAAATCTGGAGTCGGTGGCTTAACCGACTGAGCCACCCAGACGCCCCTAAAATGATCTTCTGTGACCAAAAGCAGATTAGTAACATTAGGGTAGTTGCTTATCCTTCTTTGTTCAAGTTGAAGTAACAGAGTTTCCTGTTAGATGTTTTAAGGACCTTGAATAAGGGCAGTGTCCTATTTTCAGAAGATAACTAAAGTATATGGTAATATACATTAAAAAAAGGAATCCTTTCATATTTATTGTTTTGTGGCTTTTTTTATGTGACCGTATGCCATGAACATTTAAATAAGATGGTTTTTAAAAGAAGTGAGGCTTACAGCCCTTATTGCAAAGTTTTCATTTCAATCAGGTAAAGCATTTTAAATTGAGAATGGTAAGAGTATTTTTCTGGTGAAACTTGGGTTGTGGTATTCTTCCCCCCCCCCCCCCCCCCCCATTAAGTGCTGAATATTTACTTAATAAAAAAGCATGCAACTATTAATATGTATTACATTTAATGTCATGTTAAAGTAATTATGATATGGTAAGCGGTAACCCTGGTTAATACTTTAAACATACCGAGAATGTATCTGTAACAATGATAGATTACATAGGTTTGTGGCACTCATTTTCTTTTAAGACAAACTGATCATTTGTTTTCTGCTTTTCACAATTTGAAAAGAATCTTGCTCCTAAGTGGTTTCCTATGAGTGCTGACAATTCTAGTTACTGCTATTTGTGGGACATTTTATAGTATAGTCCTTGAGGTTTGGTTGGGGCTTGGAATGTACATAATCCAAATGATCTTCAAGAAGATCCTATTAGCATCCTTGTTCTTTTCACTTTTGAGCTACTGTGTCTTCTCAATGAGATTGGCCATACTGTAGGATTCTGCATTCCCGTTAGTGTTTGGAACTCTTCATCAAAGGGACTTTTGCCATTTGTATTTAAACCCTCAGCTCTAATTGTGAAATTAGAGAAGCCACAGAAGAATATGAAAAGCACTGTTAAAAAAATGGTTAAATCTTGTAGGCTACTAAATATAATTTGAAGATGCTTTTGTAACTTGAAAGCTAAACTGACTTGCTTTTTAGGGAAACTTGACAGCTTAATTCTTAAAAAGATGCTTCACACTAATTTAATAGAATAGATCTGTCTTCAGAGTCTGTTTTTTCTTTTAAAATTTCTTTTAAATAGGAGTCTATTGGGGTGCCTGGGTGGCTCAGTCACTTAAGCGTCTAACTTCGGCTCACGTCATGATCTCATGGTTTTGAGCCCTGCATTGGGCTCTGTGCTTATAGCTCACAGCCTGGAGCCTGCTCCCGATTCTGTGTCTCCCTCTCTTTCTGCTTCTCCCCTGCTTTCTCTCTCTCTCTCAAAAATAAACAGACATTAAAAAAATAAATAGGAATTTATTCTTTGTCTTTGTTGGTGGGTTTGGATTATACACTGGGAATCTTTCTGAATTAAGGTTTTCAAGTAAAATGGCTGTTTGAGTCACAAATATGGCAGTTAAGCAACCTCATGGAGAGACTGAGAATGGATTTCTAGGCCTCTCAATTTGGGGGGAGGTGCCGAGGACACCTGTATAACTAAAACTGAAGGCTATTACTTATTGAATTGAAGGTTTAGTAAATGATGAGATGAGTAAGTAATCTTACTTACCTAGGCTAAATAATATTTTGAAATCCTGAGTTAAAATATGAGGGCTTTCCATATTCTGTTTACTGGCTTAGCCTTTATTTAAATAAGCAATTAAAAATGATGGTAGGAATGTAGTGAATAGAGAAAAACAAAGTTTTAGGTTAGTGAATAATGGAACATGGAGACTTATTAATTTGGAGATTCTGGCAGAGTTATCAGGAAAGATATTAGGGGATTCCACTCATGAGAAAGTAAGATTGTTGTTTGAGGATGCCTCTGAGATCATGAAAAATGAAGGAGGCTCTTCAGATAGATGAGTAATTAAAAAATTTTTTTTAATGTTTTTTATTTATTTTTTGAGAGACCGAGTGTGAGCAGGGGAAGGGCAGAGAGAGAGGAGGACAGAGGATCCAAAGCAGGCTCCATGCTGACAGGCTGACAGCAGCAAGCCCAATGCAGGGCTCGAACTCACCAACCATGAGATCACAACCTGAGTCCAAGTTGGAAACTCAATTGACTGTGTCATCCAGGCGCTCCGAGTAATTCTTTTCATAGCTTTTCAGAGGAACAAACTGACATTGAAGCGATACTAAACAGTTAGCAAAGTTCCTTTGAATATAGGGATGATTCAAGTGCCATCCTCATGAGATAAGGAGTTAAACTGGCTAGAACTTAAGCTACATGACAACCTGTGTCTTTCTTTCATTAACTGATCCATCTCGGCTACTTGTGCCTGGCACATAGCAGGCACTCCTATGTTTGCTGAATGAATGAAGGTAGGTAGTTTATCAATAAGTTCATAGTGGAAGGAGTATGGGATTTAGAATTAGTCCTATATTTGAGTCTGTGTCATTTATTTTATTTTTTGTTTTTACTTGTAGGAAAATTAACATAACAAAATTGGCCATCTTAGCCATTTTTTTTTAAGTTTTATGACTGGTGCTCATCACCACAAGTGCACTCCTTAATCCCATCACCTATTTCACCCATCCCTCACCCACTTCCTTCTGGTGACCATCACTTTGTTCTCTATAGTTAAGAGTCTGAGGGGCACCTGGATGGTTCAGTTGGTAGAGCATGACTCCTAATATCAGGATCATGAATTTGAGCCCCATGTTGGGTAGAGAGATTACTTAAAAAAAAAAAGTCTATTTCTGGATTTGTCTCATTTCCTTTTTTCCCTTTGCTCATTTTTTTTTTTTTTTTTTTTTTTTTTTTTTTTTTTTTTTGTGTTTCTTATATTCCACATGTGACTAAGATCATATGGTATTTGTCTTTCTCTGGCTGACTTAGTTCACTTAGCATTATGCTCTAGCTCTATCCATGTCATTGCATATGGCAGTATTTCATCCTTTGTTATGGATGAATAATATTCTGTTGTAGATATATACCACATCTTTACCCATTCATCTATTGACACACACTTGGACTACTTCCATATCCTGGCTATTGTAAATAACGCTGCTATAAATATAGGAATGCATGTGTCCCTTTGAATTAGTGTTTTTGTATTCTTTGGGTAAATACCCAGTAGTACGATTACTGGGTCATAGGGTAGTTCTATTTTTAACTTTCTGAGGAACTTCCATACTGTTTTCCAGAATGGGTGTACCAGTTTGCATTCCTACCAACAGTGCAAGAAGGTTCCCCTTTCTCTGTGTCCTCGCCAACATCTGTTCTGTCTTGTGTTGTTGATTTTGGCCATTCTGACAGGTGTGAGGTGGTATCTCATTATAGTTTTGATTTGCATTTTTCTGATGATAAGTGATGATGAGCATCTTTTCATGTGTCCATTGGCCATCTGTATGTCTTCTTTGGAGAAATGTCTGTTCATGTCATCTGCCCATTTTAATTTTTTTTTAAATGTTAATTAGGAGTTTTAATGCATCAAATAATATGATAAAATAAAAAAATGTAGGTGAAAAGAAACATAACATAACATATAGAAATTTTTAGCATCAATTTTTCATGAAAAACCAAGTGGTCAAAAAATAAACAACACTATATAGAGGATTTGAGAAGTATACCAGGACTGTAAATTTTGAATTCTATAGTATGCAAGTAGAGACTAACTCTTTTCATAGTCCCTCTGGACATTTGTTAAAATTAATCCTAAAATAACACTCAAAGAAAAATTCCATAAACTTTAAAAATAAGAGATAATATTCTAATTTTGTGCATTCAACAGATTTTTTTTCAATTAATTAAAACATATATTTGTCACAAAACTTAAAATAATAAACATGAAGCTGTATCTTTAAAAATTACTGATAATGGTTTCATATTGATGGGAGTAATGACATCTTTTGATATCTTTCATGAGGTGTCTATATGCAACTTGGCAAAAAGCTTAGGTTCTAGGTTAAGTTTAATACCTGGTCGGTTTATTTCCTGAGATTTGACTTCTGTCAATTTTTAGAATACAGATTCACTGTAATGAGTCAGGATGGTGGCAAGTGCTGGGGGCTCTGTTAGATGGAAATGATGGACAGAGCTTACTGGTGACTGCATTCAGATGGTAACCCAACCAGCATGTCCACATATGGTGCCATGGAGAAGGATTCCTACTCCAATCTGGCTTCATTCAGTCCTGGAAACTCATTCTTTATGTTCTACAAGCATCTGCATATGGTGTGAAAATATGCTCAATAACATGCCATTGATTTTATTCTTGAGCAAATGAAGAACCATCAACGGTAGCAAAAGAGCCAAGCTTCACAATTAGTTGTTTGCACATGTGTCCCTTATTCTTTTTTAAAAAATTAATTATTTAAATTTACATTCAAGTTAGTTAGCATATAGTGCAATAATGATTTCAGGAGTAGATTCCAGTGATTCATCCTCTATGTATAACACCCACTGCTCATCCCATGAAGGGTCTTCCTTAATGCCCCTTACCCTTTTAGCCCATCCCCCCACCCACAACCCCTCCAGCACCCTCAGTTTGTTCTCTGTGTATAAGAATCTCTTATCCTTTGTCCGCCTCTTTGTTTTTATATTGTTTTTGCTTCCCTTCCCTTATGTTCATCTGTTTTGTATCTTATATTCCTCATATGAGTGATGTCATATGATATTTGTCTTTCTCTGACTAATTTCGCTTAGCATAATACCCTCTAGTTCCATCCACGTAGTTGAAAATGGCAAGATTTTCTTTTTGAATGCTGAATAGTACTCTATTGTATATATACACCACATCTTCTTTATCCATTCATCCGTCAATGGACGTTTGGGCTCTTTCCATACTTTGGCTATTATTAATAGTGCTGCTATAAACATTGGGGTGCATATGCCCCTTTGAAACAGCATACCTGTATCCCTTGGATAAATACCTAGCAGTGCAATTGCTGGGTTGTAGGGTAGTTCTATTTTTAATTTTTTGAGGAACCTCCATACTGTTTTCCAGAGTGGCTGCACCAGTTTGTATTTCCATCAGCAGTGCAAAAGAGATCATCTTTTTCTGCATCCTCGCCAACATCTGTTGTTGCTTGAGTTGTTAATGTTAGCCATTCTGACAGGTGTGAGGTGGTATTTCATTGTGGTTTTGATTTGTATTTCCCTGATGATGAGTGATGTTGAGCATCTTTTCATGTATCTGTTAGCCATCTGGATGTCTTCTTTGGAAAAGTGTCTATTCATGTCTTTTGCCCATTTCTTCACTGGATTATGTTTTTTGGATGTTGAGTTTGAAAAGTTATTTATAGATTTCGAATACTAACCCTTTATCTGATATGTCATTTGTGTATATCTTCTCCCATTCTGTTGGTTGCCTTCAGTTTTGCTGAATGTTTCCTTTGCTGTGCAGAAGCTTTTTATTTTGATGAGGTCCCAATAGTTCATTTTTGCTTTTGTTTCTCTTGCCTCCGGTGACGTGTTGAGTAAGAAGTTACTGCGGCCAAGATCAAAGAGGTTTTTGCCTGCTTTCTCCTCGAGGGTTTTGATGGCTTCCTGTCTTACATTGAGGTCTTTCATCCATTTTGAGTTTATTTTTAAGTATGGTGTAAGAAAGTGGTCCAGGTTCATTTTTCTGCATGTCGCTGTGCAGTTTTCCCAGCACCACTTGTTGAAGAGACTGTCTTTAATCCATTGGATATTCTTTTCCGCTTTGTCAAGGATTGGTTGGCCATACATTTGTGGGTCCATTTCTGGATTCTCTATTCTGTTCCATTGATCTGAGTGTCTGTTTTTGTGCCAGTACCATACTGTCTTGATGATTACAGCTTTGTAATACATCTTGAAGTCTGGGATTGTGATGCATCCAGCTTTGGTTTTCTTTTTCAGGTTTGCTTTGGCTATTTGAGATCTTTTCTGGTTCCATACAAATTTTAGGATTGTTTGTTCTAGCTCTGTGAAGAATGCTGGTGTTATTTTGATAGGGATTTCATTGAATATGTAGATTGCTTTGGGTAGTATTGATATTTTAACAATAATATTTGTTCTTCCAATCCATGAGCATGGAATATTTTTCCTTTTTTTGTGTGTGTCTTCTTCAGTTTCTTTCATAAGCTTTCTATAGTTGTCAGTGTATGGATTTTTACCTGTTTGGTTAGGTTTATTCCTAGGTTATGGTTTTTGGTGCAGTTGTAAATGGGATCAATTGCTTGATTTCTGTTTCTGTTGCTACATTGTTGCTGTATAGGAATGCAGCTGATTTCTGTGCATTGATTTTATATCCTGAGACTTTGCTGAATTCATGGATCAGTTCTAGCAGTTTTTTGGTGGAATCTTTAGGGTTTTCCATATAGAGTATCATGGTGTCTGCGAAGACTGAAAGTTTGACCCTCTCCTTGATGACTTGGATGTCATTTTTTCCTTTGTGTTGTCTGACTTATGAGACTAGGGCTTCCAATACTGTGTTGAGTAACAGTGGTGAGAGTGGGCATCCCTGTTGTGTTCCCGGCCTTAGGAGAAAAGTTTCCCCATTGAGGATGATATTAGCAGTTGGTCTTTCATATATGGCTTTTATGATCTTGAGATATGATCCTTCTATCCCTACTTTCTTGAGGGTTTTTTTTTTTTTAATCAAGAAAGGATGCTGTATTTTGTTAAATGCTTTCTCTGACTCTATTGAGAGGTTCATGTGGTTCTTTTTCTTTCTTTTATTGATGTGATGTATCACACTGATTGAGTTGCAGATATTGAACCAACCCTATATCCCAGGTATAAATCCCACTTGGTTGTGGTGAATAATTCTTTTAATGTATTGTTGGATCCAGTTGGTTAGTATCTTGTTGAGGAATTTTGCATCCATGTTCATTAGGGAAATTGGTCTGTAGTTCTTTTCAGTGGGGTCCTTGTCTGGTTTGGAATCACGGTAATGCTGGCTTCATAGAATGAGTTTGGAAGTTTTCCTTCCATTTCTATTTTTGGAACAGCTTCAAAAGAATAGATATTAACTCCTCTTTAAATGTTTGGTAGAATTCCCCCAGAAAGCCATCCAGCCCTGGACTCTTGTTTTTCGGGAGATTTTCGATTACTGGTTAGGGGTCTGTTCAAATTTTCTATTTCTTTCAGTTTTGGTAGTTTATATGTTTCTAGGAATTTTTCCGTTTCTTCCAGCTTGCCCAATTTATTGGCATATAATTGCTGATAATATTCTCTTATTTTTGTTTGTATTTCCACAGTGTTGGTTGTGATCTTTCCTCTTTCATTCTTGATTTTATTTATTTGGGTCCTTTCCCTTTTCTTTTTGATCAAACTGGCTAGGAGTTTATAAATTTTGTTAATTATTTCAAAGAACAGCTCCTGGTTTCATTGATCTGTTCTTTTTGTTGTTGTTTTTGTTCTTTTTTTTTTTTTTTTTTTTTTTTTTGCTGTTCTTTTTCCAACTCTTTAACGTGAAAGGTTAGGTTGTGTATCTGAGACCTTTCTTCCTTCTTTAGGAAGGCCTGGATTGCTATATACTTCCCTCATATGACCACTTTTGCTGCATTCCAGAGGTTTTGGACTGTGGTGTTACCATTTTCATTGGCTTCCATGTACTTTTTAATTTCCTCTTTTACTTCTTGGTTAGCCCATTTATTCTTTAGTAGGATGTTCTTTAGTCTCCAAGTATTTATTGTCTTTCCAAATTTTTTCCTGTGGTTGATTTCGAGTTTCATAGTGTTGTGGTCTGAAAATATGTATGGTATGATCTCAATCTTTTTGTACTTCTTGAGGGCTGATTTATGTCCCAGTATGTGATCGGCTCTGGAGAATGTTCCATGTGTACTCTAGAAGAGTGTGTATTCTGCTTTAGGATGAAATGTTCTGAATATCCATCTGGTCCAGTGTGTTGTTCAAAGCCATTGTTTCCTTGTTGATTTTCTGTTACATGATCTGTCCATTGTTGTAAGTGGGGTGTTGAAGTTCCCTACTATTGTGGTATTACTATCCATGAGTTTCTGTATGTTTGTTATTAATTGATTTATGTATTTGGGTGCTCCACGTTTGGAGCATAAATGTTTACAATTGTTAAGTCTTCTTGGTGGATAGACCCCTTAATTATGATACATTTCCCTTCTTCATCTCTTATTACAGTCTTTATTTTAAAAAATCTAGTTGTTTGATGTAAGTATGGATACTCTGGCTTTCTTTTGGTGACTATTAGCAGGATATGGTTCTCCATCCCCTTTTGTTCAATCTGAGGGTGTCCTTAGGTGTAAAATGGGTCTCTTGTAAACAGCATGTAGATGGATCTTATTTTCTTATCCATTCTGTTACCCTGTGTCTTTTGATTGGGGCATTTAGTCCATTGACATTTAGAGTGAGTACTTAAAGATACAAATTTATTGCCATAATGTTGCCTGTAGAGTTGGAGTTTCTGGTTGTGTTCTCTGGTCCTTTCTAGTCTTTATTGCTTTTGGACTTTTTTGTTTTTGTTTTTGTTTCTGTTTTTTTTTATCTTTTCTCACAGAGTCCACCTTAAAATTTCAGGGCTGGTTTAGTGGTCATGAACTCCACTAGTTTTTGTTTGTCTGGGAAACTTTTTATCTTTCCTTCTATTTTGAGTGACAACTTTGTTGGATAAGGAATTCTTGGCTGCATATTTTTCTAATTCAGCACATTGAATATATCCTGCCTCTCCTTTCTAGCCTGCCATGTTTCTGTGGATGGGTCTGCTGCAAATCTGATCTGTCTTCCCTCATAGGTTAAGGGCTTTTTTTTCCCTTGCTGCTTTCATGATTCTTTCCTTGCCTGAATATTTTGTGAATTTGACTATGATAGTCCCTGCTGATGGTCAGTTTTTGTTGAGTCTAATGGGAGTTTTCTGTGCTTCCTGGATTTTGATGTCTGTGTCGTTCCTTGGTTAGGAAAGTTTTCCACTATGATTTGCTCACATAAACCTTCTACCCCTTTTTCTCTCTCTTCATCTTATGGGACCCCTATGATTCGGATGTTATTCCTTTTTAATGAGTCACTGAGTTTTCTAATTCTTAAATTGTGTGCTTTTGCCTTAGTGTCCCTCTTGTCTTCTGCTTTATCAGTTTGTCCATAACTTTGTCCTCTGTATTGCTGAATTCCTGCTCTGCTTCATCCATCTTTGCCACTGTGGCACCTATTTGAGATTGTATCTCAGTTATGGCATTTTTAAATTTTGACCTGACTGGATTTTACTTCTTTTATTTCTGAAAAAAGGAATTCTATGCTTGTTTCCACCCCAGCTAGTATTTTTATTATCGTGATTCTAAATTCTGGTTCAGACATCATGCTTGTATCTGTGTTAAGTCCCTGGCTGTCATTTCTTCCTGTTCTTTCTTTTGGGGTGAATTCCTTTGTGTTGTCGTTTTGAAGGAAGGAAAATAATTAGTAATGTAAAAAAATTAAAATTAAAAAATTGAAAACAACACACAAAAAAATCAAATAAAGGATGCTAGATCCTATGTGTGTTTTCATCTGGTTGTTTTAAGAACCTTGATAGAATAGAGAAAAAAGGGAAAGAAGAAAAAAAAAGGAAAACATTTGAAAATATAAAAAATGAATACAATAAAATAGAATGAAATGATGAAAATAAAGTAGAATTTAAAAAATTTACAAAAATACAGTAGAAAAATTAAATATTTTTTATAAAACAAAATAAAAATAGATTTATCTTTCTGTATTCAAGAATAAGAAAAGGAAAAGGGAAAATAAATTGGATACATGGACCAGTGAACAGAATGAAATACAATTGAAATTATATCCAGTTTCCGCTAGAAGTCAAACTACGAAGCACTTTAGAGTCCATAAACTAAGCAGGCGGAGAGACTTGTGTTCCTCTAGAGCAGTTAGCCCAGTTGGACAGGGCTTGGTGTAACACTTTGTTTTCCACTAGATGGTGCTGCTTAATTACTAGGGTGGATCGTTGTGGCGTGTGTAGACATGTATGCCTCTGGGGGAGGGTCTTACTGAGCAATGGCTGGGTGCCGGCCCACCCCCAGGAACGTTGGGGCGACTGCGCTGCTGCAGATGCCCCAAGACTGCAACTGGGTTTTGGCCCACCCCAGAAAAAACCCAGAAAAAGTTCACGTGATCGTGTAGCAGCAGGGTTTCAGGGATTATGGTAAATCACAACACGCATCTGGCACCAGATTTCACCCTTAATGTCCTTCTTCCAACACCAGTGAACGTGGCTGTTGCCCAGGGTCTGCTGGGACCTTTGCCTGTGGCGAGGCTGCACAGCCTCTACCCAGTGTCCTCCCAGCAGGGGAACCACCTCTCCCCCTGTGGCCCAAGGACCTCTCAGACCTCATTCTCTCTCCTGGGGATTCGTCCTTCCCACCAGAGCTCTGCCAGATATTGAGCTGCAGGGTTTCAGACTCTGCACTCCCTATAGAGTCAATGTTATTTAAACCCTCTCCTTTCTCCCTTTCTTGTTCAGTCACTTGCGGGTATTTCCACTTTTTCTCTTTCTCCTCAGCTGCTCTCAGGGGAAGTGCTTTTCCTGTACTCTCCTCCCTGTCTCTGTCCTCTCGACACAAACAAAAATAGCTCCTTACCCTCCATGGCTTCTCCCTCCCCCAGTTAACCTCTCTGCACTACGTACTTGCTGAGTTCTGTGGTTCACATTGTGCAGATTGCTGTGTTAATCCTCAATTCAGTGTTCTAGGTGTACAAGATGTTTTGGTGTTGATCTTAGCTGCATTTCAGGGACAAGAGAGGCAAGAAAAAACCTTCCATGCTGCTCTGCCATCCTGGCCCCTTGTCCATTTTTAAATTGGATGATTTGTTTTTTGGGTGTTGAGTTTTACAAGTTCTTTATATACCCTCTATTAGATATGTCATTTACAGATATCGTCTCCAATTTTGTAGGTTGCCTTTTAGTTTTGTTGATTGTTTCCTTTTGCTGTGCAGAAGCTTTTTATTTTTTAATATTTTAATGTTTATTCAAAAATTTTTTAAATGTTTATTTTTGAGAGAGACAGAGCATGAGTGGGGAGGGGCAGAGAGAGAGAGGGAGACACAGAATCCGAAGCAGGCTCCAGACTCTGAGCTGTCAGTATAGAGCCTGACGCTGGGCTTGAACCCACGAACTGTGAAATCATGACCTGAGCCAATGTCAGACGCTTAACCGACTGAGCCACCGAGGAGCCCCAATGTTTGTTTATTTTTGAGAGACACAGAGACAGAACACAAGTGGGGGAGGGGCAGAGAGAGATGGAGACAGAATCTGAAGCAGACTCTAGGCTCTGAGTTGTCAGCACAGAGCCTGATGTGGGGTCGATCTCACAAACTGTGAGGTCATGACTTGAGCCAAAGTCCAGAGTCGGACGCTTAACCAACTGAGCCACCCCGGTACCCCTGAATGTTATTATGTTTGTGTCACTACATCTGATGGAGTCATGAGTTCCCTGGGTCTATTCTCATTTTGCATAATTCTTTTTACTCTCTTTTGTGTTCAACTAGATCTCTTTCCGTTCTTGTCTTCTAGGTCATTAGTTCATTCCTCTGCTTCTTCCAGCCTGCTGTTCATTTCATCAAGTGTGTTTCTCACTTAATTTATTGAGCCCTTTATCTCTGCTATGTTATTCTTTATCTCTGTTGTTTCACTCATGTTCTCCACTCTTTTCCCAAGTCCAGTGATTATCCTTAAAGTCTCCCTCCACCAGGCATGTTACTTGTATCCGTTTTGCTTTAGATCTCTGGCAATGGCCTTGTCCTATTCTTTCATTTGGGACTAATTCTTCTATCTTGTCATTGTGTCTAAGTCTCTGTGCCTGCTTCTGTGTGCTAGGAAAGGCAACTATCTCCTGTTCTTGAGGGTGATGGCTTTATGAAGAAGAGGTCCTGTAGTGCTCTGTAGTGTCCCCTGTTCCCCAAGGCCTGGCTCTTCCAGGAGCGTCTCCAGTGTGTACTGCGTGTGCTCTGCTCTTGTGCCCCTGCTGCTTTATCCTTCAGGCTGGTCATCTCCAGAGCCTTTCTTTGCCTTTTGTGGACATTGCTTGATCCCTGGCCTGAACGTGGTGAGTTCTAACTAGTTGTGCTCTGGTCGGCTTGTGAAATGTGAAATGTTGTCGCTGCCGCTGGAACTGAGGCCTTGGAAAACTCCTGGATGGGGAGATGAGGTGTCAGAAGGGGTTTCGGCTTGTCTGGGGGAGGGTGCCAGTCACACTGGGACTGAAGTGGGCCTGACTGGGAAGGGCAGTTCTTCTGGTGCGTGGGGGGAAGGGGAGCTTGGTGTAAGCAAGTTAGGTAGTGAGCGTCCGGGCTCTGTGCTTATGCTCAGGGGCAGGGCAGGGAAATGGTGCTGACCGGTTCCTTTGTTCCCAGAGGGGGCCTATGTTTGAATGCTGTTTCTTGGGGACACACTCTGAAATGAGCAGCTAACCTCCCACTGTGTGCCCCTGGTGCTCTTCCAATTGCTGTTTCCATGCTGTATGTCCGCGGGCTCTTTGCCCAGCCTTTTCTCCAAGAGCAGTACAATGTGCTCTAAGTTCTCCCAGAGCCAATCACGCTGACCCTAAAATTCCAGTCTGTAAGCCCCGCTGGTTGTAAGAACCTGCAAAATTCGGGTCCTATCACTTTCCTAGCCAATTGCTATGGTGATTTATTTTCCCTGCGTGCTCCTCTGTGTGGTACTCTGTCTCTTGCCCTTCTCTATGACTCCAGCACTGTCCCCACCACAGTGGCCACAATCTGTTTTTCTCCCAAAGAGTGTCTTTGCACTTCCTGCCTCTTTTGAGGTGGCCTCTTCTCCACTCTTAGTTGTGGAGTTTGTTTTTCCTGTCTTCAGATGGATTTTGGGGGTATTGAGGATGACTTCATAGTTATGTAGTTGTATTTGTGGGATGAGGCAAGCCTAGGGTTCTCTTACTCCTGCTGTCTCCAGCATCTTTAGCTGTTTTTAAGGTACGAGTACGTTCACATTGTTGTGCAACCACACGAAATGACAGGACAGTTTGTGGCCTCAGCTGGAAAACTCCAAAGATAGTGGTTGGAGTTATCTGAAGCCTTATCTAGTCACGTGGCTTGAGGTTGATGCTGGCTGTTGGCAGAGGCCTTAGCTGGGGCTGGTGGCTAGAGCACCTGCCTGTACCTTCTGCATGTGGCCTGGGCTTCCTCACAGCGTGCTGGCTAGGTGCCAGGGCAAGTATTCTGTAATCCCAAGCCAAAGACTTTCCTACACTGGGGACCTCGTTCTTACCCATGGTGTTTCTCCACCTTCTCTACCATCAGACGGGGAGAGGATCACTGGCAGAAGCCACAGTTCCAGGTCATGTTGTTACCCTCACCCCAAAGACCAGGAAAGCCCCAACTCCAAGAGACCTCTCAGACTCCAGAATACTCCTCCTATGTTTTTTGGTACATTGTTTCCATTATATTCATTTTCAGGACAGTTGTTTGGACCTTGCATTGACTTCTCTCTATAAACAGTTGTATGGGATGCCTAGCTTCTAGGTCCAATCTGTGACTGCTGCATTAACTCCATTTGACACAGGTGTTCTGGCATTACTATGGATATCCAAAATTCTAAGAAAAGGAGCCGAGTAGTACTTTTTCTAGATAAAGAGCTGGTCTGGGCAGAATTGTAAAATAGATAAAGTTTGTCTTTGATGTCCTGTGTACAGATTCTTGTGTCCTCTTGCTTATCCTATCTCATGACACTCTCTAGGCTCACCATCTTCCACAAAAATATTCTGTGTTCAAGATTTATACCACCTCCTTGCTTCAGTGCTCTTATGCCCCCCAGTACAGTAGTATTTGAGGAACAGTGGCTAATTTTAGGATATTTACATAAAACACGGATAGATTTCTATTCCTCATGATATAAGCAAGTGCCTGTGCCACCACTTACATGTTAGGCAGTGTTGGGGGCAGGTATAGAGCTACAGGGCTCATCCTGAGTCAGGAAGGACTGAGAGTGGATCATATTTGTCATGGCTGCTGCTTTTTTTTTGAGGTCATTGGCCAGATTCCCTGGCTCCTAATATATGGGGAGAAGGAAGGGAAGAGATTGGTTGTATTTAAGATCATACCTAAAGTTAGCTTTGTAAGTTGGAAGCTGCTTGTATACAGTTGACCCTTGAACAACATGGGTTTGAACTGCATGGGTTCACTTACATGTACATTTATTTTGATAAATACAGTACAGTAGTGTAAATGTATTTTTTCTTTCCTAGGATTTAAATTTTGTTCTTTAGCTTACCTTATTGTAACAATACAACGTATAATATATATACAAAATCTGTGTTAATCCACTGTTCATGTTATGGGTGAGGCTTCCGGTCAGCACTGGCTACTATTAGTTAAGTTTTTGGGGAATCAACAACTATATACAGATTTTCTTTTGTGTAGGGGGGGTCAGTGCCCTAACCCTGACAATGTTCACGGGTCATCTGTTCTGATGATGCTAGTCATATAACTATGGGCCCACGTAGTCAGAATCTTGAAAGCAGGTATTTTTGAACCTTCCACGTCTTGAAATAGGTGCATCTCCCTTAGCTTCACCTAAGGAGTTAGAAGCAGGTTGTTAGCCTAGAAAATGGCTTAGTCCTTTGCAAAGACAACTAGTGTAAGATGCTGTATATGTGGATTGCTTAAGTCCTTTGGTTATAAATTCATGAACTGTATGTCTGGCCTCCATTTTTATTTACATACAGACTGCTTAGCCATAGCCCCTTCTTTTCTTTTTAAAAGTGCATGGTTTCAGGGGCGCCTGGCTGGCTCATTTGGTAGAGCCTCCAACTCTTGCTTTTAGGGTCATGAGTTTGAGCCCCACGTTGGGTATAGAGATTACTGAAAAAAATAAAAGTGCATGGTTACAGGGGAGACTACGAAGCTCCCTGCTCTGTGGGGATTAGCACATTTACCAATCAGCTTAGATTTAGCACATTTGCATATCATATATTACTGGGCAAAACATGGTACCACTTGTATCTTGGCAACACTGGGACTTCCTCTAGGAAATACCAAGGAATCCATGAGCTTAATAGGAGATGGAGAAATGGAAATATTTACAGTAGTTCAGCAGCATTATGCGGCAGAAAAAGATACGTTACAAGCTAATTTCCAAATGATCAAAAGCTTAAAGTATTGGAAAAAATATTAAGGAAAAAAATTGGGACAGACACCAGGTGTGGGAGATGGTAGCTGGAACAGAAGTCCAGGGGCAGGAGAATGATAGGGTCCTTTGCTTTTCCAGTGGTGACAGGCACATCTGACTGGACAGAGGGGAAGTTTGGATAGGGGGAAGAAAGACATTTGATAGGTTTTTGTGTAACCTCAAATATTGAAGTGACTTCTTTAAGAGAAATAAAAACAAACCCAAGTATTTATCATGTTACAATAGAGACAGACTAAGTACATGGAACAAGGCCTATATTTATGTCTGTCTACTCCAGGGCTTAAATACAGTTGGTGAGATCTCCTGACTATTGATAGAGAAATTATAGTGCAGGATTTAGAATTTCATAGTCTGACAAACTGAAATTCTCTCTTTGTATTTTACTGTTGACACTATCTCTTTTCCAACTGAAAAATTCAACACCTATGTATAGAGCACATTGATATATAGCTTCAGTTAGTGTGCAGGCCATGTTATGTCCATGTTACGGACTTCCTAGAGGAAGTCCCAGTGTACAGAATTAAACCTCTACACTATTTAAATCAGCCTAAAATGTAATGGTTAAGCTTGCCTTCAGTCTAATGTTGGAATGCAGTCTACTGTAGGAAGTAGTTACATGCATGGAGTTTGACTTTAATAATATCAGAAATAGCTCACTGTTTTCTTACATGATGACGCTATATTATAAGAGTTCTTGGATAAGGTCGTTGTCTTAAGAATGAGTATGTAGAAAACAAGGTGGTAGAAAATTTATGATTTCCATTGTCTTTATTAGGACAGCCTCAAAGCAGGGAAACATTCCCCCTTACATGTGATTATGAGAAATTTCAAATACAGAGAGAAGTAGAAAGAATTTTACAGTAAGCACTCATGTCCTCACTATCTAGATTCTGAAGTTAATATTTTATTATGTTTTGTCATATTTAATCTGCCTATCCCTCTATTTTTCTGTCAGTTCATCTTTTTTAGATGCATTTCCAAACAATGTAGACTTTAGTTTACTTTTCCCCAAATACTTCAACTGGCATATCATTAACTAGAATTTGTTTACTGTTTTCCTTTTTATTCCTTATTGAGGGAGAGTAGTTTTAGATACAATGAAATGCACAAATCTTAGGGATACCAATCCTGAGTTCTGATACCCATGTCATCTATTAAAAAGAAAATTATTTGTGACACTTGTTAAAGACCTTAAGGAAGGCTTTATTCTTGTGAAGGGGAGTGGCTAATCACCATAGGTGTAGGGACCACTACTGCGGTGTGGGGTCTTGCAGTGAGTGGGAGACTGGGTTCAACTCTGACACCAACAAGGACAAGTGGGGATTTATAACCAAGGAGCATCGTGGGGGTCACTGGATGGAAAATTACCAAGAGGAAACATCATGGAAAGGGGGGATTCTTGCTAGATGGACTCAACTGGATTCTTGCTGATGGCAGGCCAGGGTAGGGAATGAGAAAATTGATCAGATACAAATTCAGATTTGGTCAGATACCAAAATCAGGGAGAGGTTAGCTAAACTGACTTAGCAGGATTTTTGCTCAAACTGGATTCTATAACAACCAAGAGGAAAACCCAAGATCAGGCCCTTAGAAAGAGGTCTCAGAGGAGCCTGACTAAAATTTTGGTTAAAGAGAGTGTCAAACGCAAACTCCTATCAAGATGCAGAACATTATATTTTCCTCTTGTCCCTTACCAATCAGTCCCGATCCACTGCTCAGGCAGCCCTTGTCCTGATTTTCCTCATTTAGTTTTTTCAATTCTAGATCTTCATATTAGTAGAACCATATCGTATATCCTCTTTTTTTTAATGTTTATTTTTGAGAGAGTGTGCATGAGCACAAGCAGGCAGAGAGGGAGACACAGAATCTGAAGCAGGCTCCAGGCTCTGAGCTGTCAGCACAGAGCCCGACGTGGGGCTTGAATTCACAAACCATGAGATCATGACCTGAGTAGAAGTCGGATGCTTAACCCACTGAGCCACCTAGGCGCCCCTCTTTAACTTCTAATACTGATAGTTTTGTAATTCTTTTTTTCCTTCTTAATATAGCTTGAGTTTGGCCAAATTTATTGGTCTTTTAAAGGCAACAACTTTAGGGATTTATTGATGTTTTCTATGATTTTCCTTTATTTCATTGATTTCTTCTTTGTTTCCTTCCTTTGACTTATTTTGGGTTTACTTTGTGCTTTTCTGGCTTTTTGTGGTTGAATTGCCACTGATTTTAGGTCTCTCTCTCTTTCTTTTTTCCTTCAGTATAAGCATTTAAATTTTTAATGTTTTTATTTATTTTTGAGACAGAGAGACAGCGCATGAGTAGGGGAGGAGCAGAAAGAGAGGGAGACACAGAATCCAAAGCAGGCTCCAGGCTCTGAGCTGTCAGCACAGAGCCTGACGTGGGGCTCAAACTCACGGACTGTGAGATCATGGCCTGAGCCAAAGTCAGATGCCCAACCGACTGAGCCACCCAGGCGCCCTTCAATATAAGCATTTAAAGCTGTACGTCTCATATTTTGTTTTCATTATCATTTGGTTTGAAATGTATTCTAATTCCCTTCTTTTTTGACACATGGATTATTTGGATTTTTTTTAAATTTTGAAATGTTTGATGGTATCTTATTAATTTTATGTGGTCACTGTACATACTTCATGTGATTTCCTTCCTTTTAAATTTATGTATACCTGTCTTTTAGTCCAGTATGGTGTCTGTTTTTGCTGACTGTTCTGTGTGAACTTGAAAATAATGTGTATCTGCAGTTGTTGCATGTAATGTTTGTTAGTTTTCCCATCAATTGCTGAGAGAGGAGAGTTTTCAAGATCTTTAATTACCTGTTGTGAAGGTTGCAAACTTTCTTATCTCTCCCTTTAATATTGTCCATTTTTCCTTTAAGCACTTTGAAGGTCTGCTATTAGCAACGCACGTATCTGTGACTGCTAAATTCTGCTCGTGAACACCGCTTCCTGTCTCATATCCCCTCCTACCAAGTCCAGAAAGGAGTATTTCAGTACTCTCAAAAAACTCTGAGGAAGAATTATTGTTTACCCCAGATTTTTATATACAGCAAACTATCAATTAGGGTAGTTTTTTGTAATTATTTGGAAATTTTCCTTTTCAGTTCCATATCTTTGTGGAAAGCCTGTGACTTTATTTCTCTGTGAAAATTGTTCTGTTTAGTTTTTCTTTTAGGATCAGTTTGTGTTACTCATTTGAGTTTTCAGATTTAGCAAAGTAGTCTCATTATTTTAATTTCTTCTATCTTATTTGTCACTTATTTCTTATTTTTGGTTTTGATCCTGCTTTCTTTTCCTGATTAGGTTAGAGATATGTATTGATTTTTGCCAAGAACTAAGCCTTTTGACTTACCAGTTCTATTCTTTTTCTTCTTCATCCCTCCTTTGGTTGTGGTTTCTCTAGCTTTCTCCTTGGTGAGTTCATCCTCGAGGGGTTCCTAGGAAAATTTATTTTCTCATTTCTTTTACGTTTGTATCTTTATTCTTAAAAGGATGGTTTGGTTAGATAAGAAAATCCTTTGCTCACACTTTTTCTGTATCTTGAAGTTATTGTTCCATTGTCCCCTGGCACAGAATATTGCTCTGGAAAATCTGGGGCCAGGTTCAAAGAGCCCTCATCTTTCAAATGCATAATTAGACTAGCCAGCATAGGTCTTCCTCTTTACTGTTACCATCCAGTTTGCCCTGACACCTAGTGTGCCCTTTCCTGAAATAACAAATGAATTTACAGATTGAAAATGTCTTAAATTTAATCTGGGGGCGCCTGGGTGGTTCAGTTGGTTAGGCGACCGACTTCAGCTCAGGTCATGATCTCGCAGTTTGTGAGTTTGAGCCCCGCGTTGGGCTCTGTGCTGACAGCTCAGAGCCTGGAGCCTGCTTCGGATTCTGTGTCTCCCCCTCTCTCTATCCCTCCCCTGCTCACACTCTGTGTCTCTCTGTCTCTCAATAATAAATAAACTTTAAAAAAATTTTAAAAATATTTGAATTGTTTTGTTCTACTGGTTTGGTTTTCTCCTTCCGAGATCTAATTATGTGTAGATTGTATTCCCTTTGCTTGTCAGGTATAGCTGCTGTTTTTTCTCTAGTCTTCTTAAACTCTTTATTTCCATTTCATTTTGTTAGATCCTTATTTTTTTCCATATGATGCTGCTTCCGGTGCTCCTTCTCATTTCATCTGTAATTCTATGATAGTTGTGATCTTCTTGAGTATTGACTACTCACGTTTTTGTCTCCTCTTTGTCTCACTCTCTCTTTGCTGAGTTCTTATTCTGCTTTGTGATTACCCTTACAAGAGGTGATTGGATAAGTTCTAAAAATTCATGGCATGTTTGCTCAGAATTCTCATGTGTTCGGCTACTGTTCTGATGTGTGTTCATCAGGTAAGTCTTGGTGCTCTTTTCCTGTCTCTATTTAAAAGCTGTCCTTGAATTGATGCTATACCATTTTCTTAAAAATCTATTTTGAGAGAGAGAGAGCGCATGAGCAGGGGAGGGGCAGAGAGAGAGAGAGGATCCCAAGCAGGCTCCAAGCTATCAGCATGGAGCCCAACATGGGCCTCGAACCTAGGAAGTGTGAGACCATGACCTGAGCTGAAACCAAGAGTCAGGCACTTAACTGACTGAGCCACCCAGGTGCCCCGATGCTGTACCATTAAAATGAATTATCCTGCCCTAGCTATTTGTGGGCAAGTCCTTTGGTGTGTGTGTGTGTGTATAAGGGAGTGCTGGGGACAGGGCAGCCTTCTGTACTTAGCAGTTGCAGTCCTGTCTGCTTCACTGTTTCCACAGACATTCTGCCTCCTGCTAAAATGGCCTTTCTACATAGCTCTGCCCTCTCTGCTTCTCTGAACCAAACCGTGTCCAGGTCATCAGCTGCCAGCCCTGCTACCCCTCTGCCCACTTCCTTTGCTACCAAAGGGGTATATCTTTTACACTTGAGGGTGAGCCCTCACCTTCAGAGAGCACATAGTTGCTGGGGTTTTCTGAGATGTGCTGCTCAGGGCTATTTTCTCTTCTCGTATTCTCTTTTTTCTCTCTGTCTTTTCCTGAGTAAAGTCTTTGCTTTATCTCCACTCTGTCTGGCTTTGGGTTTCATGGTTCTCATAATATGCAAAGGATATAGGTTGTCACTTTAGGGTGAGCCCATACTCCTAGAAAGTTTTTGTTTTTGTTTTTGGGCTTTCTCACTATTGCTTCCCCCTCTCATCTTGGATTCATGGCTGATATTAGCTAATTTTAGCAGGCCTTGTACACTTTGTTTTGCATGATATCCTGGAGGAGATGGTTGGTGTCCATGGACATATTTATATTGGGGTCTGATGTTCTTTTTTAGAGGCTCTCTAGGTCCCTGTACTGAGAATAGACTTTTAGGGGGATAAGGGTAGAAGCCGGAAACAGCTGTTCAGGTGTATTAACGGTGGACTGCGTATGTCACATTGGTCATTGGAGAAATGGTGAGAAGCAGGTAAATTCTGGACATAGTTTTTGGGATTTGCTAGTGGACTGAAGGACTGAAAGAGGCAGTCTTTTGCAGCTGTGCACATCTGTCTTTGAAATGCTGCTTCTGCACTGGGGAGCTTAAAGCAGGCTTTAAGTGGGTGGGACTGTTCGCAGGGAGACTTCCCCTGTGGCGCTTGCCATCTGGCCCCGTTGCCAAAATGAACAGGAAATTAATCATTTTACTTATTGGGTGGAGTTCTTGTCCTTGTTTAGTCCAGGTCTGTTGTAGAGATCTGGAGTGTCCGTGGGCTTGGTTCTGCCACTCTTCCTGGTTTCCACAGCCACATCGGGGGCTGCGCCACATGCGCGTCTTCTGTTCGGTTCAGAGGCTGATTCTTGGGCCCTGGTGGGGCGAATGCAGCAGTGGCGGCTGCACACTCACAGGGAGAGCCCGCCCAGACATCCCTCAGTTCTCTCCCGAGCTGTCCTGGTGGTTGCGTAAGCTGCCCCTGCTTGCTGAATGCTGAACTGAGGATCCTTGGCCAAACACAATGGCTCCCACATCTGTGAGGGCCTCTGCTTGCACTGGGGTTCTCTACACATAGGAATCAAATGGGATCATGGTAATAATGAATAAACCTTTCTTTCAGAAATTTCTGAAAATTTCTGGTCTGCTGCTGTTTTTGGTGCTACCATGATTCTATTATTTTTGTGTGTGTCATTTCTGTGGGAGAGTGGGATGGAAGGGATGTGCCCTCCTCTGTCTGCCAGCTTGGTCTAGTTTGCTTTGTTCCCTAGGAATCGACTGGGGAGACTGGCAGAAAAAGGATTTGGGAAGATTTTTTAGATTCAGAGGATAGAAAATGAGTTGGCTGATATGTAATAGACGGTTTATTCAGGGCCTGAATATTTCTGGCTTATTCTGCTTTTCACGGATGCTTAATGACAGTATGGGATAAACATAATTGGATGTTACTTATTTTTATTTTTTTGAAGATTCCTCCTTAGAGTGTGGAATCGGAGTAAATATAATGTCCATGGGAAGTTTTAACATCACCTATAGTAAGTTTCTAATTAAATTACCTACCTGTAATCATGTGAATGTAGGAAACAACCTATATAATTTTATATTTTTTCTGTATGGAGAAAAATGTGCCTACCTTAAGTTTTAATAAAAGATAGAAGACTGCTTCGAAGGAGACAGTCTGAACGTTTAAGAATTAAAACATGTTTAAAATGTAGAGTTTGCATTAATAGCAAAATGGCATATATTGAAACATTTTGTATTAAGTTCCTTCAAAGTACATTTCCTTACTAGATTGTGGCATCAAGTGCTATGGGTATTAATTGTAAAGTTAACCCTCACTACTATTTATGATGGTTTTGTGTACTAAATTGGAAAGGTATTTTATGCTGTCATTGTGGATTGGGTGACTGTAATAATGTTTCATATTAATACGCAATACTAATGCACTGAGGTAGGAATTAGGATAAAAATTTAAACATACCCCCCGACGGGCCAAAGGTAGCATGGGTGCATTTTCTATGGAGTGCAGGCTTATGACAGTAACTGTCCCTTATGCAGGGGATACCTTCCAAGTCCCCCAGTGTATGCCCAAAACTGCAGATAGTACTGAACCCTATATATACTGTTTTTTCCTATACATACATATCCATGATCAAGTTTCACTTATTAGGCACAGTGATAATAAACAATAATACAACAGTATTAATGAATAATAAAACGGAATAATTATAACAAAATACTGTCATAAAAGTTATGTAAATGTGGTCTCTCGAAATACCTCATTGTCCTGTACTCACCCTTGTTCCTGTGATGATATGAGATGATGAAATGCCTGCAGGATGAGTCGAAGTGAGGTGAATGACACAGGCATTGTTGTGACAAGGCATTAGGCTGCTCTTGACCTTCCAGCACTATGTCAGAAGGAAGGATGATCGGCCTTCCTACTCCCTTCCAGGATCAGCTGTTGCCAAGACCAATGCTCAGGCAGGCATGTCATCAAGAGAGAGGTCTTTTCCCACAGTGCATTGCACTTTCATAAAAACTAGAATTTGCATTCAGCAGTCCATTATTTGAGATGTCTGTCCAGGGAGAACAATAAGACTTGTATTGGAGCTTCTCAAGGCCGCTCCTAGATTTGATGATTGGGTAGGAGGACACATGAGACTCAGCATACAGTTGTACTCAGGCTAAGATTTAACCTAGTGAAAGGATACAAAGTAGTATCAGCAAAGAGAAAAGGCATATGGTGCAAATTCCAGAGGAAACCAGGTAGAGGATTCCAAGAGTCTTTCTCTGTGAAATTGTAGGACAAGCTAATTCCTCAAGACGTGTGAAGTGTTGCCTACTGGGGAAGTTTGGTAGAGAGCCACCACCGAGGGTGTTTATTTGAGGCTGGTCAGGTAGGCACCTTCTGCCCAGCCCCTACCCAAATTCCAGACTCCCAGAAGGAAAGAAGATGTTTAGCATAAACCACATTGTTTGTACAGACATTTAGGCACGGTGAGCCATTCTTACCAGGGAGTGGTGGGAACACTCCTGCAGCCCGTCTTTCGAGAGGTCAGCCAGGACCAGCCTTACCAGCAGGCCCTTCCTTCTAAGGATAACAGTTTCAAGCTGGCTATGTTGGCTCTTTTCTGGGTGACTTAGATATCCAGATGCCTTGTGTTCTAGATATTAAAGTATTTGAAAATGAGATAAAAGACATAATGTGGATTGTTATCAGACTTCCCATACTGGGACAGTCAGTGTGTGTTGTTTTGCTTTGATTCATACTTTAAAAAACATCAGGTTTGTAACAGCTCCTGTTGAAACCCCTGGGTGACACAGACATTCTGGTTGCTGATGGTTCCTCTTGGGCTCCCTTTATAAGCCTCTGATTCTTCTGAACTGTGGACCCATAGCTGACTGTGCAGATTTTCTTTGCCATGGTCTTATTTTCCTTTGTAGCAATCACTTCAATCTTAGTGATGGTTAAGACTGCTTTGTATAAAGTATGGGTATTAAAATACCTCAAAGATGTGGTGAAGGTAATGTGGGAGGGTGGGCAAGTAAACAAATAGCAGTGATTGAGTGGGAGTAAAAAGCTACCTAAATTCAGCCTTAATTATGCTATGCCTTTCATAAGTTTGCTAACAAAATCATTACTATAACTTCTTAGGCTCTTAAGCAGTAATTGCACGAGAGTAAAGGGTCGGGATAGTGACTTTAGTATCAATCTTACCGGATAAGTAGAGGTTATAAATTGCATTACCTTTAACAGCATTATCTTAAACATAATTTGACAGCTATTCAGGATTATGAAACTGCTCAGGAACACAATGAAAATGATCAGCAGATTCGGGAAGGTCTAGAGAAGGCACAGAGGCTACTGAAACAGTCACAGAAACGAGATTATTATAAAATTTTGGGAGTAAAAAGGTGAGTTATTAATTTAAAATTTACATTAACTGTTTTAAAGCTTATCATTGCTCTTCCTTTTTTCTCTGATTCATTGCTTTCCTTATGTAATTTCCGTCATGGATTAAACCTAACCATCTTTAACATAGTGAAGCTATTTGGTTACAGGCAGATTTCTTTGATAGCAACTAGTACTGCAGTGATAGGGAATTAGTAGTTGGTGACAAAGGTAGGACACTGTAGCATGAATAGATCCTACCCTAGATTATTTAGGAAGGGTAAGGAGGTAGGAGTGAGCTTGCTTTTGTGAGGACAGGAGAGAGAGAGGGGGAAAGAAAACTCTAGGCCTAAAAATAAAGTGGCACTTTTGAGAATTAACTTATACACACGGAGATCTACAAAAGCTGGGTAATGTCAGACCCACTTTCCCTGAAGAAGGAACCATCAATCTTTTATCAAAAGTTGAACCTTTGTTAAGTAAGCTAACCAGATGCAAAATAGAAAGTGGGTTTCAGACTCAGAGTATCTCTTTTAATGCCAAGATTTGTATCATGGTAGGCTGGAAATTCAGAAAGCTTAAAAACACATCTGTGTGATTTTTTTTTTTAAAGGGAACATTGCAAAGATCAAAAGTAATTTCTCCCCAGTGAGATTCTGATCTTAGGGAACAAGTATCTGAGGAAGCCTGACCAGCTTTAATGATCATCCAGTCTGGATATTTAATGTTCAGCCTGTGACACCATGGGCACGATTAGAAGAACCAGGTTGCTAACTTGCCGGTGGGATCATAACTATCTTTTAGTTTTTTGTGGCTGTGTGTTGGGCACTGCTTAACTAATGATTATTTATTTTAATACTTCTCAGAAACGCCAAAAAGCAAGAAATCATTAAAGCATACCGAAAATTAGCATTGCAGTGGCACCCGGATAACTTCCAGAATGAAGAAGAAAAGAAAAAAGCTGAGAAAAAGTTCATTGACATAGCGGCTGCTAAAGAGGTCCTCTCTGACCCAGGTATTGTTTGTCCTTAGCATTTTCTGTTCTTCTGAAATGGCCGAGTCTGCGATGCGCAGACTTCTAGCTCTGTTCCTTTGCTGACTTGGAGACAGGGTCACACGGGGGACAGGCGGGCTGCTCAGGGCCACCCCGTAGGAGCTGGGGACCACTGGGTCCCCCGCCTGGCAGTTTCAGAAGTCCAGATGTCATGCCTGCCCCCGTCAGACTCAGGGCCTTTCTGTCTGGCTCAGTGGAAAGACCAACAAGCTTGGAATCAGAAGGCCTGATTTGACTCTTAGCTCTACTGCCAAAGTTCTTAGAGCTATTTGAGCCTCAGATTTTACACCAGTGAGGGGGATGTCTTAGGTTCCTTCCACCTTCCCGGATCACTGATGAATTCTTTATACCAAACTTCTAGGAGCTCGATTAGGAAACCAGAATGCCTTGGGGGGGTGGGGGGCGGGCGGGCAGTGAGGGTGGGAGGTGTATACCTAGCCCAGGAACCTTGTCCTGAATCAAATGTTCATTAGATTTACTGGTTGCTGGAATGTTTTTATCATATGCTAAAATGGCCTGGAAAACAAGAGAGAAAATGAAGAAATTAGGTAATACTGAACAATGCTTAGACATTTCCAGAGGGAATTTAATGTTAAGCTAATACCTATTGCTTTTTTGTGCCTTTCCATGTCAGTAGGAGTAGAAGCTATGACTTGAGCTAGACAAATTCATCAAAAATAGAAGGGACTCAAGATTTATGCCCATTTGGCAATTTTTTTTTTTTTTTTAATTTTTAAAGTGTATTTATTTTGAAAAGAGAGAGAGGGAGAGAATCCAAGCAGGCCCCACACTGTCAGCACAGAACCTGACATGGGGCTCGAACCTACATGACCTGGGCTGAAGTTGGACGCTTAACCGACTAAGCCAACCAGGTGCCCTCCTTGGCAAATCTTTTTTGAACATCTGTTCCTGCTATGGAATCGAAGCTGTATGGCCCTCTATTTGCATTTATAATCCTGTAAGGGAGGTGGAAATGGAGTTAATGAGCACAGCAGGATAGTCTATCTTTTCACCCAGCAAACGAGTGCCAGCAACATTCTCAAATGGTCTGTCTTCAGCTGGCACAGTGGACAGGTGGGGGGGCCACAATGGACTGGGAGCTGGGAATCTTCGGCGGGGGGTGGGGGGTGGTGGGCATGTGGGGAGACGACCCTGGAGCTGAGCTCTAAGGATGGCAGGGAGCCAACCACTGGAGTTGGGGCCGATAGTCACAAAGTACCTACAAATGCAGTTCTTTTCTTGATGCTTAGGAGTTCTTTTGGTTCTGTTCCTTTTTCTTAGCCCCTGTTCTTATTTTAGGGATGAATAGTTTTTTCTAGTCTGAGTGTAGTCACTTGCTCTCCTGCCACCTGCAGGATTCCTTTCTCCCGTTTGCCTGCATTAGTCTCTGTCTCGTCAGAGACCCTCCTCGGTACTGAGAGGTACAGCAGTGAGGGCAGCCTCCTGTGCTGCACAGCAGGGAACCTTAAGTCCAAACAGAAATAAGAGTGAGGCCTGGAAAGCTGTTGAGGCTGTGTTACTGGGGTGAGGACGGTGATGTGGCTCTTTGATCATAGGCGTGTGACTTTTGGAGGTCTCTTTCTTTGCAATTATTTTTTTCCAGAGAATTTCCTTGGGTGGCTTCTTGTGAGGAGAGAACATTCAGGGGGCCTGAATTTCAAGGAATACCCATTTCCAGCCCTGAACCTCAACCCTTTTTCTGTGACCGGTATTTCTTCTCTAGGCTGTTTCTCCTGAGACCAAACCTGTGAGCTGGGCAGGAATGGGGGAGCCGGGATCTGTGTGTCAGGCATGACTGATTTGATAAGAGAGAAGCCAGGAATCCTGTGATGCTCCCTTCCCCCTCCCCAGGCCTTAGTTAATACCTGGGTCTTCATTTTCTGGTTTCTTTCTTGTAGAAATGAGGAAGAAATTTGATGATGGAGAAGATCCCCTGGACGCAGAGAGCCAACAAGGAGGTGGAGGCAACCCTTTCCACAGAAGCTGGAACTCATGGCAGGGGTTTAACCCCTTCAGCTCAGGCGGACCTTTTAGATTTAAATTCCACTTCAATTAAACCAGCTGTTTTTCTGCTCTTCTTCCTTAATTTTTTTAAAGATTAAAAAGAAAGAAACCTTGTCCCGGGATCCTAATGGAAAAAAAAAAAAATTCAAATCTCTTAGTTTGTCCATGACCAAAGAGTTGTTTTAATAGGAAAAATCCGTTCTTACCCATTTTAGACTGGAGGTTGATGGGTCTGAGAAGGCAGAGAGGCGAAGACTCGTTCTATTTCTGACAGAGCAGCTCATGTAAGTGTTTGAGCCTCTGGAAGAGGGTCTGAGGGAGGTGTGCCTGTGCAAGCGCTCACATAGTTTTCTCACCGGAGCGGTAGACGTTCTTCTTCACAGCCTCGCATAGCCCATCAGTGCCTGCACGAGGAGGGGGAGCTGTAGTTTTCAGGAGAGCAGGTTAAGTTTTAGTATTCTTAGAATATTAACATTTTGAGCTGTGCGGTCCTAGGGACACCTTGGCTTAGATTTTGGTCAGTCCCTTTGCTTGCAGATACCTGTGCAATTACAGAGCCTCGTGAATGCACGCGCACTTGCACCTCTGCTGGCGTGAGCACGGCTGGCACTGAGGGAGGGACGGAACCCGCCTTTTAGAAAGCCTGCTGCCTGGTGGTAGCTGACATCGCCAGGTGCAGACTTTGGATGGGTATTAAGCGTGCATTTTATGTCCAGTACCTGCAAGAGAACCCTGAAGACCACTGAAACAGAATTGATTATAAAAATCTATGGGCCCTTTTGTTTAATATGAAACAAATTAACTAAAGGAGAATGGGTAATACAGCAGTGGTGTTACCTAAAATAGAACCGAGGTGCGGATTGAAATACTTTAATAGCTGAAGTTGTGAGTTAAACAGAATTTCCTGTAACAGGATTGGCTTGGAACTGTCAAGTTGCTCAGTTGACAGAGAGAGAGAGAAAGAATGCCGTGTGCCCCACTTGTAATCAGGGTGGTGGGGCAGCTTCTCTGACTGCCTGGCCAACCCTCTGGGGTTGCAGTCACTCCCACATGGGACTGTTGAGGCAGGAGTTAAACTGTAGACCCGCCCCTTGCCCAGACCTCGATGCGTCTGCTGTTCTCTTGCCAGGAAAAATACACATTTACAAATCTAGTCAGCTCTGGCTGTATTTCCATCATCAAGATGGCATCTCTTCTTGGGATTCTGTCTTCTTACCTTTTAAGAAATTAAGGTATTCAGTCTTTGTGTACTGGATAATTTTTTCCCTAAAAAGTATTATTTTAATCAAGAGCATTAAATATTTATGGAACTATTGATGCTGCATTTAAAATCTAAGAGAATTACTTTAGATAAGAATGATTACCTTCATTCTGGAAAGGTTTTCGTTTTTTGCCTCAGAGCATTTTGACGAGTATGGGTCTCTAATATATTGTTTTTATGAAGTCAGGCATTTTAATTTTAGTGGTGGGAAGCGTCCTGACCACAGCAGCCAAGCACAGAGCGTTTCCTTCCATGGTCACCCTGCAACGTACGTGAAGAAAATTTCTTTGAGAGACAAAAATCACATAGTTGAGTTAAGCAAAACATATATGTGCTTTTTTACATCTACTTAGAAGTCTGTTTCTTACCAATAAACTTAACAGTGCATTTGGAAAATTAGGGAACAGTTTGCAGCTTTCCTTTCCTTTTAGTATCTTAAAATTCAAGCCAGTGTGAAGATGATTTCTAAGGGAAATTCAATTTTGCTTATTCTTTAATCTCAGTAATCTCATTACTCCACTGTGTCAGCAATATATTTTTTCCAGTCTGGTTCTTTGGTGTCTGTCGTCACTGACCGTTTTGCAATCTAGCAATGGCCTCTACCTACTTTTGAAGTAAGAATTTTCATGCAGAGTCAGAACAAAGAAATATCCAATCACTTGCCTTTCCATTCAGAGAAGAGGTCTAGAAGGAGCCCGAGGGAGTCAGGACGGTGGAGGGCTGGGCCGCGGGAGATGCATCCCCGGCGCCATTACCCCACGGACCGTCCAAGCTGCCCGGACGGTGGCTCGCGTTTTCTCTACTTGCAGTAACCGTCGTTCCTGCGCCTAAACCTTTCCCGTGGATTCAGTCTAGTCGGCGTAGCTGAAATGTGCAGTTACTTGCTCGTCTTCAGTGAACAGAGGAGAGAAGCTACGGTGCCATGTGCCAGTGCCACAGAGAGGGCTCAGTGACAAAATAATGACCCGCGAGTCCAGCCCTGCTGGGCGCCAGAGGCCACCGCCTGTCAGGGCAGACAGTCCTCCGGGTCATCGAGGGAAAGTCGCTCCTCCTGCTGGCCCGATGGGTGAGGTCATCGCACGGACTGAAAAGGCACTTGTTTTGGGGCTCCTTCCATGTGCCACTCTCTAGGCTCTTGTCTCTGGGGCCTGCAGGTGCCCGGTCACCATGATGGCTCTTTCTGGAAAAGTAAAACCAGAGAGGTGCCAAGCCTTAGCTGTATTAAGGTCCTCCTCCCTCCCTCCTCAGTAAGCTCCAGAAGCGAAGTCTCACTTGTCTGTACACTGTGGACACTTTGCCTTCCACAGCAGCCGGGAACAAGCACAGCAACCTAGAAACGCGAGAAAGGTCCTAAAAGAGAATAAACTAATTTAGTGCCCAGTTTTGAAAGTTTGTGCTTTCTTTCCATGGATAAATGAAAAATGGAGGACAACCTCAATAGTTTACTGTGAATTGGATGAACGTCATGCTAACTTTAAAACGTCTTCAGTCAGTGTTAAAAATGTATCTTAAATATCAGTATGAAAGCAGAACTTTTGGGGACTCTGATAATGGAATGTAAAAACTACCTTTTTTTTTTTTTAAGAGAAAAATGCTGATAACCAAGTAGGGAAAAAGTTCCTAGAATCACAATTTGAAATTGGCAGCATTTCCTATTCATGGTGGAAAATGAAAGATTACACCTTTAAAGGCATGAAATTGGTCAGCAGTTGTGACATTTACCATGAAAAAAGTGCGTAAGAGACTTCCATTAAAAGTGGTTCCTCGGTCAGGTTGTGTTTGAGCCGCCTGCCTTAAAGCCCAGAGGTCACAGTGACGGGCCTTACAGACATTTTCAGAGTACACGTCAGCGGTGGCACCTAGAGAAGTTCACGCAGCCTCGTTGAACGTAGTGATTTTTCTGTATTTATAAAGGAGGAAGGCAAATGCTCATTTGTCCACAAATAACATCCTTACTCTAAATCAGATCATTCCTTTTGTTAGAGTCTATGCTGTAATTGCAAATGATGTTAATAGGTGGGGATAATTTTTTTTTTTTTAATGGATGATCTCATTTGCTGAATGATTTAAGAGTCAGATTAGCCACTGCGTGGCCTTGTGTATAAGTAACAGGTTTTGTTGCACTCGTCTGTGGTCGGCCCCTCCTGCCTGCAGGGGAAGGAAAGAGTGTGGAGGAGGTGGATCCTGGAGATGTTTGAGAAGTTAAAATATTACTCCTACTATAAGGCTATAGCTGGTTTTGAGTGAGCAAGACTAACTTAATCCATCCCAAGTTAGTGTTTTAATAAAGAAACTGAAAATTAATTGAAATGGGTCTCAGATATGTCTGCAAATATGGGTAATATTTTTATGCCCATGTATTTTCACATTTAATAAAAATATTTATGGTCAAATCATTATTTTCTTGCTTTTGCTTCATTTTTAGTCATTTGGAGAAGTCTCTCTTCCAACTTCGCCTGACGTGTAGTCCGTGACCGGGGTGACCAAAGGGCTCCTCCTTCATGTTGAGGTGAAGGAAAGTCCGAGCACAAAACAGAAATAGCTAAAACTTCTTACCCCAAAAGTCCTAGAACAGCTAGGCCTTAAAGTGGACGGTTCTTCAGTTTCAATACTGTTAAAATCTAATACTTAAATTGGCTTGGTTGGAAGACTTTTATACTTAATTTGCACATTTCTGTTAAAGTAAAACGGGGTTTGCAGTGTGGTCTCAGATTTCCAACTACAGACCCACATAGCTTTCTTCTCAATTAAGTCTCCTGCATATCCTAAAAGACTAGAATACTTAGGACTTTCCCAAAAAGCGCAGTTTCCAAATTCTTGCTAATAATCCTGCTGTCTTTGCAATCTATGAGCCATCAGCCTTAGTCTGAAGATCATGAAAATATCAACAGATGTGACAGCTGGCAGGAAAACAAGAGGAAGGGAAGATCCATTTTCTCTTCCCAGATCCTCAGGGTTTTTCTCGGTGTGAAAGATGCTTCAAAGATAGCAAAGGATAACTCTTCTAACAAGTAACATTTCACTGTATTTTCTTAGGATTATATTAATTCTATCACCTGTTGCAGTGTTTGGCTTCTTGCGAGAATTTAATGCATTTTATAAGTTACTAAGACCTCATGAGTGGAAATTGTACAATTTTTGTACAAAATAGCATCTCTTCCACCTGGATCCACTCTGGTTATGCTAACATGCAAGGAAGGCCTTGTAAGATTTGGTCTTTACACCCGGGGAAGTTTATTATGGCTGCTGTGCAATGGAGAAAAATGGCACCAAATCCCAGAGAATCCTGCTTGTCCTGGTATCCGTGAGCTGTTACCTGCTAGACCAAGTGCTGCAGAACACTTAAATAGGACTGTCAGAAAAATAAAAATAAAAAAATAAATAGGACTGTCAGGAAGCCGTGCAGGCAGAAAGATACTGAGCAATTCTGGAGAAGTGTTCATGGATGGCAAAGCCCATCACTGCATTTTAGGACCACAGCACGAAAGCTCTTCCTGTGGTCTGCAAACTCTTCTGCATGACCCTGTCACCCTCTCCCCCTCCCGGCTAGCAGCCGGCTCCCACCTCGAGTTTCGTCCCCCATGTCCCTTCCTTCCTGACACTTCCCCTTCATAACATCTTCATTTGGAGATTTATTGAATGCCATCTGTTCTGGTCTGATAACTTCAAAAGGACACATAGTAGGTACTTAAATAGCTGTTGGATTGGTTCAGGTTATGGAAACTTTATATTTTGGCCTTCCTCAGATGAAGCCTTTTGGACACATTTTCTGGTAGCAGAGGCAGGTTCAGTGACTTTTGTATGAGGAGTTGGTGCTGCTCTAGATTCTCCTCTATACGATTAGTCATGTTTACTTCAAAATTCCTCTCAGCAAGGTCACTACCGTTCTTCTTCCTTCTCTACCTTCTCCCCAATTTTAAATTAAACATGAAGTTGATCTTTGTCATTCAAACGTTTTGGTTTTGAACCAGTCTTTTAAAATTTAATTTGTATTCCCTTAATTCTTATCAAAAACCTTTAATTAGGGGAGATGTGAAAACATGGGTGGTTTTCTTTTCAAAATTTTATTTAAATTCTAGGTGGTTATCATACAGTGCAGTGTTAGTTTCAGGAGAATTTGGTGATTCATCACTTACCTTCAACACCCAGCGTTCATCACAAGTGCCCTCCTTAGTACCCATTACCATCTAGCCCACCCCCCACCCACCTCCCTCTGGCAACCCTCAGTTTGTTCGCTATCCTTAAGGGTCTCTTGTGGTTTGTTTTCCTCTCTCCCCCACTTCCCATATGTTCATCTGTTTTTTCTTAAATTTGACATAGTGAAATACTGGTCTTTCTCTGACTTACTTTGCTTATTAGCATAATACACTCTAGCTCTATCCATGTTGTTACAAATGGCAAGATTTCATTCTTTTTTGAGGGCTAATGTTCTATTGTGTGTGTGTCTTTATCCATTCATCAGTCAGTGGACACTTGGGCTCTCTCCATACTTGGGCTATTGTCAGTAGTGCTGCTATAAACATCAGGGTGCACATGCCCCTTCGAATCTGTGGTTTTGGGTCCTTTGGGTAAATACCTAGTAGTGCAATGGCTGGGTCGTAGGGTAGCTCTATTTTTAACTTTTTGAGGAACCTCTACACTGTTTTCCGGAGCGGCTGCACCAGTCTTCATTCACACCAACAGTGCAAGAGGGTTCCCCTTTGTCCACATCCTTGCCAACATCTGTTGTTTCTTGTGTTGTTGATTTTAGCCATTCTGACAGGTGTGAGGTGGTACTTCATCGTGGAAAAACCTTAAAGTGAAATCATATCTGGTAGGAAACAAGCCTGATATAGTTGGGCACGTCCATGTGATCAAAGACAACTTTTAAAATTCAAGTAATTAAGAACTGTAGGGAACAAGATACCTTCCCAAACCTGAAATTTTTAAACAAGGTTGTTTACAGTAACTTTTAAGTCAAGAGGTTCCCCTCTGGAATTTCTCAGAAAACAGAAGTTTGTATTTGATAATCTGAGCTTTATAATACACCATAAAAAGGGAGCAGCTGTCCCATTTCTATGGTCCCTCTGGGCTCCAGAGCAGCAGCACAGGCCCCCAGGGATCCCTACGGCAGACCATGCACCCCTGGGCCACAGAGTTGCCTATAGGTTGAACTCTGGCCATCAGAGCCCTGGACCTCCCTGCCACTCCTCTCACTTTGCCACCAAAGGTAAGATTTTAACAAATCAACTGTTTTTTTGAAAATGAGTGGACTGCCTTAAGTCTACCAAGTCAGAGAAGCAGGCAAGAGGGGGCCGGACAGTACCTTAGACTTCATGGTACTGAGCCTCATCAGCACCTTTCCTCTGGAGCCAGGGATCCGAGACCTGTAGAGTCCTTCCGTGAACAGTCTTATTTGTTCTAGTGGGAAGTTAAATGTCACTAACTTCTTTGCTGCTATAGCTCAAAGAATGTCTCAGCCATGCTTTAGTCACTGAAGGATATTTGGACTTGACATCTACCTACCTTCTGCCTTTAAAACTGTCCTGCTGGGTGCCTGAGTCAGGACCTGGTACGTAGTACATAGGAACAACCATTTCCTTAAGCACCCCACCCCCTGCCCCCCCGCGCCCTCCACCTTGTGTCGAACTACATGTTTCCTATTAAAGAAAAGCCTGATTTTATTTGTTAGCTCCAAGGCTGAGATGGCGTATGGTGCTTTCTGGAAGTATTCTATTCTCTAGAAGCTCCGTTGTCCTCTGAACTTGACAACCGGAGCCAAAGGATGGGCACTTCCAAAATCTAACCTTTTGCATTGGAGCTTCTTAGTGGTGCGAACACCGAGTTGCCTTCAGTCTCAGTCTCATATTCTGGGTTTACTGTATGCCTAAAACATACAGGTTTTTACAGGATAAGCTCAAAATCTGCCAATTCTTGGATAAACCGTTCAGTCTTCTTAAAGGAGGGGGAAAGAGAAGTGGATTATAACTTCACAGATAGAAAATGTTTTCTTTTTCTTCTAGGGTTTGATTTTTGTTAAAGTTTGATACAGGGCCTGCACCTGAATTCAGGATCCAGAATGTACACTAAAGCCCCTGGCCTGGGCTACATTTCAGCATTTCCAGCTCAATGGAGCTGGTGGCTTTCTCTGGAAGAGCTGCCCACATGCTCAAGTCAGACCTGAAGGTCAGTTCCCACACTGTGTCCCTGAGGGGGGGTAGATTTTTGTATGACACAGCAGTCTATAAGCACTTAGCATAAAGATGAGCCATTTTATCAAAGAATTGCCCCGTGAGGAAGTATCTGTTTAGAAATCTGGATTTTTATTTTGTATTTTTTAATTAAAAAAATTTATTTATCCTTGGGGCACCTGGGTGACTCAGTTAAGCATTCAACTCTTGATTTCAGCTCAGGTCACGATCTCATGGTCATGAGATTGAGCCCTGCATCAGGCTCTGTGCTGGGCGTGGAGCCTCTTTAGGATTCTCTCTCTCCCTTTCCCTCTGCCCCTCCCCTGCTCAAGCTCTCGCCCTCTCAAAAAAAAAAATTACTCTTTTAAGTAGGGTTCATGCCCAATGTGGGGCATGAACTCATGACCCGGAGATCAAGAGTCTCATGCTCTACTGACTGAGCCAGCCAGGCACCCCTTAAATTGAGATTTTTAAATGCAAGCTATCACTCACCTGAAATGAGACTTGTACACTGTGCCCTTCAAATCACAAGATACAAACTAGGAGGGGAGCATCAGGACTTTATATTAGTCTGTAATTTCAGCTTATACTGCATGAAATATAGAATCTAGCACATGGGAGATGGCAGTTAGTGATAGACATGGGAATTAGTGCCTTTACCTACCCGATCCTTCTCCCCACAAAATTCTTAGACAAGCGAAAGCAGAGACTGACAGTGAAAGAAGTGTAGGTACCATCTTACAGTCATCTGGGGATTCTGTCCCGAACACCACTGCAGACCTCAGGTTAGCTGGGTTGGAGCATCTAACTCACTTGAGCAGATTATAGAGTCTCTTATCTATAAGCTTTATCAAACCATCTAGAACAATCTGGTTCCATCAGGGCAGGCCACACTCCATTTTATCACAGACAAGAACAAGTAACAGAGGCAGGGTGAGCAGGAGAGGGAGAGCCCTTGTGACTTCTAATTAGAAATGAATGAAGCAGCTGGGAACAGGGAGGCTATTTTCAAATACTCTATGGGCTATGCTGCTGAATAGAGAAGGGCTACACTTGTTCAGTAGAGCTCAAGAAGCAGGAGGAGAAACCACCAGTGGACCGTTCTGGCTCACTGTGGAGCTCAGATGGACCAGCCTGCCTCCTGAAGCGGACAGCTCCCTATTGCCTTGCAAGGGCCCAGGGGGCTTGAGGCTCCACTAGGTGGGACTGCCATGGTGGCTGGGACGCCCCACTATTGAACATTTCCCACACCACACTCATCAGGAGACCATATGGAGACCTTAAGCAATCATGATTTCCCATTCTCAGCTCAGCCCCACTGAATCAGCTTCTTCAGGGGATGGGATTCAGATGACACTGAAGTCTCTTCCATTACTGAGATCTGATTTAGAATAGCTGGAGAGTTTTTGAACATTTACTATTCCTATTCATCTATTATTAATACACGGCAGGAAAACAAACTTCATATTCTTAACTTAGTTTCCATTGAAGTGACTACTTTTATACTTCTTGTTTATACTTATTTTGAAGGCATACAAAGCTCAGTAAGTCCATGAATATAATTTTGTGAAATAAAAATTAGAAACATTAAGAAACTACAAATGCAGCATAGGATGAAAACATCATACTGTTTAAGATAAATGATTACAGTACCACACAACTTTCATTTAAAAATAAGTTATAAATGGACTTAATTTTTTTTATTATTCAGTGGTAACCACAAGTCCTTTTTTCTTAGAGGAAAAAAACACAAAACAGCTTTCTTTCATTTTAAATGCACTTTGAGAATAAGCAAATATGGGTGCACAACGAGCTGGAATACACAGACACAGATGGTTTGATAAATCCCCCTGAGAACCAGCTAGTCAGGTATGTTCTTCTACTGGGCTATCTGGCAAAATATCACTTTAATGGGTGAAAACCCAGGGTCTTAAGCAATAAGGAAAAAGAAATAATCTAGTTTTAAATACTCAATGGCCATTTTTTATATAACTTAAACTTATTCAATACATTAACTGCATGTATTTTTAAATATTTAAATTGAAGAATATGTCACTGATCTTTAATGAAATTTCCAAAAGCCTTGGCAGTAGTTCCACACTTCCCCAGCAAGTGGCAGATTTCTTGAAGTACTTTCGTCGTCTTTCATAAGCCAGTGCTAGAGTTCATCATGTGTCAAAACTGTAGAGGAGGAAAGTTTATTTAGTGATTGAAATCTTAAATATCAAATGAGCTCAAATGTCACCCGAATCATAGGTGCTGGCTGAGGATCCTTTTGTTTGGTTAGTACCTTTTTGCTTCATTATTAGTTGTTTGTACATTACTGTATCATAAGTACTTACATTTTACCACCTAGAAGGGAGCTTTCATGAGTCTATGAGGACAAGGACCATATCTTTGTTATCTCTGTTATCTCTAAAGCCTAGCACACTGTCTGGCAATTTGAAGCCTTGAAAAATACGTATTTATTACTCACTATGCACAAATAGCCTATCACTAATGTAATGGAACAACAAAGAGCAGAAGCCATATATGGTCTCCTTCTGTGATGGGAAGAGAGAGCAGTCAAATACTGATTTAGCTGATACAAATGCGAGGATCAGTGAAGACTATCAGAGACCAAAATGGTTTCTTTTGTATTACTGAGCTGTCACATACTAACTGATTTTAAAACACTGAGAATTCAGAATATTTTCAGGCAGAAATGAATTAAAGTACAATGTAAATGCATCCTATTCCACAATTTGAGATGGTTAGACTATGTTTCTTCTTCACCAAATTTCACCTGAGAGAAAATGTAAAGGGAATAATAAAAATGAGCGTAGGGAAGACATTAATTAAGATGTGATTGCCCCCTTCAAAAATAATCAATAGAAGATAAAGTAAAAAAAAATTTCCCTGAACAGAGAAAAAAACTGGGTAATAGAAAATATAACCACAGAAATACAAAGGATCCTAAGAGACTACTATGAACAATTATACACCCAAAAAAAAAACCAGGGACAATCTAGAAGAAATGAATAAATCCCTAAAAACATACAACTTACCATGAATATACTGTCTCATGAAGAAATAGAATACCTTAACAAACCTGAGACTGAATCAGTAATCAAAACCTCCTGAGAAACAAAAGTCCAGGACCAAAAGGCTTCACTGGTGAATTCTACCAAACATTTAAGGAATAATACCAATCCTTCTTAACTTTTCCAAACAACAGACAGAGAAGGACACATCCGAACTCATTTTATAAGATCAGCATTAACTGGATTCCAAAACCAGAAAAGTGTACTTTATAAGAAAAGAAAATTACAGGCCAATATTCCTGATAAATAAAAATGCAAAAATCCTCAAAATATTAGCAAACTGAATTCAACAATACATTAAAAAGATCACACACCAAGATCAAGTGGGATTTATTCCAGAGATGCAAGGATGGCTCAATATCCACAAATCAATCAACATGATAAACATCAACAATATGAAGGATAAAAATCATCTCAATGGATGCAGAAAAAGCATTTGAAAAAATTCAACATCCATTTATGACAAAAACTCACAACTAAGTGGGTATAAAGGGACTGTACCTCAATGTAATAAAGGCCATATATGACAAGTCCACAGAAAACAAACATTATATTCAACGGCAAAAAGTTGAAAACTTTTCCTCTCAGATCATGAATAAGAATGCCTACCCTTGCCCCTTTTATTCAATATACTATTAGAAGTACTAGCCATAGCAATTAGGCAAGAAAGAAAATGCATCCAAGCTGAATAGACATAAACTGTATTTGAAGATAACATGATATTATATAGAAGAAACCCTAAAGACCACCAAAAAAACTGTTAAAACTATAAATGAATTCAGTAAAGCGGCAGGACATAAAATCAATATACAGAAATCTGTTGTGTTTCTATACACTGATACCAAACTATAAGAAAGAAAAAGAAAATAATCTATTTACAATTGTATCAAAAAGAATAAAATACTAGGAATAAATTTAACCAAGGAGGTGAAAGACCTATACCCTGAAAACTCTAAGACACTGATGAAGACACAAATAAACGGAAAGATATTCCATGCTCACGGACTGGAAGAATTAATATTGTTAAAATGTCCATACTATCCTAAGCAACCTATAGGTTCAATGCAATCCCTATCAAAATTCCAATATCATTTCTCACAGAAATAGAACAAGAAACTTTAAAACTTATGAAGAACCACAAAAGACACCAAATAGCCAAAGTAACATAGAGAAATGATGAAGCTGGAGGCATCAGGGTCCCTGATTTAAAACTGTATCACAGGAGTGCCTGGGTGGCTCAGTCATTAAGCATCTGACTTCGGCTCAGGTCATGATATCATGGTTCGTAAGTTGGAGGCTTGCTTTGGGTGAGCTCGAGCCCCACTTTAGGTGAGCACAAACTCTGCTTCAGTGAACACGAACTCTGCTTTGGGTGAGCCCCACTTCTCTCTGCACTTTGTGGGAAGATTCTCTCTTTCTCCCTCTCCAAAAAAACAAAACAAACAAACAAAAAAAACCAAGAAAACTATATCACAAAGCTACAGTAACCAAAACAGTTTGAGATTGCCATAAAAACAGATACACAGGTCACTGAAACAGAATGATGGGCACTTATGACAAAGAAGCCAAGAATAGGCAATGGGGAAAGTACAATTTCTTCAATAAATAGTGTTGGGAAATCTGGACAGCCACATGCAAAAGAATGAAACTTTGCCCTATTCTTACACCAAACACAAAGATTCACTCAAAATGGATTAAAGACTCAAATGTAAGACCTGAAATTATAAACCTCCCAGACGAAAACATAGGCAGTAAGCATCCTGATATCAGTGTTGGCAATGATTTTTTGAATTTGTCATCAAAAGTAAAGATAATAAAAGCAAAAGTAAACAAATGGGACTACATGAAACTAAAAAGCTTCTGCAGATGAAAGAAACTATGTATCTGATTAGGGGCAATATCCAAAATATATAAAGAACTCATACAACTCAATAGCAAAAATCTAAACAATCCAAGTAAGAAAATGGACAGAGGCTGTGAAGAGACATTTTCCCAAAAAAGATAAACAGGTCAAAATCACTAATCATAGGGAAATGAAAATCAAAACCATAGTTAACATCTTGTACCCGTAGAATGGCAATTATCAAAAAGACAATAACAAGAGTTAGCAAGGATGTGGAGTAAAAGGGAACCCTTGTGCACTGTTGATGGGAATGTAAATTGCTGCAGCCACGATGGAAAATCTATGGCAGTTCCTCAGAACATTACACAAAAAGAAGGAAATCCTACCCTTTGTACAACATGAATGGACCTTGAGGGCATTATGCTAAATGAAATAAGTCAGAGAAAGACAAATACTGTATGATCTCACTTATATAAGGAATCTAAAATAAAACAATACTGAGCTCACACACACAGAGAATAGATTAGTGGTTGTCAGAGTGAGGTTGAGGGATGGATAAAATAGGTGAGGGGTCAAAAGGTACAAACTTCTAGTTATAAAATAAGTAATAGGGATGTAATGCACAGCATGGTGATTATAGTTAACAACACTCTATGGTATACTGAAAGTTGCTAAGAGACCTTAAAAGTTCTTATCACAAGAAAAACAAATTTTATAAGTATCTATAATTTCACAATATACAAATAATGAATGTTACATGCTTGAAATGAATATTATAGCTATCATATCTTAATTTAAAAAAAGGAAAAATAAAGAATAATAGGTCATGACCAAGCTGAGTTTGTTTCTGGAACACAGGAAATTTCAATATTAGTAAATCTATTAATATAGTCTATTATATTAATAAATCAAATATAAAAACCAAGCAGTTGCTTCTATTTTTGTTGAGGATGTGGTTGATAAAATGCAACCTATTCTTGATAAAAACACTTATTAGAACAGGAATCAATGGATATTTCCTCAACATAAATTTTTTAGTCCAAAGCCATTATCTTAACAGGGAAACACAGAAGGTTGGCCAAACAAAGTGAGAAAAAGAAGCTAATATTTAACATCATATTAGATATATCAACCAAAGCAATTAGACAAGAAAAAGCAATGTGAGGTATAATGATTAGAGGAAAAACCATTTTTGTTTGCAGATAAGATGTATGTAATCCTAGGGGAAAAAATTCAAGAGAACCAACTGAAATATTACTATAAATAATAGGGGGATTCAGTATGATCATAAAGATTCATAAGCTGAAAACAATAATCTACCACAAACAAATACCAGTAAGATACACTGTAAGAGAAAATCCCATTTATAATAATAACAAAAAGATGAAATACCTAGGGACAAGCTTAAAAAAGATATGGGTAAGACCTATATGATTAAAATGTTATGATTCTTGACAAACATAAAACTGAAACTGAACATAAAGATACATCATGTTCTTAGGTGCAAAGAACAGTTTTCACAAACACGTCAATACTCCCTAACTTAAGTAATAAATTTAATGTAATCTTCCCTCCATCCTCTTCCCTACCCCCCACCAAAAAAGAAAAACCGAAAAATTTCTGGAACTAGATGATTCTAAAGCTTATATGGAAAAATACACAAGAATACCAGGAAAACAACAACAAAATAGTAATGAGGGGAGATGAGCCCTACTCAGTAATAAAACATGCTATAAATCTTCTAATTAAAAAAGTATATAATAGGCACATGTATAGACAGAGATAAATGGAACAGGATAAAAAATGTGCCAAATGAGACAGAAATAATGCAGGAATTTAGTGTATGATAAAGGTGGCAACACAAATCTCTGAAATAAAGACCATCAACTTTTTTCCAGTATTGGACAATAATCCTCTAGAAAAAATGAGCAAAGGATAAAAATAAGCAGTTGAAAAACAGAATTACAAATGTCCCTGAAACATATGACCAGATTCTCAACTCCATTCATGTTACAGGTTGAACTGTGTTTCTCCAAAATTCATATGATGGAACCCTAACCTGCAGGACTTCAGAATGTGACCTTATTTGGAGACAGTCTTTACAGAAGTAATAAGGTTAAAATGACATCACCAGGGTAGACCCTAATCTAACATGACTAGTGTCCTTGTAGGATGAGGAAATCTGCCCAGAGACATATACAGAGAGAAGACAATGTGAAGAGACGCAGCGAGAAAGTGGCTACCTACAAGTCAAGAGAAGGCCTGGGACAGATCCTCCCTCACTGCCCTCAGGAAGGAACCAACTCTAAAGACACCTTGATCTTGGACTTCAAGCTTCTAGAACAGTGAGACAAAAAATTTCTTCCGTTTGAGTCAGCTACTTTGTGGTACTGTGTTAGAGCACCCCCAGAAAACTAATACAGCTTATAATAAGAGAAATGCAAAAGTTATAAAACAAGGCCTACTATAGCCTTAAAAATGATTGCTTGTGTTTGAGTAAAAGAGGTCTTCCAATTTTATTCTTTCTATATATAGTACTTCCATGTTGTTTTCATGTTTATAACAGACTTACATTTGTAATTCAAAATTAAGTAAAAAATCCAAAAATCTTTTGTAAAACTTATTTTTACACATTCATAGGTATGTACACAAACATGCCATTTTTATTTAAGATGGGGCCAATTACAAATATGACTACATTTTTAACTTAAAATATGCTATCCACAAAATACATTTATCTCAATTCTCTTGAAAGACTACAATATTTCTTTGTATGTATTGACATTTATATAATCAATCTTCTATTAATGGATCAATTATTTCTATCTCATTATTAAAAACAATGGCATAACATGTGTACATATTTCTCTTATTTATTTATTTATTTATTTATTAGAAAGAGAGAATGCGTGTGCACACATGAGTAGAGGAGGGGCAGAGAGAGAGGGAGAGAGAGAATCCCAAGCAGGCTCCACACCGTCAGCACAGCCCAATGCGGGGCTCAAACTCACAAACTGTGAGATCATGACCTGAGCCGAAATCAGGAGTCAGGTGCTTAACCGACTGAGCCACCCAGATGCCCCTCACTTCTCTTTTTAAATGTAAACCTGACACAGATATTTTAGTTTTTATACACATTGTAAAATTTCCTTAATTTATACAGCTGCTGTATGTACGAGCATATGAGTGCTCACTTGTCAGTAACCTCACTAACTCTGGCTATTATTAATCCTTTAACTCTCTCCAATTTGGGAAGAGAAACATTTCATCCGTATGTTCTGTGCATTAAAAAATTTTGAGGCAATTGTGTAAAATTTCCTTTCTGTCTTCCTTTCCCCACCCCCTTTCTCCCCTGTTTTCTGTCTTCTTCAACTCCCTTTTAAAACAGTTGTATCACACCACTTACAGAATCTTCTTCTGAATTGAAATGGTGTCTTCAAATTATTTAAATTAATTAAAAATAGGGGCACCTGGGTGGCTCAGTCGGTTAAGCATCCAACTCTTGATTTCAGCTCAGGTCATGATCTCACGTTGTGTGAGATGGGGTCCCACATTGGGCTTGGGATTCTCTCTCTCTCTCTCTCCTCTCTCTCGGCCCCTCCCCTATGCACTTTCTCTCTCAAAATAAATAAACAGTAGAAAAATAAATTCATTAACAAAACATGGATGTGTTTTAAATACTCAACCTCTCAGAAAATAACTGCATTGGTTTTGTTAAAGAATACAAAAAGATGAAACACAATTTCATGCTTATGTGAGAAAGTTTATATATAATATTTTTTTAAGTTTATTTATTTTGAGAAAGAGTGCAAGGGTGCACATGCATGTGCTTGCTCAAGTGAATGAGTGGGGGAAGGGCAGAGAGTGGGGGGGGGGGGAGAGGGAGAGAGAGAGAGAGAGAGAGAGAGAGAGAGAGAGAATGAATGAATCCCAAGCAGGCTCCACACTGCCAGCACTGAGACTGGTGCAGGGCTTCAACCCACAAACTGTGAGATCATGACCTGAAATCAAGAGTCAGACACTCAACCAACTGAGCCACCCAGGCGCCCTTATGTATAACATTTGTATGTTTATATTTAACATTTCAGCTTCTAAAAAAAATAAAGCTGAGGGAAATAAGAATATTATTCTGAACCACTGGGAAGAATTATTGTTGAGGATTAATACAACCTGTTTGAAAGTCTCTAACACTGGAGCTCAGTGCTATTTTTAAAAAAGAGTAAAGAAAAATTGAGAGAACTAGGCACTAATGAGGAAAGAGAATTAGGAGGCAATCAAGAAGTTTACAGCAGCTTTAACAGAATATTCAACACTTACTTGTTGAAGGTTTATGTAGAGTGATGAAACGCCTAGGTAACCACATTTTAATCTTACAAATGGAAGCACATCTAGTCCAAGTCACCCTCCAGCCCTGAGGAGGTTACTAGAACCAGGAACACATGGGAAATCCATATTCCACATGGGATTAATTCGGGAGATAGGAGGTAATATTTCTAGGTTCCATATAAGTCTTTCACTAAACTTTAGGGCTTGGATTTTCATATTTGGGACATTTGGTGTAATCCTAAAGACAAGCATATTTTCTACTTTTATTTTCTACCTCTTGTGTCAGAAGGCTAATGCTTTGGCACCCATTTATGTGGTGATATGAACTGAAGTTACATCCATGGGGAATAGATTCTCTATCCATGTTTTAAATTTGTGAGTTTAAGTCCACATAAAATGAAGTTCTTAATAATATCACAAATTTTCTGAAAGAAATTCTGACCTGATCATTTACTAAAGTCACCAAGAAATGAGTTTGTAATCTATTTTAATTTCACTTCAGGCAACACATGATTCAGACACCACCACAGAATATTGACTTACTTGCATTTTTCTTCTTGTTTTCTAGGTGCTCTAACAGTTGTCGTATCTCAGTGTCATACTCCACCCATTCTGGGACAATCCTGGCAGCAGCTTTTAGCTTAGGTTCTTTTGTTTTGGGATTATTGCACTAAAAGTTTAAATAAAATTTGGTTAATGAAAAATGACTTTCCTTGTATGTTAATTATGCTTCGTTTAAGGAAGGAAGGGCGGGCGGGCGGGCGGGCGGGAGGGAGGGATAGAGGATGAACAGATCATTGTCCAGGAAAAAAGGAAATACTTGAGATCATTACTATGTCACTACAGCATACAAAATGAATTTTATAAAAAGCAGAGCCCTAAGTACTAAATATTTAAAGCACTAACAAATAAAAGTACTTAGTTTAATAGGGAAAGGATCAAGCAAAATGACAAATAATAGTTTATGTAAGCAGTAAGTATTTAATGCAAATACCTCAATCAGAAATTTAAACAAAAATTGTTTAAAAACATTCTTATGGTTAACAAGGAGTCTGTCAAACACTTCTCCAAAATGTTTTGGCAAAAGATCTAATTACATGATTATTTTGTAAAAGAACATAGCAGACTATATTAATAAGTATTCTTTTATCTTTCTTTGGACTAAAATCTGGTTTATATACTTGTGTTTTCCACAGACAAATGTTGTTAGCCTTTAGAAATTCCTCGAGTTTGTTTAGCAAAAAAGCATTCCCTCCCCTTCATATGCTTCTGTTCTAATTAGCAACTGTGGCGATATTAAAAATCAGTTAACTGGAACTCGTGTCAAAATACTGATAGGGTGAAATTCACAGGAGTTTATAAATCTCATGTCTAAACATATTAACTAGTCTACCTGACAGATACAGTGGAACAACGATGGGTATAGATCCTCAGTCCTCATGGTTCCAACTCTTTGCTTACTGGTAGTAAGACCCATACATTTCAGTTAACTGTGTGTGTGTGGGGGGAAGATCTTAGCTTCATCACAAGGGAGGAAGCTGAAATAAGATAATCTCTATGCTTCCACGGATATCTGACCGATGTAAACGACTCAGCGAGCAGTTGGTCCTATTATGGGGTTTCTTGGGAAATTAAGAGGTCAAAAGGCAAAGTGAACAGGAGAAGGATCTGATTCTGGATGTATGTGACGGTACAGCCGACAAGATGCTAATGTGCTGGATGTGAGGTGTGAGGAGAGAGGTCAAAGATGACCCCAGAGTGTGGGGCTTGAGCAACATGAAGAATGGAGATGCCATCGACCAAGACATGAAGGACTATGGAGGAGGACAAATGTCACAAAGTTCCAGAAGCATCCCATTTGCTCTTTACAAGACATTAATAGAGAACACATCTTGAGCTCACTTTCATGCGACATCTTGTAGTTGCCGCAACTTGCTTTCTCCCTAATTCCTTATGGGAGAGCTACTGGTTATGTACGAGCCATGAGCCTATTGTCTTTTTTTTTTTTTTTTTATGTTTATTTATTTTTGAGAGAGAGGGAGAGACAGAGCATTAGCAGGGGAGGGGCAGAGAGAGAGGGAGACACAGAATCTGAAGCAGGCTCCAGGCTCCCAGCTGTCAGCACAGAGCCCAATGCGGGGCTCAAACTCACAAACTGCGAGATCATGACCTGAGCCGAAGTCGGACGCTCAACCAACTGAGCCACCCAGGTGCCCCGAGCCTGTTGTCTTAATCCCTTCCTCATCAAATATTTTCACTTCATTCCATTGTGTATTTTTTCCTATAGTATTATATTCCTGAAGTGGGAAAAGGAGATTTTCTCTGCAGAAATTAACCTTACAGGCATTATGTTCTATAAAGTAAAGATAATGGAACTATTTCCATTTTAATCCTGTCAGAAACTGTTAAAATACTGTGTTTCCCTTAGTTTTCTGTCTTACAATCCTCCCCCCCCCCCCCCCCCCCATCTATATTGGTGGTGCTTACATGGGTTATCATGCCCCCCAGGGGAGCTTTGGCAAGGTCTGGACACATTTTTGGGTGTCATGACTGGGGGGTGGTGGGGCACTACTGCCATCTAGTGGGTAAAGCCAGAGATGCTGCTAAACATGCTCCAGGGCCCAGGACAGCCCCCCACAATTATGAATTATATGGTCTCAAATGTCAATAATGCCCAGGTTGACTGAAACAGAGCCGAGATGGTACCATGATATTCATAAATGCTCTCATCCTCACCTTTGATACCATTAATCATGCTTTTTCCTCTTCATTGGGCCATTTCCTTGGGGTTTGTCTGCATTCCCTTAACTTTTTTCCCAAAGAAGTTGGCCCAAATTAGCATGTTCTCTCATTTTTAAGTGTTTCTGTGGGAGGGATGGCTACCTGTCCATGAAAATTTATGCCATCTTTTTTCTATGTAGACCTATCACTAAGTAGCAGCTGCCCATCTGGGAATGACATTTCTTAGCTGCCCTTACATCTAAATGTGGTCCCACAACGAATCCACCAAGGGGCCGCAGCTTTTAGGAGTCAGGAAGCATTCCTCATACTCTTTTTCTCCCCTCCAGATCAACACTACCCAACAGAAATATGATGGAATTTTAAATTTTCTCGTAGCCACATATAAAAGTATAAACGGAACAGTTGAAATAAACATACAAATATATCAAAAACACTATCAGTCAATATGTAATAAATATAAATACTATTTATATTTTTATATTCTTTTTATTGTGCTGAGTCTTCAAAATCTAGTGTGTATTTTATACTTTACAGCACATCTCAATTCAGGTCAGCAATATTTAAAAAAATTTTTTTTTCTAATGTTTATTTATTTTTGAGACAGAGAGAGACAGAGCATGAATGGGGGGAGGGTCAGAGAGAGAGGGAGACACAGAATCAGAAGCAGGCTCCAGGCTCCGAGCTGTCAGCACAGAGCCTGACGCGGGGCTTGAACTCGTGAACCATGAGATCATGAACTGAGCCGAAGTCGGACACTTAACCGACTGAGCCACCCAGGCGCCCCAGATCAGCAATATTTTAGCTCAATGGCCACGTGTGGCAAGTGGCTGCCATACTGGACAGATCAGTTTCTGATGGCTACAGATGATGACAGCACCTCAGAGGATGAAGGAGCCACAAGATGGATGGAGGCTGGTCCCATGATGGACAGGGAAGCTACTCACTGACAACACCCACTTAGATCTGGACTTAGGTGAGTGTGACACCACTGAAATCTGGGGTTTGTTATAGTTAGCTCATGTTAACCTAAGTGTTAGAGATCCCAAGGAGACCGTATGTCACTAATGTATGAGTCACAACCTTATATGTCACAGCACAACCTTAACATCTTATGAGTTATGTTCAGTAAGGTTCTTGGTCTCTCTTTAGAAAATTCCCTTGCTTTCTTCTTAACAATGCCACCTCGATTCTGCTTTCTATCACCTTTGACGGCAATCTGACAAGTTGGCGTGCTACCACTTTCCTATACATTTCTACACGTACCTAGAAAAATGTCCCTAGATTTTATTGTCCTGTCTTCTTATGTTCAAAACTGCATGAATGCTAATATTTGGATAGTTTATTTTTTAACGGAAGATCTTACAAATAATTATTTTAAACTCAAATTAGCACATAAAAACAACATGGTCAGAAAAAGAATGACGATATAACTATTAAAGACACTATAGTACTGGAATGTAAGTTCAAGATAGCTAGACAATACATTAGCTTGAAATATTTCATGTCTAGGAGAAATAGAGCATAAACTGTTTAAAACTAAAAGTTAAAAATTTTTCTCAAAAGGAAGGAAAAAAAACCCAGACATGTATAGGATAATTCAAGTAGACACATTTGGGAAAAACATTGGCAGGAGAACCAAACTGATTGTGTATTAAGATGATAGTTAATCCAGGAACATTTCAGCAGCTCATGGTCTTTCTCTCAGATGCCGCTGTGCATTAAAGAGGAACCCAGCAAGCCTGAGATCGCTATCCTTGGAAAGGCCTGCTTGCAAGGAGGGGCTTCGGCTGGCATCTGGGAACTTGGGTTTCAGGAGTGTTCCCACCATTCCTGATGAGAATGGCTCACCATGCCTAACCTGTGCCAACCACATAGTTTATGCCAAACATGTGCTTTCCTTCTGGATGTTGCGAATTATAAGCTTTTAAAGTGTGAAGTGCCTGGTATGTGACAGGCAGAGGCGTGCTTATGGGACCAGCCCTCAATAAGAATCCTGGGTACTGGGTTCCTAATCAGCTTCCCTGGTAGACAACACTTCACATGTGCTGTGAAATTCCTTATAGCTTCAGGGATTAAGCTTGCCCTGTGAGGCTGCATGGGGAGAGGGCTCTTGGAAGCTGGCATCTGGTCTTCTCTGGACTTTGCCCCATACATCCTTTCCCTTTTGCCCTGTACCCACTGGAATAAAGCATAGCCATGAGTATGATGATATTCTGAGTCCTCTGAGTCCTCTTGTAATTCAGCAAACTTGGGGGTGACCTTGGGGTCCCCCAGAGACAGCCCTGTACTTGGCCAACTTAAGTAAATAGAGCAAATAGACTAAGCAGCAGTGTGCCACATGTGTGCCATTCCATTTGTAAAAGAGAAGATACTTCTATTCGAACATTTTCACATCTGCTTATACACAAATGACAACACACACGCACTCACCAGATCGATTGTTTTGGCTCTCTGTTTGGATTCATCGTCACACCAGGTTTCACACCACAGCCAGTCTTGAGGAAGAGACTTAATGGCCACTTGGTAAATCATATTATTGGGAAGATCCTATAGAAGAAAAATGATTTAAACACAGAGGTATAGAAATTAGAGTCAGAGGGAATGAGGTTGATGAGGCCAATTAAATTAAAAACGGGTCCGAAGAATCATATGCAGATCTAAAATATCTATTTGAAAAAAATTTTAACGTTTATTTTTGAGAGAGAGAGTGTGCACGCACATGAGGGGGAGGGGCAGAGAGAGAGAGAGAGAGAGAGAGAGAGAGAGCGAGGGTGAGAGGGAGACACAGAGTCTGAAGCAGGCTCCAGGCTCTGAGCTGTCAGCACAGAGCCCGACATGGGGCTCGAACTCACACCGTGAGATCATGACTGGAGCCAAAGTCAGATGCTGAACCAACTGAGCCACCCAGGTGCCCCTAAAATATCTATTTTTAAGCTAGTAAACATTTAATCTGACTCAACCATCTTGTGTCATGATGAATCCATGCCCTAGAACTATGCCCACAGCTGCGCTGGACTTCACCCCTCGTGTCAGGAATGGAGCGGGAAGCCCAGAAACCCACCGCTCTTCACTGCCCCAAGCGGATAGCCTCAATGCCTCTGCCTGACCTGAAACAAGGCGACCGATCACCCACACCGTGCCTGCTCTTGCTGTTTATGGCTGCCATCGCTGTGCTCTCCAGATTTGGAGGTGACCTTTCGTGTCCCTGTTAGGAAACAATGCTCCAGGAGAATTCTCACATTTCTGCATGCTCGGGGCTTTCTAGGTAAAGACTGCTGGCACCTGCGTTAAAGGAAGTTTAAATGGCAAATGAGCCTCACAGGTGACAAAGCCCTGAATCATGCCCACAATCATGTGAGTGACCGACCCAGTCAAGTCTTCAGATTAGATGGCAACCCCTGGGTCCACAAAGACTTCAGCGTTGTGAGAGACTGCAGCAGAATGCCCAGCAATGTCAGACCCAGATTCCTGACCCACAGTTACTGTAAGTGGCTAGGTTTTCAGGTAAGTCATTAGGTAGCAACAGATAATGAATACAAGATTGTTGTGGGATTTGGATTTGACAAACAAAGCTGCTACTATTCATGCACAAGTATTTGTGTAGACATATGCTTTCATTTCCCTTCAAAGAGAATAACTGGTCATATGGTAGGTTTAAGTTTAAATTTTAAGAAAACCCCAAACTGTTTTCCAAAATGGAAAGGGAGGGAGAGGCTGAAAATATAAGGTTTTAAAGTTTACAAGCAGGGAATTGGAGCAGTCTGGATCTATGCACTGCAAATGAGTCTAAGAACGTTCTACTTACCTGATCTAGGTTTGACAGACTGTTTGGATCTTGACTGAGAGCTTGGTACTGGCCCCGGAGCCTGTCACCGGCTGCAATTCTCCTGAACTGCTTGAGATCCACTACATACAAGGCACTGCAAAGGTGAACAGTCTTTGGTGGCTCATGTTGTTCACGTGTTTTTACTTTCCCCCAGTGACTATTTACAGTAATGGGATTGACTTCAGATATCCCTGGGTCTAATAACAAGTCCTTTCCTAAATTTTCGCCCAATTCTAAAACTGTTTCCAAGGGTTTGAAGTTTGTTATAATACTGTTAGGATCCATATCCTCTTAGAGTCACCACAGGTTTTTCCAAGATACCATGGAACTCATGGCTCTACAAAACAACATATTTGAAGACAGCATGTTCATTTTGTTATATGACAAACCAGTTTAAGTCTTCTGTTGTGGTCAGGAGCCTCTCCCCTGAGTTCTATTACTTGGTTTAACTCCTGGCTCAGTTACGCACTAACAGCGTAAGCCTGGGCAAGTTACATGAGTGCTTCATCCCTCTGAAACATCTATCACATGGGGCTGATAACAGTATCTCAAAAGGTTGTCACAGAAATTTTATGAGTTGATACAGGTAAAGTCTTGGGGTGCCTGGGTGGCTCAGTTGGTTAAGTGTCTGACTCTTGATTTCAACTCCAGTCACGATCTCACAGTTCGTGGGATTGAGCCCCGCGCTGGGCTCTGCACTGATGGCACAGAGCTTGCTTAGGATTCTCCCTCTCCCTCTTCCACTTGCCCCTCCCCTGCTTGTGCTGCTCCTCTCTCCCAAACTAAATAAACAAACAAATAAATATTAAAAAGAGATGAATCTATGTTTAAAAAATATATATATGTAAAGTCTTGTAAGAGCGATTAGCACATAGCAAACACCAATTGGTTGTCATAATTGTCTGATTTCTAAGAAAACAGAGTATTGAGATCCAGTAAGTTATTTGGTTACTAAAAAGTAAGAGTATGGATTTTCTTACCTGATATGGTATTTCCTTCTTAAAAGATGTGATGCCCAGTATCCCTTTTTCCAGAAACGATACCCATCCATTTCAGTGCGGCTATCACAAAATGGGGTATACCCGTAGGGTGCTCCATCCAAATCAAAATCTCGGAGTTCTTTTAGGTCATGTCTTACAATCTAAATAATTAAAACAGTTTCTCTGATGAAGCCTGTACAATAATATAACATTATGCTATTATAATAAGCACTTTTTAACGTGAATCTCAAATTGTCACCTGACTGTAGAAACAGAACTGTGTTTTCCTCACAGCTCTTTCTTTTTTAAAAATTGTTTTTCAACGTTCATTATTTTGAGAGACAGACAGAGTGTGAGGGGGGAGAGGCAGAGAACAAGGGAGATACAGAATCTGAAGCAGGCTCCAGGTCTGAGCTGTCAGCACAGAGTCCCAACACAGGGCTCGAACTCACGAACCATGAGATCATGACCCAAGCTGAAGTTGGACGCTTAACTGACTGAGCCACCCAGGCTCCCCGCTCACAGCTCTTTCAAGCAGTAGGGAGTTTATGAAGTTCCCTTTTCTCTTGTTCGTACAGATGAAGAGAAACCTAAAATGCATATGCCTAGTCTATAGGACAGTGGTCTTATTAATAAGAATAGTCTGTCATGTCATCTTAATCAAGATTTCTTAAACAATATGCGTTTTGGGAAGAAATTAAATATTTCACAAGTTCATCGCTCTTAGTTTATCAAGGTATGGATTAATAATTCAAAATCATTTTTATGATAAATCTCCAGTATTTTATATTGGCCAATATTAGTCTGAATGATGAAGAAAAACCTCTTAATTATCCTCAATGGCTTTAATGAAATAACATTAGCGTGTTCCAGTTTTTAATAGACTCTAGCCTGCTGGAAAATGTCACTGTGTAAGCTGGGGGAAGGTAGGAGAAATATGTTTTATGTTAGACAATATGTTTTGAAATGCTTAGTTCGTTATCCACATTTTCCTGTTTTCTTCATTTTTAAGGATAATGATTCATATTTGTCAACTTGGAAACTAACACAAAAACAACAATAGAGTTAACAATACAAGTAAACTCTAATAGAGGATTTGAAAATACACTTTTGTCCTAAATATAATACTAACTTGTGTACTTATTTTATATAACATTATTATTTACTGTTCTTCTTAAAGATTCTGTGTATTTTGCAAATATTTTTTCCCACTAGTGATCACAAAGGCAGGCAATGCAAGGAGGGAAGGGGAAAAGTCGTAATTTTTGGATATGTAAGTTTTGAAAGAATGGGTTTTTGGGGGATAAATTTGGGACATTTTCCCCCCTTAAGTGTAAGGATGATGAGGTTTTGGCTATTGGCTAAAGGCCCAAGAATGCTGTGGGAGGTACAAGCAAGAGAGGAGAGCTGTCTGTAATCGCCAACTTTTTCAGCAAGAAGCATAGCTCCTTTTAAGCAAACAGCTCATACATTCATAGGAACTCACACAACTACTTTTATCATGACTAATTTCAGTACTTATTTTTAATTACCAAAACCAAAAAACTACCACTTCAGAGAGAAAACTGCAATGTCCAAATAATAAATGGTACTGCTTGTGATACACTGGATTTTCCCCTGGAATTCTGACCGTTTTTTTTTGAAGATACTTTCCTTACATATCACATTCACGTCTTCCACATTTATGCAGCAGGGCAACAAAGACAATAACGAGCACCAGCAACATGAATTGAGTCCCTGTACTCAGAAGTGCAAACACAGTTTAAGTATTACTGAAAGCAACAGTTAATCTTATTACCTGGTCAGCATCAACAAAAATGATTTTGTCCACCGCTAGGGGAAAAAGGACATCGAGGAAAAGAATTTTGTAACCCCAAATAATCCTCTGTTTTTCCGTCTGCTGGTGAAGCCAGCGGGGCCACTGATACTGCACTAGCTCGTACTGGAACCCATATTCCTCAGCCATGTGAGGAATCACCTCCTAAAAATGCGCACACACACACACGAATCAAAGAATATGTTCATATGTTTAGAGAACAATTTAACATTTGAAAGAGTTTACCATAAATTATTACAAACTAATTGGTAAAAAAGTGTAAACTACTTCTATAACTTATACCTATTAATGAGGAATAGGAAAATGCTGACAAATATCAAAATAGAAGTATACATAAAACTATATGATCTAATGACATTAAAAAATAGGTACACCATATTAACTAGCAAGCTTATCAACTAAGATCAATGTTCCCCTAGTTTTTATCACTACTGTTTGACTTGAGAAAGCCTGACTATAAAGGAAAAGCATTTGGATCTTGGAACATCGACACAGCGAACAGTTTATGTTTATGTCAACATACTGGCTGGTCAGACAGCTACAACATGAAGAGGGGTGCAAAAAACCACAAAATGAGTTGTAAATTGATGAATTAGGTTCTCCCCATGAGTTTCATGTCTGAGATTTATGACTATCTAATTCAAGGATTAAAAACGCAGGGTAGTCATTGTGGGTGTGAATATCTGATATTTGATTCAGAGTCTTAGAGACTTAAAGTATCTTATTCTGTTTAAACCAGAGCAGTTAATGAAATACACTGTTGGTTAAGTTTGGTTCAAGAGCCCCACGTGAGAGGGAGAATGGTAAAGGGGTGGGGAAAGACAGGTTAGCACACAGAGAATTTGCTTTTTCCTGCTCAGTTCTCATTTGTAGCTAGCTGCTTGTTATATACTTAAATTTTCTCCTTGCTTTTGTAAGAACAACGTAGATTTAAATTATGTTCCTTAGCATAAGCATTGGTTTTTATTTATGAATTATAATGCTGTAATTATGGCTAGACCAGTTGTTGAGAATCACTGTTTTGATTTCAAAATTTAAAAATATGTATTAGGAAAAATTAGAAAAATTTTCTAATTCAGCAAATATGTATTAAAATTTTCACTGAGGGGTGCCTGGGTGGCTCAGTCAGTTAAATGTTGGACTCTCGATCTCAGGATCATGAGCTCCAGCCCTGCACTGGGCTCCACCCTTACTGAGCATGCCCTATGTGCCAGGCACTATTTTAGGTCCTAGGGATACAGATGTGAACAAAACAGATACAAATTGTGGCCCTCATGATGCTTACATTTTAGAGGTGGTGGGTGGATTAAATGAAATCAGTAAGTTATCTATAGAAGACAGAGCTAGGAAAAAATAAAAAAGGAAGGGAAGCAGAGTGAAAAATCAGAAGGGACTGTAACTTCAGACTGTGTGGTCAGGAAAGGACTATTCCCTACGCAGGCAGAATTCATTAAATGTTTGAAGGAAGAGAGGAGGTACATTTTGAAAATTGGAAGGAAAGGATCTAGGGTACTAGTAATTTCTATTTCTATATCTAATTGCTGGTTACACAGGTGTTTTATCTTTGTAAAAATTCATCAAAGCTGCACACTTACGATTTGTACACATTGTACATGAAAAGCTTCAAAAAGAAACATTTTAAGGGAAAGGAACAAAATTCCAAAAAGAAGGAAAATATTATTTCAGATATGGTATTACTTTTGGCCATGTGGGAGAACAAGACCTTTATGCAGACACAGCACTATATTTCTACTGAATGGTATATTTCCTGCTGAGAGAATCTTACAATTGTATTATCTCAGTTTATGTAAAATTAACCAATCCCCTTATGCAGTATTTGCCTAGTAGGATAACATCAAAAACTTGCTGACAAACTAGTAGGACTTGTTGTTTATATGAATGGGTTCTTTTTCGGTTTTATCTACTGCTAAATGCACACAGGAGGCGGCACTCTTGGTGGTTGCGAAGATGCTGTTACGTGAGGGTTAAGCACCAGGCTGTGAGGGCAGCATGCCTGGATCAGATCTCAGCTATCTGCTGAATTAGCTGTTTGATCTCAGGACTCTGCTTTAAAGGACAAAGCTTGCTCAGAGAAAGGTTAGACCCTTTGTCCCAGGCTCCCGGTAGGTAACCTCTATGCCTTCTACTGTCCTGCCTCAGTCAACACCAAATAGTCTATGCCAACAATGCAACTTACCGCTGGGACTGTGAGCCACAACGTATCAGCTGAACCTCTCCAGGGGCTGGAGGCAAAGGTAACACTGTGGCAGTCAACTGGGTCTATGTGGCCAACCCCCAATAAAAACCGTGGACACCACAGTCTGAGTGAGCTGCCCTGGTTGGCAATACTCCATGTGTATTGTCACGTTTTTGCTGGGAGAAATAAGCGCTGCTGCCAAACCCACTGGGAGAGGACAACTGGAAGCTCTGGGTCTGTTCTGCCCTACACGTCTCTTTGTCTTGCTTGTTTTAACCTGTACTGCTTTGCTGTAAACTGCAACTGTGAGCATAATGGTGTTTCTTTCTTTCTTTTTACGCTTATTTTTGAGAGAGAGCAAGTTGGGGAGGGGCAGAGAGAGAGAGAGAGAGAGAGAGAGAGAGAGAGAGAGAGAGAAGGAGACACAGAATCAGAAGCAGGCTCCAGGCTCTCAGCTGTCAGCACAGAGCCCAATGTGGGGCTTGAACCCATGAACCATGAGATCATGACCTGAGCCGAAGTTGGATGTTCAACTGACTGAGCCACCCAGGTGACACTCTTTTCTTTCTTTTTTTTAATTTATTCATTTATCCTGAGAGACAGAGAGTGCGCAAAAGTGGGGGAAGGGCAGAGACAGAAGGAGAGAGAGAGAATCCTAAGCAAGCTCCACACTGTCAGTGCAGAGCCTGACACGGGGCTCAAACCCACGAACCATGAGATCATGACCTGAGCTGAAGCTGGCAGCTTAACCGACCAAGCGGGCCAGGCACCCCGATAATGGTGTTCCTTATTTCTGTGAGTCCTTCTAGTTAATCACTGAACCTAAGGTGAACTTGGATACCTCCCCATTGTGCAGGCTGGTTATGTAATTTCTGAGTCTTGGTTTTCTGTGAATAGAACTTTATGAAGAACAAATAATGTAGGTAAATCACTCAGCAATGTGCCTGGCAATATTAAGGAATAACAACATGGCTGGCTATTTTTATTTCTGCTTTTACCGCTGGCTTTGGTTTAGAAAAAGAGAACTCCTTTGAACTGCTACTGAATGAGACCCTAACTTGCATGAAATCTGATTAGTCCGCAGTGAGAATAGGGGGAAACAGGGTATACTTTGTAGCAAGAGTGTGAGGCTGAGTACAGGGGAGCAACTGTTGGCCCTCTGAAAACTTCTCAGGATAAAATGCCTCAGACTTCTGAATATAGTCCCCAAACCACTACCACAGCAGTCACCGTGCTGCAGAAAGATCAAAGAGCCTTATTATTCCTGGGACTATCGAACTACTTCCTATGGTACAGTTTTCATGTTCTCTGGATACTACTGTTCTAGTCTATCTTTGTAAAATTATGACAGAATCTAATTCTTTTTATTGACAATCTGTACATATCTTTCACTGCCAAGTTTAATTATATTATCATGAAAAACCACTAATCCTTCTGATTTTGAGTTTACTTAAAAATAAACCATCTCCTTCTGTCCTCCTAAACACTTCTCTGAATAAAAACAGTGTAACATTTTTCTTAAGCCAGATAAAACAATGAATACCAAAACTTTAAAATTAGAAACAGTAATTTCAAAAGGCTCATTCTGAAAATGTCATGAACTTACAATGACATAAAGAATTTACTTTTAAACATTGAACCACTCTATAATAAAAAGGTTAATGTACTTACTTTAAATGTTGGTGAGAGATAATTTTTTAGAAACCAGAATTTCACAGGTGTTTTGGTGTTACGTAAAACAGAAAGCATCATAATTCTGTATAAAGGAACATTTAACCCAGTAAGTTAATATTAATAGGAGTTCATCCTGCTTTTCCTAAGGCTTTTTAATTATTATATATATACATGCAATAATTATTTAAAGGCATTAATTTTTCACTATGAATTATGGGGAAATAGACTGAAGCACCTTCACAAATTATGGTTACTTATCAAGTATGTAATGTGTAAGGAGGTGTGTGTGCGTGTATATATATATATATATATATATATATATATATGCACACAATATATATATATATATATATATATACGCACACACACACACACACACACACATGCACACACACTATACAGAATAAATTGATTGCTTTTTGTTTGTTCCACTTGACTCTGAAATACTCTTGTTTAGTTGATTACATTCTAATCTCCACTCTATTACTTTGTCATTAACGTCAAGTATACAGAACTGGAAGAACTGAATGATGTATACTAGTAAATTCATGGGATAGGTCACTTGTTTTGCTACGCCAGACCTCTGACTGGAAAAGAGACAGATGTATCTAATATACCACATATAGACATATACTTGAATATCACATCTTCAAATATTTTTGAGGAATTCTCTGATATCCTTCTATATGAAAAGTTAAAAACAACAGCCCTAAGGTTCGGAATTTAGTTCTCCTCTTATTCCCCCTCCTCCTTCTTATAAAATAAAAGGGAAATTTACTATATATATTTTTTCTCACATATTATTTTGTCTTAAAATATGTTCCTTTCCTAGCCTTAAAGAACACTGATATTCCAAATCAATTAAACTCAAGAAATTCGACTACATTTTAAAGATATACTTCTCTCATAATCTTAGGTTAAAAAAAGAAAAAAGCAAGGTGCAGAACAACATATACTTTGTTACTGCTTAAGTAAAAAGAAGTTAAAAAATGAAGAAGATATATATGCTTATCTACATACATCCTTGGCAAGTTACAAAAATAATATCGGTTTCCTGTTGGAAGGAAACTGGGTAATAAGGAAACAGGTGGGATTCTTTTCACTGTACATTCTTTTATTCTTCTGAACTTTTGAAATTCTTTTTGAACCACTTTTCAAAGCATTTGATAAAAAATATACCTACCTTAAAAAGCGTTCATATAAATGGCCAGAAGCAACTGAAAAAATGTTTAGAACGTCTGCTTCATCTTTTTCTTTATGCAAACTTCTTGTGAAACTTGGAATAAAAAAGTAGTGATTGACAAGTTCTTAATCTGCATTTGCACACTTTACATACCTAATTTAATATGCATACTAAATTTAATATGCAATAAAAGTAGGAAAGCCTCTCAAAATAAGCTCCATCTCATACACAAAATTACTGAATCTTTTTATTTGGAGTATTCATAATTATAATTTCTGTTTTCTTCAGGTGTAAAAATGTATTTAATTAAAATTTTCATTTTTATAGGCACAGATATTTAGAACGACTAAAATTTGGAAAAAAATAACTTACAATCACCACAGATGTATTTTGCCAAATAGGAACTGTTATGACAGAGTATTTTTCAAATCTTATTATAATCTCTCAAATAAGAAAAATACAGTTGATACTCCAAGTTAGGGTTAAAATTTGGATAAAAAAGTGACAGCATGATAATATACACAATACTTCTGTAAGCTGAAGGAGCTTCCCTCCTGAACATGTCTTTTCTCCCTTCCTACACAGCGGTATTTGTTTTTGGTACCCTTTCTGTACAGCAAGTGCCATGCTATTGTTTAACAATTACCTATATTCATTCTTGTCTCCACTTTCTGGTTTTAATGGAAGATTATGGAGAGATACTCTTTAAAAAGCTCACATTCTGCTTCATTATCCCGTCAAATATACCTACTCTCCAGATGATCTCAAAATGAGGGGGTCTGAGACCTTCTCAATCAGTAATAGTTCAATGCACATAAAGGGACAAGAACACCATTCTTATCAAACAAGGCACCAACTACAGAAAAAGAGGCCTAAACTGGGCAAGATCGCAATGATAGGAGTGCCCCTGATTGGCGTAACACAATCCACTTAGGTTGCTGAATCTGGCTGGCTCAAAGTCAGAAATACAGAAATAGACAACTGATAGAAATTATCTCTGGGAGATAATAATCTCTCAGTGGTTCTCTCTCATAAATCAAATGAAGCTCAGATCTCTAAAACTGGCTTTCAAAGTTCTCTACAATGTGGATCTACAGCAGACGCCTTTGTTTTTGCCCATCTAATGTCCTTTACGTTTCTAGTAACAATCGCCTGGTATTTTTCTGGGGGAAGCATTCCTCCTCCAGTTGCATTCTGTGAGTCTACGACAGGCCTGCCCACTCGTTCTAGAGGTGGGCATACGACCCAAGTGTGGTTAGAGTCACAGGAACCAGTTCAGTTTGGGACAAATGGCTAACAACTGGACTAATGAGTCAGCCCTGGAACTTTTGCTGGCACTATATGGAAAGATGGCAAACTTTTCCTTGTAAAAGTTTCTCTGAAAATGAGGGAGGCATAGAGAATAGAACTAAGACATGGAAAAAGAGTTCCTAGGCCACGTCACCCGAATGCCCAAAGCCAGCTCTACTCCTGGACTCTCTACATGTGAGCCAATATATTCCTGTTTTGATTAATATTTATTAATATTATTAACATCGATTCCTGTTTGATTAGGCCTTGACCTAATTTATAGATTCCCTATTATATTCAATGCCCCAGTGTTCTAGCTAAGCTGGGCTATTTTCTGTTTAATCTCTTTGACTTCATATAACCAGGTACCTTCTCTCTATCTCCAACTTCTGAAGTCCTGTCCATCTTTTAGAGCGCATCTTAGCCAAGAAGTATTTCCTGAGGTTCCTCCTAACTAAAGTCTTCTTCTCCTGTGGTTCTCAGGGCACTTGATTTTCAGCTGTCTTATAGCTCGTTTCCTATCCCGTTTTATCAACACTTGTGTATCAATCTCACCCCACATGAAGAGAGATTCTGCGTTACTTAGATGTTTACCATCTGCAGGCCTTCCACATACTAGACTCCTGATGGATCTATCATTATATGTTAAAATATTCACTGGTAATTACCTTTTAATAGAATCCCACATTCCTTTTTTCTTCTCATCTTTATCGGTTAGGAGATCTTCCTTAATTTTGTCTGGCTTTTTTTGCACCTAGATAGCACGGTAAAGAAAAATCTTAGAATTGTGCAGCTTTAAGTATTATGCAACGTGCTTAGAAAGTTAGAAAGTGCAAGGTGACCCCTGTAAATCTAAGACAGTTGCAGTGACGGAGCCAGGGAAGATCTTAGTACATTACAGACACAATCTGGTTTCAATTATCAGTTCAATCTCATCGTTAGCTCTTTTGGTGGTTACCTCCATTCTGTTAAATAATGTGCTTATACTTGTATTTACTGATTTTTCAACTTCAGGCTTTATCTACCAGCATATCTGCAACCACAGAGTTTAGGTATTTTTCATTCTTTGGGACGACAGACAAGCAGCTCCCTTCTATTGGTCTGCCTCTCTTTGTCTGGAAGTTTTGGGAGTAGTATCATTACCATTAGTTCTTCTACTGAGTATCTTTGTAGCTTCAAATAATACTTAAATGTCTATTTTTTGTTCCAACAATTTCAGGTTTCTCTCGCATGTAAGATAAGAATACTAATGGCATTTCTACCTTTTCCCTCCGCCTCCCACCTTACATTAGCTGAACTTTTACTTTAGCATCATATAAGGATAGGTACTACCTACATTTACGCTGGTAAACATAATTGTATCTACTGCATTTTGCTACGTTTATTTTACAACTTGAAGATCAGCAAATAGTGCTTATTGTGAAGATGTAATTATTATTCACTGCAGAGTCTGCAAGGCCACTACAGCTGTATTTCCTCAGTGCAGTTATAGTAACCTGACCATCGTGCCACTCATGGGAGACTCTGGATATTTCAAATGGATTCTGTTTTCTTACATCCCACCAACACAGAAACATTTTTTCTTGGAATTTTATTGCATTTATTTTTCCTTGTAGTGAGATATGTTTCTTCCTTACCACATACCCAATATTTCCCAGTTTATTATTCATGTTCATTGCCTGGAATTCCTGTCTTCTTGGAAATGTTTTTTCCCAGAGCTCAGTAATTAACTGCCTATTTCTTTCAAGGATTTCTTTGCATTGTTTTTCAGATTAATTTCACCATTTCTTGATGTACCTATCTTCCTCTTTCTTGGTCTTCATCTTCATTGGACTGGCAAACATCTTCAAGGGGTGTGAAAAATTTTTCTAAACCTTCACTCTTCAGAAAATAACTTTAAGAATTTGGTTAAAGAATCCTAGCTTCAAAATAATTTTCCTCAAAATACTAAAGGCTTTGTTTTGCTGTCTGGTAACATTCATTTTGAAAATCAAAAGTCTGACGCTAGGGTTAGTGTCATTCTATGACTCTGACCTGCCTTTTCTCCCTGATAGTTATTAGGGTCTCATGTGGGCCATCTTTCACTCATGGTAATTTATGGACCCTTATGAACATTATTCCCTCTCCTTCTCTGTGAAATACCCTCCCTCTTTTTTTTTTTTTTTTTAAAGATTTTTAAGGAATCTCTACATCCAACATGGAGCTGAAACTTACAACCCCTAGATCAGGAGTTGCGTGCTCCACGGAGCAAGCAAGCCAGTGGATTGTCCCCCTCCTCCATTGTCTATTCTTTCTCTATGGAATTCCTATTCATGGGCTGTGGAATTCATGGGCTGATCCTTAACATTGTTTATCTTTTCTGCTCTCCCTTTTCTGTCTTTTGATATAATTCTGAGATGGATGGTGAGGAGATAAAACGGTGTTATTAAAAAAACAACAGAAGGACCGAGGTGGGTGGTCTGATTCAGGTAGGGCATGATTATTACCTCAAAGATTTGATGGCTATGGTGAAAGAGTTCAACCTGCTCTGTACTATAGACCAAGAAGTCAAATTAGAACTGATAGGCAGAGTGCAAAAATTCAGCTCAAGAAAACCTAAGCGGCCTTTCAATGGTCAAAATAGCTCAAAGATGGAACTGTCCTCTCGTCCCCCAGCCTGGTAGAAATGGTATTTCTTTCTTGTTTGCAGGGCTAGGATAAAACTTCCTGGAATGCTGGTCCTATAGGGCTTGGTTGAGTTAGTATCTTAAGTAGCTGGTCTGGGTTTTGTGGGGTTTTTCTTCTGAAATGACCAGAAAGAAATGTATTCAAGAAGAGACTGTGTTACTATTGAGAAAGAAAATCAAGGTCAATACAGGAGGAAGAGAATCAAAGATGAATGTGAGCAACATGTATAACTGATCACAGGATAAAAAGCAGAGGTGATAAGGAATAGGTTATGATATGGGATGCAAGGTAAAATTTGGTGATACAGTAGTTTAGAATCTAGGCAATATGTAAGGTGTGAGGTTTGGTAGCCTGCTGTTATTGGATCTTAGAAATTACAACCACATTGTATTTTCTAGTTATCTTTGGAAATTAATTTCTGCTCTACTGCGCTGTAGATGGAGGATACACCCTGTACAATTTCATTCTTCTGAAATTTGTTGAAACTTGCTTTTCAACTAAATGCAAAGTTAATTTTTATAACATTTTATGTGTATTTGAAAGATTATTCACTTGGTGTTACTGGGTGTTGTGTTCTATATGTGTTTAGGTCAAAATTTATAATCTGTTCAAATCTCTATCTCTTGATATTTTGGTCAGTTTATTGTATCAGGTACTGAGAGATGGGCATTAAAAATAATCCCAGCATGATAGAGAACTATAAATTTCTCTTTCTAATTCTATTCCTGCCTTATATATGTAAAATGACTTTATCTTAGTAAGGTTATTTGTCTTGTTGTCCTATATCTCTGGTATTAGTATAGCTATGCCAATTTTCTTTAGCTTAGTATTGGCCTAGAATACTTTTGCCACTCTTGTATTTTATTTTCATCTTCATCCTAAAGTTGTATTCTTAGGTATGAGGTGTACTTTCCACAAATGACATGTAGTTATAATTTTAAAAAATCCAATATCACAACCTTTGTCTTTTAATTAAAACATTTAGTCTATTTACATTTAATGTAATTGGGTTAAATTCTAACTTATTATTTTGTTCCTCCTCCATATCCCATATATTCTGCTTTATTTATTCTCCTTTCTTAGTCTGTTTATATTATTTCATTCCATTTTTCCTTTTTATTATGACATTATGCCTTGTTTCTATTCTTTTAGTGGTTATCTTAGAAATTAAACTCATATTTGCCTGAAAGTCTAAAAGTAATCATTACCCTTGCTCTGATCAGTATAAGAATTTTACATGTTATTGAAAACAACCCTATTTATCTTATGGCTTAAATGCGATTGTTATTTTTAAATTCTGTATATTTAAAAAAATCCTTCTAAGACATTACTTTTGTTTTATATATTCACTGTTCATAGAATTATCCACATAATTTACCATTTTCTTCTCTCTTTAATCTTTTAAAACTCAAATGTCCCACTAGAGGTATTTTTTTTTTCTGCCTGAAGTACCTCTTTTAGAACTTTCTTTAGTGTGAGAGTGCTGGTGGCAAATTCAGTTTTTTCCATTTGTCCAAAAATACCTTGTTTTATGTTTCCTCTTGAAAGATATTTTTAGGGTAAATTATTCTAGCTTGGCATTCTTTTTTTCACTGAGTGCTTTTAAGTATCATTCCAGTATCTTTTGGCTTTCATTTTTACTGCTGAGAAATCAACGGTCAGACTATCTATAGCTCTTTGAAGGTAATTTTTCCTTTTTCCTCTGGTTTCTCTCAAGATTTCTCTTTGTTTTCTGCAGTTTTTTTTTTAATTTTTTTTTTTTTTTAATGTTTATTTATTTTTGAGACAGAGAGAGACAGAGCATGAACAGGGGAGGGGCAGAGAGAGAGGGAGACACAGAATCCGAAACAGGCTCCAGGCTCTGAGCTGTCAGCACAGAGCCCGATGCGGGGCTCGAACTCACGGACTGCGAGATCATGACCTGAGCCGAAGTCGGCCGCTTAACCGACTGAGCCACCCAGGCGCCCCTGTTTTCTGCAGTTTTATCATAGGTGTAAATTGTCTTGCTTGGTAATCACTGGACTTTCTGAATATGCAAATTGGTAACAGCCATCAGTTCATGAAAATTCTCAGCCATTAATGCTTCAAATATTATACTTTTTTCCTTTTTTAATGTGAGTATAGTTGACACAATGTTACACTTACCTTATTCTTTCATTATTGTCTGGAACTCCATTTGAAATGATGTTAATTATTCAATACTCATAAAGCACTTTACAAACTGAACTATCTTATCCTTATAACAAACATGTAAGGTATTATTACCCCCAATTTATAGATGAGGAAAATGAAACAAAGAGGCTAAGCAATCTGTCCAAGGTCACACAGCTAGTGAATGGCAGAGCCAGGTTCACTGCAATCCTGGTCTCAAATTTCTCACTCTATTCTCTATGTCTTTTATGCTCTCTGCTGTACTATACTCTTTTTAAATGTCTCTGTTACATTTGGAATATTTTCTGGCCTTTCAGCTCACTAATTCTCTCTTTAGACATGTAAAAGTTATCCACTGAATTCTTAATTTTGGTTATTGTATCACTCAGTTTTAAAAGTTCTACTTAAAAAAAAAATCAGATATACACTTTTTAATAGTTTTTTGGTCCCTGCAACTGTTTTCAAGTTTGTCTCTCATTTCTTTAAACTCTGTAAGCACAGTTGTTTCAGAGTCTGTGTCAATAATTCTAATACAGGAAGTGTTTATGTGCCTGCTTTCTGTTGTTTGTTTCTGTTGGTTTTCTCTGTGTATTTGGAGATAGTAATCTTATTCTAGGGATATATACGTGTTTCTTCCAAATGTCTGTAAAACCTCATTAATCTGGAACTAGTTTAGTGCAAATCCAAGGCTCAGGGTTCCCTGGACCACTTGCCTGATACAAATTTGGGTTAAAAGACTGTGTGGAATAATTTACTAGGGTTCATCCTTACCCTGAAGCTATAGCCAGCTTATTGTAGAGAGGGTCTTCTAACAGATTACCCACTTTATATGGGTCCAGGATTTTACTTTCTGTCCCCATCACCCTGCAAATTAAATCAAAATGGTAGTTCAGGAGTACCAGGATGGACAACTGTTCTCAGGACAAGAGAAGCTTCTGTGCTTACTTCACTAGGCTCTTATTTTCCCTGTAATTTTGGTTTTGTATTTCCTTGTTTTTCTTATTATTTTGGTACTGTCAGTTCCTCATTGCTTTTAAGATGTTTCAAAAACACTTATCCGACATCTTTACTAGTTTTAAGTAGGTAAGTTGGTCCAAAGAAATAAATTTGCCATCATTAAAAACTATTTTTCTATCTTTTTTTTTTTTTTTTTTAATAAATGAAAGAAACATCACTTTTTCTTTCAGGGCTAACTTTTCAATCTGTGCTCTTGATCTCAACTCTAGAGCCTAATTTATAACACTATCTGGCTATGGATACAACAGATATGACAGACCCATCCTAACTTAGAAAAAGTCTTTCCTTTTCTTCTACCTTCAAGTTCTCTGCCTTTCTTTCATGAACTTAACTCTCTTCTGCCTTTCATGCCACAGTTCCAGTATGACACTTTAGGTAGTAAAATTATAAGATTAGTTTGCAAATAATCAATTAAGGACAAAAAAGAGAATTCTTAGTCTAAGAACAAAACCCATGAAGAGCTTCTGCCCCACACACTTGCACTTCCAGTATTTTGCTCTTGAAGCTGTTTATCACAACAATGACATCTCCCAGGTCTGGTTGAGAGTCAGTTCCTTCATGCCTAAAAGCAGAAAAACCTGTAAATGTCTATAATCAACTCAAGAAGAGACATGTAATTATGATGGTATAAATAACAGAATAAATTCATTTTGCAATGAACACAAGTATAACATCACTGTGTATGTATATTTGCTGTTTCTATAGTCAATTAAGATATGCTATAATACACAATTTTCAAAATTATCCAATTTTAACTTGATACAAATTAAAACTGTCCAAAAGTAACTCACTAAATTCCATATTGCCTAATCACTGAGCAAGCCCAAATTATCGCTGATCTTTGCCGTAGTATACCAAGATTACTGCTGAAGTCAAACCTTTCAGGTGTTTTTGGTATATTGCAATGATAATTAAAATAGGAAGTGTTTTTGAGACTTTAAAATAAGTTGTCATATATCATAATCGAAGGAATTCTACACCAACAACTTTTCAATATCCACCAGCTATTTTCAAATAGCAAAATTCGAAGTATTAAACCCATAAAACTGAAGATGTGTCTATTATGCTCATCTGCATGACCTGAATGTGTTTTATATAATGTATTTCATTGTCCAATTTTTGAAACTGCATGAACAAATCAAGTATGATAGCTCTGACCAATAATTTTTTGGTAATCATTCTATGTACAGAAAAATGCTGTGAAAAACATTTACAATAAAGCAACAAAGCTGAATTTCGTCAATGAGGGAAGGCAACCAGATGTCAAATTAGTAGATACTTTGAGTTTAGTCAGGTTTAGAACACACACCTGAACATTTTCCTGAAATGGAAATCTGAATGGTTACAGGAGTATGTTGACACATGCCTCTGACTCCCTTTTTCTCCCAATTCCCCAGCTGAGGTGGCTAAACCAAAGTAGAAGGCACAGCCATCCCCAACAGTTACCCCCAGGAAAAAGAAAGGGTTCCAATTTTTGTGCTAGTAATGTCAAATTTCTTAAAATTTTCAAGAGTTTCCAGTCATAAATGTTGCTCATAGACATCAGCAACTTTAGCCACTGAATCCACTGTCCCTCAAGAGCAGGTAGAGCCAGGTCGCACACACTGCAGCTAGACCCACACAAGATCTAGAGCAAACTCCCTCCATCCAACCAGATAGTAGAGGTAGTAGCGAGGAAGGCTCTTACTCTATTTCAGGTATTATCGCAAGCACTTTAGAGATGTTATCTCATTTGATCCCTACACTCATCCTTTGAGGAGGGTACGATGATTATCCTAGACCCAAAAAGCCCAGGTAGTTGGATGTTCACCACTGCACTATTCGATCTTTAAGTGATGCTAGGCAACTAAAAGTCACTGGATACATAAGGACAGTCAGCAGCTTCAATGAAGGGAACAAGCTAAGCAAGCAGTCAGAGGCCATGGACTTCACTGGGAAAGAATTAATGCAGGGAAAAAGGGGAGCATTCAAATAATTTACATTCTCAATGAGATGTGGAAGAACACAGTATCTCAGTAAAAGCCATTTGCTGCAAAATGAAAGGATTCACTACATGTCAAGAAGCATAACTTTTTTTTTTAAAAAAAAATGGACACATACTTATTCTCCTGGGAATCCTAAATATAAATATATTTTAAATTTTTGTAGAGGAAAAATAAATCACCCTCTCACTTCTTATCCAAGACATTAAAACCTTATTTACACAAAAATTTTAAAGTGGTTTATAGAACTCACCCAACTATTTGATAAATATCTTCAGATTTTCCTTGGCGTAATTTCAGTATCCAAGCACCTGGATTTGCTTTTAATTGAAAATATCCCTTTTAGGATGAGAAAAATATGATCACAGTTATAGGACTAAAAGCCTCCAATTGTTCAAAAAAGATTATACATGAATCATTCAGGAAAGTGTTTACTAAACTGGAGTGGATGAATTCTATAAATGAATTACAAAAAGGAGATTTTGCCATAGCCTGAATAACACATCCTGAAAGTATGATTCCCTTCATTTTTGTTTTACTTAATTACCTTATTTAAGGATCAATTTTGTTTTCTGGGAGCTTTTCAGCAATAGTAGGATAAAATCTATTTCATCTTGTTATCAGGAAAACTTCGAGGATTTCCCCCAAACATGTAATTACATACAATCAATTAAGTACTTATAATACTTACGAGATTGGCCATCACTATGGTATCGACCAAAACAGGTTTGCTTTTTGTGCCTAGTGTAAACTGCAGACCCCGAGGAGGTTGTTCTGTCATTGTATCGAAGCAGTGTCCTTCAAGTAGTAGATATTCCAGCTCATATTCTGCGGTGACAGTTCTCTCAATCTATGGGGGAAAACAGGTCATTGTTTCTGGTGTTTAGTAATTCTCATAATATAAATTTTGTAATAAATAAACGTAATTAATATCAGTCAATGTATTGTGGGGGCAACTTCAAGTCTTTCATACTAGTGACTTAATGGTTGAGTCAATTTCTTCAAGACCAAAACTCATGATGAGTTTTTTTCTCCTTTCCCATGACATCAGCTCTACTCCCAACCTCATGATATATGCACCAATATCACGGGAAGGAAAGATGACATCAAGTTGGAGTATTTGAAGATCTCTTCAAGAGAGAGTGAGATGGGAAACTCAAGGAATCTGCTTCATTGGCTGTTGTCCTTGAGCTCCTCCAGATCTGGCAAGAAAGCCAACTTATCACCTTTCTTGTAATATAAAAAGTTAATATTTCATTGTTTTGCACTCAAAATAAAATATGCTCATCAAAAAATTGAGCAAATATAAAAATGTGGAAAAGAGAAAAAAACAGAAATTACCTACAGATTTAACATTCATTACACAGAACACATTTCTTTTTCTTTTCTGTAATTTTTTTTCTAAGAAAATCTAACCAGCTGTTTCATTAAATAGTTTTCTATGAACACATCCCTGTCTCTACAAATCTCTTTTTAAAGAGCTAAGACTTTTGGGCACCTGGGTGGCGCAGTCGGTTAAGAATCCGACTTCGGCTCAGGTCATGATCTCACGGTTTGTGAGTTCGGGCCCGATGTCGGGCTCTGTGCTGACAGCTCAGAGCCTGGAGCCTGCCTCGGATTCTGTGTCTCCCTCTCTCTCTGCCCTTCCCCTGCTCATGCTCTGTCTCTGTCTCAAAAATAAATAAAACATTGAAAAAAAATTAAAAAAAAAGATCTAAGACTTTTTCCAGATTTCCCTCTATTGCAAATGTATTTTAGGGATAACACTTTTTCTCTACTTGATATGAAAAACACAAGCAAACATGAGGCTGAATCAAATGGTAAGTGACTTTTACATAGTTTGGTAATTTTGTTGAGCAGACGAAACAGTGATGCTCACTATATGGTATCATTTTATTTCGCTGTGAGTTTTTGACACTATTTTTTGGTGTGTTTAGGATATAAAGTATTACAAAACATTCTCTATTGGATAGCTGCTTTTCCTCACAATCACCACAGAAAGAATGATAATACTTGTGTGCAGCATTTCTCTTCAAGTTCAGGTCTTAAGAACAAGAGGTAAGTACTTTCTTTGACAACAGTGCTTGTTTCAACGTTAGCTGGGATCTGAATTACTTGAACTTCTACTAGTCTAGCAATGAGCTTCACCTACATCACGCACGTGTGCCCCCAGTCCTGACAGCACCACGTGTGCAAGGAAACATTCACAGGAGACGGTCTCAGGAGGGGAGAAGAGTGAAGTCAAAACAAAATCACAGAACTTTACAGACGAGGAACCGTACCTCACAGTGGTCACGAAGCTGAAATATTTTTCTTTAGGAGTTACATATTAGGGCAGAGTCCAAATACACATCAGTTTGAGACCAGTAATACTTTTATTTTATAATATATTAATGTGAAACTTTCTCTTGTCCCTATAGATTTGGATAACAGACATCAATTCTACGGACTTCCTCAAACTACAACACCAAAAACAGACAATCCATTTTTCAAAGAGTTGTTTCTAGTGAATATCATAAGTTCATTTCAAATAATTTCATAAAGGTAATTTAAGTTAAATTAGTTTCTATTATCAAGGTTTATTTTTATCAAGGACAGGAGTTTGTGGTCTTTTGTGATGTTTGCATTTCCTTTATGTGCTTACTTATCTGTTCTAAATGTTAGCTTATTGATATGAGACATGAATTTAATACCTTACAAATATAACTTTGGGTGCATATTAATATTACTAAATATAAGTGTTTATTGTTCTGTGGCTAAATAGTAAGGAAGTTAGCTTCTTCCTTAAAAAAAGTATAAGTTTAATTATAAAGATTATCATTTGGATTTATTAACAATTATCTATGGTAGTAAAATATGAATTCTTTCACAATTACACTGGTTACTATGAGCACTGGGTGTTATATGTAAGTGATGAATCACTGAATATTACTCCTGAAACTAAAATTACATTATATGTTAACTAACTAGAATTTAAGTAAAAATTTGGAAAAAATTAAATTACAGCTGGCCTTTGAACAACATGGGTTTGAACCGCACGGTTCCACTTACATATGGATTCTTTTTTTATAAATACAGTACAGTACTGGAAAAGCATGTCCTCTCCTGTATAATTTTCTTAATCAGGTTTTTCTTCTCCAGCTTACTTGGGTGCTATACATAAGTGATGAATCACTAAATTCTATTCCTGAAATTATTACACTGTATGTTAACAAACCTGGATTTAAATGAAAAAAAAATTTACATCCATGTTTTTAAAAACCACTACGATAGTGTTAAAGATAAATATTGAAATAAAATTTCCTACTATAAAAAAAGAATTTTAAAAATTAGTAATTTATGAGAAGTACAATATATACGACATATAAAAAATATGTGTTGATTGCTTATGTGAAATAAGGCTTCTCGTCAACAGTAGGCTATTAGTAGTTAAGTTTTGGGCAGGAGTCAAAGTTATATGCAGAGTTCTGACTGTGTGTGTGTGTGTGTGTGTGTGTGTGTGTGTGTGTGTGTGAGCGTGTGTGGCGGGGGCGGGGGGAGAGGGGGGCGGTGTCAGCAGCCCTGCCCCTGTGTTGTTCAAAGGTCAACTGTACTGCTGTTTCGGAGGCAGCTAATACATTGTTCTATGAATTCCTTTTTAAATTTTTTTTTTTTTTCAACGTTTTTTATTCATTTTTGGGACAGAGAGAGACAGAGCATGAACGGGGGAGGGGCAGAGAGAGAGGGAGACACAGAATCGGAAACAGGCTCCAGGCTCCGAGCCATCAGCCCAGAGCCTGACGCGGGGCTCGAACTCACGGACCGCGAGATCGTGACCTGGCTGAAGTCGGACGCTTAACCGACTGCGCCACCCAGGCGCCCCATCTATGAATTCCTTTTTAACACAGCCACCTCCTATTATCCTTTAGCAATCTTTTATTCCTCACTTTCTCTTTAGGGGTAAACATACACTAGTGTTTCAGGTGTTTTGGTATTTTTCGGATACAGGCTGTGATTTAATATAACTGAGGAGCCTTTGGATGAAGTTCTAATAACAAGCTCTGAGGAGAACCACCTCTAAATTCCAGGGAAGAGGATCATCTCACTTTAAGCTTCCCTAGAACCACTTCTGTCACCTTCGATTTTGGCATTAATGATGGTTGTGTCATAAACACATGAACAAAAGTCCTGGTGAGGGAGAGTTTTACGCCATCAAATGTTTTTAGGTGTCTATGAAACGTCCAGGGATTAGACGCGAAGGAGTACTTGCATGAGCCAATGCGTGGGACAAATCTCTATCTGCCTCATTTTTGTCAGCCGTACTTTCCCTTCTACTTGCAACTCCTTCCCTCTACTCCATCAAGTGTCTCTACTTTGTGATTTCAGATTCTTCTAGGATTGTTGCGGGTCATACTGGAAGTATGCACAGAACGTAGCGGGAGAGAAGAGACTTACAAGTAGTTAACTTTCATAGCCCCGAGAATTTGTAATTTCCTTTGGTTTATTCATATCATCTATGAAGTAGTCAGAAAAAACTATTTCTCTTTATTTTAATCTTCTAAAATAAATGTAACTATTGTTCATTTAAATAGCTTCTAGAAGCATCTGGCTGGCTCTTTGTATAATTTTTTTTTTTAATTTTTTTTAACGTTTATTTATTTTTGAGACAGAGAGAGACAGAGCGTGAACGGGGGAGGGTCAGAGAGAGGAAGACACAGAATCTGAAACAGGCTCCAGGCTCCGAGCTGTCAGCACAGAGCCCGATGTGGGGCTCGAACTCACAGACCGCGAGATCATGACCTGAGCTGAAGTCGGCCGCTTAACCGACTGAGCCACCCAGACACCCCATGTATAATTTTTAATATGTATTTTAATATAAATACATTGTATATTTATTAATAGCTTCTAAAAAGACACTGCTGTATCTGCTAGTCACAACAATGTGTAGTTAATCTCCATTAACTGTTTAATAGCTGCTTAACATTTTACCACAGATTCAATTTAAATCTTTTCTAAGCCGTGTTAATTCTCCCACCTCAAACTCTTTAGCATTTGGGTTGGAACTTATAAATTCATCTTATTGGTATAGATCACTGAACTCTCTTAATGGAGAATCCAGACAATCCTTTAAGAGAGCTGGCTGATCACAGAGAAAACAGGATTGTTTTTTACGTTTTGACAAACTCATTTCTGAATTTTCTCTCCTGGATTATGTTATTTTGCTGCTTTTCTATTCTTTCCCGATATTTGAAGGACTGATTATTGGTGATGGCTATGGCAGGGTTTTAGGTCCTTCTCTGGGTGGCTGAGGCTGACAGCAGTAGGTGTGTTCCCCAGAAGTGATGGGAAACCACACAATCTATTCACAACTGGATCCGAAGAAACCTGCCTGGAAGGAAAGTCTTTAGACAAAGGTAACACATGAGAAACAAATATGATGAACAATCTTAACCATTTTATCAGCGGTAAAATGTTCACAGCCTAGGTTAAAGCAGTAGCTACAAGCAGTTGCCACACTCAGAGCTGGAAAACAGGTCAGGGCTACGCAGAACCAAGCCAAGAGGGAAGACACTAAGAAGGAGGGATTTGCTCCCTTCTCTGGATACCTATTCTCTAGGTAAGCTCTCCTAAAATGCTTCTGTTTTTAGGAGTATTTTGGGGTGCTTCAGTGATATCCAAGAATTCTGCCACTGGTCCAGTAATGTCATTAGCCATGAATCAGTTCTGACTTCTGAATCCAATTTTTTGAAAGACCGAGTGTATTTTAAAATAGTCTCCTCCCCTTTTGTGGGCCCTGGGCAGAATGTAATAGGTGGGGAAGAGAAGGCTGGACATTTCCTGGAGAAGGATCACAGGGTGGGGGTGCAGGGGGTGGGGCCAGAGGGTGGGCAGAGGTAGGGTAGGGAGTGTAGGGGGCAGGTGGGAAGCAGTGCACCCAGCCTGCAGTTTTGAGAGCGCCCTGTTCCCTGCTTTCTACCCTAATCTCGTTCGGGCTGTTTTCTCTGGCCACGCGCTGTGAGGCAAAACAGGGTTTCAGCTAAAACTGTTCCTTCCAGAGTTAAAAACAAAACCTGAGGGGCAAAATAGGTATTTCACGGTGTTGTCGTAAGTCATCCAACTCCATATTTCCTACGTCGTTCATCTTAGAGGAGCACCTGTGAAGTAGGGGTCTGAGGCAACAAAGAAGGTAAGAGTACCTAGGAACCTGGAAAACTAGAGAAGGTGAATTTGTAAATTAAGGAAACTCAAAAATCAAAGGAAAGACTGGATCAGGACCTAGAACCATAAGGAAGAAAATTCTGGGAGCAGCCATGGCATGATCAGTCATTGCTTACAATTACAGTGGCTGACAAGAATGTACCCTATTCCTCTTATCTTATACAACTTTACAGGACAACTTACATCCTTGAGGTGAATATTATCAAGGTCACAATTGCTGTGTACTGTTTCAACCAACCAGCCTTCAGGAGTAATCATGTTGAGGGTTAGAAGGGGTGCTTCAGGGATATCCAAGAATTTTGCCACTGGTCCAGTAATGTCATTACCCACTAACATCAGTTCTGGCTCCAGAACAAAACGATAAAAGCTGCCAACAGAACATAAATAAAAATACATACTATGACCAAAACTGAAATTTCTTCTAAAATATTTAAAAACTGAAAATCACTTACGAACATGACCAAAAAGTCTCAAATTAAAAAGACTAAAACACACTGTAACTGCAGAACAGTTAATGCTTATAAATGGTACACAGTCTGTTTACACTGTCATCTATTACAAGATTGTATATATCATATATCCTTGTTAATTATTTCTTAATGAACATGGTTAGAATGCTTTTAGGATATACCGACTTATGTGGGTTCTAGTATTATGAGCTGTATTTGCTCACTGATCCTTCTTCAGATTTGACTATTTGTCAGCCATTTTATTAAATGTTGGCACCACTAATTGTATGAGGAGAAATGATAACCAGAAAGCAAGTAAATTGCTAAAATTCAAGCTAAAATTCTGATGAAAGTTCAATTAAAAACAAATAGGACTGGGGCACCTGGGTGGCTCAGTCAGTTGAGTATCTGACTCTTGACTTCAGCTCAGGTATGATCCCAGGGTTGTGGGATCAAGTTCTGTGTTGGGAAATGCAAGGTGCAGGGGGAGGTACAAGGTGAATGAGGGGTGAACAGGGGGTATGAGCCACCCCTGAAGAAGCTGAGAAGAGAAAGAATGCAGAAGAGGAGAAAAAGTCTGGGCTCCAGAGGAGAGGTTACTAAGAGAGCAATTTATTTCTTTAAAAAAAATTTTTTTTTAACGTTTATTTATTTTTGAGACAGAGAGACAGAGCATGAACGGGGGAGGGTGAGAGAGAGAGAGAGAGAGAGAGAGAGAGAGAGAGAGGGAGACACAGAATCTGAAACAGGCTCCAGGCTCTGAGCTGTCAGCACAGAGCCCGACGCGGGGCTTGAACTCACGAACCACGAGATCATGACCTGAGCCGAAGTCAGATGCTTAACCGACTGAGCCACCCAGGCACCCCTTTTTATTTCTCTTCTTAAATTGAGTAAACTCTCAGGACGGAAAGAAAAGGGCTGGCAGGGAGGTCAAAGACATGGAACAAAGGAGCTATGTGACAAAGCAAGTGTGGGTTCCAACAGGAAGGGAGGATTAGCTAAGAGGAGATTCAGCACCCCTTCCCCTACCCCGCAGGAAGGCTGGGACACGTGGGAGACACAGCAGGGTGCCCACAACCTGTGCCACGTCTGAGAAGGAGGGACAGTATTCTAAAAGCAAAGGGCTTGGGGACCAATGTGTCATCTAGTTTTCTTGATAGATGCTACCGAGTAAATAATACTCTGTTGAGCCCATAGTTCCAAACCAGTTTCAAAGTCTTTGTGTTGCACAGCATTATTAACTGCTCAAAGCATCTGTCTGGTACATTAAGGGTCATTTCACCTTAGGTCAAGTTCTTTCCTTCCTAATGGATTATGCTTCCTTATGTTCAATATTCTTACTCTTTATAGAGATACTATGGAGAACATCTCTAGTCATGTGAATAAAAATTCTGTACTCACAGAGCTAACTGACCTCTCTCCATTAGTGGCTAAAATAAGATGAAAGCTTTTGTTTGGATTTAGAGGGACGTAATAAAATTTGAAATACACAAGATAAATGAGAAGTATGAAAAGTGAATGAGATATGAGGACATGAGTCTCAGGAAAGGAATGAATGTACCCTAAATTTTCATCTAAATTCCTTACATTTCCCATTTTATTGCTTTCCAAATACTGTATTAAAAATATTTGCCATGTTTAAAATATCTGCTCAAGGCAATAACCTATGTTTATCAATTACAACAAATACAATTCAATAAGTAAACAAGGGACTAACCGAATGCAACTTTTCTGTCTTGTGTTTGCATGGTACATTGACAAGCTTTTTTTTTTTTTTTTTTTTTTTTTGCCCTGTGACACCTGAAAGATCCTGCATATTCCTATCAGAGACGGTGGCTCAAAATGATAGTGACCCTGATCCAGAAAGGGGAAGAGGGATAAGTTTTTGTCCCCACTTTAGAGACCATGTTATTTCAACAGTTTTAATGTGAAATATTTGCATCTGTTCTTGTGCCAGTACCATACTGTCTTGATGATTACAGCCTTGTAGTAGAGGCTAAGGTCTGGAATTGTGATGCTTCCCGCTTTGGTTTTCTTTTTCAACATAACTTTGGCTATTCAGGGTCTTTTGTGATTCCATACAAATTTTAGGATTGTTTGCTCTAGCTTTGAGAAGAATGCCAGGGCAATTTGGATTGGGATTGCACTGAACGTGTAGATTGCTTTGGGTAATAATGACATTTTAACAATATTTGTTCTTCCAATCCATGAGCATTGAATGTTTTTCCATTTGTGTCTTCTTCAATTTCCTTCATAAATTTTCTATAGTTTTCAGCATACAGATCTTTTACATCTTTGGTTAGATTTATTCCTTGGTATTTTACAGTTCTTGGTGCAATTGTAAATGGGCTCGATGTCTTGATTTCTCTTTCTGTTGCTTCATTATTGGTGTATAGAAAGACGACTGATTTGTATACACTGATTTTGTATCCTGCAACTTTGCTGAATTCCTGTATCAGTTCTAGCAACTTTTTGGTGAAGTCTTTCCAATTTTCCATGTAGAGTATCATGTCATCTACAAAAAGTGAAAGTTTGACTTCTTCTTGCCAATTTGGATGCCTTTTATTTCATTTTATTGTCTTACTGCTGAGGCGAGGACTTCCAACACTATGTTAAACAACTGAGAGTGGACATCACTGTTGTGTTCCTGATCTCAGGGGGAAAGCTCTCAGTTTTTCCGCCATTGAGGATGATATTAGCTGTGGGCTTTTCATATATGGCTTCTATGATGTTTAGGTATGTTCCTTCTATCCCGACTTTCTTGAGGGTTTTATGAAGAAAGGATGCTGTATTTTGTCAAATGCTTTCTCCATCCAAGGTAGGACCATACGGTTCTTATTCTTTCTTCTATTAATGTGATGTATCACACTGATAGATTTTCAAATACTGAACCAGCCCTGCAGCCCAAGAATGAATCCCACTTGATTGTGGTGAATAACTCTTTTGATACACTGTTGAATTTGATTTGCTAGTATCTTGTTGAGAATTTGTGCATCCAATGTTCATCAGGGATATTGACGTGTAATTCTCCTTTTTAGTGGAGTCTCTGGTTTGCAAATCAAGGTAATGCTGGCTTCATACAATGAGTCTGAAAGCTTTCCTCCCATTTCTATTTTTGGAACAGCTTGAGAAGAATAGGCATTAACTCTGCTTTAAATGTCTGGTAGAATTTCCCTGGGAAGCCATCTGGCCCAGGACTCTTACTTATTGGGAGATTTTTGATAACTGATTCAATTTCTCCGCTGGTTATGGGTCTGTTTAAATTTTCTATTTCTTCCCATTTGAGTTTTAGTAGTGTGTAGGTGTCTAATTTGTCCATTTCTTCCAGGTTGTCCAGTTTGTTGGCATATAATTTGCACAGTATTCTCCGATAATTGTTTGTATTTCTGTGGTGTTGGTTGTGATCTATCCTCTTTTCATTTGTGATTTTATCTATTTGGGTCCTCTTTTTGAGAAGTCTGGCTAGGGGTTTATCAATTTTGTCTGTTTTTTTTCAAAAAACCAGCTCCTAGATTCATTGATCTGTTCTGGTTTTTTTGTTGTTGTTGTTTTTTTGTTTTGTTTTGTTTTGGTTTTTTTTGATTCTGTATTGTTTATTTCTGCTCTAATGTTTACTACTTCTATTCTTCTGCTGGCTTTGGGGTTTCTTTGCTGTCCTGCTTCTAGTTCCTCTAGGTATGCTGTTAGTTTTTGTATTTGGGATTTTCCTTGTTTCTTGAGATAGGTCTGGATTGCAATGTATATGCCTTTGCTGCATCCCAAGGGGTTTGGACTGTCGTGTCTTCATTTTCACTTGTTTCCATGTATTTTTTTAAATTTCTCCTTTAATTGCCTGGTTGACCCATTCATTCTTTAGTAGGATGTTCTTTAACCTCCATGCATTGGAGGCTTTCCAATTTTTTTTTTCTGTGGCTGATTTCAAGTTTCATACTGTTGTGATCAGAAAATATGCATGGTATGATCTCAATTCTTTTATATGTTTGAGGACTGTTTTGTGACCCAGCATGTGATCTATCTTGGAGAATGTTCCATGTACACTCTAGAAGAATGTATACTCTGCTGCTTTTGGATGAAAAGTTCTGAATCTATCTGTCAAGTCCATCTGGTCCAGTGTATCATTCAAGGCCATTGTTTCTTTATTGATTTTTTTGCCTACATTATCTGTCCATTGTTGTAAGTGGAGTATTAAAGTCCCCTGCAATTATAGTATTCCTATCAATAAGATTGCTTATGTTTGTGATTAACTGATTTATGTATTTGGGTGCTTCCAAGTTGAGAGCATAAACATTTATAATTTTTAGCTCTTCTTGAAGGATAGAACCCCACCATGGTACTGGCACAAGAACAGAAACATAGACCAATGGAATGAAGAACCTGGAATTGGACCCACAAATGTATGGCCAACCAATCTTTGACAAAGCAGGAAAGAGTATCCAATGGAAAAGAGACAGTCTCTTTAGCAAATGGTGCTGGGAGAATGAAACTGGATGACTTTCTGACACCATACACAAAAATAAACTCAAAATAGATGAAAGACCTAAATGTGAGACAGGAAACCATCAAAACCCCAGAGAAGAAAAACAATCTCTTTGACCTCAGCTGCAGCACCTTCTTGTTTGACACATCTCCAAAGGCAAGGGAAATAAAAGCAAAACTGTACTATTGGGACCTCATCAAGATAAAAAGCTTTTGCACTGCAAAGGAAATAATCAACAAAACTAAAAGGCAACCGATGGAATGGGGGAAGATATTTGCAAATGACATATCAGATAAAGGATTAAACTTACCAAACTCAACACCCGAAAAACAAATTATCCAGTGAAGAAATGGGAAGAAAACATGAACAGACACTTTTCCAAAGATATCCAGAGAGCCAACAGACACATGAAAAGATGCTCAACATCACTCATCATCAGGGAAATACAAATTAAAACCACAGTGAGATACCACCTCACACCAGTAAGAGTGGCTAAAATTAACAACTCAGGAAACAACAGATGCTGGTGAGGATGTGGAGAAATGGGAATCCTCTTGCATTGTTGGTGGGAATGTAAACTAGTGAAGCCACTCTGGAAAACAGTGTGGAGGTTCCTTAAAAAATTAAAAATAGAATTACCCTAAGACCCAGCAATTGATCCTGCATGAATCAATACAGGAGCGCTGATTCAAAAGGGTACATGTACCCCAATGTTTATAGCAGTGCTTTCAATAATAGCTAAATCATGGAAAGAACCCAAATGTCTATCAACTGATGAATGGATAAAGATGTGTTTTACATATACAATGGAATACTACTTGGCAATAAGAAAGAATGAAATCCTGCCATTTGCAACAATGTGGATGGAACTGGAGGGTATTATGCTAAGTGAAATAAGTCAGTCAGAGAAAGACAGATATCATATGTTTTCACTCATATATGGAACTTGAGAAACTTAATGGAGGACCATGGGAGAAAGAAAGGGAAAAAATAGTTTCAAACAGAGAGGGAGGCAAACCATAACAGACTCTTGAATGTGGAGAACAAACTGAGGGTTGACAGAGGGGATGGAGAAAGGGGAGAAATGGGTGATGGCCATTGAGGAGGACACTTGTTGGGATGAGCACTGGGTGTTGTATGTAAGCGATGAATCATAGGAATCTACCCCCCAAACCAAGAGCACACCATATATACTGTATGTTAACTAACTTGACAATAAATTATATATAAAAATTTTTAATTGTTTATAATTTTTTATAATTTTATATATATATCATATATATATAATAAATATATATATAATAAAATATATATAATTGTTTATAATTTTATAATTGTTAAAAATTTTTAATTGTTTATAACAATAAACATTTTCTGTATTATTAAAAGATTATTCTACACTAACTACATCTCAATACTTCCGAATAAGAAATGAGACAATATCATAAAGTTCATTTTGATAATTCAGCTCTGAAGTACTGAAAGTATACAAACACAAAAATGGTTTAATTCAACTTTATATAGGTATTTCTACATCACATTTTCAAAAATACCCATGGACAAACATAAATCCATGTAAATACTGTAATTATGTCAGATCAATTTTACTGGTTATTATAATTTTGCATCCATTAAGGTGAATAAATTATCTTTGGTCTTCTGATCTTTTTTCAGTTAACCATCTTGTGAAGAAAAAAAAACAGACCCAGTAATTATGGTTCTTTCTTTTAGTCTTAGCATCTGCAAACTTTTTGAAATGAAATTATGTTCACTCAGACTCACCTTGTTAAAGGGGCTTCTGAAAGCTTACCCCTACAGTTCATGAACAACTTTATCTTCATGTTGATAATCTTGCCAAGTACCTGTGAGAAAAAAATTCCCATATTTTATATTAAATAATCTTAATATCTAACATTTATTAGGCATTTACTATGTACCAGGCACTGTGTTCACACCTTTAAAAAATGTTTTATTTATTTTTGAGAGAGAAGGGGTGGCAAAGAGGCAGAAAGAGACAGGAACAGAGGATATGAAGAAGGCTCTGTGATGACAGCAGTGAACCTGATGCGGGGCTTGAACTCACGACCCAAAAAATCATGACCTGAGCCAAAGTCTGACACTTAACTGACTGAGCTACTCAGGTGCCCTGCGTTCACACTTGATATTCATTATCTCATGTGATCCTCATAACAGCCTTTAGAGGCGACCACCTTCACAGCTGAGCCACAGAGAAATGTAGTAGTAATTCACCCAAGATCACACAATAAATCATGGCCAGGGTCAGATTTGAATCCAGACAGTTGATTTCATTGCTCAAGAGTTACGCGGCCTCCCTTTTGCCTAATGTGACCTTCTTTCATGGTCTCCATATTTCCTTAGTATTGAAGAATAAGTAAAATAATTGCTGGAACTATGACGTATGAATACAAAGTGCTGTCCTCACGGCAACAATGGCCAGGGTGCCCCAGTCCATTTGGAATTCTGCCCACGTGGTAGAGATGTAGGAAGTTCCTAGCTACATATGGAGGAAATACTGTCTCTTTTCCTGGGGCATATGATGTAGGAGAATTATTAATTTTGGTAGTCCCTACCTCTAGAAGGCAAGTCAGTGCAGATTTGAAAGATATTAGTCAACAGAGGACATAGAGAAAGAAGGATGAGAAAAGGCACATAGAACAGGAAAGAACAGGCTTGAGAAGGAATCAGGACAGACTAAGGATTTCAGAGCCCTATTTCCTATTCTATCATTCCTCATATTTGCTACAACAGAGGTCACTGAGGCAGTTTTTCTCAAGTGTTCAATGAGAAATTATCCATTTCTTCCAATAAATTATGTTTTATAGCATAAATTTTCCTTATGGTAAGAAATAATAAATTATATGAAGTGCTGAGGTGCTCAGAAGGAAACATGTTATTATTTCCAATCACATAAACTGGGATCCAATCCCATATTTTATATTTCCATTTAAATTCCTATTTTATTCCTAAATTCTACCTTTACATAAAAACTTCGGAGGTAAGCAATGTTTTTTTTTTTTTTTCTGAATAATGACTCTGTAGGAATAGGTATTTATACACTAAAATGCATCATACTAGCTCCATGCCTTACAGATACAATGACTGATTACTGCTTTCTTTTAAATTTATTTATTTTGAGTGAGTGAGAGAGAGAGAGAGAGAGAGAGAGAGAACGAACACAAGTGCGGGGGGGGGCGGGCAGAAGGAGAGACAAAATCCCAAGCAGGCTCCATGCTGTCAGCGCAGAGCCTCATGCAGGGCTTGATCTCACAAACTATGAGATCATGACCTGAGCCAGTATCAAGAGTCAGATGCTTAACCGACTGAGCCATCCAGGCACTCCTTGATTGTTGTTTTTTAAAGAAAAATCCGAATAGTGTGTCTCAGGAAGTTCAAATGTGAAGGTACACAAATGTTAAAAGAAAGGACGGAAGTAAGTAAACCAACTATGGAATTGTTTGCCTTGCTTATATACTGAGCATGTAGAATGGCAAAGCCTTTCCAAAATTATTTGTCCAAATAATTATAACAGAGATCTATAATCCCCTTTTCCAATATGATTTGCTAGGACAAACTAATTTCTGATGGACACTGCATTTTGAAATTCAGTGGCATATACACCTGTAGGACCCGGCTGGATCCTTCACATCTTCCACCAGACTTAGTACCTAAATACTTTTGCCTGTTCCCAAAAGCGAGGCCACTGTCAAAGAACAGTTTTCACTTCTGAGAATACTTTTTAATTTTTTTTAATGTTTGTTTAGTTTTGAGAGAGCAAGAGCGAGCACAAGCGGGGGAATGACAGAGAGAGAGTGGGGACAGAGGATCTGAAGCGGGTTGGGCCCTGACAGAAGTGAGCTTGACACAGGGCTCAAACCCAGGCGCCCCTACTTCTGAGAATATTTTTAAAATATGTCTTTAAAACAAGCAATGAGTAATTTCAAATAGGAGTACTCCACAATTTTGAACACCACTAGAAAAAAAAATCTCAATTTCCAATGTAAGTAGCTTATGTGATTTAACCACTGAAAGCTGCATCGCAACTCGAACCTCTAAAGTTTTCAGTACAATGCAAAACCACAGAATGTCCCTTCAGAGTCTGCTAGCGGCCTCCTGGTATCCTTCTCCCCACTTTCTCAGTGAAAGAATGTTCAGTGCACAGCTTCCAGGCTCCCTTGGAGCCGGGTGTAGCCCGATGAGTCGCTACAGTGTGGTCAGTGAGACAAGACTGGATGGGTACGCCCTTGCTCTCCCCTTCCCGCTCACAGGAACACAGAGGTGGGTCAGAGGAGCCTGACTGGATCTCAGGCCACGAGACACCAGCCGCTTCAGGAGGAAGACTGAACCACCACACAAAGGCTGGCCGAGCCCTCACACCGTGGGGCCGCCTTAGCCACTCCAGGCTGCTGTGAGATGAGAGAAATAAACTCCAGTCTTGAAGGTTCTGTTACTTTGGCCAAACTTTCTGAATCTAACCTTCACTCACCTGTTTGGCTATTGTTACTTATTACACCATCGGCTTCTCCAGAAGCCATTTCTTCAGAACTCGAGACAGGGTGAAGACAGGAAGACCATGTGTTAGTTAGCTCAGAATGCTGCCACAGAATACCACAGACTGGGTGGCTTAAACAACAGAAATTTACTAATTTTCAATCAAGAGGCCGGCTGATTCCATTTCTGGTGAAAGCCCTCTTCCTGCCTTGGAGGCAGCCACCATGTTGCCACGTGCTCACATGACCTCTGCTTTGTGTGTGTGTGAGGAGAGAAAGAGAGCTCTCTCTCTTCCTCTTCTGTAAGGATATAAATCCTATTGGATTAGGGCCTAAACTGTAAAATCTCATTTAACCTTAATTACCCCCTAAAGGCCCCATTTCCAAACACAGTCAGAGGAAGGGTAGGGCTTCACCATATAAATTTCAGGGGAGGTGGAGACAACAATTAAGTCCACAGCAACATCGAACCTTGGGCCTGCTATACACCTCGTGCACTGGCTTATACGACTCAATTTTCTACATTGAAATATGATTAAAATGTTATACAGAATAAAGAATCAAGAGGACATAAACACTATACTTGAAAACAGACCTGACAGATTAATGATAAATTTCAAAACAAAAGTATATAATAAAATGACATATATAGAATATATAATAAAAATATTATCTCACAATCAATAACTGGGCCATCTTCTGTGCCTCTCTTGTCAATGGATCAACAATAGCAATGACATCAAAGAACATATCATTCTCTTGAGGATTTATCTTTATAATGCTAGAAAATAGAAAATAAGATGAAAGGGGATGAGTTAAATCTCTTTAATTATCTAATAAACCTTAATCTCACTATATACATTCTTATAAATTGTTCTCTTTCTCACTAGATTAAAAAAACCTGGTTATTTCACAGATGAAAATGCAAATTTAAAAGCCTCATGTTTGTGTTCAATAAACTACAAAACTGGAAGGAAACAGAGAAAATAAGAACTTATGAATGAGTGATTTTTAAAAACTCTTCAAAGAACAATACTATTACAGTGAAAACTCTAACCTCCCCCAAATTCTCATGGACCATACAACATAAAAAATAAAACCAGGTTACTTTTGTGTTGGTTGAATATATTTTTTCAGATTTGAGAATAAAATTAACTGTTCAGTAGTTTTTTGAATTTAGTATTTAAAAAACTCCAATATATCATACAACAGGAAAGTTCAGGAGGTAAAAGCCCAAATTTATCATACTTATTTTTGGCCCCAGGCACCTTCTCCTGAGCTCCTCCTCTCAGTCTTCCTGCTTGTTTCTTTCACTGAACTAAGTTCTAAGTTGGAAGATGGACTCATCTTTACAAGGAACACAGAGCACAGACGAGGCCAGTGAAAGATAATAAATTTTATATTTAATGTAATTCAAAGTTAAAAGTATATACTTGACTAAAAGTACAGAATATTCCAATTGAGTTACTGTTTTAACACTGTAATAATACAGGAAGTCAGTTTTTTGAGATGTATGAATTATATTTTATGTATTACAAAGGGATGAAGGTTACCAAATTAAAATACATCCCTGTAAAATTACAGGGATATAGTCTTCTTTGGTGCAGAAAGACTATAAATAGCTAGACTTTTTGCAGCGAAGGGATGAATTTCTCAGCAATAAAAGTTAATGTAAAAGTCACTTCAAATATGGGTCCTTTGACAAAGAAATGAAAGATATTTTATTTTATATGAACTTGACATGATTTAATTTTGTGAAAAACAGGAGTGACAGAATCAGACAACATATCCTGCTACGGAACTATTACTAGAAATAAGGACTACAAATCAGATGTTTTAAAACTGAAGAGGGGCGCCTGGGTGGCGCAGTCGGTTAAGCGTCCGACTTCAGCCAGGTCACGATCTCGCGGTCCGTGAGTTCGAGCCCCGCGTCAGGCTCTGGGCTGATGGCTCGGAGCCTGGAGCCTGTTTCCGATTCTGTGTCTCCCTCTCTCTCTGCCCCTCCCCCGTTCATGCTCTGTCTCTCTCTGTCCCAAAAATAAATAAAAAACGTTGAAAAAAAAAAAAATAAAACTGAAGAGACTATCTACAGTGGTTAATTACTTTAGTTATGTTGGTGACAATTTTACCAATTATTGCTATACTTGCAGCGTTACTCAAAACTTGTATTTTCTGTATGCGCTGTTATGGTGACTAAAAGCAGGCATCTGTTTATTCAGACTACTGCCGATTGGCTAAAACTGCCAATATGCCCAAACTGCCAAAACTGGTTATTTTCTGTTATGGTGGCTAAAGCAGGCATCTGTTTACTCAGACGACTGCCGATTCTGTGAGGCTGTCTGTATCCGAATCCAACAGTCCCTCCCCATCATCTATTTACATGCATTGATGTAGACTCATGACCATTTTCTGAGCAAAATCCTGAGCCTATTAGTAGGTATTACATTGACTAATCTAAGAATGGAAGCAGCACATCTCTTTTCCCATACAATATTAACAAAAAGATGCTAATTCCACCTACACCACCTTTTTAAGGCAATGGATGTGTATTCAATTGCCAAGAAACTAGTGTTACACTTTATGCCATTAGCCAGGAAGAATGATGTCAAGTACAATGACAGTCAATAATTGTTAAAAGCTTAAGTCAAAGAGAGCCATGAAGGTCGGCTTGAGGTAGGTATGTTCAGGCCTTCAAGTCTTTGGGATAAACTAAGCACATTTCAAACAGGCCACCGCAGCAGGAAAATGCTCAGCCAATATCATATCCATTCCATGCAGAGATGTTCTACTGAATTAAGTCTGTTATGATGTTATTAGTTTGTATATAAAGACAGGTCAAGCCACCCATCTTAAAAGATGTTGAAGACACTATTCGTTCTATAGTATTCCCTTCGCAAAGATTTCTCAGAGACTTTCTGTGTCCTCCCTCTTCTAAAAACAGTTACATTTCGAGGGTTGATGGGGGGTGGGAGATGGGTATTAAGGAGGGCACCTGTTAGAATGAGCACTGGGTGTTGTATGGAAACCAATTTGACAATAAATTTCATATTAGAAATATTAATAATAATAAAAATAAATAAATACAGTTACATTTCACCTGAACAACTCTTCTGTTTCCATTGTGGACTTCGTGAAACATGTAAACTGGAAAGCTTACGGTGAAACTTGGGGTGTGCTCATGGCAGGCAGAAAGAACGGCCATCCGCCTTGCAACCTCCTTTCCTTCCTGCCTGCACTGTGAGCTCCAAGCTCCAGTATCAATAGCCTCAGAACGACTGCTTAACCAACTACTACAATTGTGTAAGGTCGAACCCTACAACAATTCTTTTATAAATGAATAACGAGTTCTCATCTACACAACCTCCACATGTGTATGTGCACATGCGTGCGCGCGCGCACACACACACACACACACACACACAGCATTCCAACTGCTCTGACTGAGCCCTGCTTGTACAGTCCAGCATTGCTAATGTGCTTCTCTCTACCTTTCCTAGGCTTCCAACACAAAATCCAACAAAGTCATTTTTCCTTCATTAAATTAATACCTTCACCTAGGTTATCATTAAGTTTTGCTGACCTGGATCCTACTTAAGGTAGGTATTCACATCTCTCCCCAGATTAAGAGGAGTTGATTTTATGGTTTAACTTTCAGGTCTAATCTTCTTTCTCTTATTTCCAAGTGTCATTATTTGTGTAACAAATACACATAATAGCTGCAATGCATTAAATATTTATTATATTCACAGCAGTAGGCCTGAGTCTCATAAAACCCTGGAAGGGTAGGACTCGACACCTGCATTTTATAGATTAAGAAACTGAAGCTACGAGAAGTCACAGGGCCATGGTAGACTGGGATTCAAAAACTGGGTTTTTTGGACAAGAAAGCTCATGCTATGCTACACAACCAATGTTGATCCAGATGAATTTATCAGCATGGGTAAGCACATAGAAAACAAAAGTTAAATGCCTAAAGTATATGCATGAACTCAGAAAATGGCAAATTATCTTATCTGCATGTTATAGAAGGCAGGCATTAGGTATTATTGTATAAACAGAGATGCACATTAATGTGTACATATTGCATATCCATTTATACATTTTTATAAATAACAGAAAAAATTGGAGAATTGCAAACCAATATCAAAAAGTCACATCATACCTTCTGTCTATATAAAATAAGGCAGTAGGCTTGAAAGCAGCAGATGCATTGAGAGATTTGAAAGTTAGAGAAAGGGAGCCGAAACTAACCGACAATAAACTATAAAAATCAATTGTTTCAGACATTTAACACGGGAGTAAATAAATTCCAAACAAATCAAAATTCCTAAGTACAATATAGCTTAACAGAGCAGTCTAGTGACTAATGTTTACAGTGATGGTTTTGAGTAATTTGTGTTAAATTATTTTAGCACATGGCATTTGATTCTTGATTTAGGCTCAGATCATGATCCCGGGGTAGTGGGATTGAGCCCCGTGTCAGGCTCCACGCTCACTGTGGAGTCTGCTTAAGATTCTTTCTCTCTCTCCCTCCGTCCCTCTCCCCAGCTCTTGTGCTATCTAAAATAATAATAAACACTTAAAAGTATTGAATCTTAGTTATCTGAAAAATAAAATAAAATAAAAAATAAAACTTCCTTCCCAACAGTGCTCCCTTCTTTAGAAAGTTATTTTCCCTGATTATACAACTGCACATGTGTAAAGACCTCTTGAAAGTCACACTTCCTGGAGCTACAGCACGTATTACCATCTAGTAGTACACATGAGCAATGTAAGATTGCATCTACCACAAAATCAGAAAACTTACAAGGTACTCTTAGCCATCTTGAGTCTATGTTAAGGTATTTGTCTCAGTTTAGTTTTATAGGAGCACTGATTAGAAAAAGATCACACAACGAAACATGTCTATAGGTTAATTATATAATGTCTGTTTTTTCCTCCAATTCTATGCGGTCCCTAATTAAAAACAACAGAAAAGGTTCCCTTCGGGGGAAACAGATAATTGTATGTAAGTAGACAGAGCTTGATGAATTCCATTTCAAATATCTCAGAGCTGGAATTTCTTTTCCTAATCTTGTCAAATACATTTCTTCTCTAACAATTTTTAATTTGCTCTAAATTCTGCTATAAGTGGAAACCATAACTGAGTAAAGGATACAGTGACAGAAAATATATATTCTTACCTGTGATTCTCTCTAAGAAATGTGATATCATACCGAGATTCACGTTTAGGCAAAGAGGAAATAAGGGCATCAACTTTCATAACGAGGTCGCTCATGCTAGGTAAACAAGATAAACAACAGATGAGTTTTTCTGAGGAGAAAGGTCCATATTTCATGTCACAATTAATGCCCCGAGAAATGGAAATTTAATGTAAAATATCTCCAATAGACAAGCTTTATATAAATGACTTTTCTTCCAAATTTGTAAGTTGAATTTGTCAGTTTTTTTAAAAACTTATTTTGAGAGAGAGCAAGCATGGGGGGGGGGGAGAGGGAGAGGGAGGGAGGGAGGGAGGGAGGGAGGAAGGGAGAGGGAGAGGGAGAGGGAGGAAATCCCAAGCAGTGTCCACGCTGTCAGCACAGAGTCCAACGTAGGGCTTGACCTCATGAACTGTAAGAGATCATGACCTGAACCAAAACCAAGAGTCGGATGCTTTGCTGACTGAGCCACCCAGATGCCCCTAGAATTTGTCAGTTTAAAGATGACTGCTGCTTTAAAAACCATCCTTTTTTTTTTTTTTATCATTGACATGATCTTTAAACACTTATAAGTAGTGTTCTTAACAGCGCCTGTAAGGATACGGTGCGTCATTCAATTCAAGGCAATATTTGCTGAGCACTGGTCATGTGTTCAAGCACTGGAGCCCACCCAGGAGAGAAAGAAGGGCAGGAAGAACAAAAGGGAGAATTTCCAAAATAACTAAGAAGTCCAGACTTGTATGGTCACAAATTAGTTTGAAAACTAATTACAACTGCATAAAACAAATACCTAGATTAAACATAACCGAGTTTGAAAATTCATGCCAGAGGAAATGTATTATATGTTCACGGATACATTGGGGCAGAAAATGTTGGCTAAACTTTAAGGAAAGTTTTTGAAAAGAAAGAAACAAGAAAAGAAATGATAAGCAATTCTTTTTTATAAAGAAATTCAGATGCAGAGTTGAGAACTTGTATCTCTCTACTATATCAGCTTTGACTATAAGGTTCTGACATGTAGGACTTCACATTACTTCTATTTGTATTACACACCATATCTTTCACAGAGCATTGCTTAATGACCACTTAATAAACCTGTTTAAAAAAAATTTTTTTTACATTTATTTATTTTTGAGAGACAGAGAGAGACAGAGCATGAGCAGGGGAGGGGCAGAGAGAGAGGGAGACACAAAATTGGAAGCAGGCTCCAAGCTGTCAGCACAGAGCCTGATGTGGGGCTCGAACTCACAAACATGCGAGTTCATGACCTGAAGTCGGACACTTAACCGACTGAGCCACCCAATAAACCTGTTTTAAATGAGTAAATTAATCAAAATCATAATCTCTATTCCTAAACTCCCTCAAAGGTATTTATTAGCCACATAATCTCTAATATGTGAAATTGTAGACACAACAGAGGAAATATGGTTAAACATGTTCCCCATGATTCAAGGAGACCATATGCACTAAGTGAAGAGGAAATGAGGAAAGGGAAAATTGGGGGCCCCAAACAGCCTTTTTGTAGATTCTGTCACTTCTCTCTTTTTGCAAAATACTCTGCACTGCAGAAGGGAACATGCATGAGAAGGTCAGCACCTCCTGTTTAAGGAGTGGAGATGGTCTCCGAGCAGAACAGGCAGTAATCACTCTGCTCCAGAAACAGGTGTCACGTGCTCCCCCAGCAATGGTTCCAAGGACTCTGTCTTTTGCACCCAGAGTTCTACCTTCTGAGGTAGCTAACTCTTGGAAGACATGAAAATAAGGACGCATATCTTAAACATATGTTCACATTTAAGCATATATGCCTTTATTCTAACCACAACATGACGTGTTTAGCATTATGTGTGTGCGCACATGACTTCAGACAATTAGAGGGGATGTTCTTATAGTTTAGTGTTGGTTTTTGTTGTTTCGGTGGTGGTTTTGGTCTGAAATCCACCTCTAAAGTGGCTGAAATAGCTTCCCAAACCTATTTAAAACTATTTTTTGCCAGATCAGATTAAAAAAATTGGTTCTGAAATGTTAACAATATATTCACAAAATTCAGTATGAATTATATGCTTTCCAACATAAGCTAGACCTAAATTATTTAACCAAAAATAACTTTTTTTGCTTTTTAAAGTTTTCTTTTTAAAATATCCACTTGAAAATAACTGTGGATATTATCTCTTTACTGCAGAAATGCCCTTACACTTTCCTACTTTATTTTTAGTTTTCTATGTTAACATCATTTCCTAAATGATGAATTACTTCCTAAAGGAACAGATTAAGCAAGGACATCCATTTCATCCGAATCAGAATTCTGTATTTAAGACTAAGAATCAGAATTTTTAGTTCTGGCAGGAAGCCTAGTTGTATGCCATAAGATGTGTGGGTACACTGAAAGTAAATGGAAAAAGATAAAACAGAAAAGCATTAACCAAAAAGAATGTTGATGTGGCTTAAATATGAGACCCCACAGACTTTAAGACAAAATTATAGCAAAAGGAGTAATATATAATGATAAAAGGAACAATTCACTAGAAACATAATTCTGAATCAGAGTATATATAACTATAGCTCAAAATATTTAGAATAAAATTTGACAAAGTTGCAAGAATTAAATGACAGATCCATAATCATCATTGCAGTGTTTTAACAAACTTCATCTAGTAACTGACAGATAAAGAATAATTCAGTATTTCGATGGTTGGAAAAAAAATAGCATGTTCAAAATAATAAATGTGTAAAATCTTCCACACAATTAGAGAATAAGCCTTAAAAAAATCAGGCATGGAACAATGATAAAGATTAACCCTGTCTCACAAAATTTGTAGAAATAAATACCAAATAATTGATTTTCATAAACCATGTTCTCTAATCACAGTTCAAAAACAAACTGGAAATCAATTAATAACACACTGTGCCACTTAAAAATTTTAAAATGCATCTTATTCATTTATTTATTCAATAAAGATTTACTGGATGTCTAACAAGATCTAGGCACAATTCCATATAAGGAAGATAAAAATGATAAAATGGACAAGGAGTTTGCCTTCATGAAGAAGACACTATAAATATTTCAAAACATCTTAACAAGCAAATGTTAAAAAACCCAGAAATCTGAACATGTTAGCAATGAATCATAATGAAGCATTTATATATCACAGCTTATGTGATACAGCTAAATAGAGTTTAGAAAGACACTTTTAGGCTTGTAATTTAAGGGTATGTAAGGAAAAAAATGTGATATTAAAAAGCTTAGAACCCAACTTGAGAAGTTTATGAAAGAGAACAGATGAAAAAAATAGTACAAACTGAAACTGATAAAAACAACCAAAACAATTAAGAGCCTGCCAGGTCCTAAATCTACATATATGAAAAGTAAAACAGTAAAATAAGTCTATCCTAAATTAAGCAAACTAGAACAAGAGAAAGGCCAACAGGAGATGTTTTAAAAGCTAGAAGTTAAAGTACGAAGCTGTTACAATTCACAAATGACATGAGCGTCTAACATCAGATAAAATGTTACAAAAAATAAGAGAGTTGAGCAAGGAAGATCAATATAGAATTTATTATTATTCCTGTAATTTAGCAATAAACAATTTGAAAATATAATTTAAAGTACACTATTTATAATATGGGCTAAAAGTATAAAGTACAAGGGAATAAATCTAAAACTACATGTGTAAAAACTCATGGGAAAAAAACAGAAGCTTCACCAAAGGACCCAAAAGGAACACTAAGTAAGTGTGTCAAACTATCTACCTACATATTCTTATATACATATGTTTATATATAAATCATATACCACATATAAATTGTATGCCAGATACATCAGTTATATACCTATATGTTATTTTATATGTTTTATATATTATACATTCATATAGCCATACATAAACAATATATGTATATATTTAACAGACGAGATAATTTAATATTACATAAAGATGGCAATTCTTAAACTAATCTATAAATTCACGGAAATTCTCATAAAAATTCCAGGACAGTTTTTTGTAGAACTTGTTATGCTGGTTCTAATTACATTTATGTGGAAAAACAAGTAGCAAAAAACAATCAATGCAATTTTGAAGAAGAGACAGAAGAGAAAATTTTTGCTATTATCAAAATTTATTATAAAGCTGTGGTAACTGGAGTGTGGGACTGGCATGAGACAGCATACCAGTGGAACAATATAAAGATCTAAGAAGAATTAAGGACATGATCTCGGCTCAGGTCATGATCTCAGCTCAGGTCATGATCTCAGTTCATGGGATCGAGCCCTGCATGGGGCTCTGTGCTGACAGTGCAGATCTGCCCCTCCTCTGCTCACTCACACATACACACTCTCTCTCAAAATAAATAAATACTTTTTTAAAAATCCAAGAAGAACTAAAGATATAAACCAATAAAAAAGCAAAACTGGAAAACTTTTAGAAGACAATAAAGGAGAATATCTTTATGAACGCAGACTAGAAAAAAATTCTTATACATCCTACAGATACACACACACAGACCACAGACAAACCATGACAGAAAAATCCTGATAATGTTTTGACATTAAAATAAAAATCATCTAAGTATTTGGTAAAAAATTGCAATAAAAAAGTAAATAGTCATGTCACAAACTAGAATATTTGTAACACATATAACTGATAAAGATTAGTATACAGAATCACAGAGAATATGTTTATAGATCATTAAAAGAAGAAAAAAAGCCCAACAGATAACTGAGCAAAAGACACAAACAGGTATTTTACAGAAGGGTAAACGTGAATGAAAATAATCGTATGAGAAGATACTCAAAAGTCAAAGAAATGCAAAGTAAAACAAGCCACAATTTCACATCCACCAGACAGAGAAAATTATCAAGTCAGACAACTCCAGGTATTGGTAAGAACCTGTGGAAACAGAACTTTCACCTTTCTGGTGGGAGTGTTAATTGCTGCAATGACTTTCAAGGGTATTTAACAACATCTGGTAAGGCTGAAGACACGCACACCCTACAATCCAACTGCAACACCCCTGTGCTCTAGAGAAACTCACACTGCACAAGGAGACACTGAAAGCCGGTTCACTCCAGCACTTCTGTAACAGTAAAAACACTAAAGCCAAGTTCACTGTACCTCAGTAATGGACTGCATAAACGAGCTACAGCATATTCATTAAACACCGAAAAGGAATTAAAATGAACTGTGTACATGAACCTGGATGAAGCTCCAGAGGAAGTAGAGTGCAGAGGAACCTACAGGAAACAGAGTTTCTCTATAAAAGTCAGGCATTCGGCCCAAACAACACTGCTCATGGATATTCAGAAATGAAGCAAAGTATAAATATGAGTATGGAATCATGCACACAGCATTTAGGAAAATGGTTACTTCTCAGGGAGGATGGAGACTGTGTAGGTGGGTAAGAAACAAAGAGGACAGTAAGATCCAAGGCAAATAAAACAAACCATTAACATGTACAGTTTGGTGGTGGTGAGTATGGATGTCCTTTATTATCATTTTTAAATATTCTCTACATATCGCTTATATCTTTAATTGTGTACATATTTGAAATATTTTCTATTCTTAAAAAGAAAAAAATAAGATGCAAAATAGCACATCCTGAAATGAATTGCTCTTACGATTTTAAATACTTACTTCTTTGAGCTGATTTTCATATTTTCAACAACGCCTTTAATTTTCTCTACTAAATTAGTAAATGTTATCTTTTCCAAGAAGTAAAAATCTTCTGTATAGAAATTTTCATCTAAAGGTCCTAAGAACTTAAAATAAAAGTAGTTTTATTATTGTATACCTTCTAGAAGATACCAGTTTGGGACAAATATTTTCTCGTCAAATAGATATTTAAACAACCGATTACCGATTAAACAGACGGTGGCGATCAATCCCACCACTTACTAAATCTACCGGGAGACAAAGAGAAAAAGGTTTTCTCACTTTCATATTACAAGTAACATTTGCATAAACACCAATATCTAACTGACAAAATAGAAAAGCAGTAAATTATTTCCATTAGGAAGTTTTACTTTGAAACATAATGCTTTCAAAAACCTAAGGCTTTTCATTCTAAGGTAAATTATGAAACGGTCTGTATTTCATAAGTCTTTTATTTTCAATTTGCTTTTCTATTCATCTATCAATTGTGGCCTACATGACGTAGATACAACCAAAGACAAACCACATAATCACTTAAACATACCAACCCATCTTCATCTAACTGATGCTGTATAAATGGTTTGGACCACAGTAAGGTCATGTATGCAGGTCGGCTGTGAACCAGTTAACTCTAGAGGAGGAGTTGTCAAATTGTCACACGCCTAATTTCGAAATTAATCCATGCAATCATCATCATATTATGAATGCAAGCACCGATGTAGAAGGTGAGCCTGACATAGTCTTAAGCCCTAAACACTTACACTTAATGACAACCACAAAGTATAGCATCCAGAATCCTTTTTTTCTTGGTAAACAGACCAGAATTAAATGGTTGTAGCAGATTTTCTCACTCCCTCGACTGCTTCATCTGCTTCTGCAATTAATATTTTTCTAAAAATGAATGAGGTATAGTTCTTGAATTTTTTATTATTTGCTCATATCACAGGTGATATTAGCTGGGGTGTTAGCATTCCAACTAAACAAATATCATGTTTCACCCTTAAACATATAACATGGGCTCTTCAAAATGAAAAAATGGATACCATAAAACTAAAAGTACACATAGAAACATTTCATTGCCTTAAGATTTGGTATCACTTTTGAGATACTTTGAAAGCACTTTCAATGTTATATTTTATGGACTATGAATAGGAGGCCTGGAAAATAGCTGAATTTTATCTGTACCACCTCTATTGATTTGAGCAGTTTTGTTAATAACTCAGAAAAAGGAAATATAATCTCAAATTATTTTCTTAAGGGGTTAATTAGATTGGCTCTCTTCATTGATTAAATTCACCAGAGAACTGGCTCTATTTCACCTATGTGAGTGCAGTGTGAAACAGCTAGGAGAAACTTGATTCTTGTGGGATAAAGAAACATAAACAGTATAAAATCACATAATGTCTAAGTTGGGAAAAGGGACACTGAACTTGAAACTCATGTACAAACATAATAAAATGTATCTGGTGCTTCCATCTTCTTTACAACATTTTGGAAATGTGATTTTTCAGTTATACGGAATAACTGCTGTAACAGAAATGCATTACCTCTGACAGCTCATTAAAATTTTAGAAAACTCTGTTAGAATGTTCATCCACACACTGAGCTTTATAAAAATCTCTCTCCACTCATGGACATCTCAGTATGATTCTATATTGACTCTCTCATCAAGTGTAACACAAATCAGGTCTACAAATGTACCCACTATTTCTCATGACAGCCTTCAAATATTTAAAGAGAAAACAGGAATTAATATTTACTGAAAATCTGCTCTGTCTGGGGTTGTTTTATATGCTTTACCTATAAAAGTGTATTTAATCTCTGACAACTCTGTAAAATAGACCATCACCATTCCCACTGTCCAAATGATATTTCTAAACCAAGTCTCATAGAAGTCATATAATTAATTAATTAATGGTGAAATGGAATTCAAAGAGAAATTTGTTTGGCTAAAAAAAAAAAATAAATAACAAAAAAGGCCCTGCTTCTCTACTGCCTGCTACGCCATCTTTCGCCAATTTGTAAACATGTAGGTTAATGACAATAAATCTGTTATAATTATAGTGGCAGTATTAGAGTTTTATTTAATACTAAAAATAAATGCATTTTTAATTCTTCAGCATCTTAGTAAGAAAGTATGAGATAATCACCACCCCCCAGTTTTGATCATTCATAAGCAACCTGAGTATGTTCCAATTCTAACAAACATTTGGACAGGTTCACGATGAAGGCTGATTCTAAAATGTCAGATTTCAAGGATTAAACGATCTGGCTGAGAGTTGTACCTATCTGCTGCAATTGCTGTGACTACTGTGCTTTAAAGCTTCACTCTGAGAGTAACAAGCTAAGTATTACACAGCTAAGTATTACACAGCTCTAAGCCACAGTACTTGCTTTCAGATACATTATACTTTTCTATTCAAATTACAGTTCCATAAATTAAAAAAATAAAATTATAATTTTCTACTAATCAATGCAAAAGCCAACATAATTTAACTTAATATCTACCTCCAGCCCCAACCTCTTCCCTGAATTCAACTCATATGCTCAAGTGTCAGCCCAAGAGCAGGCACAGGACCAGAACTGGCCACTGAACTCTTCCTACATCCGGAACTGAATTTCCATCTTCCCTCCCCTTCCACTCGTCCTGAGCAGCCTCACTTTGCCAGTCACACGGTTCTCTCCATCCCACCCCAAGTCTGTCAGTAATTCAGGTCCACTCTTCCTCCACAATACATCCCTCACTTCCTCCTCCAGGGCCATTCCAGTCCAAGTCACCATCAGCTCTCACGTGGACTACTGAACTAGCTCCTGACTGCTCTCCTGATGCCCTATGTTTTATTCTCTATTGAACAGCCACTAGAGATGCGCAAAGAAGACATAAGTCAGACCATGTCAGTCCTCTGCCCACAACTAAACTTCACAACTCACTCACAGTAAAGCAGGAGTCCTTACACTGTCCTGAAACCCTACGGGATCTGGTCGGCAGCTACTTTTCTGAAGCTTCTCTTCTGACTACTCTCTGTACTGGCTATTTCTAGGACACAGTAATCATCTCACCTCAGGACCTTTGTACTCACTGTTCCCTCAATCTAGAACATTCTTCTTGCACATATTCCACTCGGCTTGCTCTACCCCCCCACCTCCCTCCCTGCCTCCTCTGGCTCTCTCCAAATGGCACCTTATCAATAAGGATGCTACTTGTTAGGTGTCACTGCCCACCAAAATATAAACTTCATGAAAACAAGTTTGTTCACTACTATACTCTCAGAACCTAGAAGATTGATCACAGCAGGTGCAAAATTAGAATCTGAATATTTTTGTCAATTTCAAGGAAGATGAAGAGAAACAATTATTTTAGGAGAAATAAGGTAAATATAACTATAACATTTGCTATCGATAACATGGGTAATAGGTGAATTACATTAAGTAACAGCAAAGAAAACATAGGGTAGCCTTTCCACAACATATAATCAAAAGGCAAGGTACTGAATACAGCTGGTGTAATTTTTTTCCCTCTTCACCCTTACAGTGCTAGACAGAGCCAAAGGGACAGAGCCATATAATGCAAAACTGTTCTAAAAAGCCACATTTCCTCCCCAAACAACTGTTAAAAATAAAAAGCAATGACATTACTGGGCTTCCACAAACCTTGCTTATCAAATTCACAAATGCTGTGTATTAATGCAATAAATGGCAACCATTGTCACCAATTTATAAAAGAGCACCATACAAAGATGAACACTTAAATACAATTAGCCTGAAAACTGCTACATTGAAGCAGATATATTTGATCTGCAGAGGCTTGTGGATGTGAGACCCTCACTACTCTCCAGTTCCTAGTGTTTATAGAGTCAGATAAGAAAAAAATGAGCATAATTTTCAGGGAAAATGATAGGGGAATAAAACATTAGATAAAGAGAGCTTCACCTAGAAATGTAGAAAACAAAAACGTTAAGAGCGCACTAGACCTTGGAAGACAATTTGGGTTATATAATTTGGTAGTTCAAACAGAGGATGCCAAACATATTGCATTAGTTGATTTCTTTTTTTTTTTTTTTTTAACGTTTATTTATTTTTGAGAGAGAGAGAGACAGAGCATGAACAGGGGAGGGGCAGAGAGGGAGGGAGACACAGAATCTGAAACGGGCTCCAGGCTCTGAGCTGTCAGCACAGAGCCCGACGTGGGGCTCGAACCCACAGACCGTGAGATCATGACCTGAGCCGAAGTCGGACGCCTAACCGACTGAGCCACCCAGGCGCCCCGTAGTTGATTTCTTAATAAATCTATGCACCAGATTCAATTTTTTTTTTTATTAAAAAAAAATTTTTTTTTAACGTTTATTTATTTTTGAGACAGAGAGAGACAGAGCATGAACGGGGAGGGGCAGAGAGAGAGGGAGACACAGAATCGGAAGCAGGCTCCAGGCTCTGAGCCATCAGCCCAGAGCCCCACGTGGGGATCGAACTCACGGACCGTGAGATCGTGACCTGAGCTGAAGTCGGAGGCTTAACCGACTGAGCCACCCAGGTGCCCTCCAGATTCAATTTTTTAAAACTTAAATCATTACTGAGAAAACAAGATTCTCATACTCAAAAAATATTAAGTAGATATTATTAATTTTGTAGGTCTATAAAGACCTCTCTAATAAGAAAATGTTTCCGATATACCAAGAGAAAAAAAATGTGATATAAAATTTTATACATGCATGTATATAACAGGATTAAATTATGTATTTTTACAAATCAGACATGCCTATGTAGCGTAGAGAAAAGGGTTAGAAGGTAAAACAATAAACTATGAATAACCAATTTCATTAGGAGGGTTGAAGTAAGTGATTTTTCTTATAGATTTTAATGATTACATTAATAACTATGACTTTATATTTCAAAAATAACAATTCGGTACTTATGGAAGTTAACACAGTCAATTGTAGAGAAAAGCGACAAGAAGAAAAAGGCATCACAACGTACTTTCCACATCTATAGCAACAGTGGCTCTTAGTCACAATGTTGTAGTAGTTGTTCTAATCCTTACATTAGAACACAGTAACAGCTATTCCCATACGAACGCTCTTTCGCGCCACATTTGATGCGTCCATCTCTGGGGGAAGGGGTGGGACCACAGGCAGTTTATGCTGACCCCTGTCCGCTGTGTCTAGCACAGGAGCCGCATCTCCTGCGTGTTGTGACAGGCCCCCAGGTCACGGGTCAGTGAGAAAAAGCGAACAATTGCGTTTTCTACTTACTTTCCCATTGCTGACAATACCTATTTCTCCAGGACGAATTTTAAGTACATCTTGACAGAACAGCTGATGAGTTCGGAAAATATTCACTCCAATGGTATTATATTTTTTCTGAAAAGCGTTCTTATCCATCCCCTAAACCATAAATTAAGAAGGATGAAATTAACAAGAGAAATATAGCAAATCATTTTTTATTTAAAAAAAAAATTTTTTTTTAACACTTATTTTTGAGAGAGACACAGAGTGTGAGCAGGGGAGGGGCAGTGAGAGAGGGAGACACAGAATCCGAAGCAGGCTCCAGGCTCTGAGCTGTCCACACAGAGCCTGACGTGGGGCTCAAACTCACAGACAGTGAGATCATGACCTGAGCCGATGTCGGACTATTAACTGACTGAGCCAACCAGGTGCCCCAGTAAATCATTTTAACAAAGCCTACTTTAATATATTAATGCAAAATTTGAAATTATTCTAAATTCTGATTTAAAAAGCACTATTTTCATCTGAAACTACATTTTATTTTACTTATTTAAATTTAACTTTATTTTTTATTTTTTAAAATTTACATCCAAATTAGTTTATAGTGAAGCAATGATTTCAGTAGATTCCTTACCTATTTAACCCATCCTACCTCCCACAACCCCTCCAGCAACCCTCAGTTTGTTCTCCATATTTATGAGTCTCTTTTGTCCCCCTCCCTGTTTTTATTTTTGTTTCCTTTCCCTTATGTTCATCTGTTTTGTCTCTTAAAGTCCTCATATGAGTGAAGTCATATGATTTTTGTCTTTCTCTGACTAATTTCACTTAGCATAGTACCCTCCAGTTCCATCCATGTAGTTGCAAATGGCAAGATTTCATTCTTTTTGATTGCCGACTAATCCTCCATTGTGTGTGTGTATGTATGTATGTATGTATATATATATATATACACACATATATACATATACACATATATATATATACATATATATATGTGTATATGTATATATGTGTGTATATATATATATATATCTCACATTTTCTTTATCTGTTCATCCATCGATGGACATTTGGGCTCTTTGGCTATTGTGGATAGTGCTGCTATAAACATGTGGATAGTGCTATAAATAGCTTTGGCTATTGTGGATAGTGCTGCTATTGTGGATAGTGCTGCTATAAACATGTGGATAGTGCATGTGTCCCTTCGAAACAGCACACCTGTGTCCCCTGGATAGACGCCTAGTAGTGCAATTGCTGGGTCGTAGGGTAGTTCTATTTTTAGTTTTTTGAGAAACCTCCATAATGTTGAAACTACATTTTAAAAAAGGATATTTCTTTGCCAAGCCAATTATAACATTTGTAAATCCTGTTACAAGTAGATATCACATGCCACATTCATTCTTTGAAGATTTCAGGTGGATTACTGACTAGTAATGCTAGGGAATATGCTAGGGAACATCAACTTAAATACAATTTATCATTAAAGAAATTAAACAAATGTTAATTAAATTCTGAACTCAGTACCCCATTTTGGTACCCTCAGTGAAAAAAAACAGTGTTTAAAATAGAAATACCCATCACACCCCATTATACCAACCTCACAAAACCAATTCAGTAATAGTGCATTTTATTTCTGAAATATAAAAGTAATCCTTGGTGAGAGTCAAAAAATATATGGACATTCACAGAAAATAAACCATGAATAGCTTCTTCACATCTTCACACTAAGAAACACTCTCCATATCATACTTATCAAACTTTAATGTGCAATCACCTTGTTGAAATGTAGTTTCTACTTCAGAAGATCCAAGGTGGGGCCTTAAATTCTGAATTTCTAGCAGGTTCCTGGTACGCTCCCGCGATGGTAGAAATGTTCCACTAAACAGTCCAATATGCCAGCCACAGCCATGGATGGTTACTGAGCACTTAAAATGTGGCTAGAATGACTGGAGCACTGAATTTAAATTTTAACTTAATTTTTTTTAAGTTTGTTTGTTTGTTTGCTTATTTATTTATTTAGAGAGGGAATGAGTGTGGGAGGGGCAGAGAAAGAGAGGGAGAGAGACAGAATCCCAAGCAGGCCTCCAGCTGTCAGCACAAAGCCTCACATGGGGCTCGATCTCATGAACCATGAGATCATGACCTGAACCAAAATCAAAAGCTGGATGCTTAAACAACTGGAATTTTAACTTAATTTTAAGTTTAAAAGAGCCACATGCAGCTAGTGGATACAGTATTGGACAGTGCAGCCTGAGATCCCACTTACATCCAAAATCTCCATCTCAATCATCCCCTCTGACCACAAACTCCTCGATTTCCGGCTCATTCAACCTAGTGTCACCATACCAACCATTACCCAATCCCTTCTGTCCTCTGCCCCTACCACCTCGTTATTACCCATCACACCTCCCATAATTTCCTCCTGAGTTATACCTCAAAGGCCTTTACTGCAACACAAACTTGCCATGCTTAGATCCCTGGAATGCTTCCCTGAAGTCATATTCACCTGGCAAAACCTCAACTCTGTTTAAGCACGACTCTGCTTCCCCTGTAACTGGAACCAAAATAGTCTTAATACAGCTGGAAAAAGAGCTGCAACTAATAGCGACCTCACTTTCAGTTTACAGTCGTTAACATCTAGTGGGCCCTCAGAAACCCTCCCACACTAATGTAGTTAATTCACTTTCTCTCTCTCAGAATAAGAGAAGAATATGTGGCATTTGCTCCTCTTCCCTCAAACCTCTAATAATACCTACTCTCACTCTATTACTTAGCGAATGACCTGAATTTCTTCTGAAAATGAAAATAATCGGAAGTCCTTTATCCTGCTACCACCAACTAAATCTACCCTTCTGCAGCCATGCTCATATATTCTGCCTTCTCTCCAGTAAAAATGGATGAATGGTTCCTTTTCTTACGACCAACTGTAAACACCTGTCCAGGGGATCCCAGCACCTCTTATCTACTCCAGAACTCTGCTTCTTCTCTGCTCCCCTCCCTATCCTCCTTTCTCATTGTTTGGATGGACTGTCTCCATTAGCATACAAAAAGTAACATCTTGCAAATTTAGAAAGTCTTGACGCCAAGTCCTTTTCTGGCTACAAAATATTTCTCTGTTCATGGGAAAATAAAGTTTTTTGAAAGAGCTACTTATACTCACTATCTCTAGTTCCTGATTTCCCATTCTCTTTTCCATCAAGTTTACTTTTATACCCACTACTCCACTGAAACTATTTTCATCAAAGTCACCAATGACCACCTTAACAAGTAAATGGTCAATTATGAAGCCTAATTTCAGGAACATCTGCACAGTTGATCATTCTGTCCTTGAAATACTTTCTCCAACTGACTTTCAAGATACCATATTCTCCTGGTTATCTTCTTAACTTATGGCTGTTCCATCTGTCTCCTTTGCTGGATCATCCCTTTCTTGCATACCTCTATATGTTGGAATATTCCAGAGCTCTATTTTTTAGCCCCTCTTCCCTCACCCAACTAATTTCTGAGGTATCTCACCCAGTTTCTTGGTTTTAAATGATATATAATGTTGGTAACTCTCGAAGTGATGTACTCTAAAAATACCCTGATAACCCTGAGTTGATTTCAATACTCATTAACTCAACTGTCAACTCAACATCTCCCCCTGAATGTCCAACAGACATCTCCAACTTAACATGTACAGACTTAACGCTTGATCCTCTATGTGTCCAAATCTTCTCTTCATCTAGACTTTCCCATCTCAAAAAAAGGCACCACCATTAATTCTAGCTGCTCAAGCTAATATGTAAGGATGTTACCTTCACATATCATATACAATTGATCAGCTAATTCTGATTGTAACGAAAATGTACCAATCACCTCACCATTCCCACCACTACTACCTAGTCCAAGATACCATTATGTCTTGTCTAGATTACTGCAAAAACATTCCAATTGTTCATCCTATATCCACTCTTGTCTGCCTACTACAAAATTTCACATGGCATCCAGAGTCACCTTTTTAAGGGTTATTCACCTCTTCAAGATTCCTCAGTGGTTTCCCATCATACTCAGGAAAGACTTCAGTTCCTTACCATGGCCTACAGATTCCTGAAATATCTGGGTTATGTTTCTGACCTCAGCTCCTACTACTCTCCACATCACGCTCCCTATTTTGCTCATGATGATCTTCTGCCTGTACCTCAAACCTGGAAAGACGGTCTCTGCGTCAGTCCTTTAGACTTACTGTGTTCCTGGATCTGGTACATTCTTCTCACAAATTTTCTCATTACATTCAGACCTCTGCTCAAACATAAGCTCTTTAAGAAATGCCTTCCCTGACCACTTCAGCTAAAAGAGCATCCCTCAAACTATCTACCCTCTCATTTCTTTATATTTTTCCAGTACCATTTAGTTTGTCTGCCTTTCCCACCACCGTGGAAGCTCCACAGGAGCACGGACTCAACATATCTGCCTTGTCCACGAGTATACCTCCCTTGTATGGCAGACAATCAATTGATATTTTTGAGTGGATTAACGGATCTTCTTTCTTGAGGATCATCTTCCATCTTTAGAATTTCCCTCATACTGGACCCTTCAGTGAACTACCTGAGTATGACTTACATAGCCTTGAACTCTCGATCTTCACATACAAGTCCTAACTAGAATGCAATCAACTTCAAGGATCATACAGTAGTAGCAGAAATACATGAAATTTGGTTGGCTAAGTGCCTTGATGCAAAGTCACATCACTGTCTTTTCCCATTGAAGGAATGTTTATTATCCCCAATTGATTATACTTATTTATTGACATTTTTCAGTAGCATGACCACATTGGCTTATACATTCTAAAAATGCAACAGATACTTCTTACTCCAAACAAATAGCCACTGACCTCAGTAAGGAATGTGTGAATTTTTTCTCCAGAGTAAATAGCTGTAGCAGTTTCTTCCTTCGCCAGTTTCCTGAGAAAGTTTTTCAAAAAGCTGTTTTTCTGTGTAAGAAAAGCTGCCAAAATTCCTCTAGAAATAGCGGTGTTTTCTTCATTTATTTTCGATGTAGGATTATAAATAACTCCCAACCGACTATGAACACTTGTTTTCTGCAAAACACATTTATGGGTGGAAAAGATCGGTATCTCACATATCATTTTACAGCCGAACTTTTCTCTTTCCATTCGAGCTTGTTCACTTTAACACACAGAAGCCCTCACTGCAGAGGTCTTTCTATGTGGATGGTACTGAACGTGTACCTACTGACATAGCCAGAAAACAGTCATTTTAGGAACTCTGACTGCTTCACCTCTTTGTATAACGAGTCTTTTAGGAGATACTTTAACCACTTTTTGTATATGAAATAACACATATAAAACAATACACGAAACAAAAATGTAGAATTCAGTGAGTTAACCCATAAAACTATAACCCAGGTCGAGAAACAGAGCATTGCCAGCAACCCAAAGACGTCTCTCAGACACCCTGCCAATGACTACACCTTTCCACTTTTCTAAAAACAACCATGATCCTGTTACTTATTTGTAGGATCATTCTTGCTTCTTCTTCTGGTTTATCACCTAAGTTTCATCATGAAACATTTAACCTATTTTGAGCTTCATATAATCATACAGTATATATTCTTTCCTGCCTTGTTTCCACTCAACATAATGGTTGTGAGATTCATCAACACTGTTTGTGTATCTTTAGTTGCTTTATTTTTCAGGACTGCATAGATTTCCACTGTACGAATATACTCTTTTATACATTCTATTGATGCTGGACATTGAAATTTTTTTTCAGGTTGGTAGTGTACAAACAGAGCATGAAGAATACATCATCACTCATGAACATGCGGAAGCTGAATCTAATTAAGTCAGACATAGCTTCCAGTGTAGAGGAGATATAAGGGCTAAGGGACAAGTTAAAAATACTGTAAGGAAAAAAAAAATCAGTGAAATTTGTAAGGTGGGATTTTTCTAAAAGGCAACCAGCTTGGTCTCTTTAAAAAGTCAATAGACAAAATGTGGATGGGACTGTTCTATAATAAAAGAAACTAATGAAACGTAACAATGAAACACGTTTAGATCCTAGCTTGAAAAAAGAAAAGACATCTTTGTGTGAACAATTTAATGCAGGCTTAGTACTAGCAATGGGATAGTGGTATTGCAGTTATGTAAAATATCCTAATTCTTAGAAAATGCATATTAAAATACTAAGGGATGACGTATGCTGATTTCTGTGACTTACTTTAAAATGTATGTACTTTAAAATATACGCTGATTTCTGTGACTTACTTTAAAATGCAGACTATTCTGCCCTTCCTCCCCACTAACAACAGATAATCAGATAAAACAAATGTGGCAAGATGTTAAAATTATAGAATCTAGGTATTAGGTATATAAGTGTTCATTATGTTAGTCTCTTAAAGTTTGTGTAGCTATGAAAAGAAAACATGGTCTCCAAAAAACAGACTCAGAGAGAGATAAGGAGAGACCCCATGAGAGAAAGGCAAAAGTTAAAAGCAAGCTGGCTGAAATGAAAATGAGAGAGGCTCAAAATATAATACTGGAAAGAATAAAAATAAGAATTGATACCGCAGATAATTCAATTAATGAACCAGATCAAGAGTTAGCAAATGACAGCCTGTGGGTGAAATCCCATCTGGAGCGTGTTTTTACATGGTCCTCCAGGCAAAAAAACGTCAGGTGGAATGAGAGATCGGCCATGGGTTTAACAGAGAGAGAGACCCAGAGAAGGAGAGAGATGAAAAGAGCTGTCCTGGGATCACACTCATCCCTGAGGTTCCAGAAAACTGCATCTGTGTTACAGTGGCCCCACTCAGGGTAATGAGAATGGGACAGGGGGCACACTGAAGGCATTCCCTAAACAAATACTGCTAAATAAAAAGGTACTCTGACCCAGGGGCAACTGCTAGGAAGTCAAGTTTAAAAATAATATTAAAGTCCTTCTCGGCAGTCTGGAAGACCAAGCCAAAGGTTGAATCTTCTCAGGAGTCATCAGGGAAATTCCAAGATATTATTCCACTGTGAATGTGGGGCAAAATCATAAAATCTCTAACCTGGAAAGCAGCCTTTAAGTCAAGCAGACATCCAACAGTAAAGCGTGAACATCTAACTGCCTGGGGGTATTTAAGTATAAACTTTGAACAATAATTGGCTTTTGCTGACTCAGAGGCAGTCTCCAGGAAACCAAGATCAAAGATAAAAACAAGGGAAAAAGTCTGAGCAGGAACATCAGAGAAAAACAATGAGAGGGAGATAGACTACAGAGAGAGTTCAGTCATATCACTAAACAAACAAATGACCAAACAGTCCAGGTGATGAAGTGGTATGGGATCCAAATGTGCTCCAGTGTATTATCTAAAATGTTTGGTTTTCAGTAAAAGATTATGAGATATGCAGTGAAAGAGGACAGTATGATTCATACTAAGGAAAAATACCAAGCATCAGAAACTATCTTTGAGGGACCTTAGATGATGGACTTAACAGACATACACGTATCTTCAAAGAACTAAAGAAAACCATGCTTAAAGAGTTAAAGGAAGGTACAACAACTTATTACACTGATGATAATAACAAAGCAATAGAAATTATAAAGAAGAACCAAATGGAAACTCTGGAATTGGAAAGTACAATCACTGAAATGAAAAATTCACTAGTGGGGTTCAATAGATTTGACTTGGCAGAAGGATCACTGAATTTAAAGATAAATCAACAGAGCTATAGTCTGAAAAATAGAACATAAAAAGAACTAAAATGATCAGATTCTTAGAGAAATGTGGGACACCATTAAACATACCAATATGTGCATGATGGGAGAGCCACATACATTGGAACTACTGGGAAAAGGCAATCTGTCAGCCTCGCAAAGAACACGCTACTAAAAATTCTTGAGAAGAGACAGAAGGCAGAGGTGATGTACTCCATAGACCTCAAACACCCCTTTTTGAATGTGCTGGTCTGCAGGGCTTGAATGAAGCCAGAATGTGTTCTGAGACTGCCTAACATGACATGAAAATTCTCCCAACTGATGTTATTATGTTTCGTCTAAAATGTATTAACTATTCTTGATGTGGTAGTGCCCCTCCAAGATGGCCCCCGATGATCCCTACTTCTTTATACTTGTGCTTCCATATTGTTCCTCCTCATACTGGATAGGAGCGATCTGTGTCATCAATAGGATATTAGGGAAGTACAGTGTGTGACTTTTGAGGCCAGATCATAAAACACACTGTGGCTTCTGTCTCTTTAGCACTCACTCTGGGGAAAGCCAGCTGTCACGTTGTGCGGACACTTAGCAATGCTAAAATGGGGTCTATGTGGCAACGGAATGAGATGTTCCGTGAGGAGCCAGTGACAAACTGAGTCCCCCTGCCAGCAGCCATGCAAGCCCTCTTAGCAGCTGATGGCTCTGGTTCCAGTCAAGCCTTCAGACAACTGCTGCCAGAGTCCTGACTGCACCCTCACAAGAAACCCTGAGCCACAGCCACTTGGCCAAGTCACTCTTGAATTCTTAAACCCCAGACACTCTAAGAAAACATTTATTGTTTTTAAAACATTAAGTTATGGGGTAATTTGTTATCAGCACTGAATTTACACTTAGCTAATGCAAAACAAACAATTTCATAAAATACTTTGAGTTACGGTTTGTAGGTGTTTTTAATCTAGACAAACTTTTATGCTCCCTTAGAAATATGGAAGGTTATAGAAGAGTATTTTTAAAAAATGTTTATTTACCTTAATGAGAGAGAGAGTGTGAGTGGGGGAGGGACAGAGAGAGAGAGAGGTGGGGATAGGGGGTCCAGAGGAGGCTCTGTGCTGATAGCAGCCAGCCCGTGCGGGGCTCCAGCGCACAAACCAGATCATGACCTGAGCCAAAGTTGGATACTCAACTGACTGAGCCACCCAGACGCCCCATAAAAGAGTATTTTTAAATAGATATAGAAATGTATACTATCGAAGTATATTGGTTTGTAATTCTCTAATAACAAAAAAAATTAAGGTTGACTTAAGGCTTAAAATACTCTTCAGTGAAAATTTATTTTCTTTTTCTTAAATATTCAGAGAAAGAAAGTGCTGCCTGACTATGTGATGTAAAACCGCTCTTACAAACTGCTTTTGGTAAAAACTAGATTTGGTGTCATTGATGTAATGGTAGGGTCTGGACCATTCACTCTGTTTTAATAGCCTATTTATAACTACTATGTCTTAGTTCCAGCTGCTACAACAAAGTACCCATAGACAGGGTGGTTTATAAACAACTGAAATGTACTTCCTACAGTTCTGGAGACTGGGAATCTAAGAGCAGGGTGCCAGCACGGTCAGGTTCTGGTGAGGACCCTCTTCTGGGCTGCAGACTACGGATCTGTCCATGTATCTACACATGATGGACAGAGGGTGAAGTAGGCTCTCTGACCTCTTCTTACAAGGGCACTGATCCCATTCATCACCCAATTCCTTCCTAAAGGTCGCACCTCCAAATGCCACTGCACTACAGATTAGATTTGAACATCTGAATTTTATGGGAGACACAAACATTCAGTGCATACACATTGCAGACAAGTATATGTCTAATAGCAAGGGCAAGCAGGGAACACACAGGTCTGAATCATGGACGACTTGCAGGGTTTTCTTTTCCTGGTCAAATCTGCCTATTGTACATGGAGACTGAATTTGAGTTCCCATTTTCGCCTCCTTATCAACAAGCTGAAGGACTTAAAACATTAACATGGAGGAGAATAAGATTGAATGCACATTCTTCATTTGGCTTTCTCAAAATTAACAACAAATTATAAAATTTTTGTGGTAAGAGTATCTAAATACTTACCATGTGCTTTAATGCATTAAAAAGTAGTTTTCGTCCAGATGGTTTGTCAAAATCAGCAATAATCCAGAGAGTAACTGAAGAAATTACATCATCATCTGAAAGTATCAAATAGTTTAGTCAAGCTGCCTCTTTATAAAATTAAACTAAAAGCAGGGGACATTTCCAGCTAACAAAATACATTAAAAAGTATTAAGCTAATTTTTTGAAAATAAGAAAATATTGCTAAAGATTACACACACACACACACACACACACACACACACACACACACTGACAGGCATATAAAAACACTAGAAGAGTGCTATATAAGCTTTAAATAAACTCGGATACCAAAAAGTAAGAATAGTCTCTAAGGGACATACCTGTGGAATACTTTTATTAGTAGACAAAAGTTGTATTATACTTATGTTTTCGGAATTGGCAAGCAAAATGGTCTTCCAGCTACAGCTATATATTTTTTTTAAATTGAGAATTATACCCCACATAGATGTAAAACTAGATACAATAAAGCTTATTAATAGATACTAAAAACAGCAATATTAGCCTACAATTCATTTATTCCCAAACCTCTATTATTAACTTGGTCTAATTCACATTACCTGTGCCATCAACATTAATACAATTCTATTTTTCAGAAAAATTTGAAAATTTGGAAACCACAAGGAGAAACAATTTTTAGTTCTGAAGTCACAGTTAAATGGGTTTAATTTCATCTAGGCTCTGTATGCATCACCTGTACACTTGTCTAGCCATCATTAAAACCTACACAAAAGCTAGTCCTTTAGATCACATAACCTACTTGAAACAATTATAAAACGTTTGCCAGACCAAAAACTTACCCCTGAATAGATGTGAGGCCACCATTACTATCACACTCAGTGATATCTAACTATACGAAAACTTTAACAGAAAGAGGGCTGACATTGAATTCACATTGAAGCAATTTAAGTGTGAGGCAGTAGCAGCACATTCTTTTCAAAGAAGAAAGGTAAAGAATTCTAATGCCTTCTTAAGGTCAGCACTTTCACCATCATAGTTAGTAAACTGAGAACTATTTCAAAGTGCTAAGTAAATTTCTCACAACTCCATCAGTTCTTTACACGTTTATATAAATGCCAAGCAAAAGGAAATCGGGTGTTTCCCAGTTAACATTCTTTTAAATTGCTAGAGATTTAAGCAAAGGGCATTAATTATAGGCTAACTTATTCTGATGCCCAGAGGGAATTTTTGAAATACACCTCAGAACCTGAAAAATAGACTTCTCCTATTTTTATTCCTTGTTTCTGTTTCCTTTTCCCTTCCCTTGTCACAGTCAGGACCTTATTCTGCCATAACATAGAACTGCATTGTATTTTATTATTTGTTGGACTTCTTGGAGACAGACCACTTTATGAACATAAAATCTGGGATCTGTTAGGAAGTAATTCTGGGGCCATCTGATCCAATCTTGACTCCATGGCATTCTAAAAAACTGGCTGGGTGGCCTCTGCTTAAAACTCTCTCTATAAAAATATACCCCTTACTATGAAGTTCATTTTATCTTTAGATCACTCTCATACACTGAGACAAAACTCAGTCTTCTTTTATCTTTCACATATTGGCTTTCATTTTTCTCTCTAGAGCAAAGATCATCAAATAAAACAAAGCAAAACTGAACCAGCTGAACTCCAACTATCCGTGTCTATTTCGAATAGGTCACTGTACTCTAACAAGGCTTGGCTCCACCATCAACTTCCCTGTCCAGGCTAAATGCATATTTCCCAGTACATTCCTGTATAGGTCTCCCTTCTTTTCTTATAATCCCCAATGTAAGCAAAAATCCAGAAGTTTAATCAGAGGGTAGAACTACTTCTCCTCTGATCTGGGAATTATACTCTTATTCATGCGTTATAAGACACGAGGTTACAGTCTGGAAAGTCTTTTATCGCTTTCTTAAAAAGGTGAAAAGTGGAACAGCTTGCTTTAAGAAAAGGCAAAAAACCAAGATGAGCCCCTGAACATATAACTAGGGTAGAAGGTATTTTCCCAGCACAATCCTTGTATCCTAACAAACTACAAACTCTGAAATTGAAAACCAGACCTCTAGTCAAATGGCAACATACAAATTCATTATGCAAACACCTCACTAAAATTGCAAATTTTGCTACTTTAGGAATAAAGTCAGGAAAATAAAATATGCTCATTACCTTCTTGGGTTAAATAATACATGTTCTTTGCTATTACAGCACTCTTATCTTGCGAATCCAAGAAAAAGAACGTAGAGAAATCTTCAACATCAGCAGTTACTGAAAATTTTCATATTAAATGTTAAATAACCACTTAATAAAACACGCAAAACTCAGTAAGCATTGTAGAAAGTATATGGATCATTTTACCTGATGTGGATATTAAATTAAGGTACTGCCATTTAGCATGCAAAATCAAAGGATTTATACGGGGTACAACATTATTCTTATCCATAAGGAAATCAACTGCATTTGTTCTATCATTTAATATGCCCTGAAACAACAAAAATATTACTTAGGTAACACAGATAATTTATAGGCATATGTTCTAAAGTTATGCACAGAATATACTTAAAGGCTAATCTAAAAAAAAAAATAAATAATTTAGGCAATTAGGATTCATACAATAAACTTTACAACAAATATTCCTGTAAATACCTGAATTTTTTTCCAATTAAGCATTTCTGATGTAATTATGCACAGATAAACTTAGTTAATTACTTTTAAATTCATTACTAAGTGATCAGGATGGAAACTTTTGCTACAGAAAGTTGTTTTAATGCAAAAAATCATTTATAAAAATATCATCTATCATGTACTTCCTCATAAATGCTTGCCTACCATAAAAACGTCCCTCTGTAAATGTACCGTCGCGTCCATCATTCTGCGAAGAACAGCCATTTCTAGTTCTTTCATACTGAGCTCTTCAAGCTTAAAGGGTTCTCCGTTATAAAGAGCTTGAGGCAAAGGACCCAGGCCAGTCATCTTATAAAAGCTTGCTCCCACCTATTTAGTTCAAAAATATCAAAGTTAAACTGAAAAATGTCTGTCTGGAAAAGAAATGCATACGTAAAAGAAGGGACGGGCATTGGCGCATTTTGATACGCCACAGGAAAAAAAGGTTAATTGTGCTAATTTCATTTGTCCTTTCCAAACATTATTTAAAGCAAAGTAATCTACCTATGGAGCAAGAATCAGGAAGCTTTTCCTGTAAAGGGCCAGCTAGCACACATCGCAGCCTCTGTGGGCCATCCAGTCACTGTCTCCACTACTCAGCTCTGATGCTGTAGTGTAGCAGGGGTATACACCGATGCAGCGATGTGGGGCTACCTCCCAAGAAAACTGTATATATAAAAGAGGCAGTGGGAGGGCAGGATGTGCTGACCCCTGTGCACAGTATAACATTAAAAAACATACCATTTATCTGGATCAGAGATTCATTCATCTCTGCATTCATTTGTTTCATTAACAATTTTTGAATTCATGCCATCAGCATTAAACAAGATGCTGTGAATACAAAGCTGAAAGTCGGCCCTCAAGGGATTCACACAGACAGGGCCAAAACAGAGGCACATGCGGCAGCCAGGAAGAAAACTCGAGGATGGAGAGGAGGGGGTCAGAGAAGCCTCTGGGAAGGGGTGACAGGGAAAGTCTTAAAGGGTGAGTAACATTTGCTGGGAAGATAAAGTGGGAGAAGTGCATGTGAAGACAGGAATTGGGGGGAAGAAAACACAGCCTCAGGCAACTGCAAGTAATTTTTTTTTTTTAATATATGAAATTTATTGTCGAATTGGTTTCCATACAACACTCAGTGCTCATATCAAAAGATGCCCTCTTCAATACCCATCACCCCCCTTCCCCTTCCCCTCCCTCCCACCCCCCATAAACCCTCAGTTTGTTCTCAGTTTTTAAGAGTCTCTTATGCTTTGGCTCTCTCCCACTCTAACCTCTTTTTTTTTTTTTTTCCTTCCCCTCCCCCATGGGTTTCTGTTAAGTTTCTCAGGATCCACATAAGAGTGAAAACATGGTATCTGTCTTTCTCTGTATGGCTTATTTCACTTAGCATAACACTCTCCAGTTCCATCCACGTTGCTACAAAGGGCCATATTTCATTCTTTCTCATTGCCATGTAGTACTCCATTGTGTATATAAACCACAATTTCTTTATCCATTCATCAGTTGATGGACATTTAGGCTCTTTCCATAATTTGGCTATTGTTGAGAGTGCTGCTATAAACATTGGGGTACAAGTGCCCCTATGCCTCAGTACTCCTGTATCCCTTGGGTAAATTCCTAGCAGTGCTACTGCTGGGTCATAGGGTAGGTCTATTTTTAATTTTTTGAGGAACCTCCACACTGTCTTCCAGAGAAGCTACACCAGTTTGCATTCCCACCAACAGTGCAAGAGGGTTCCCGTTTCTCCACATCCTCTCCAGCATCTATAGTCTCCTGATTTGTTCATTTTGGCCACTCTGACTGGTGTGAGGTGATACCTGAGTGTGGTTTTGATTTGTATTTCCCTGATAAGGAGCGACGTTGAGCATCTTTTCATGTGCCTGTTGGCCATCCGGATGTCTTCTTTAGAGAAGTGTCTATTCATGTTTTCTGCCCATTTCTTCACTGGATTATTTGTTTTTTGGGTGCAGAGTTTGGTGAGCTCTTTATAGATTTTGGATACTAGCCCTTTATCCGATATGTCATTTGCAAATATCTTTTCCCATTCCATTGGTTGCCTTTTAGTTTTGTTGATTATTTCCTTTGTTTGCAGAAGCTTTTTATCTTCATGAGGTCCCAGTAGTTCATTTTTGCTTTTAATTCCCTTGCCTTTGGGGACGTGTCAAGAAATTGCTACGTCTGAGGTCAGAGAGGTCTTTTCCTGCTTTCTCCTCTAGGGTTTTGATGGTTTCCTGTCTCACATTCCGGTCCTTTTTCCATTTTGAGTTTATTTTTGTGAATGGTGTGAGAAAGTGGTCTAGTTTCAACCTTCTGCATGTTGCTGTTCAGTTTTCCCAGCACCATTTGTTAAAGAGACTGTCTTTTTTCCATTGGATGTTCTTTCCTGCTTTGTCAAAGATTAGTTGGCCATACTTTTGTGGGTCTAGTTCTGGGGTTTCTATTCTACTCCATTGGTCTATGTGTCTGTTTTTGTGCCAATACCATGCTGTCTTGATGATTACAGCTTTGTTGTAGAGGCTAAAGTCTGGGATTGTGATGCCTCCCGCTTTGGTCTTCAAAATTACTTTGGCTATTCGGGGCCTTTTGTAGTTCCATATGAATTTCAGGATTGCTTGTTCTAGCTTCGAGAAGAATGTTGGTGCAATTTTGATTGGGATTGCATTGAATGTGTAGATAGCTTTGGGTAGTATTGACATTTTGACAATATTTATTCTTCCAACCCATGAGCATGGAATGTTTTTCCATTTCTTTATCTTCAATTTCCTTCATAAACTTTCTATAGTTTTCAGTATACAGATCTTTTACATCTTTGGTTAGGTTTATTCCTAGGTATTTTATGCTTCTTGGTGCAATTGTGAATGGGATCAGTTTATCTGTCTTTCTGTTGCTTCATTATTAGTGTATAAGAATGCAACTGATTTCTGTACATTGATTTTGTATCTTGCAACTTTGCTGAATTCATGTTATCAGTTCTAGCAGACTTTTGGTGGAGTCTATTGGATTTTCCATGTATAATATCATGTCATCTACAAAAAGTGAAAGCTTAACTTCATCTTGCCAATTTTGATGCCTTTGATTTCCTTTTGTTGTCTGATTGCTGATGCTAGAACTTCCAACATTTTGTTAAACAGCAGTGAAAGTGGACATCCCTGTCGTGTTCCTGATCTCAGGGAAAAAGCTCTCAGTTTTTCCCCATTGAGGATGATGTTAGCTGTGGGCTTTTCATAAATGGCTTTTATGATATTTAAGTATGTTCCTTCTATCCCCACTTTCTCAAGGGTTTTTATTAAGAAAGGATGCTGAATTTTGTCAAATGCTTTTTCTGCATCAATTGATAGGATCATATGGTTCTTTTATTAATGTGATGTATCATGTTGATTGATTTACGAATGTTGAACCAGCCCTGCATCCCAGGAATGAATCCCACTTGATCATGGTGAATAATTCTTTTTATATGCTGTTGAATTTGATTTGCTAGTATCTTATTGAGAATTTTTGCATCCATATTCATCAGGGATATTGGCCTGTAGTTCTCTTTTTTTACTGGGTCTCTGTCTGGTTTAGGAATCAAAGTAATACTGGCTTCATAGAATGAGTCTGGAAGTTTTCCTTCCCTTTCTATTTTTTGGAATAGCTTGAGAAGGACAGGTATTATCTCTGCTTTAAACATCTGGTAGAACTCCCCTGGGAAGCCATCTGGTCCTGGACTCTTATTTATTGGGAGATTTTTGATAACTGATTCAATTTCTTCGCTGGTTATGGGTCTGCTCAAGCTTTCTACTTCCTCCTGATTGAGTTTTGGAAGCGTGTGGGTGTTTAGGAATTTGTCCATTTCTTCCAGGTTGTCCAGTTTGTTGGCATATAATTTTTCATAGTATTCCCTGATAGCTGCTTGTATCTCTGAGGGATTGGTTGTAATAATTCCACTTTCATTCATGATTTTATCTGTTTGGGTCATCTCCCTTATCTTTTTGAGAAGCCTAGCTAGAGGTTTATCAATTTTGTTTATTTTTTCAAAAAACCAACTCTTGGTTTCATTGATTTGCTCTACGGTTTTTTTAAATTCTATATTGTTTATTTCTGCTCTGATCTTTATTATTTCTCTTCTTCAACTGGGTTTAGAGTGTCTTTGCTGTTCTGCTTCTATTTCCTTTAGGTGTGCTGTTAGATTTTGTATTTGGGATTTTTCTTGTTTCTTGAGATAGGCCTGGATTGCAATGTATTTTCCTCTCAGGACTGCCTTCGCTGCATCCCAAAGCGTTTGGATTGTTGTATTTTCATTTTCATTTGTTTCCATGTATTTTTTAATTTCTTCTCTAATTGCCTGGTTGACCCATTCATTCTTTAGTAGGGTGTTCTTTAACCTCCATGCTTTTGGAGGTTTTCCAGACTTTTTCCTGTGGTTGATTTCAAGCTTCATAGCATTGTGGTCTGGAAGTATGCATGGTATGATCTCAATTCTTGTATACTTATGAAGGGTTGTTTTGTGACCCAGTATGTGATCTTGGAGAATGTTCCATGTGCACTCGAGAAGAAAGTATATTCTGTTGCTTTGGGTAAGGGGGATCCTGTGAGACAAAGTACCAGAGACATCGCTACAAGCATGAAACCTACAGACATCACAATGACTCTAAACCCATATCTTTCTATAACACTGAATGTAAATGGACTAAATGCGCCAACCAAAAGACATAGGGTATCAGAATGGATAAAAAAACAAGACCCATCTATTTGCTGTCTACAAGAGACTCATTTTAGATCTGAGGACACCTTCAGATTGAAAGTGAGGGGAGGGAGAACTATTTATCATGCTATTGGAAGTCAAAAGAAAGCTGGAGTAGCCATACTTATATCAGACAAACTAGACTTTAAATTAAAGGCTGTAACAAGAGATGAAGAAGGGCATTATATAATAATTACAGGGCCTATCCATCAGGAAAAGCTAACAATTATAAATGTCTATGCGCTGAATATGGGAACCCCCAAATATATAAAACAATTACTCACAAACATAAGCAACCTTATTGATAAGAATGTGGTAATGACAGGGGACTTTAACACTCCACTTACAACAATGGATAGATCATCTAGACACACGGTCCATAAGGAAACAAGGGCCCTGAATGACTTGACAGATATATTTAGAACTGCGAGTAATTTTCTATGTCTACGGTGGGGAGAGTTCTGTGTGTGGGAGCAGTGAGATACAGGACAGAGGCCAGCTCCTGAAGGCGCTCAACATCTGCATTTTACCTTGGGAATGACAGAAGTTACTAACCAATTCATCTGCTATTCACAACTATGTATTATTATAGCTACCATCATTGCTAACATTCTCACAATTACTCTGTGAAGCTAAGTACTACCATTACACACATTTTACAGATGCTGAAACACACACGCAGAGATGAAATCACCTCCAGGGCCACCACGTGGCTACTGCATTTCATTTAATTTTTTCTTTTTCAAGTTTTTATTTAAATTCCAGTCAGTTTAACATACAGTATAGTATTAGTTTCAGGTACAGAATTTAGTGATTCATCCTGTACATACAATTCCCAGTGCCCATCCCAACAAGTGCCCTCCTTAATGCCCATCACCCATTTACTGGGCACTTACTGTGTATTAGGCTTATGAGTGCACATAAATAACATGCAAATTCTGTCCTAAGGGAACTCATAGCTTAACAGAGGAAGAGATGGACCCATTAAAAACAAGTGTGAGTATAGCACCCAGGGGTTCCAAGGAGGGCATGGTCAGTTCCATCTAAGAAGAGGGTAAATACTGTTAAGTAATAGGATCAGGTGTGCTTATTTAAAAAAAAAAGACCACAGCAGCAACGGTGAGAAGGAAAGACGTGGGAGAACAGGCCCTGGGAGTGTCGCTCATGGGCTACAACAATAGCGTGGGAAAGAGAGCAAAAGCAGAACAGAAATCAGGGGTGATGGGCAAGGAGAGAACGAGGCAGTTTCTGAGACATTCAGCTGGCTGGACGGCCGGAACATAACCCTGTACTGTTTGGGATGGTAGGAGCGAAGCAGTGGGTTAGGATGGCCATCAGGCTTCTTGCATAGGTGGCCAGGGTGAATGATGATGCTACCCTGTAGGACAGGCATAAAGAAGAACAAAATGGGGTAACAAGGAAGATGATGGGCGTGGTTTTAGATTCTTTTGATTCAGGATCCTTATGGGCAATCAACCAGGTATGGGTATGTCTCTGCTGGAAATACAAGCCCTCTTCTGATTTACTCCATGATTTCTAATTAGGCCACCCGCCCATTCCAAAAGCTTTAAGTACCACAAATAAGCCAATGACACTGAATTTTATATTTTTAGCCCTGTAAGAACAAGTTGCCAAACAGGGACTTAACACCTAATCTAACTGCAGCTTCAGTCTCCCTCAGAAATTTTTCCATCAGATCAGTACCAATGAGTCTGTCACAAGGGCAGAGAGGTAGTCTACATATTAACCCCCCTGCTTTTCCCCTAAGGGAAAGCCTCCTTGCCCAAAACAATCCTTTTCTTTTGCTAATAACGTTCCTGCCCCACCCTCCTTCTCTAAAAATCTTTCCACTTAGTGTAACTCCTCAGATCATCCTTCTGTTTGCTAGAGGGGATGCTGTCCTATTCTTGAGCATTAAAAAAAAAAGCCATTTAGAAACTTAAAAGTTACTCCGTTGAATTTGTGTCATTTAACAGATTTGGTGGCAGCAACGGGGTCCAAAGTGAACTTTGCCAGCATTTGGGGGCAAGAAACACAGGTGTAGGACCCACAAACCCTTTGAGCTCCTGGTCTTTCCTGCCACTTCTAAGAGCTGTGGGTCAGTTCCTGTCAGTTCTCTCTTCTGAGAGACAGACAATCCCATACACTGTGCCCTCCAGCGACTGACTCAAAATGATGGAGAGTGTTCTTTCAAAAACAGGCAGGTCACGGTCACCTCACTGCTCAGTATCTTAGACTTTTTACTGTTGCCACGGTCTTCTTCAACTGTTCTGAGTTCCAATTAGACACTGTTCACTGTGCAATCTGCCCCCTTCCTTCCATGACACACACACAACACAACTCCACTGCTACCCACACAGAGGCAACACCAATTGCTCAGAGTTCTTCACAACTCTGGACTTCCTAACACTGTCTTCTGGGATGTCAATCTCCTGTCACTTCCTTGTTTTCTTTGATTCAACTTTTCGTCCTACTTCAGGACTCAGCTTGCCATCCCCCACTCAGAGACGTATTCCTTATCTCCACCCCCAGAGCACTCCCTTTCACTCTATGTGCTGTGTACCTGGGGGTCCCTTCCAGTGAAGACACATGTCCATCAATCTCGGGGACTTCTTGGTGTTATTTCTCTGATGCTTTCCTTTCCTTTGTTTTCTCTGTTCTTCCTGAGTCTTCTGGATTGAGACTCTACTGGTTTACCATTTATTCTTATTTTTATTTCTTTCTCTTAATTTCTCTCTCTGCTCTATTACATTTTTATTTTATTAAAAATCTTCAGGAGATCTTCCTTGCACGCTATTCTTTTACGTCTTGTGCTTGAACATTAGAAGTACTCAATAAACATCTGTTGAAAGTGCAGATAAAGTTTGGATGGAGAGAGAAAATTACGGGAACATGAGCTGAGGGAATAAAGGCCTAAACTCGTCAATTTTCTTCATGATGCAGGAGTTGGAATGATTTTCTAGGTGTGAAGAGGAAGGCAGGAAAGGGGTTTAGGGAATGGATGCAGGTTTAGAGTAGAGTTTGGGAGGGGTAGGGAGTGGAGAAGACCCAGCTCAGCTGAAGGGTAACACTGGGACGGAAGACGTAGACCATCCTTACAGGACAGTCGCAGGGAAGGACGGCAGAGAACCAAGAGCAAACAGGGGGCACGTACGCACATAACACAAAAATGGAATTTAGTATTTCTGAAGAGTGTACTGTGTCCCTAATCTTTACAAAAATCCTTAATATTCGTAACTTCAGGAGACGATGACTGCAGACATCTTAAAATAACACAACAATACAAATTTCACTACTTAAAAGTGGGTTTCTGATGAAATACGGTAGGTTCATCCACACACATGCTTACTTCTTCTCTCTTCACACATTTCACTAAAGTGAGAATAACAGAGAACGTAAGAGCCCACAAAGAAAAACGGGAGAAAAGACAAAAAGCAGGCGAGCAAAGTAAAAAGTGAAGTCACACCTGTGCAGACAGAACGGAACATGAATATTTTTCATCATCGCTGGAGACACTCCGGATCCCGGACGGAGGATGAGAGCAGAGAAAGCGGAAACTGGCTGAGAGTCTGCACAGGGAGCAGCTGGCTCTCAAGGGCCCTCTCTCAACCCCGAAAATCCAAACTGTTCTGCTTTTCTTATTCTCTGCTGAAACTGAATCACAGAGACCAGCCTCGGTGATGGCAGGCAAGGTGGAGAGCTGAGAAAGGGGACGGAGACCAGGCAGGAGATTCAAGGAACGTTCCCATCCTTCACACCCAGTGCTGGACCACAATAGTGGGTTCCTACACATAACCCGTGCCCTCACCTCCCACAGGTGCACCCTCTTCTGTCACATGTACTCCTTCTAAGAAGAAAATAAAGAATTCTTATTTGAAGAATCAAATGCTGCTTTGATTGCAGGTCAGCTCAGCTCCCCGAGCGAGGCTCACCAACTCACAAGGCCCATGTGTTTGTGATCCGCTTTTCAGGATTTCATACTTCCATGTGAAAGACAACCAGACAGTGTAAGACATCTGACAAATGCTTCGAACACAAAAGAGAGAAATCGAAGCAAATGAGAAAATGGAAGCTTTAGAAGGCAGAGGTAATGCAGGGAGCACAACAACACATCACAAAACACTTGTAGCTAAGACAGTATATTGTGTCCATGAAAGAAAAACTGGGATGCTATAAAACAGGAATATGATACAAGAGGCACCTCCAGAAAATTTTTAAAAAACTGAACGAAAAAGACAAAGGAACAAAAAAAGAAGAAAAAGCAAATAGAGACCCAACTCAGAAAACTCAGAAAGGACAGAGAAAATAAACGAAAGCATTAGAGAAAGAAAAAAGAAATCCCCAGAATTATAGATATGAATCTATTAGAAGGAACTCACCAAATACTCCCTACATAGAATGAAAGAGGATCAATACAAAGACAGATCATGAGATTTCCAAACACCAGAGATAAAAAGATTCTAGAAGCTTTCAAACTGGATTAAAAAAAAAAAAAGAAGACAAAAGAATTAAAATCAGAATGATATCACTGGTCTCCACAGCCTATCAGAAGATAGGAGACAGTATAGAAAAGCCTCCAAAATTTGAAAGAAAAATGGTTACCCACTCCAACTACCAATAAGACACAAATACAGTATAAGATTTTTGAACATAAAGGAGTGATAATTTTTCTCTTAAGCATATTTGCTTGGGAGAGAAGTAAAATCAGAAAAAAAAAAAAATAGGAAATGCACAGTGCTAGCAAAACCAGAGATAAATCAGAGAGCCTGTAAGTGGGAACAGCAAAGGCAGACCCAGAAAGGACAGTGGTGCTTCAGGCCCAGGGGATGGCCAGTTCACTTTAGAGGAAGGGGCACATGGCTACAGGAGGCATTCTGGGGGCTGGTGTGCGTGAAGGAATGTGCCGGTTTGTTTGTTGCTATGTTTATTTGTATGAAAATCTCTGGATAGATATGTGACCGATCTACTGACTATTTGGATACATTTGCAGTAAGAACACTCCACAAATGGGTAAAAATATGGAGCAAGTCTTAAAGTTTAAAAAGAGTTACTAAAAAATGGAAGGACAATCATAGTATTTGATTTACTAAACAGGGAATACTTAAAAACTCAGACACACTAAATATTCACTTACCCAAAATGTGTTAAAAACAGAGCTGATAATCAGCTGGTTTGCACTATACAGACTTTACCACTTCCTAACGTAATGAAATACTTCTGTACCACTTGGTAAATAGCTGCTGTCCTGGGATGGCAATTGCCCATGAGAACCATCGTGACCTCTTTGTCACACTCCCAATGTCGACATGATTCAGCCATTACAGGGTAACCATCAGCATGAGGGCCTCAAGACTCCACTCCAGCTCTAGGACCTGCCTCGGGTTGACTCTCTCTCTGACTGGTTGCTTGTGAAGCCACAACAGTTTTTAAATATTTTAAGTAACGCCCCTAGACTTGGAGAGACCAAGTGAAGGTCTGGAGGTAGGAAAGAGCTCAATCCCCCATGACTATAACAGAAACTCAGCAAATGTATCTAAAACTTAAGATGTGCTGTGCAACTGAAGGAATACAAAAGATGACTCCTTTTCTTGAAGTAACAACAGTCCAGTTGGAAATGAAATTTACATCCATATATGGTATGTATAAAAAAGGCAATTAATGGGAAACGGTAATATTGGGTTGTGAATACCAATATTTAAGGATAACATGGTGTTATTCAGATGATGTTTTTATGGCAACTGATAATAAGTACTATGTTTTGGCTATATGAGAGCTCAACTTAAATTCATTTGTGTATCAGCAGAGACTACTGTTATATTTACCCAGAATCGACATGAATAAATGAATCCATTTCTTTCCACATATAACTTAGATTATGAATATTTTAAGCTAAATAAATATATTGAAATTAAATAAACAGCTTGAATATTTTTACCTAGCTGTTCTTAGGAATGTATTTTATTTAAATGCACTTCATAGCCTTAGGTACATAGGTGTTATAAAAGGCTTTATTCATTAATTTTTTAAAGTTTATTTATTTAGAGAGCCAACGCAGGGGAGGGGCAGTGAGAGGAGGGGAGAGGCAGAATCCTAAGCAGGCTCCACGCTGTCAGCAAGGAGCCCGGTGCAGGGCTCAAACTCGTGAACTCTGAGAACATGACATGAGCTGAAATCAAGAGTCAGAGGCTTCACCGACTGAGCCACCTAGGCACCCCACAAAAAGTTTTAAATACTATGATTAACTTGAACCAGAAAAAGTTTTTTTTACAGAAACAAAGCATATACAAATCAGTAAAAAATCAATAGGCTGTTACAGATTTATAAAAAAAAAAAAAGGGCAAATCAATTAGAAATTTTTTTTTTTTTTTTTTTACTCTGGAATGAGAAGTGATTCTTAGTATCACCATTATGCATCTATCAGGCAGGCAGGCTCAAGAGATACGATTTCTGCACAAGTGTTAGTCCCTAAGGAAGGTAAGGTCTGACTAGAAATTGTGCTCTACCACTGCGTAGCAAGCAGAGAAGAGCCCACTTCTTTAAAAAAAGTAAAATAGAAGGGGCTCAGTCGGTTGAGCGTCTGACTTCGGCTCAGGTCACGATCTCACAGCTCGTGAGTTCGAGCCCCGCGTCAGGCTCTGTGCTGACAGCTCGGGGCCTGGTGCCTGCTTCGGATTCTGTGTCTCCCTCTCTTTCTGCCCTAACCCACTTGCGTTCTGTCTCTGTCTCTCTCAAAAATAAATAAACATTAAAAAAAAAATAAAATAAGATTAAAAAATTAAAATAACATAGAATAAAAATATAAAAAATAAACAAAAAAAAAAAGAGAGAAGAAAAACACAGCATGTAAGGTTTAAGAACAGAATTACTTCCAGGACTCCTATAATTACCATTCACCATCAGCTGATATTAAAACCCAACTGGTGCAACCTTTTGCTTTCAACCTGTGCAAATAGGATCCTTGCTATATAAAAATTCACTGTTTTTCTATTTGGTGAGTTTACATAATCACTATAGGAAATTTGGGTTCCTCTTTCCCTGTTAAGAGTACCTGAAGTATATTTGTAAAAAAATAATTTTCTTCCTAAATTTCCTTGGTCCGGTGAATAGTTTTATTAAAAGAGATGCCTCTATGCAACTTGGCCCTACACGTTCATCTTGATTGCTTTTTAATTTTTTTTTAATTATATGAAGATAGAGTCATGAAAACAATCAATGAAACTCTCGCTTTTGAAATTATGATTTGGAAAACCATTTGTGCAGGACTAAAAAAACTCCCTAATTCCTACCACACTGGCTTTCAATTGCATTGAGACCACTGGACTCCTGGCTCTGCTTCTGTTTTGGTGCAGCCTGTGCGCCCCAGAGGGCTCCCCATGGGCTACTGTTGGGGCCTCTCCCAAGAAGGCCGTGTCCATATCCAACTATGACACTTCACCCTGACAGCACTTTACCCAGCAACCTCCTTCACTCGCATGCCCCAGTATCTTAGACTTTACAAAAGACACTCCCATAAATTTAGGGTAGGCATTTCCAGCAGAAATTCAGCAGCACAGCAATTCTTATACATGGCTTTACTGTACCCCCTTCCTCGCCCCCAGAGCAGCAGTCTCTAAAACTTCACTGCTCTCGTGACGTTCTGTCCCACTGCGCAACCCTCACTCTCAGATGGCTTTGTCTCCTCAGTATTTCATTCAGTAGATGTTTACTGATCACATAGTATGTTCTAGTCACTGGGCCCTGGGCTTGCAAAACTCAACACGAGCCATGATCCCCACTCTCACTGAGGATGTGGACCAGTGAGAGGGCAGGTAATGAACAGCCAAGTGTAACCAGCATTATGCAGGAGTACACAGTACTATTTCAGCATGTGAAATTAGCATGAACAACTTAATCTCACCTGGAGGGTTAGGAAGGGATGCCCAGAAGTTCTTTCCAAAGTGTTGCTTTTCCCCCAAAGTAACATTAAAGCCAAGCACTACAGAGAAGCAGGCACAGGCTAGGAAAGAAGGGAGGCAGTGTGCAGCAATGCTCAGGAGGAGCCCATGCAGCAACCTGAACTAGTCCGACTGTGTGGCGGGAACAGAAGAGCAAGGAAAGAAAAGAGTCGTGAAAGGCAAGACCAAAGAGAAAACAGGGGCCAAGACGGGAGGGGGCGGGGTGTGGATTACAACACCAGTGATCCTGGCCTTCGCCGTTACCATGGAGAAATACTGCATACAAGAAAGCCAGGATCAGATCTGTGGTCTAAAACCTCTTACAAAATGCAAGAACCCATCTAGAAAACTTGACGCCTGTAGGAGCATTAGAAATTCAGGCCCAGCGGTGCTCCATCTTCCCAGGTTTGGTTCTTGCCCCAGCCTTTACCTACAAGGCCAGCTTTCCATTTCTTCAAATACAAATTACGTTCCTTACAATTTTTTAAAAAAAATTTTTAACGTTTATTTATTTGGAGACAGAGAGAGAGCATGAATGGGAGAGGGTCAGAGAGAGGGAGACACAGAATCCCAAGCAGGCTCCAGGCTCTGAGCTGTCAGCACAGAGCCCGACGTGGGGCTCGAACTCATGGACCACGAGATCAAGACCTGAGTGGAAGTCAGACGCTTAACCGACTGAGCCACCCAGGTACCCCCCGTTCCTTACAATTATACCCGCAAGTTTTCTATCCTATAAATCCTGAGAATTCTCTTTTCTCGTACTTTTCGAAAGGTCAACAGCAATTTAAGTACTGGGGTACAACTTGCGACAGGTCTGAGGGTCTAAAACCCCAATCATGAGTTAATTTTATTGAGATCCTTTATTCATGAGATTATAGTAAAAGTTTCTTGGATTCTATTTTCAAAAACTTACATTCCAACTTACCTTTCTGTCATTATCATATTTAGAATGAATTCCCAAAATATCCCAGATATTAGCATCTGGAAAAACATTTAGAACACTCTTCACATTGTCCACAGTGAGTATATTGTCATTCTTCACTTTTTGGTACATCTGTAGAAATAAAGATTTATAATTAATTTTCATCTTATGGCAATTAGTTTTCTTTCTTTCCCTGAGTATGCCGACAGATTTATAAAAACAAGCTTTCTACTTTGTAAGTTCTAAGTATACCATATACATACATATATACACACATTCCCCCATTCACAAATAATTTTATTACAAAAATTTTTTTTTCCACATTTATTTATTTCTGAGAGACAGAGAGAGACAGAGCGTGAGCAGGGGAGGGGCAGAGAGAGAGACACAGAATCTGAAGTACACTCCGGGCTCTCAGCTGTCAGCACAGAGCCCGATGTGGGGCTCAAACCCATGAACCATGAGATCATGACCTGAGCCCAAGTCGGATGCTTAACTGACTGAGCCACCCAGGCACCCCGATAAATAAATCATTTTAACCACACAATATTTCTTCTTCCAACAAAAACTGCTTTATGAGAATTCCATAGCTTTCAAAAATACTGTAACAAATTTATGTTATGTTCTATTTTGGTCTAACTAGACACTAGGATTCTTAGTAAAATGATGGTTTCCGTCATTTAAAAAGGTATGTATAAAATATTTCAAATACCTTATTTCACAAAGGCTTTATTTTCATTCTAGGCTTCCTCTGTACCTCCGTTCTTCACCACCCCACCCCCCGTTCCTACCCCACCTCAAATGTTGTAAGCGCACTGGCATGAGGTAGGCTGTTACTCCTTTATTTTCTTGTTTCACTTGTCCCTCATTGCAGACCATGCCAGGCACTCTGCTAGGCATGTGGAAAAGGAACTCCTCTGCACCAAGAGAGAAGGCCTCTCTGAGCAGAAACCTCAGCTGAGACATAAACATGAACACAGAGTTAGCATTAAGGCAGAAGAAACCAGTAAAGTACAAGTACCATTAAGTAGCAGTTTGATACACAGGTATCCCTCGCCTCTCAAAAGTTCACATTATGCCACTTTTCTATTACAAGAGTGACATCTGTTTTCACCAACCAAAAGAAATCCAAAGAGGATTTTTGCTTTTATGAAAAATGGTAAAAATGTGAAAACAGTGTTCAGCATCTGTTTTGCAGTGAGTGAGGACAGTGGCCCCACCAAGCTCCTTCCCCAGGAACTACACTCAGGAGCATCTCAGCATCCAGCCACCAGAGTCTCAATTGTGTCTATGAACATCTGTGCTTAATTTATTTTGTGCATATCATTAGCAAGGTGTGTCCTAAGGTACCAGAAAAGCCTTGAAAGAGGTTAGTTTTTGGTCCTGGAAAATACTAGAAACATTTTTCCATATAAACTGATGGTAACTGCTTCTTCACTTCATACCATTTGTGTCTACAAAAGGTTTCAGGAATGCTCTACTTCAGGAGTGGGGGAGACCTGTATTAGTTGAGAGTATTATTCTCAGTTTCAATTCACTTCTATCATTATGGCCAGAGACAATAAGGAATCAGCATTCTTCTTCATTTTCATTTTCTCAGTGTAAACCTGGTAACCTATTCCTTTAAAAAGAGGCAGTCTATAATTAGATCACACAATTTAGTTTTATGAGCTTCTCAATTTATGGGCAGGTTTTCTTCTCATATTGAGCAGCACATGCTATGATCTTAGTAACTGAAAAAAAAAAAAAGCAAAAATTTCAGCCTTCTATAAAGCATAAACAGGGATTAGAAAAATGATATTTTGAATACAGCAAAAGCTATATATGAGGTTACTGAGACTAGTCCTTTTACAAATTAGTCATTTTAAAATAGTAGATATTCCTAAGGTATCTAAGGCAGCTAGAATGTCTAAATTACTTAGATATATAATGATCCAATCTTCTCATACATTAAAAAAAAAAATTTAAACTATTATGTAACTCGGTAAGCAAAAACAGCAATTTTGGGTCTCTACTTCTCCATACAAATTTTACTTATTTTTCTGTTCTTTCTTGCTTTATTACGGTGTAATTGACAAATAACACAATACATTTAAACTGTACAACATGATAATTTGGTAAATGAACACACCGTGAAAGAACTGCCACCACTAATTAACTAATATATCCATCGCTGCACACAGGTTTTCTTTTTGGTGAGAACACTAAAATTCTAGTCTTTGCAAATTTCAGTTACACAGAATAGTATCATCAAACCATAGTCAACATGCTGTATATTAGATCTCCAGAACTCATTCCTCTTAAAACTGGAAGTTATACCTTTCGACTAACATTTTCTCACTTTGCCCAGCCCTGTGCCAACCACTTTTCTACTCTCGGTTTCCAAGACTTCAGCTTTTTTAGATTCCACAGACAGGTGATATCATACAGTATTTATCTTTGTCTGATATATGTCACTTAGTCTAATGCCTTCCAGATTCACCCATGTTGTTGCAAACGGCAGGATTTCCTTCTTTTTAAAGTCTGATGTTCTAATTCATGTATATGATACACCATTTTCTTCGTCCATTCATCCACTGATGGACACTTACATTGTTTCCATACCTTAGCTCTCATGAATAATGTTTCAGTAAACGTGGGAGTACAGACAGTTCTTTGAGATACTGATTTCCTTTGGAAATACACCTAGAAGTGGGATTGCTGGTTCAAATTGTAGGAACCTCCTACAATTTTAATTTCTTGAGGAACCTCCAGACTTTTCCATAATAGCTATACCAGTTATAGTCTCAGAGGGTTCTGTTTTCTTTACATCATGCCAGCATTTGTTTTCTTGTTTGTTTGATAACAGACACCTGAGGTGAAAGCTCATCGTGGGTTCTGATTTTCATTTCCCTGAGGATTAATCAAGCTGAGCATCTTTTCATACACCTGCTGGTCATCGTTATGTCTTCTTTGGAAAAATTTCCATTCAGATCTATTGCCCATTTTTAAAAAGTTTTTTTAAATGTTTTATTTTTGAGAGAGACAGAGCACGAGTGGGGGAGGGGCAGAGAGAGAGAGAGAGGGAGACAGACAGACAGACACACAGAATCTGAAGCAGGCTCCAGGCTCTGAGCTGTCAACACAGAGCCCGACGCAGGGCTCCAACTCACAGGCTGTGAGATCATGACCTAAGTGGAAGTCGATGCTTAACCGACTGAGCCACCCAGGAGTCCTTCTATTGCCCTTTAAAAAAAATTTTTTTTTTTTTCCTTTTGATGCTTATTTATTTTTTAGAGAAAGAGAGAGCGGGAACGGTGTAGGGGCAGAGATAGAGGGAGACCAGAATCCGAAGCAGGCTCCCAGGCTCCCAGCTGTCAGCACGGAGCCTGACGCAGGGCTCAAACCCACAAACCGCGGGACCATGACCTGAGCCGAAGTCAGACGCTTAACCGACTGAACCACCCAGGTAGCCCTTATTGCCCATTTTTTAAGTGAGTTATTTTGTTTTGTTGCTGTTGAGCTGTATGAATTCCTTGTATACTGCAGATATTAATTCCTTACCGAATAGGTAGTTTGCAAATATTTTCTCTCATTCCACAGTTGCCATTTTGTTTCACTGATGGTTTCCCTTGCTGTGTAGACATATTTCATTTTGATATAAACCCCCTATTTTTTTTTTTTGTTTTTGTTTTTGTTGCCTTTGACTTTGTTGTCAAATCCAAAAACCATTGCCAAGATCAATGACGAAGAGCTTACTTACCCTCTATGCTTTCTTTTAGGAAACAGTTTCAGGTCTTATGTTCAACTTTTTAATCCATTTTGAGTTAACTTTTGTATATGGTAGAAGATAGGGATCCAGTTTCATCATTTTACATGTGCATATTCAGTTGTGCCAATTTACTCCACTCTGCTTCCTATTAATCCTAACTTTATGTTGACAAATGTTAAATTTTAAGTCCCAAAATAGATCCATTTCATCCTCTGCTCCTTTGTACAATTATTGTCATTTGTACTACATCTATATGTTAAAATCTGCTTTAGTCAATCTTGTGCAATTCAAACACAATAAAATATATTCATATAGCCTTTTATATTCACCCGTATATTTACATTTTTATTTATGGTTACCATTTCATTTTTGTGTATGAATTTGAGTTACCATCTGGTGTCATTTCCTTTCAGCCTAAAGGATTTCTTTGTGTTTCTTCTTGGTATTTCTCCTGAAGTAGCACGGAATTGGAAAGATCCTAGTTCGTGTTACTTCTCGTTGAACTTCTGAAAATAAACTTATTTCATGTTGTTTGTCCAGTTTTGTGCTTATGGTGAGATGGTTAATGTGTTGTCAGTTACCTATCATGGCCAAAAGTTAAAGTCTTAAAGCACTTTTGCATTCTCAAACACGCATTCAACAAATATTCATCAACTATGTAATATCCTATTTTTCGGATCTTAATCTTGTAAGGTAGGAAGAGAAAATCAAATTACTTGTAAGTCTGGATAGCCAGTGTGGAGAGCTGAGATACAAAGTCAATTGTTTTGCTATAAATACTGTACTTACTCTACCATAACTCTCTAACACATTTCAATAATTTTCATAGACTTTTATAATTTTGTCTGCTATAATATTTCTTTCTGATACTATATTTTCAAATTATTTCATATAGATAAAATAATTTTCTCATGAAAGCAATGGAATAATATTAAAGAGACTTTATAGTTCAGGTATTTTACTAAAAGACTAGATTTTGCTCAAATTATTCTGAATTAGTGAAGCTAAGTCACCTAAAGGATACAATACATTTACAACAGAATGGTATTAGCTCAATCATGTTTTACTTTTCCATGGGCTACTGAAATTTTAGGGTCAAGAGCATACATTGTTGTTTTTTTTAATGTTTATTTATTTTTGAGAGTGAGACAGAGAGAGCACAAGCTGGGAAGGGGCAGAGACAGAGGGAGACACAGAATCCAAAGAAGGCTCCAGGCTCTGAGCTGTCAGCACAGAGCTTGACACTGGGCTTGAAATCACCAACTGTGAGATCATGACCTGAGCCAAAATTGAATGCTTAACCAACTGAACCACCCAGGTGCCCCAAGACCATACATAGTTTGAATAACCATGACCATTCTCACACTTCAGACCCTGGTGAATTCTAGTATGTTATAGGTATTCCTTCCTCATTCATTTTTCCCTCTCTTTCCTCTAATAAGTTAGCACAACTTGTAGGCTATGGCACACATTTAATACTTTTATGCTGCTTTGTAGTGAATCCTATGGTTTCAAATGTAATTTGTTTTTCTAAGATACTACAGTACTATGCTGAACATCACAGTAGATAATTCAAAAGGCAAGCGATTGAGAAATATGCCATCATATGCAAATTAATGTCTGATATAAGAGTCAAAGGAGAGAATTAAGATTACTTAAAGAGAGTTTCAAAGGTCTTCAAGTTTCGTTAGTTTTGAATGTCATACTGATCCTTTTACAATAAGGTAGCCAGACTTCAATAAAAGATATGTCAATCTGAAGTCCTTATAAACTCTTACACTAATCAGTTAGTAAAACAGACCGAGATACAAGAATGACACATATTCCACAGCACTCTTACAGAACAAAGTGTATCGCCAAGTCACTGAGGTGCAGGTTGTTTCTGTGTCCCAGGACAGTGAATGAATGAGGTATTTAGTGGTTTTCCTGGGGCTACGGAAGCAGGGTAGGGAGTTTACAGGGCTTTGGTAATTTCATTCTCACTTTGAAGAAGAACCAGTCCTTGTTGTAATAACGGTTGAAAGCAAAAGACCAATGAATTAATGAAACTAGTTTTTAATCTATGATCTGACATCCTTAATGATAACAATATAGTTCTTTAATATATCTTTTCCATGATGGGCCATAGTAGTTTCAAAACCTCAATTACAAAATAATCTTCTCACCTCTTGTTCTTTAATCAGGTCCTTACCAACTTCTAACTTTTCTTATACCATCTCTTTGTCAAACTCAGTACCCATCCTACCATTTCCCCCTCAATTTGCTGTCATGAAGTGATCTCCTTCTCCTTTGAAATTCTCTAGGGAGGGTCTACATATTTTGTCATTTAGAATGTTTAACTTTGCAGTAACCTCTTTTATTCATAATCTTGTTCAAGACCTCATTCAAGAATTCATCCTTGACTAATCATTTTCTATGAGTATGTTTTCTTCTAAACTTCTATATACAATCTAAATTCCATTAGTGGCTGAATAAACCCAAGAAAATTCATCCACTCTGGCAGAGTCTCAGTTGCCTAATTTGTAAAGTGGGGACGACATTATGTATTTCAGGTAGAAGCTGCAAGAATTAAATTCATCATCTGTATTAATCCTCACAATCATTTTTTTATAAACTTTGAAAGATAAAAATAATAAATGATAATAATTACAGGAATAGTGCAGGAAAACCCACTATACTTTCTAAAGAAATTATACCTCATGCACACACTCACATGTACTACAGAAATAAACGCTTGTGACACATCCTGTTCTTCTGCAATATAGTTGAAAGCTCGCCAAAGAGCGACACCGACATCGTCTGCTCCATCAACTTCATCATCCGTGTTAACAACGAACACAAAACCAATTCTGGGAAAAGAAGGTGAAGAAGGAATGTCACAACTACCCCTTGAGTCACAACCAACCACCATTTTTAAACATTACTAGACTATAACATCTAGATGGACGGAATGTGTTAATAGAGGGGTAGGGGAAGTACTTAATTTGAAAAGGTTTGATTTGTAATGTCTATTCACCAACATCCGCCTACTATTGGATTTCTCCAAACTGTCAAACTCTCTCTGGTGGCGATATTATTAAATAATTGTGTTTTTCCAAGAAAAAAAAAGGGAAAGTGTATTCTTAACCCAATCCCAGGGAAATGGATCCATCTATAAGCACCCAAAGTAATCAGATCACTCTCTCAGGAAATAACGGGATAAATGAGATTACCAAGCAGCTTTGATTAACATAGTCGATCATAAAGGTAAATGATACTTCACAACAGAGCTGTGTTGTGTTGGGCATTAGAGACCACCATTGCTTTGAATCCCACATTAACACTCGATGCAATACTCCTTAATACAACATGAATTTCACAGATTTCCTTCAGTTGATAGTTTAATGTTATAAACTGACAATTACCTAAGAGGAATTTTGTGATAATAGAGAAGTTCAGCAAGTTTTATAAAGTCCAAGGTATATTCTTGGGCAGGATCAATAAACAGAACCTAAAAGAAAGTAGATAGTTTATAATCACTATTTTGTTTTAACATTTTGGAATTTTCATGAAATTCAAGTTTAGTCTGATTCCTGTAGCTAAAAGTATGAAATTCAAGGTACAATCTTTTTTTAAAGAAATTTCTAGCAATACTAAAGAATTTTATATAAGAATTTCACAGATAATGAAGGATTTCTAAAGGCTGCACATCTGAATAAGACATGGAATTTAATTACCAGATTATTCATCCTCTTTCTGAACCATAGCACAAAGAAAAATTTTTTATGTGAAGTGAAATATAGTATTCTAAATGTGCACTGGATTTTAATATTTTTAAAAGATAGTAATTGAATTTTGAAAAAAAATAGCATTAACATAACTGCTCTCTCTACATTGCTGTAGGAAATTTGTCTTTGTGGGGAAAAAAGTATTTTCTACATATTTCAAAGTTCTATAAGGTTATTTAATATTGTAATAGTGAACTCAGACATGGATGGTAAAGTGATATTTATGTGTTTTTCCCTGAAATGTATTAAACTTTAATCATTAGTTCTTTATTATACAGAAGGAAAAAGTTCAACCAAATTCCTTTCAGAAAATGTAAAAGTAACTCACCACCAATATCATATTGGTATTATAAAAGCACATGTAAACAAGAAGAGGCAGATTATGTGACACTGCTGGCTTTGGACAGTCAGTCATGCCACCTTAAGCTTGTTGCATCAGGTAAGTATTTCCCTTCTTATTACACAGATGCCTATTTACCAAGAACAAGGTAATCCAAAAAGAATGCTGACATCTCTATAAAAGATGTATATAAAATGTCAAAATAAAACTCACCAAATTATGAAAATTACGCCTTATGGAAGGTACAGTTCCAGGGAACACTGGCTTTAGAAGCTCCTGGCAACTTGTAGGCCATGTAACGTATAGATCATCATTTTCTAGGTCATTGATCCACTAGAAAAGAATCCAGAAATCTTTAAGTATATTAACACTTAAATCATTTTCAAAGCCAATTTTTATTCTATCAAACAAGTAAAATCATACACAGAAATTTATATATTTCTGATTAAATGGAAGAAGCCAGTTGAATATTCTTTACATTAAGGAATACATCATGTACAACAATTTTTATTACCATGGCCTTTAAGAGTAAGCCTTCCCCCGCCAGAACTGACTTCTATTGAGGTTTGTTTTTCATATTAAAAAATAAAATTGGGGGTGCCTGGGTGGTTCTGTCAGTTGAGGGCCTGCCTCTTGATTTCAGCTCAAGTCGTGGTCTCATGGTTATGGGATCAAGCCCCTCATCAGACTCTACGCTGGGTGTGGATCCTGCTTAAGATTCTCTCTCTCCCTCTCCCAGTAGCCTCCCCCAACCCTCGCACGTGTTCTCTCTCAATAAAAATGAATAGGTAAGATTGCATAGAAATTACTCTCCATAAACTATTTGAGAGAGATAAGTGTTTATCTTAATTATCAGCAGTAGAGGAGGCAATGAGGTCCTCCACCTCCCTTCTCAAATTTAAACCCTCAGACATAAGGAAAATAAAACATGATACCTTGGAAAGCCAATTAGAATCAAGAGGTAACTACTTACACTAGACTAAGCCGCCTGCCTGAAACATGCTAAAAGCGGGCGGAAAACATATAAACCGTTGTTTACATGGAGGTAAGGTCAACCAACAATCAAGAGTCAAGGAGTTACAATCCTTGAAAACAGGAGGCATTAAGGGGAAAACTCCATGTTCACCTCAATTCTATCCCTAGGGGCATTTTCAAAATTGCAGCCTGGAAGAACTAATTTAAACAGAAAGTGACAGCCATATTGTGCTGGAAAGACAGAAGTTAAAATTAGGGTTTCCTAAATGGTAGGAACTGAGCCAGGGTGGGGGTGGGGAGAATCCAGGAGAGGAGGAAACTGCAGGGAAGAAAACAAACCGTCTTTATACAGATTCCTCTCATTTGCTGACTACTAACCTGCACACGTGAGCATACACACACATACCCGCCTCAACACTGCCAAAGGAAAAAAAAAAAAAAAAAAAAAGAAGCTAGGGGGAATTGACACTGGGAAGTTGAAACTGCAGCCAGGGCATGGTAATAAGGAGACAGAAGTTGAAGTTCAAAGTGTTAAGACTTTGGTAAACACTGTGCTTTGAGAAAGGGAGAGGGAGGGCTAGCCCCTAGAAGTGAGACACACAGCAGAAGAGCTCTCACAAAGCCCAGAAACCTGCCTCAACAGAGCCGGGGGAGGCCTGCTGCCTGGACTGCTGGGCAAACCTTACAAGCCTTTGCTTCTGTGACTTTACATCGGCAATTTGGGGCTCCTCTCCAAAACTGCCATGTAAATAAAAGACCAAATATTACAACGTAAGAGAAAAACCAGAGAAAAACCAGATAACATAGGACTTACACAAGGACTTTAATGATTTACATATTAAAAAAATAACAAAAATAGGGCCACCTGAGTGGCACAGTCGGTTAAGCATCTGACTTCGGCGCAAGTCATGACCTCATGGTTTGTGAGTTTGAGCCCCGCATCGGGCTTGCTGCTATCGGCATTAAACTCGCTTCAGATCCTCTGTCTCCCTCGCTCTCTGCCCCTCTCCTGCTCATTCTCTCTCCCTCTCCCTCAAAATAAATAACTTTAAAAAAATAAAAAGAAAATGGATGGAAGGATGGAAAATGTTAAGAGAAAAACCTATTTTTTAAAAAAAGAGCCAGCAGGATATTCTAGATTTTACTTAGTTTTTTAAAAAAAATTTTAAAAATGTTTATTTTTGAAAGAGAGAGACAGAGCACAAGCAGGTGAAGGACAGAGAGAGAGGGAGACACAGAATCCGAAGCAGGGTCCAGGTTCTGAGCTGTCAGCACAGAGTCCAACATGGGGCTCAAACCCACAAACTGTGAAATCATGACCTGAGCCAAAGTCAGTTGCTTAACTGACTAAGCCACTCAGGCGCCCTGGGATATTCTAGATTCTAAAACTCTATACTTAAATCCTCCTAATTAGTTCTTACAGTTCTTAACTGTAGACTGGCCACGGAGGAAGACAGTGATAAGTCAGCTGGAGACAGGTCAATCAAGTGTATATTAACTAAAGTACACAGAGAAAAAAACAGTGCAAAAATTCAAACAAAGGGTAAGAGAGATGAACGACACAGGCAAACGGTCTATCACATGCCCCTGAAAGTCCCAGAAGAAAGGAGGGAGGAGACCATTGGGACTGAAGAAATTAGGCAGCTTCTGCAGGGTTCTAGAGGTTTTGGAGAGCTGAACCAAGTCAGAGGCAGTGGTTTCAGAGAGAAGACTAAATTCAGAGACACACACACAGAGGGACAAGTAAGAGGGAAAATCTAGGGTAATTCATGGCTTTCAGAAAGGAGCAGCATACCAACACTGAGACAGCAGCTGTAACAGAAGCAGGCTGTTGAGGGGAGAGGACAGGAAAGGGAGATGGTTCAGTCCGGGACGTACTGAAGAAGTCCATAAAGACACGCAGGCAGGGGTAACTGGGTCAGCTGCAACAATTTCCATTTTGTGGTTAACAAGTATGATGGGGACCTGTGATTAGCTTACTTCTGCTACCATCTGTCCTGGTAATACTGAGGGGAGGGAGAAGGGAGAACTTCAGTCTCCCTGGAAAAGTAGGTAGTGATATATCTTGTTTATGTTTCTGAGATAACTCCTGCCAAGATGTGAAGGTAATGGGAACAGTTCTAAAGATCCTGGCAATATGCTAGGAATCCCCTATGAACTGGAAATCTTGGTAGACTCTAGCAGTGTCTAGATCAGTTCATTGTTCTCTGGGAATCTGAGGCCAGTGGAGGAAAAGGCACCAGAGTAGAGGATGTGAATATCTGATCCCCCTGATCACTTAATATTGGTTTTATGTGAAAAACTGGCCTTATAATGCTTTATGTACCTGTCCCACTGAACCTGATTAATGATTGGAAGCAGAGTCACTTTTAATATGATCAAACTAGCTGGAGGTGTTTACCGAAAATGCAGATTCCTTGGCCGACCTTCAGACCTACCAAATAGCAAGAATCTCAGAACAGGGCCTAGGAATCTCCATGTAGAACAAGTGCCCTTGGTGATTCTTACCACAAATACTGCAGTTAGAACGAACACTACAGCAATGGCCCAATTTATAGCATGGGTGCTGGGTAAACTCACCTACGTGATACCCTGATCCACTTTGGAGAACTACAGAGACAATGGAAATTGGGTGCAGAGGCCCAGAGACTGAACTGCCCATTTCTCACTTCAAGTAAATTTACAGAAGCAGCAGCAATGAGCTTTGTGAGCTTTGTGAGCGTGACCTCACAAAGCTGCATCGAGAGCTGGCATTGAAATTCCAATGAACTACCTCTATTAGTTTTGTTGATCGGAACTCTGGCCTTTGTATCTACTGGGTTGCCAAGATACTGAATAAAAGACATTGTTATTAACAGAGTAGAACCTACCAGACAACCTCCTCAGTGTCCTAGGAGCTACACAGGTCAGCAAAAGGACACAAGGCTGGTCATGGTGTTACACGATGACTCTCTTTCTGAGAGAAGCAAAACACTTAACAGATTTATAATTTATACCTTTGGGTTTTCTTGAGGGAGTGGCATCAGCAAAATGGCTAAGGAATTCCAAAACTCCACCCTTACATAAAAGCAACAAAAAACTAGAAAATCGGGGGGGGGGGGGGAAGTCAACATCATAAGAACTATGAAAACTAACCAAAAGCTTGCAGCAACCTTGAGAATATTTATTGAAGAAAAATGGCTGAGTCTCAGTAAGAGCAGTGAGATTTGTGGTGTGGTAAGGTATCCCAGCTCTATCTTCTGCTACCAAGCTTATCAGTAGCCTTGACAACAACAGCCTGAATTCCAGTACCAATACTGGAGAAAGTACAATGGACCTCATTCTGAAAGAATTCTAGTTTTTGTTTGAACGGTCTGGTGACTTCCTAGAAAACCCACTGAAAACCAGGGCTTTATCTGACTGAGTCATAACAGTGTTAGAGCTGCAAACCCAATTTGAGGAAAACATTTATGGGCAAATGTTTTAGTTACTCCTCCCTGAGGCAACAGAAAACGGTTGGGATGAAAGCAGAGTAGTCAAAATCCAGTGACGAAAGGTTGGGGAATGAGACGTTTTGGGAAATAGGGTTTTAAGACATTCTGGCATATTCCTGGGATTTTCTAAACGGCCCTGCACATGCCCAGGGAAGACTGAGAAGGCCCCGAATTCTCTTCTCAGGTTGACTCTGAAGTTCCGTGCAAGCAGGGAGTGAAGGCTGAGGCACATGCACACCGCTTGGCTGAGGGTCTGACCCAGGCTGCCCCCTCCTCCCTCAGCCACACACATAGAGCCCCTATTCAACACTGGGAGGTTTTCTGGGTCCGGGGATTTAAGTAAATCTCTGTCCAAAATTGAGTAGATGACTAGGCTAGAATAACAGAGATTTCCATGGCCACACACAAAAAAGAATATAGACTTTACAAAGTTAGTTCAGAGAAGACACTAAACAAATGATAAAAACAACAGCAAACAGGAACAACAAACCCAGGGAAGGTGAGAATCTGACTTCTAGTTCAAAATGTCCCATGCTCAACAAAAAATTAAGAGGCATTGAAAAATCCTAAAATATACATAAGAAAACAATTCCATTTACAATAGCATCAGGAAGGATAACATACTTAGAAATAAGTTTAACAAGTAGTAGGCTTGTACACTGAAAGCTACAAAAGATCACTGAAAGAAAATAAAGACCAAATGGAAAGGCATCCCATATTCATGGATCAGAAGACTTAATGTATTAAAATAGCAATACCTTCTAAATTATCTATAGGTTCAATGAAATTTCAATAAAAATGCCAACTGTCCTTTTTCCAGAAATGGACAAAATGATTCTATAATTCATAATGAAGGGCAAGGGTCCTAGGAGTGCCAAGATAATCTTAAAATAAAATAAAACAAAACAAATTTGGAGGACTCACAATTCCAATTTCAAAACTTACAAAAACTACAGTAATCAAACAGTGTGGTGTCTGCATAAGGGTAAGATATAGATCAATGGAACTAAGAGTCCAGAGTAAACCCATGTATCTACGGTAAGCTGATTTACAACATTATGGGGCTTGGATGGGAAATTTGCTGTCATAGACTGTGGGGCCCACTGTGGGTAGCAAGTTACATTCTTAATCTGGATAAAGAATTCATTTCCTCTGCCTGTGCTGACTAGTGTTTGTTTTTAATCTTATCACTGTCATTTTGTGACAAAAACAAAGAATTAGAGCTGTTTTGATAGGATGACAAATGGCTAGGGTGACTTGGGAACTTTAAAGAAAAGGAAATTGAAGAAAATGATCATAAGCAACTCAGGAATATGGCTACATCACGGATATCCCAGAATAGAAGACAGAAAATTGCAGCTACGGGCAGGGGTAGTTTTGGTGGAATATGACCCAGCCCCCTTCATGATGGGGGGTCTGGCACATTAGACTGAAAAGGAATTACAAAAGGAGCCAAGCATACAATTGTATGGTCATTTTTACAGAATTTAACAAAATACTAGTGAAACCTGATGTACTGTGGCAAGACAAGAAACAGGGAACTAAACTATATAAAATTTAAGTTGTGTCTCCTGACGTCTGGTGAGAGAAACCTAAAATGGTTAACCAAGGATGGGAGAATATTCAATGACCCTCTTGAGTTTTTACTCAACTTTTAAGCAAGCAGATTTTAAGAAATAAACTGCCAGGGTTTGTTTTGGGGAGGGTATAAATACAGAGGTCGAAGTAATCTAACTCAGTGACTCAGCTTTTTCTGTAAAGACAAAAAGTACAGAAACAGATCCAGGGGGAGAAAAGGAATTAAACGCAAAGTATTGCTTTTGTTCATGAATAACTGTTTTGACATTAAGGCATCCAACAGATTTTCTGAGTGCTTCCTATGTGATAGGGCCTGATGGATACTGAGGATATTTAACAAAGTCCTGGTTTTCATAGAGCTTACATGCCACTGCAAGAAGACTATATGTAAACAAATAAATACATATCATATTGGGAGGTAGGCAAATGCTACTAAGCAAAAATCAAGCTTATGCATGAGTTAATTTTGCTTTCACAGACCAAGGTGAAGAGTACTCAAACCCAGAGCTCTGCGTTTCTTGCCAGTTTTTTTTAAAGGAATCCAGAGAATGAACTCTCAACAAATAATTATCTACTGAAAGCAGGCACTTTCCAAGTGGAAAAATAAAAGCATTTGAGACACAAAATTTCCCTTAATAATATGCAAGAAAGGGTATTTAAAAAATTAAGCTATCATTTAGCCTTTAAAAAGAATAAAATTCTGCCACATGCTACAACATGGATGAACCTTGAAAGCAGTATGCCTAGTGAAATACAGACAGAAATGGACAAACACTATATAATCTCACCTTTATGAAGCACTTAGAAAAGGCAAATTCATAGGGACAGAAAGTAGAACAGAGGTTACCAGGGAGTTTGGGGAGAAGGGGAGAAGGAGCTATTGCTGAATGGCTACAGAGTTTCCGTTTGGAACGAAGAAGTTCTGGAAATGGATCTTGGTGATGACTTGACAACATTGTGAATGTACTTAATACCACCAAATCACACACTTATAAAGGTTAAAGGAGCATATCTTATACACATTTTACCTCAATAAAAAATTACTTTGATACTCTTAGAATGGAAAAGAACGTCTCCTAAGGTGTCCAAGAGCTGGATCAAGAGAGCTGTCACAGCAGTGCAGTGGGGAAATGGCACTGGGGGGACAAGGGGCAATGGGAACAGCATCAGGCTGCCCCTCTCCAGTGGTGACTGGCCTTCGTGGCCAACCCGGGAGGACCAGGATGTTATTTTATAAATGGAGCTGCAAGGTTTCCTTATAGATTTATTTCTTTTTAAGAGTAGTCTTGAAGACTACTTTCCTTTTCTTATTGTAGCCCACACTCCCAGTGTCTTCTACAAATGCACGAATGCTTGAAAGTCACAAAGTATTAGGATTACTAACATGGTCATTCCTTTTTCTGATGAAACATTTTTAGAGAAGACATCTGTTAATGGAGCTTAGAGATTTCCAAGTCAAAGTAAAATCTAGCCAATGAGACAATATGGTCTAAAGAGCAGTAAAACACAGTAGCAATAAACATTTATAACAAGGCACTTAGTGTTCTAGAGAATACACTAATAATACACTAGAGAATAAACTAATTAATAACTTAGGGAATATGGCATTTCGTTGTTGCTGTTGTCTTTCCATGATTCCTGGATGGTAGACTAAATTTGTAAGTGAGAAGGCTTTTCAGGTAGGACAGAACTATAAAAACTGAGATACTTCCAAGAAAATCCCTTAAATTTTTACATGAGACAGTTAGCAAGATGTTCAGAGAGGTTATGCCTCTTTACATTAAAAAAAATTTTTTTTTTTCTGGGGTGCCTGGCTGGCTCAGTCAGTGGAGCATGTGACTCTTTCTCTTGAGGTTGTGAGTTTGAGCCCCACGTTGGGTCTAGAGATTACTTACAAATAAAATCTCTAAAAAAATTTTTTTCCCCGATCATAGAAAGTAAAATATACCTGCTAAAAATTTGGCCTTTACAGAAAGCATGAAGAAAAAGACCCAACTACCCCTTAAACCACATCACCCATTAATAAGAACATCTTGATACATTTCCTTCTGATCCTCTATCTTATCATGTAAGATAATCTTTTTTTACTTAACATGTAAAACATTTTTTTAATTTAAATTTTTTTAAAATTTAAATTAAAAAAATATTTTTTACTTAACATGAGAGCACAGTCATTGTTCCTGACACATCCTTATACACACAATCCTTATAAACATAATTTTGGTGTCTGAATAATACCTGAGCACATGGATATAAAATTTACAACATTTCTCTATTACATACTTAACTCATTTCTATTTTGCTTTAAAAACATGCAGTGGTGATCATATCTTTGGGTATAAACACTTTTCTCCATTTCCCACTATTTCCTTATGTGAGTTTCCAGTGAAATTACTTGATCAAAGTCTGTAAATGCTGTAAAGGCACCACAGCCACAACTGCTTCAAAGTCTTTGCCAATTAATGCTCTTTCCGTTTGTCTTTATATCTGTCTCTATTTCCTCAATTAAGTTGCAGTTTGTATTATTCATTATTAAGATTATTACATAGTAAAGATATTATCCAGGTACTTGCATTTTTATATTATGAATAAATCATTGTATCTTCCAAGTGGCTTTTGGAAATAAAGCTTTTGATCTGCTGTCACTTCAAACCCATTTTACTAAAGTCTTATTAATTGTAACAGCTGTCTTGGAGGAGTTTTAGTTATATAATCTGCCACATGATACTTTTATTTTCTCCTTTCTAACTGCCAAACTTTTTTATACTAATGTTAAATCATAATGGTGATATTATGTTGTAATTAGAATGTTCCTAGTTTCACAGCTAAAAATTATGTTTTATGTTGGTTTGAGATAAATATTTACTTATTCATTCAAAGAATATTTATATTTATTGAGTACCTACTAAAACCAGGGGTATAATGGTGAGAGGAAAAAAATGGATAAAAATTCCTACTTTCAAGTTTATATGGTCTAGTAAGAAACAAAGTCCTCAAAGAATCACAGGACAAAATTGCAAAATTATAAAAACTAACTGCCCAAAGTATAAGGAAGGATTGGTAATCGTGTAACAATAAATACGTATACAGACACACACGTGTGTGTACGTGGCGGGGTAGAAGGGGTTAACTCAGTGGGCCGCGCTGCTCACACTTTGCACGTTCTGTACAAGGGCTTGTTTCCGTGACAAAGGTCTTGGCTTCCGGTAACTGAGCCCTTAAGAGGTTCCGACTGCGGCCTCTCTCCCGCGCGGAGGACCTCGCTGCAGGCTCCGGCAGTCTGTACAGAGCGAACGTGAACATGACAGGATGAACACCTGCCTTCCGTCTAAGGGCCGGGAGCTTGAGTGGCTGACCTCAGTCACCCAGCCACCGTATGCCTACACGACACACCGGCTCGACCGAGCCTGGCGTGCATGGTCACGCGGGAAGTGAAGCACGTGGGAGCTTGCGCTCGGTCTCCCCTGGACTTCACCTCGTGCTTTCTCCCTCTGCGGACGCCACTCTGTGTTCTGCTCACAACAGCCTGTAACCTCGAGTATGACAACTTCGAGGCTCCGTGAGTCCTTCTGGCAAATCGCCGAACGTAAGGGGATGCTGGGACTCCTCTGCACAGGGCACACAGGAACACATCCTCCAAAGCTGCTCTTGGTCCCAGCTGTTGGGAGCTGCAGCCGGAAGAGCGAGCAGGAGCCGCCCGGCTGGAGGGAGCACGACGAAGGGAAAGTGGGGGGAAGAGTATTTCACAGCCTAGAAACAAAAGGAGGGAGAAGGCCACCGACAGCCTCACGGGCCTCACTTGGGAGGGCATCGGAGCTGCGAGCAGGCGGGGACGTGAGCAGACGCCCAATCCCGCAGGTGCAGCACCGACCGGAAGGCTTGCGGCCACTGTGAACCGGCCAGACGAGCTTGTCGTGATGGTAGGTGGCATCCTTACATTCCACTGATTTTAATAGTGGATGTTCAATTCTTGCTGTCGTTCATGGGGTTATTTGTGTTTATTATTTTTTTTTAAAGCTGGGACGGATCCTGAACGAGTGAGTTCTTGCGAGGAAACGCAGAGAACAGGACGGACAGGAAAGCTAATACAAGAAATCAGAGGGGAGGAGTCTATATTTTCACTTTCTTCGGAGTTCTCCTGCAACCTTCTCCAAAATGCTTACATTTATTTGAAGGCCTGCCAACAATGGGTTTTACGTTCAGTCTTAAAGCTACTAAAGGTTTTTAAACTACATGAGGGCCGCCTGGGTGGCTCAGTACGTTAAGCGTGTCGGACTTCCGCTCAGGTCACGATCTCCTGGTTAGTAGGTTTGAGCCCCGCATCAGGCTTTTTACTGACAGCTCGGAGCCTGGAGCCTGATTCAGACTCTGTGTTTCCCTATCTGTCTCTCTCTCTGCCCCTCCCCTGCTCGCACTCTGTCTCTGTCTCTCTCTCAAAAATAAACATTAAAAAAACCTTTTTTTTAAAAAGGAACTACACATAAGCACTTACCATTATAGAAGAATGCCTAATATCTAATGCATAGGTATGGTCCCAAACATGGGATTTTAATTTTAAAAATTTGCTCGTATCTTCTTTGCTGATCCCAAGATTGTGAAGGCCATTCATTATTTTTCCTTCTAGTTTCAGCATATCCAAAATTCTTTTAAAGAAAAGAAATGAGTTTTACTTTCATTTGCCACATTAAAAAAAACTTTAACGTTTATAAGTTTCTTAAAGCATTAGAAACAGATTCCACTGGTATTTTTATGAATATCAGGAAAAACATAAAACTTATTAACAAACAAGGAGTTCTAATTATCTAGGGTAAGCTCATGTTGACTTTTTGTGTACATTGACAAAATCTTTCTATTTAAAAGGCAAAGCAACCAGATATATTTATTACACTCTTTAGCAAAGAAGTGAAGATATGCTCATCCCTGAGCAAACCAAAAATGAAGGGAAAAATATACTAGGTCACCATTTTGGTAAATCAACTAATAAAACAAGGGGACCCATGATATAAAATTTTAGCACAGAAAAAGCCCCATTAAAACATGAAAGTTCACATCTGTTTAGAACACACACTAAAATTTCTCATCATATATGTAACACTTTGAGAGCTCTTAAACACGACAGGAAGATTACTGCTAAAAATAACAACATCAATATACAATCCCACTGGCAAAAAGTTTGGGCAATTTGATTCCTTACACTTCTACTGATCAAGCTCACACTGTGTTCCAGGTAAGTCTACGTCCTCCCCAAACAGAGCGCACCTCACAACCGCCTCAGGACGTCCTGGTGATGCAGGCGAGGCCCAGACAGGTGGTCTCCTGCCCAGGCCTCTCAGTGGGTGAGGACAGAGCTGGGGTATGAATGCTATAGGAAGGCAGTGCTTCCCTGTATCTGTAAAGGTAAGACTTTACGGGTAGTGGTAAAGTGTGTGTGTGTTTTTGCAAAGGTAAAGCTTTCCCAGGCAAGAAAGCACTTTATTGCTTTTTGAAACCAAGTGTTAAAATTCATATTTATAATAGTTAACCGAACTGCTTCATCACAAAATCCAACCATGGAAGAAGTCGCTTCGCTTTTCAGAAATGAACAGAATCAGAATAAAGCAATGTGTGGATTTCAGAACACCATGCTCAGGCAGGCCTGGAGAGATCTACATTTAGAAGGCTGAGATCTAATGTCCGAACTCTTACAAAAGCTGGTTTTTGTTAGTGTTTTCAGCTGGCCTGGATGACTTGCCTCTGAATGTCTGTACCCCAGGCACTCCTGACCACTGCTTTACAAAGCACCGTTTTTACCCACCCGCCTCCAATCTATGGGAAGATGACATGTATGCTCAAAAGAGCACTAGCTTAGATACCCCAAATCCCAATCTGATTATAAGATTTAGTCTGGGCTACCATGCTACTTCACGTGAGGCTTCTTGAAATTCTTAACCCCTTTGGTCTACATTCCCTTATTTTGTAAGATAAGAATTGTGGATTGCTTGCCAGTGCTCTCTCCGTTTTTAAAATTTTATGATGCGGGGCATCTGGGTGGCTCAGCTGGCTAAGCCTCCGACTTCAGTTCAGGTCATCGTCTTGTGGTTCGTAAATTCAAGCCCCGTGTCAGGTCCTGTGCTGACAGCTCGGAGTCTGGAGCCTGCTTCAGATTCTGTGTCTCCCTCTCTCTCTGCCCCTCTCTGGCTCATAGTCTTTCTCTCTCGAAAATAAATTAAAAAATGTAAAACAATGAACATTTCATGATGCTTACTGGTCACTCTTTTTGGACAACTTTAATCTCCACAGTTTTTGTATCTACCGTCTCTGTTATCCCAACCTAGTCTCCAAGGAAAACCATCGATGGAAAAACCTTATCGACTTACACGGCACACTGGAAAGAGCATGAGGTTTTGAATCCTGCTTTTTGCCAGCTGTATCCCTATCTTTGAGTGACATTAGTGTCATTTTCCCATCTAAAAGAGAGAATGGCGATAATCACTGTATAAGGTATTAAGATTAAATTAACTCACTACTGGGCATACAGCTGTCCTCTATAAGCATTATTTCTTCCTTGCTCTTTTCAAATCCTGAATTTTGGCTACCAATGGAAAAAAAAAAAGGTTCTTTAAATATGCTAGGTCTATTTATTAAGAAAATGCCTTATATCTATAGATTGTGAAACAAAGTAATTTCTCATGCTTCTCTTTGAAACAGGTACTATCTTTAGATTGGCTTAGAGCCCTTCACTGGCTTCTCCAGCCCTGAAGACAAAAGGCAAAAATCCGAAACTGGGTCGCGCAAGCTGACTCTTCTCACATGTGTAGCCTCAGCTTCTTCTGGCTTCTCACTCCACAGCCCGGCCAAAGGAGTCCACTGTCATTTTCTCCAAATACCCCATTGCTTGCAGAACCTCTACTGTCCACTTTGCCTGATTCGTCCTTTAAGTGTTAGCTTAAATTATCACTTCCTTGAAGAAATCTGACATTTCTACTTGTCCCTATGTTCCACCAAGAACTAGTTTAAATCTCTGGAGTTATAACCTCCCAGAGCACTGGGAGCTCTGGGAGGTTTATCTTTTATAATTCACACTGTCATTATATATTTGGTATCAGTTACCCGACTAGACCACTTATTTCTATCTCTACCATTATACCTCCAATATCGACCAGCTTCTGTAGCATGCAGGCACTCAGATATTTACTGAATTGAATTTTAATATTGAATTAATTTGCAATACTGAATTCTAATGCTGTGTGCATTACAAATACGTATTTATCAAGAGCCCCGAAGGATTGTGAGTCAGATAACTTCAGATACACAAAGAAGCCCCACACAAGTAGGGATATCAAGACGCCTTTGTTCCGTCTGTCTCTTTGGCAGGTATACTGTGGTGACACCACTCAAGCAGAACACGTTGGTTATCAAAATGCTTAATATCCACTCGTCACCAGCTTGTCTGGTCAAATCTGTGGCTGAGGTGATTGTTCAAAGAAAAAGATGAGTCGGTGGCTCTAGGGCACAGGTGTGAAACCCCATTTATGGAGCTCCTCAAATTTGCTCAGCCCTACCTGCCTTCCTCCCTGGTCACTGCTACAGCCTCCTGCTGTCTAACCTCACTGGGGAGGAGAGCCAGGCTTGGCTTGGGCCATGACTGAACCACTGCCGGCCTGACCCATGGAGGCTCCAGCTCTTCCCACTACTTCCAGGACCTGAAGGTCACAGTGCATGGTATCAGGCCTCAACAAGCCAAAATGCAATGAGACAGGAGATGGGAAAGAAGCTAATTCCTCACTCCCAGTCTTTTCTTAAACAGGCAATTCTGAAGTACTAGTGGCACAGGACCTTGCTCTAGATTTAGGACATAATTTCAGTAATAGGATATTTTCCTTCCTTCTCCTCTCTCCTGAATCACTTCCTTTCATGCTCCACACCGGTTTTATTCTACATGTTCTGATTTCTTTTGGAGAATTTGTTTATTTTGGGCTAAAAATGCCAGAAAACCTCAATATCCTCACGCGTTTTCTTTTCCTCCTTGGAGGGAATTACAGTAGTTACGACTAGTGATTTTGTATTACGTGTTGTGCAGATCTCTACCTACCAGGTGGAGGAGCCAAGGGGGCTTTATTTCTTGAACAGCCTAAAGCCTTTCTAAATTACTGGGCAAAATGTTCCTATGAAGACTTTACTGAAATCTACCCACCATTCTTCTCCCTCTCTCAAAATTTTTTTTTTAATGTTTATTCATTTTTGAGAGACAGGGGTTGTGCGGAGACAGAGAGGGACACAGAATCTGAAGCAGGCTCCAGCCTCTGGGCTGTCAGCACAGAGCCCGAAGCGGGCCTCGAACTCACGGACCTCGAGATCATGACCTGAGCTGAAGTCAGATGCTTAACCGACCGAGTCACCCAGGCATCCCTTTTTCTCCCTCTCTTAAACCCACTTTCACTGTTCCTGAGCACAGATGAAGTTTTGTCCCCCTGAAGCTCACGGGCCAGGAGCTAACAACCACTCTACTCTATGTACAGTACTTAGCCTACAGATACTTCATTATCATTTTTCCCAAGGATCCAACTAAATAAAGAGAAAAGCCTCATTTGAACTACTATGTTTCTAAGTCATTCCTATACTTTCCTACTCTTTCCAAATTGGTAAGAAAAGAAGATAAACATTTAATTAACTGAAGTTCAATGAAAGTTTATTCAATTGAATTAAAATAGAATATCTGAAGTATTGTGTTTACTCAGTTTACCTTATTAATTTTTAAAGTAGTTTTATGCTTCTCTTTAAATGTAAAATAATTTCAGATTGAGTTTTCTTCTGTTTGACCCTTGACTAATTTATGAATCAGTGGCCATGATAAACACAATACTTTGTAATTTTGCCCTACAGCATTTTTCAAGAATTGTTTTTGACCTAAACAGATAATACCCTGCATTCTATAATTTCAAATTTCCTTTCTGACAAATACAAGTCCTTTAAACTCTTTTTGTTTTCATTCTTCTGGGGAAATGTGTCATGTTCCTTTCAGTTCCTTTCTGGAGGGTAGAAGTCCTCAGCTGCTCAGCCCAATCCCAAGGAACTTCCCTGCTAACGGACAGACCTACTCATGAAAGACCGTTCCCAACAATGTGACAAGTATAGGACGAAAGTTCAGAAACTTCAATTTTCACATCTGAACAGATGTTGCCAAGGTCTCTCCCAATTCTGCGTTCTAAGACAGTTGTGAGTACTCCACCAGAATAATAACAGAATTCTGCCCATGACAAATACAAGACTTTCTGAAGTCTTGCACAAACACATGTATTTGACTTTCCTTTAAAGTAATTATTTGCATTTTGGCAAATACAAAACTTAGGACAACATTTGCCTTTATACAAGTCATAGTTAGTTTGTATCAGTAATTCAATACTTACCTAAAAGAATCATAAGCACTCATATCCACACGAAGTCCATTTATGAACAGACAAGCATCACCTGGCTGAATTTCAAATCTAGCATGAAGACCCTTGAAATAGAGCAGGGGAATGGTTAACCAAGTCATGTACCAACAGTGATCTATGCCAGGAGTCAGCAAACTTTCTGAGGGTCATATAGTAAGTAGTTTAGGCTTTGCTGGCCACATCACCTCTGTCACAACCACTCAACTCTGTCCTTACAGCAAGAAAGCAGACACAGACGTGTAAACAAATGGGCGTGACTATGTTCCAACAAAACCTTTATTTATAAAAACAGGTGGCAGGCCAGATTTGGCCTATAGCTGCAGCAGTTCACCCACCCAAGCTAAGTGATGGAAATCTTATGATAGGTTAGAGATACAAATACCCGAATATTTTGATTCTGCAATACAGGATATTAATGGTCCACTTCAGGGCGCCTGGCTCTGTCAGTTAACCATCTGACTTCAGCTCTGGTCATGATCCTCGTGGTTTGTGAGTTCAAGCCCCACATCGGGCTCTGTGCTGACAGCTCAGAGCCTGAAGCCTGCTTCGGATTCCGTGTCCCATCCCCTTTCTCTCTGCACTTCCCTTGCTCTCAAAAATGAATAAACTTAAAAAAAAAAAAATAAAGTTCTAATTCTACGACAATTACTTAATTCATTTTGTATCACGTGTGTATGCAGTTGTACACACACTTAGAATTTGATAGGTGCCACACACCTAACCCAGGACTCAAAACTTGGGTGTATCTGTAAATATTTGTTGGAGATCACTCTAAGTTCATAAAGGCTTCCATTAAAGACTTATCTCAATGTTGTTTTTTCATTCAGTAAATATCCCCTGAGCACGGGCTCTGAGCTAGAAACCACTCCAGGCATTAGAGCAGTAACAAAAGTACAGAATGTGACCTTCTTGCCAGTGAGGGGGTCAAATCAACTTTAAAGCCTAGTCTTGCTACTTAGTCACGGTAAGATTTGGATACAGTTATTTGCTTCGTATGTCTCAGTTTCACCATCATCATCATCTGCAAAACGGGTGTACTTATTCCCATCTCACAAGTTATAGGCTGTAGATGTGATATATATTGGTGCCTATTCACATATGCGGCACTCACAAACGAAGCTTTTATTATTATTGTTAGCAGGGCAGGCAAATTCATTTAGAAGGAAAAACAATTTCAAAACAGTGCATTTCAGTGATGCTATGTGAGTGACCTAACGGAGACTTCTATAAATTATTCTGGAAAGGCAGGTGAAGCAATTAACGTGAGGAGATTCAGAGAAGGCTTGGCAGAGGTAAATTTTTCTCTATGGTGATCACTCACCACGACAGGTTACATAAAGAGAAGGGAGAGAAGGAACTAAATTTGTAATAGGTCAGAAAGTATTTCCACTTGATTTACAGAATACTAGCAAGAGGTTAAACCTGCGAAGATTCATAGGTGAAAATAGGATTTATCTTTAGCTATTTCTATGCCTTTCTATCGAAGACTTATTCTAAGAAATCTGCATTCCAACTTCATAATCTACAGATGTCTAATGAACTCATCACTGTTTTCCCCAAAACTTGCCCTGAACCTTCACACACATGGCCTCCAGCTCTCTCCAGCACCTCATTCATTTTTAGGCATCTCAACAGTAAGGAGACAGCATATCAAGTACACAGATCTATACTAAATTGCTAATTCCCTCAAGAATGCTGATGCCAGCCCCTGTGCCTCGAACAAAGAAGATACTCAAAAAAGGGTAATAAATTAAACTCAGTGGATTTGATTGCTAAAATACTGTCTACTGGCCGACAAGTTCTTTCTCATTCCCCTCAGAGGAGTGAGCCTTAAATCCTGGAAAATTACCCTGAGAATATGATTTAAGGTAGCTTTTTCGCAAAAGGTAACACTTCAGTTTCCAACAATATGATGAACCAGAGATCCTGAAATTCTAACTAAAAAAAAAAATACAACATGCTGGATTAAAATATTAATAATGCCCTCTAAATAAATGGTTTAGTTCTTAAAAGTAAAGCATCTAAGGGCAGAAAAGAAGTGGGAAGAGGAGTCAAGGATGTAAGTGAACACTGAAGGCCCTGCCCCCAAGGAAATCTCAAGCTTCCCAGGTAGCCTAAAGCTTAGGGTTTTAAGGGTGGGCCCACCCAGGGCAGGGAGGAATGTCAGATCCTTGTGCGCACAAAGGAGTGTTATACTCACAGTGAGCCTGGCAGAAACAGCATAGAAATTTGCCGATCTCCCCTTGGTTCTTGGCGGGGGAAGAACAAGTTTTCAGTAAGGATTCATGACCTCTTTCATTTTTAGGAGTTTGAGGCTTGACTTCACACTATTTTTAAGGTCTAAAACACACACACAGACCTTTTATTGGAAGTGGAATTAAGCTGGGGGTGCTCCTAGGCTTTGAGCAGAAATGAATACAAATTCCCAGTGAGAAACAGGACCTCATTCAAAAAAAGAGGGGATAAGCTGAGGCTGAGGAGAGATCCAACTGGCAGAGAAGTAGGGAAACCTGTAGTTCCCTCATCCCTCAAACACAGCAGTGTTGAGGCCAAAGGACTTTGAATTCCAAGAGTCCAGGCCACAGAGTGACAAAGACGTCTCCAGGGACCCATGGGGACAACCTGGCGGGTCATAGGTGCGTGATTGCGAACTGGGAAAGATAAAACAGGCTGCATAATGCAGGGATGGGAGGGATCCCCTTCTGCACAGAGACAAAGGGATGAAAAAGAGAGACTAAGGAAGCGTAGGACTATATCTGGACAAGAGAAAAACCACAGAGCAGGACAGAGAAAGATCCAGTCTCTAACTGTGGGGCTTCCTCTGAACTGAGGCTGGCTCCCCTGTTTGTGCACCTGGGGAGGAGGGGAGCCAGCCCTGGGCTCGGTACCTAGTTCAGAGGTGCAGTCTGCAGTGGGAGAAAGTGATCCTCTCCCTGGAGTGCTGTGGGAAGAAGGTATATAACCATTCAAAGGACAAAGGCTGCCTGTGCCCACAAGCCAGAAGTCATATCTGCCACACGGAGTGCCTCTTCCCCGGAACTGTGGTGCACAGAGCAGAGCCCTTTAAGACATCGGGGTTTAAATCCCAGACGTGAGCCAGGGAGATGCGAGAGTTGGGGGAGTGGGGCAAACTGCTTCATTCACGCCCTCCTGCGGCACTGCAAGGATGGCCTGAATGAGTGGTTTGGGACACCTGGTCGGTGAAGGAGAGACTGGAGTGTCGCCATTTTTCTCCCCACCACCTCCAACATGTGGCATCAGGGAAGGGACAGCAGGTTCACAGTGGAGGCGGGGACCCGCCCACACCAAACCATGCCCCTCTGTGCCTGCTGACTCTGGATCTACTGGGACAGGACAGATGTTAACCAGACAGCCCCTCCTCCAGACCAGTGCTGCCCCTGGTTCCAAGGCCCCCAGTGGTTTTGCATTTTCTAATTCTTGGACAATTCTTGTTTTGTGTATGTGTACGTGTGTGTATATATATAAATACACACACGTTTTTTTTTCCCCCCTCTTCCTTTTCTCCTTATTTCTTCCCTTCTCTAGTCTGGTTATTCTGGTTGTTGGTTTGTTTAAGCAGACATATTGAATCTATTCTCTTTACTATTCTATATCTCCTTCAGTTTCCCCTCTGTCTGGATTAAGCCATAGAGTTTCTCTGGTCAATTTTCTTTTCTTTTTCCCTGCTCCTGTCATCTCTCTCTTTGTATGGGATAAGGCCTCTTCCATCAACACCATCACCCCGTTGTTTTGCTGTAGCTGGTGTTTTTGTTTTGTTTTTCTGTTTTTTGTTTTCTTTTCCAAGGCTACTTCAGCAAACAAATCAAAGCACACCTAGTGGAAGGTCCAAAACATCACGATGGGTAGGGAGATAAAGCAACCACAGTCACAACAACAGAGAGCAAGTAGCACACTCCAAAAAACACCTCCTGAAGGGCCAGGCCCTGGAGACTGTATGACCCCTCTTTAATATAGTAGTGCAGGACACATAGCAAGCTTTTAAAACACATAAGGGACAGGGAACTAGCCAAAATGATGAAACGGAAGAATTTTCCTCAAAAGAAATTTCAGGAAGAAATGACAACTAAAGAATTGATCAAAAGATATAAACAACATAAGTGAACAAGAATTTAGAATAGTCATAAGATTAATTGCTGGGCTTGAAAGAAACATGGAAGACAGCAGAGATCTATTGCTGCACAGATCAAGGAAGTAAAAAATAGTCACGATGAATTTAAAAATGTTGTAAATGAGGTGCAAAATAAACTCGAGGCAGTGACAGCAAGGATTCAAGAGGCAGAGGGGAGATTAAGTGAAAGAGAAGACAAAATTATGGCAAAGATGAAGCTGAGAAAAAGAGAGGTAAGAAAATTCTGGACCACGAGGGGAGAATTAGAGAACTAAGTGGTAAAATGAAACGGAACAATATCCATATCATAGGAGTTCCAGAAGAAGAAGAACAGAGAAAGGGGCCGAAGGTGTACTTGAACAAATTGTAGGTAGGAACTTCCCCAATCTGGGGAAGGAAACAGACATTGAAATCTAGGAGGCACAGAGAACTCCCTTCAGACGTAACTTGAATCCATCTTCTGTGTGACATGTCATAGTGAAACTGGCAAAATATGAAGAGAACTCTGAAAGCAGCTAGGGATGGACAAATTAGACACCCACACACTACTAAAACTCAAATGGGAAGAAACAGAAAATTTAAACAGACCCATAACTAGACAAATGGGCCTTAAGGTCTACAAGGGTACCCATAAGGGTAGTAGCAGACCAATCTACTGAAATGGGGCAGGCCAGAAAGGAGTGGCAGGGAGTTTTCAACGTGCTGAAAAAGAAAAATATGCAACCAAGAATCCTTTGTTCAGCAAGCCTGTCGTTCAGAATAGAAGGAGAGATAAAGGCTTTCCCAGACAAACAAAAACTGAAGGAGTTTATGACCACTAAACCAGCCCTGCAAGAGATTCTAAGGGGGACTCTGTGAGTGGAATGTTGCAAGGACCACAAAGGACCAGAGACATCACTATAAGCATGAAACCTACAGATAACACAATGACACTAAATCCGTATCTTTCAGTAATAACACTGAATGTAAATGGACTAAATGCTCCAATCAAAAGACATAGGGTATCAGAATGGATTAAAAAAAAAAACAAACAAAACCAAAACCCATCTATTTGCTGTCTACAAGAGACTCATTTTAGACCTGAGGACACCTTCAGATTGAAAGTGAGGGGATGGAGAACCATCTATCATGCTACTGGAAGTCAAAAGAAAGCTGGAGTAGCCATTACTTATATCAGATAAACTAGATTTTAAACTAAAGGCTGTAACAAGAGATGAAGAAGGGCATTATATCATAATTATGATGTGTATCCATCAAGAAGAGCTAAAAATTATAAATGTCTATGCACTGAATTCAGGAGAACCCAAATATATAAAACAATCACAAACATGAGCATCTTATTGGTAAGAATGTGGTAATTGCAGGGGACTTTAATACTGCACTTACAGAAATGGACAGATCATCCAGACAGAAAATCAATAAAGAAATAATGGCCCTGAATGATACAATGGACAAGATGGACTTGACAGATATATTCAGAACTTTTCATCCTAAAGCAGCAGAATATACATTTTACTCTAGTGCACATGGAACATTCTCCAAGATAGATCATATGCTGGGTCACAAAACAGTCCTCAATAAATATAAAAGAATTGAGATCATACCATGCACATTTTCAGATCACAATGCTATGAAACTTGAAATCAATCACAGAAAAAAAATTGGAAAGCCTCCAAATGCATGGAGGTTAAAGAACATCCTACTAAAGAATGAATGGGTCAACCAGGCAATTACAGAAGAAATTAGCAAATATATGGAAACAAATGAAAATGAAAACACAATAGTCCAAACCCCTTGGGATGCAGCAAAGGGAGTCCTAAGAGGAAAATACATAGCAACCCAGGCCTATCTCAAGAAACAAGAAAAATTCCAAATACAAAATCTAATAGCACACCTAAAGGAACTAGAAGCAGAACAACAAAGGAACCCCGGGCCAGCAGCAGAAGAGAAATAATAAAGATCAGAGCAGAAATAAACAATATAGAATCCCCCCCCCCAAAAAAAAACAAAACAGTAGAACAGATCAATGAAACTAAGAGCTGGTTTTTTGAAAAAATAAACAAAATTGATAAACCCCTAGCCAGACTTCTCAAAAAGAAAAGAGAGATGACCCAAATAGATAAAATCATGAATGAAAATGGAATTATTACAATCAATCCCTCAGAAATACAAGCACTTATCAGAGAATACTATGAAAAATTATATGCCAACCAGCTGGACAACCTAGAAGAAATGGACAAATTAGACACTCACACACTACTAAAACTCAAATGGGAAGAAATAGAAAATTTAAACAGACCCATAACTAGTAAAGAAATTGAATCAGTTATCAAAAATCTCCCAACAAATAAGAGTCCTGAGTCAGATGGCTTCCCAGGGAAATTCTACCAGACATTTAAAGCAGAGTTAATACCTATCCTTCTCAAGCTATTTAAAAAAAAATAGAAACGGAAGGAAAACTTCCGGACTCATTCTATGAAACCAGCATTACCTTGATTCCCAAACCAGAAAGAAACCCCACAAAAAAAGGAGAATTACAGACCAACATCCCTGATGAACATGGATGCAAAATTTCTCGACAAGATACTAGCAAATTGAATTCAACAGTATATAAAAAGAATTTTTCACCATGATCAAGTAGGAATCTTTCTTGAGCTGCAGGGCTGGTTCAATATTCGCAAATCAATCAATGTGATACATCACATTAATAAAAGAACGGATAAGAACCACATGATCCTGTCAATACATCCAGAAAAAGCATGTGACAAAATACAGCATCCTTTCTTCATAAAAACCCTCAAGGAAGTCGGGACAGCAGGAATATACCTAAACATCATAAAAGCCATACATGAAAAGCCCACAGCTAATATCATCCTCAGTAGGGAAAAACTGAGAGCTTTCCCCCTGAGATCAGGGACACGACAGGGATGTCCACTCTCACCACTGTTGTTTAACATAGTGTTGGAAGTCCAGCTAGCTAGCATTAGCAATCAGACAACAAAATGAAATAAAAGGCATCAAAATTGGCAAAGAGGTCAAACTTTTACTTTTCACAAATGACATGATACTCTACATGGAAAACCTGAAAGATTCCACCAAAAGGCTGCTAGAATGGATACATGAATTCAGCAAAGTCACAGGGTACAAAATCAATGTATAGAAATTGGTTACATTTCTATACATCAATAATGAAGCAACAGAAAGAGAAATCAAGAAATTGATCCCATTTACAATTGCACCAAAAGCCATAAAATACCTAGGAATAAACCTAACCAAAGATATAAAAAGATCTATATGCTAAAAACTATAGAAAACTCATGAAGGAAAATGAAGGAAACGGAACATCCCATGCTCATGGATTGGAAGAATATTGTTAAAATGTCAATACTGCCAAAAGCAATCTACACATTCAATGCAATCCCAATCAAAATTGCACTGGCATTCTTCTTAAAGCTAGAACAATCAATCCTAAAATTTGTATGGAACCACAAAAGACCCCGAATAGCCAAAGTAATACTGAAAAAGGAAACCAAAGTGGGAGGCATCACAATCCAAGACTTTAGTCTCTACTACAAAGCTGTAATCAAGACAGTATGGTATTGGCATAAAACAGACACAAAGACCAATGGAATAGAATAGAGTACCCAAAACTGGACCCACAAAATGTACGGCCAGCTAATCTTTCACAAAGCAGGAAAGAGTATCCAATGGAAAAAAGTCTCTTTAGCAAATGGTGCTGGGAGAACTGGACAGCAACATGTAGAAGAATGAAACGAGACCACTTTCTTACACCATACCCCAAAATTAACTCAAAATGGATGAAAGACCTAAATGTGAGACAGAAAACCAACAAAAACCTAGAGAAGTAGGCAACAACCTCTTTGACCTCAGCTGCAGCAATTTCTTGCTCTACACATCTCCAAAGGCAAGGGAATTAAAAGCAAAAATGGGACCTCATCAAGATAAAAAGCTTCTGCACTGCAAAGGAAATAATTAACAAAACTAAAAGGCAACTGATGGAATGGGAAAAGATATTTGCAAATGACATATCAGACAAAGGGTTGGTATCCAAAATCTACAAAGAACTTACCAAACTCAGCACCCAAAAAACAAATAATCCAGTGAAGAAATGGGCAGAAGACATGAATAGACACTTCTCCAAAGAAGACATCCAGATGGCCAACAGGCACATGAAAAGATTCTCAATGTCACTCATCATCAGGGAAATACAAATCAAAACCACAATCAGATATCACCTCACACCAGTCAGAGTGGCTAAAATGGGCAAACCAGGAAACTACAGATGCTGGCAAGAATGTGGAGAAACGGGAACCCTCTTGCACTGCTGGTGGGAATGCAAACTGGTGCAGCCACTCTGGAAAATAGTGTGGAGGTTCCTCAAAAAATTAAAAATAGAACTACCCTACGACCCAGCAACAGCACTACTAGGAATTTAGCCAAAGGATACAGGAGTGCTGATTCACAGGGGCACATGTACCCTAATGTTTACAGGAGCACTTTCAACAATAGCCAAATTATAGAAAGAGCCCAAATGTCCATTAACTGATGAATGGATAAAGATGTGGTTTATATATATAATACTGCTTGGCAATGAGAAAGAACGAAATCCTGTCATTTGCAGCAATGTGGATGAAACTGGAAGGTATTATGTTGAGTGAAATAAGTCAGTCAGAGAAGGACAGATATCATATGTTTTCATTCATGTGGATTTTGAGAAACTTAACACAAGACCATGGAAAAGGGAAAGGGAAAAAAAAAATAGTTACAAACAGGGAGGGAGACAAACCGTAAGAGACTCTTAAATACAGAGAAAAATCTGAGGGTTGATGGTGGGGGTGGGTAAAGGGGAAAATGGGTGATGGGCATTGAGGTGGGCACTTGTTGGGATGAGCACTGGGTGTTGTATGTATGTAAGCAATGAACCATGGGAATCTACCCCAAAAACCAAGAGCACACTTTACACACTGTATGTTAGCCAATTTGACAATAAATTATATTAAAAAAATAAAGCAGAGGCTGAAAAAAAAAAAAGAGGGAATACACTGTAACATATCCCTTTAACCACCAACAGAGCTGGGCCATTACCAGAAACTAAAAAAATTCCAACTGGGTGGACCCCAGAAGACTGGTAGAGCTTTATCATGGTAAATTTGCTTATAAACACATCTGGAGGGAGGCCCCCAAGCTGAAACTGCATCCATTCTGGATTTAAAATTTGAAGTCAGATATATTGTAATATAGAAGAGGTTCTCCCTCCCCTGCCCCCAGGATGAGTGATGAGAGAATAGAAGATTCTAAAGAAAATGTTTTACAGAAGAACTTTTGGGAAGGATATTCTAATCTTGGGATTTTTCTCAAGAATTCTAAAATTGTTGTCTCTTCTAAGTAATTAGTTCACATAATTAGAGAAGGTGTGAGCTTTTATTTGAATTAGATATAATCCTTTACTTGGATCTTGTATTTAAATACCTGCATTTGATTATGTAATTATGAAACTGAAACAATCTGTTTTACACTGAAGTAAAAAACAACAACAACAACAAAACAACAACAACAACAAAGTTACCAGATCACCCTATCATATCTCCATTTTATTCCCCCAAACCAAAAAATGTTATGGAACACTAACAGCTCTTACAAGCAAATAGGAACAGATACACAGTAGACTGACATTTAATTTAAAATCAGGAAAAGCAGCTTCTGGTAAATCTCTGATCAAAATAACAATTCTGAACTTCGAAGGGAAATGTGCCATAGTTTGGAGTGAAATCAGTTGCCTCCTGAATAAAATCAAACCCAAATATACTTATGTACCTTCAGCACAGTCATAATATTTCCAGAATAATCTCTGCATGAGTTCAAAGTCAAACCACATAAAAACCTCTACACAATTCTCATGCCCATTCTGGCACCTTTCACTCTGTCTCCCAGCCTCTCTTTGTGGCCCGTAGAGGTGACCGGGGTTTTTCCCCCCCACCGTTTCTCATTCATCCTTCTGGTGTCCCTTTATGCAAACACTAATACGTCCAGATATACATCTCGTTTTCCCTGCTTTCTTTCACAAAAGATAGATCCGCTCGCTGATTACACTATCAAACTTTCTAATTTTTAAAATCTGGTGTCTCAGTTTAACTTGGACCTGTATTTCTATTAGGAGTGAAGACAGATCATCTTTCTACATATTTAATGACCACTATTATTTCTTTCTTATGCATAAACCTCTTGTTTACACGTTTTGTGGGAACTGTACTCTTTGGTGTGTGGGGAGGATATGTCACAGCAGTGATGTACATCATGATTGTTCCAGTGCTTAGTCCACACTCAGGAACACTGCAAGGGAACCTGGGATTCCCGGCCTCTAGTCCCTACCACCCTCGTCTCCGTTTTTTTAGGTACCACTCACATGCCCCACACGGTAGCAGGTAACATGCACTACTGGTCCAAACCATTTAGCCAAGATTAATGACAGGAAAGCCATTACCATTCTTGTCCTTCTCCCAGCATGCTCCAAGGGAGATGGCTGAGACAGCAATATACACCACGGTTCCTTAGTTTACGGATTAAATTCAGATTTCTTGCTCTGAAATCAAAGCTTATTTCAAAACTATTTCACTGATTCCAAATGGAGGAGAGGTAGAAAGGTGATGGCAGTGGTGGCCCCAGTGGCCCTGAGCAGGCTGGAGTGACAATCCATGATGGCATGAACAGTCTGTGCTGGTGTCCCCACGGGGCAGGTCCCTACTCTTCTTTTAAATTTTCCACAGTATCCCTGGCTATTATTCCTTGCCTATCTTTTCCACGTGAAGTTTTAGATTTGTCAAGTTTCAGAAAAAAAAAAAGTAACCTTTGGTATTTTTATAGGTTCTGATTACAACTATAAATTAACTTCGAATTGACTTCGTTGTCAAGATGCTGTTTATGTTACTATTATAAATGGAGTCTTTCTCTCTTCTGACATCTTCCAACAAGTTGTTTGAACTAGTTGTTTGCAATATTTGGAACCCACTGATTTCTCTATATATTAATCGTGTAACCTATTACCTTTTGTTGGGGACTAAAGCACGTCCCTCTCCAAATTCAAATAACTGAAGCCCTCAACCCCGATGTGACTATATTTAGTGACAGGACCTACAGAGATGTAATTACAGTGAAATGAGGTCATGAGGGTGGTGCACTTCGTATGAGAGAGAGAGACAGAAAGGCCATGTGAAGACACACCAAGAAGGTGGCTGTCTGTCTACCAACCAGGAAGATAGCCCTCACCAGAAACAGAATCTGCCAAAACCACGATCTGAGACTTCTAGGCTCCCAAAATGTGAGAAAATAACTTGTCGAAGCCACCCAGTCCATGGGAGCCTGAGAAGACTAGAACACCTTTCTGTCTCCAGTTTTTGGCTTTTTCACAGATTCTCTTACGCTGCATTTCCCCCCAATTTTTATACTTCTAACATGTTTCTCTTAACTAATCATGTTGGCTAACAGCTAATACAATGATAAATTACAAGGACAATAATGAGCTTCATTGTCTTGTTCCTGATTTTGGTAAATATACAGCTGTTTATGTTGCTATTATAAATGGAGTCTTTTTCTTTTCTCACATCTTTTCCAATAGTAAGATGGTTTTTAAGCTGAGATACACACAAATACACATGTGCACACTTTAAAAAAAGGTCTCATTGATTTCTTTACGAAGTTTTTAAAAATGTTTTTACAGTCAGGAATAGATCTTGAATTGTGTAAAATGCTTTTCAGCATCTATGGAGAAAATCATGCCACTTTACAACAAATATCCAATGATATTATTATACAAACAGACTTCCTAATATTGAACCATCCTTGCATTCAAGTAAACTTGATTATGGCATATTATCCTTTTATTAGTTTCACTATTTTTGTCTTTTAGTGCATTAATTTTTAACCTGTATTATTTTCTTCTGCTTTCTTTTGATTTTCTTTATTGCTTTTCCTAACCTTTTAGGTCCTAAATTTAATTCCTTTATTTTTAATCTTTTATTTTTACTGATGTAAGATTTTAAGGCTTTTCTCTGAACTTTGTTTTGTGCCCCAAAGATTCTAATAGCTTGTCTTTTTTTTTAAATTTATCAAGAATACTGCAATTTTGATGTGTATTTTATTTTCCCTTCTACTTAAGAGTAAACAGAGTTTTAATCTCCCAGAGAAGAAGCCGTGTTCTCCTGATTTCTTTTTTTTTAATCAACTTCCAGTTTGAGTGCACAGGGATGAAACAATGTTTTTTTCTATTATATCTGCTTTCCAGTATTTTTTTTGGGGGGGGGGGTCATTACTCCATAACAATTTGGGAAAAGACTTTTCTCTGTTATCAGGATATAAAATTTATTATATATCTGTAACACCTATCACATTGATAATGTTTGGTCGTATCTTTGTTTTTTGACTACATCAGTCTTAGGTAAATTCTGTTTTTCCTTCCATCTCCAGTAGTTTGTTTTATGAATATTCCTACAGTGCTTTGATGGATAGATATTAATAATTGTTACACTTTCATCAGTCTCGTACAGGGCCATTTTTTGCTCATTAATACTTTCAGGCCTGAACCTGGCTTTATGGTATTAAGATCACTACCCCTGTAACACAGTATTTGCTTGGTCTACCACTGCCCCATCTTTAATCTTTAACATTTCTGAATTAGTTTAAGAGTTATTTCACATTTATGAGCCTAATGATTCAAACTGACAACTCTTGGTAATGTCAAGTTTATTTACATTGGTTGATACGACAGAGAGTAGCTGCAACTGTCATTCTTCCATGTTGCATTCACTCTTTCCGGGTGTGTTTCTAAAATTCATTCATGAATGGATTGTGGGGGGGGGGGTGGTGCATGTACATTTCTTTTAGGTTCTTTTCCAAGGGCAGATTTAGATCTCTGTTCCACTAGCTACTCTTACACATGTATCTTCATGGAATACCCTCAGCTCTTTAAAAGGTATCTAATGATGCTATTATAAAAAATAATTAGTTTTTAACCTCTTCCTGCTCTTGCACAGCCCACTTCTACTCAATAGCTTTCTACTCATTAGTGGCTAACTGTGCACTTTTAAGTATGTTTAGGCTCCACTGCGTGATTTTTCAGCTTTAATCCACTCCCATGATTCCCGAGTATCTCCGTTAAGGCAGTCAGCAAATTTATTCTATTTACCACCTCCCTACTTGTATTAGTTGCAATATTTTACTATGTCAGAGTGGACGCTATTTACATACTGCAGCATCGCCCTTTCCCTCACCTGCGTCTCTGTTTTAGTTGGACAATAAACTCATTCAATGCCCAACTAGGCAGTTTTTCTGCCAAAGCATCTTCTATGAGTTCTTGATCAGAAGAAATTCCTCAGGGAGCATGCTTTCCCTGAATTCTTGTTGTTCAACATTTTTTGTAGTCTATATATGCATACCTATCTGAGAGACAGTTTGAGGGACAGTTTTTCTTTCTCTGAGAATCCCATAGGCAGAACTTCACTGTCTTCTGGGGTTGAATACTGTTTTTGAAAATCTGATGCCAATTTGGTTTTCTTTCTTTATAATCCTTATTGCTAAATGCACAAATAATTCCTTTTTTCCTACAGCCTTTATTTTGATGATTCTTGGTCAATTTTCCTAGTTATATGGTGTATCCTTTAAATAATGTGGATTCAAGTCTTTTATTTCAGAAAATGGTTTAATTACAGTTTTAAACATTTGCTCTGTCCATTTGTTTGGTTTTCTATTTCAGAAACTCTACTATAGGAATGCTGGATTTCCTTTACCTGCCTTTTAATTATCATCTGTCTTGAATCTTTTCTGCTTTACTTTCTTTGCATTTCTTAATTCTATCCACTATGTCTTCTATGGGGTTTTCTAGAAGTTCAATTCTCCCTTGTGCCTGCCATTTGTAGTTTTAGTTTTTACTTCTGAAATGGTTGCTTTCTATATCTTTGCAAAGCCCTCCCAGCTCTGGTTTCCCATTCTCTGGTCCTATTCTTGGCCCATCTTCACTGTGAGTCACTGTAATTCTGTACTGTGTTGCTTCTCGACTTCAGTAGCTTTTCAAGCACACATCTGAATGTCGTGTTGCAATCTTCCTCTGCTTAGTGAGGTTTCTTCATTTACAGTGTAATTCTGCTCCTCCTTTCCCCCTTTACAGGGAGATCTTTACATGGATGTAGTAGTTCTAGCTTTCTGATAAGCATATCTGAATCACTTAGATTTTCTTGCACTAGACATTAGCAGGGGAGATGGTTTGGGAGTGAAAGAGGCAAAATTAGCCTTCCAGGTTTCCTGCTTTGAAGTTTCCTTATTGTCATCAACAGTTTCAGCTGGGTCACCCAATGTAGACAGTCTTCCTCAGATTCTCAAATATTAGCCCAGCTGAGAGGCTCTAATCACCAGGCACTTTTTCTCTTCACTTTGCCACTAAAGGATGATGACCTGGTCTCTTGGATGAACCACCCCACCCCCACCCCCCAGCTAGATTTTCTTAAATCTGCCACTTCCGTGCACTTCACATGACTCCTCTCTCCCCCTCCTGCAGCTGATGTGTGTGTGTGTGTTTAATTTTTATGAGAAATAGAGATCATGCAAGCATGAGCGGCAGAGGGGGAGAGAGAGAGAGAATCTTAAGCAGACTCCACACAGAGCCCGATGTGGGGCTCAATCCCAAGACCCTGGGATCATGACCTGAGCCAAAATCAGGAGTCAGACGCTCAACACACTGAGCCACCCAGGCGCCCCTCTCCTATTTGTTTTTAATCCTGCCCACCCCAGTGTTCCTACTCAGAGTGGAGCCCTCTCCTTTGAGGGTGAGTACTTGCTGATGATTGCTGGGATTGTCATGCTGGGACTCCTGCCATGTTCCATTCTTCCCCTCCATGCAACTGTAGCTTTATACTTAAGTTCTACTGGTGCTGGCATTTTCCACCACACACAAAATTGAGAGTTTGTAGGTTTTTGCCTTCTGATAGTTTTGCTGAAAACGTGGTTTCATTCTTTTTGTCGCTATATATGAATTCTACTCATTTTCTTTGTTGCTCTGTATGATTTTTAGGAGAATAAATGGGACTACTTTAAATTTGGCTGCAGCCATATTTCTATTGGAACCAGTCACTATATTCTTAGTAATAAAATGTCAACTTAGGCCAGCTTCAATTAAAAATGTGATATAACTAAATAAAATTAACCATAGCCAGACTTCCCAGCTAAGTTGGTAATAAAATGCTGAACTATGCAAAAAATAAAGATATTAAAATTGAAAAGATCCAAATAATTCCTAAAAAATGAGAAGATAAACCAAATACTAGGATTGACACATAATGTTAATTCTGGATAATGTAAATGAAAGAATGACCTTTTTTAAATGTAATATTAGAATAACTCTTTCTGTAAGAATTCTAACCTTAAACTTGTCATTTTGACTACATTCCCATGATTTCTGCCATCTTATAGTTGTATATATTTACAAAATATGCTCACAGATTATTCTAATCTGAACTGTGTAATTACATTTTACAGAAGAGGTTTAAAGAGAACTTCTCAAAGCTAGTACCAGGAACTAAACCCACAACTTCTGCCTTTCTCTCCTAATTCCATAGCTACTTTATTCCTTCACCTTTTCCAATAGCCCTAAAATCACCCTTTTATAGAGCAACAGACATTATTCTGCATTTCTTTGAAACATAGAAACAGTGTTTAATAGTTTCAGGAGCATAAGATAAAATACAATTTAGCAAACGGAAAAGTAACGTATAAAGCTTAATTATATTTGATATTACAGCATCCAAGTTCTTAATATAAAGAATCCCCGAATCTCAGTGGCTTCCCAGAGGAAACACTGATTTCTTGTTCATATCACATATTCACACCTTCAATTATCTTTGGCTCACCCCAGGGCCTTTTTCATTTCAGGTGCCAGACCAGGAGAGCAGCCTCTATGTGGGAGAGGCTGAGAGAGAGAGACAGAGACAGAGACAGAGACAGAGAGAGAGAGAGAGAGAGAGAGAGGGAGAGAGAGGGAGAGGGAGGGAGAGGGAGGGAGAGGGAGGGAGAGGGAGGGAGAGGGGGGGAGAGGGAGGGAGGGGGGGGAGGGAGGGAGAGAGAGAGAGAGAGAGAGAGAGAGAGAGAGAGAGACAGAGGGAGACAGAGGGAGACAGAGGGAGACAGAGGGAGACAGAGGGAGACAGAGGGAGACAGAGGGAGACAGAGGGAGACAGAGGGAGACAGAGGGAGCGTGAAGAAGCCAAAAGGCAACGAAACCACAAAGCTGCTGCTTGCACATGACATGTGTATTTGCTCATTTCATATTAGTTAAAGCAAGTCACAAGTGACATGGCATCAGTCAACATCGTAGGGGCAGAGGAGCAGACTCCTCTGACAGAGGGAAGAGAGTGACTATTTGTGAATAATAACATAATCCATCTCAATACTTCATGTTTTCCCTCTGCAAATATACCAACCAATGATCTTAAATTTTTAAATTGTCCTTCCCTATGACTTTCTATTTACTAGTAATATGAAACCTTTGGGCATAAAGTACTATCGTGAAAGTAACATGGTCTCCCCCACTTTTCTACCCAGCTACTGTCTACTTCTGGAGTCATCTCTTGCCCTCCCAGAGAGAAATGCAGGGACCACTTATGTATTACAGCTCAACTACTGGGACTGAGAACAGAGATCACCTGAGCTGACATTACTGAACTATTACAGGAAATTCTTATCCAGGAAGATAAAGCTATAAATGAATAAATAACCATTTGCTTCAGGAAATTCTTACAAACAAATAGTTCCAGGCAAACTTGGAACAGAACTACAAAGTGGTCTGGTTTGCCCATCTGAACAGTTACCTCATCTGGGCAAAGAGCTTGCTTATAACAGTTCACTCATCAAAACCATCACTATGGTGTTGACCAATACTCAACTACTGTTAAACCACTTGAACAGAAGCCCTACAACCCATAAGTAATCTACCATAATATCCTTCTTTTGAGACACTAAGAAGATTCTACCAAATGTTGTTCCCCCTTACTGCGGTAAGTTGATTAAACTCAGCTTTGCTTGATCGACAGGTTTCCCTGTTGATTTCTGTAGAGGAATGACAGTTTACACTAGACTCCTCATATTCACCTGGTTTTATTAAATGCAATTTTCTAAATTTTGTATGATGTTCTTCTGGAAATAGCAGTCATTCAAGAATTTTTAGAAGAAAAGAAACTACACCAAAATTTCTTAATCTCCTCAAATACCCTGTTTTCTAATCACCTGGCAAGATGTTTGGCAACTGAACAAATTCAAAGTGCTTATGAAATTGATCTAAAATGAACTGTCTATCAGAGCACAAATTCTGGTTCTTTTACCAACTCTGTGACCCAACAGAAATCACTGGATCCCATTCTATACACTGGAATATTAATGACTCCTATACTCTCTCTCTCTAGAACACTTAAAAAAACTACCTAATGCTAAACATTCAATGTATCACAGATAACATTTAAACATTCAACAGTTTTCAATTCAACCAGTATTTTTGAGGGAATGGGCTGTATCAGGTACCATACTCATTCAAGCCTCTAGATTCAGAGTTTCCTGATCTACTCATTTCTATCAACTTCCACTTCCACTCTGCTGCAGCAACTAGCTTTAGCAGTCACCCTGTGATCATGAGGTCATACGGGTCTACCTGAGAAAATTTGGGTCTTCAGTTCCAGTTACTTCTCTTTCATTCTCACAGTATTTCTTCTGTAACCTCATGAAGTCCTCCAGCATTTGGACCCCAAATCACAACTTAATGTTCTGATGACCTGAACACCCTCTCTGGACTATTAAATGGGCAAAAAAATATACTGGACTGGGTGAAGCCACTGAAACTTCAGCATCCTTTATTTCTCCTCCCTTTTCTACCCTCTCTTCTTTTCCTGCTGCAGGTGGCACTATTCAAACAAAACTCACTATTAGTACAGGAGCTTTTACAAGAAAATCACTCTGTTCAAAGAATGGTAAGAGCAATTAGGAAAATTAGAGAAAGGAGTAATACCACAACCATTTTGGGAGGATAAACAATAATTTCTCAGGTGGTAAGCTAGGCAAAAAATATCCTACATAGGGATGATGTGTGATGGTTCCCAACACTCGTGCTCCAAATGTGAATTATGCATCTACTCCTTCATTATTACTGCTGTAGTTGCTGGCCGCCATCACAAGAGCTGGTACCTACTGAGAGTTCATTCTGCTTCTGTGTGACAGGCACTGTTGCCTGGCTAAGTTAACCCACTTTGCTACCTCCATTACTAGAAAAGTGAGCACTACTTTTCTAGCCTCCCTTGCAGCTAGAGATAGCCATAGGACAAAATTCTGGCCAGTGAGTTGGAAGTCAGACAGGTGACGCATTCCAGGAAGGCATTACGGAGGACTAATGTGGTATTTAATACCATCTTCCTGCCTCTTTCTGCTTTAAATACAAATAAGAAGTCTTAAGCTGTGGCCATAGAAGGAGTAAACCATGTCTGTAACTGCTCACTCTGAGACTTCTTTTATGTGAGAAAAACAAACTCCTACTGTTCAGCGCCCTGTGCGTCTTGTATTTCTTTAAGCCAAGGCAGTCCTATGTAATGAAGCCAGGCGGTGTTCGAAGCACTTCACAAATAGCACACAACTAGGATCATTTGGGTTCTTACTGTGATTTAAGAGACCACTTGGCAGAATCTTATCAAATTACTGATCAATTGTGCCCTTTATGCCACAGGATTCTAATGATGTTTCAGCAGTCCAAACCTGACTCAGGCCTTACAAGCTTTTAAAGAAAAACTGATCATGAGAAACAGAATAATTAACTCACAGCTTTATTCTTTGTCCTGTAAAGACAACCATACTACGTGGGCAGAAGGTCCGAAGTATACAGGGGGAGTGAAGAAGTAGGTAAGATGTATGTCAGAGAAGACTTGCTGTTATCACAGACTGTGAGCTATATAAAGTAGACAATCTAAAAGTGGAAAATCTGAACTGTTTTAATAATCAAAAAGCACAAATTAACATTTTCTTTTCTGTATGGAAACTGAAGATCCAAAGTCTAAAATCGTTGATATTAGTGTAGTCAATTTTTTTAAAAAAAGAATTCAAACAAACCTTTTGGTTTTCCTGTATTTCCTCCCTCATAAGATGATTTACAGCAATTCTGGTCAGAGATCTGGAAAAAAAATACTGATATAATTCATTTTTACTTAAATGTTTAGCACAATCTATAAGTCAGTATAATATAATACTCTGGATAAGAACCTAAAAACTCAGAATGCTTCACGACCAAAAGTGCACATTTCCATGTAGCTATTGGACAACTGGCACCACGGCTCTCCTTTGACAAGGGCGTCTGACTGTGTCTGATTCAGGTGGATTCAAGACTGACAGGAGCTCATGCACACCTGGGTGACGGACCAAGTTGCTGAGTCACTATATTGTACACCTGAAACTAACACGACACTGTATGTTAACTACACTGGAATTAAATAATTAAAAAAAAAAAAAAGAGTTCATGGGCACAACTGTATGCATTAGGTACAGTCGGAACCTGTTTACTACTAGATACTTTTCAGATATACTTGACTGAAAATGCTATTTTGTGCTGTTTGGCCCATTCAGAGAAACTTTGTATAAAATGACCAATATGACACATGTGTCAATGCAAACAGGCAAATTTCAAAATACTTGCACATAAAAAAGAGTTTTGGTAAACCTGGGATCTTTACCAGAGTATATAAGCTCTAAATGACTAACAATACTGACTTCCTCCATATCCACTCTTGAAGAACTTATAACTCCCTCATAGCTTAAAGACAGATTTTTTAAAACAAGTTTATTAACTACATTTATTTGACTTGATAACTCCTAGGAAAATTAGTTACATATTTGTCAGTTTTATGCAAACAATTTAAAAATTAAAAGACCGTTAATGCAGAGTTCTGCTTTAAAATAAAACTCCCACAAAAAGTGTAGATTATCTCCTAAAATTTGGCAGCATTTAAGAGGAATTACAATGTATAATTTGTTATCACAAGTTTTTCATCCATTTAGCAGATATTTTAACAAACATTTAGTAATGGTTTATCAAGTGGCTTTACAGATATGCTCAAGCCTGTAAGTTAGCCATTCAGCAGTGTTACCATAGTTTGCATTCTTTTTAAATGATCAACCACAAATTAAGAGCAGAGTTTAGCACACAACCTTGAGTTGCAACTGACTTACAGTCAAAAGAGTGAATAATCTTCTTAACACTGAAGTTATTTTACTTTATTTGTATTTGATCTAGTAATTTTAAAAACAGCAGTGTAACTAAACATTTATACACATATGCACATTTCAAGTTTTAAGTATGCAAATATTGACTTCTCAAATTCTTGGCTCTTTAAAATTAACAGAAGAGTCATCAATATATTGATTCTTAATCTGTAACTGAGTTGGTGCATCTCTCTATTTTCAGGGTCCCCTAGAAAGGTGGTTATCTTTTGGCCAACTATGTGTTAGTTATTTACCCACAAAGGAACGAATATCTAGATTTAAGATTCAATACTTTGCACTGTGGATAAATGTACAGCATAACGCATGAGGCAAAGAGAGGTCTGGTGATCACCCACAGGCTAAGAGAGGGTGCTGCTCGTGCAGGGGTGCTCTCCCCTCCCCTCAGGAGAACGCTGCTATGCTAGCCACACACTCCATGTCTTCAAGAGAAGCTAACTTATTTTCTGTTTTACTGGTTGCTTATAATTTCACATCCTGTCATTCCTAACCAGACTACAAATGAATAAGCGTTTTGTTATTTTGTGAAAGTACTGATTACTTTTAGACATGCAAATGTATTATCTATTAAACTGCAAGATGTGTTTAGTGTAAAATCAGTATTTCTGGAAGCAGTTCGTTTAGGTATCCTACTGGCAAAAAGTATTGCACAAAATATTCCATAAAGAAGACTTGTTTAGAATCTGAAAGGGCAAGAACATGATCTGGCCATATTCTGGGCATAAATCTATTTAGAATAATGCTTTTCATCACCCTCCACCCAGAAAAGAGGAAAATATTCTCTCATTATTCATTGCTTGAATAAGTCTTATCCTGGATTACCGTATCACTATTTTTGTTTAAGCAACTTTAATAAATTACTTTTCCTTCCATTTGCCTCTAATTCAAGAGTTCTGTTTTTCAGTATGTGTACGCATGTGTGCACACGCCAGTATTTTCCTCTGGTAAAAACAAAAACCAAAAAACAACCCAACACGCATAATAAAGAAATGCCCTATTTTCATTAAAACTGTATCTGTTAGAATTAGTTGATATCACAATGTTAAATGAAATCAGCTATTTTCATAAAGTTTATTTAAGGGAAAGAGTTCTGGCTGTAATCAAACCCATGAACTTTAACATACCTGGCTTTTACGGGGAAGTTCTGTGAAATGTCTTTCATTAATTTTATGGCATCATAAACTGGCGTAGACATTATTTGAGAAGCTGCCTGGAAACTAAGATCTGGAAAAAAAAAAAAAAAAGAAATCTAGCATCATGTCAGACCTTCATAGACATTTCCAGGTAATTTAAATAATTTACTCAACATTTCTAGCCATATATTTATTATACAGACATGTTAACACTTACATTTAGCATTTTTCAAAAGTTTTAAACAGAAGGCTATCACCAATGTCCAAATAAGGTAAGCTTTACACATTTTTGAAGGGCTAATCATTTACCAAATAAGGTAAGCTTTACACATTTTGAAGGGGTAATACCTATTGTTTTCCACAAATTACAGTATAACTTCAAAAAGAGATATATGAAAAGAAACGTTAATGCCAAGCTATTTTTTCTATACTTAAGGTTTAACAAAACATGCAACAAAAAGCTTTGATAAGGATAACAAGAGGAAGGAAAAAAGAGCTTTGGGGAACTAATTCTGGAAAGAACTTTAAGAAAGATCCGACGTGTTTATTAACTCAGTACATATCAAAAATTCACTTTTTCTTTCAATGTATTACCCTTATATGACAATAAAAATCAAATCCTAAACTTAGTATTTTACCGGATACAAAAGTTCTACGAAAAGAAAACTGTGTGGCTTAGGTAGTCAGTCTCCAATATGTCGGAAGCAGTCATCTTAATCTTGTCCCTTTGTTCAAGAGTCAGAAAAGATTTTAAAGCTTAATTCTGTTTGTTACTGAATAGTGAAACATACTCTTTCTCTTTAACATTTCGCCACAGGTAGAATCCTAGTTTACCATACACTAGTAAAATAACCAGCTTAACATAGTAAGACTAGTTTCATTTCCGCATTCTCAGTACGGTGAATCGAGCTGGAATCAAAGCTTAGGAAAAGGTGTTCTTAGCACAGCTTACTGTGGGATAGACAGCCTAACAACCAAGGTTCAAATTCTAGCTCTCTTATTCACTTTCTAGCTGAGTAACTTTAAATCACATTTCCTCAACCTACTTTAGCATGTTTCCAGCCCCAGCACTGCAGCAAAGCCATCAGTACTCATGAGTATCTCCTAATCACCAAACACAATGGATAGTTGTCAGTCCTTATCTTATGAAGATCCTTTTGCAAGAGGGTGATTACATCCTACAAAGAAAAAGTACTGACTTTCTATTCAGTAAACGGTGCTGGGAAAACTAGACATTCATGTGCAAAAGAATGAAAATGGACCCCTATCTTATACAATACACAAAAATTAACTCAAAATGGATTAAGGACTTAAATTTAAGACCTAAATCCATAAAATCCTGAAAGAAAATATAGGGGTAAGCTCCCTGACATCAGTCTTAGTGATGATTTTTTGGATATGACACCAAAACCAAAGGCAGCAAAGCAAAAATAAACAAGCAGGACTATATCCTACTCAAAAGCTTCTGCAACAGCAAGGAAATCATTAACAAAGTGAAAAAGCAAGCTACAGAATGGGAGAAAACATCTGAAAATCATATATCTGATAAGGCACCAATAACCAAAATACAGAAGAAACTCATGTAAACTGGTGTAGCCCCTATGGAAAACATGGCAATTCCTCCAAAAATTAAAACTAGAACCACCATATGGTCCAGCTTCTGGGTATGTATCCAAAGGAAATGAAATCAGTCTCTCAAAGAGATACCTGGACTCCCATGTTCACTGCAGCATTATCCACAACAGCCAAGGTGGCCATAATCTAACTATCCATTGATGGATTAGAAAATGTGGTGTACATATACAATGGAATATTATTCAGCATTATAAAGAGAGGAAATTCTGCTATTTGTAACAACATCAATGAACCTGGATGACATTATGCTAAGTGAAAACAAAGATAAATATTGCACAGTATCAGGTACATGTTTAAAAAAAAAAGTCAAACTCATACAAACAAATTAGAATAGTTGCCTGGGGGCTGGATAGAGGGAAAAAGGCGAGGTTGGTAAAAGGGTATAAAATGAAGAGGGTCTGAAGATCTAATGCATACCACGGTGACTGGAGTTGATATCACTGTATTACATAACTGAAATTTGCTCAAAGAGTAGAAATTAAATGTTCTCACCAAAAAAGAAAAAGACCTGATACACAAGTAGGTGCTCACTAAATACTGATGAAAGAATAAATGAATAGTCAAATTACAAGTAAGATTCTTTATGTTCTGTTTCTTATTATTCTATTGCTATTAAAGGCATTTATAAGCAACACAATTTTTAACTCATGGGTATATATTTAGGAATATATGCACTTCTGGGCAAGAAAACAAAATTGTTATTTACATGACTGTGGGGAATAAGCTTAGAAATTCCCTGGGCTTACACCAATGGGTTAACAAGGAAAAAAGTACAAAGCCATAGGATGCTCACACCTGAGAAGACAACCAAGAATAGGGAGGTGCAAAGGTGCCCAATACATAGGTATATGAAATAAACAAGATTAGATATATCAGGGTGAAAGCACCCCCCCCCCCCATTTAGTACTACAGCAGAAAGCTGCTTTCACAGGAAAAAAGGACCAAGTTAGGTAAACAGGTGAATTGGGATATAGATGGCTGTGCTGCAGGTGAAGCAGCCCACAGCGGAGATGATTAACAAAAGAAAAGGTGCCTTGTTAACTCTGAGGTTATTTGTCCTACCTGTCTCATCCCCTAGGCTAGCTAAGATAAACAGAGGTGGTGCCTCACGTCTGTGCCATAAACAACCTTCAGCCTGACTGCCTGGATTTTGTTTTGTATTAACCCAAACCCCTAACCCCGAATATCTTAAAGACCCCCTTTCCGTCACATCCACAAGTTAATGTTCACAGATTCATTGTCTCTTTGTGCACGTCCGTCGCCATGTTTGTAAGCCTTCTGATCCTAATAAAACTGGGCAAGGACCCTTATTCTGGGCTCTTGTCTTTTCCCAGACATAAGCCATCTCTCATTTTTCATCCTGCGTCCTGCTCTCTTGCTAGACAAGAGAGAACTTTATACCCAGAGTCTACGACACATGACTGAATGGGTTAATGACTTATAAAAGAGGAAAATGGATGATCAAAGATCTTGCCTGATGGTATTTGGCTGCTGTACAATGTCATACTCAGAAACAGTAGAATGCGGTGTGGAAGAAACAATTTAGACTCATTTTAGATATCCTTGATCTGTGCTTTATCATATTCGTGAACTTGGACTAATTATTTTATGTGTCCATTCCTGATTTCCTCATCTGAAAAGTGAGAGATCTAACCTCATATGAGTTTTTAAAAAATTAATCATACTGTATACAAACAGCCTAACACTTTGCCAGACACAGTGTCGGCTAATAGTTTTATCATCGTCAATCCACCGTCGTGATGATCCTTCTACCACCTTCTACTCAGGTTTGACAGCACTAGTCTTTTAAAACTTTTTATTAACACGAACGTAATTCTCCTTTACATGACCAATCTTCTGAGCACAACTTATTTGAAAGCCCCTGAAAATTCACTTATGAAGTCAGATAGAGTATAAGTAACAACCAAATGAATATATTACCAGATTCTATTAACACTTTTTGCTTTGTTCTAATCTGTCCATACCTATTAACTCACCGATAGCTATTTAAGTCCTACGCTTAGCCTCGGAAACCCAGATCCCCATATTTAACTGTTTTACGACTTGGACACTTCAAAAGCAACATGTTTAATCATAAGTTTGTAATATTCCTACCCCATCTTTGCCCATATCTGGTCCTCTTTACTCTCCTCTTCTCAGCAAACACTGTCCATGCAGCTGGGCAAACCATGATCTTACAGTTCTTAGTATCTTTCTCCATCACATATCCCTATCCAACCTCTCCCAATGATCCCTGTATTCTCTCTAAATAATCCACCCCCAAATTTATCCCAACCCTTCCTGAGATCTCACATCAGCTGCCACTTACTGACACTGAGGAGGCCTCTCGCTCTCCCCAGCGCTTACCCCCACCAGATCAGGTCTTCCTGGCACACACCCTTCTTAATCCTACCTACCTTTGCTTTAAAGCAATTACAATCATAATTTTTACATTGGTTTTCTAATTTTTTAACGTTTACCTAAGATCCTTAGAAGACACGCAGCGTCTACTTTAGCTCATCTTATCTTCAGAATCTAGTGTTTTTCAAAATGTCAGTTCGAACCCATTAGTCAGTAGTGACATCAGATTGAGTAGGTAATGTGAAGTTATTTTTCTAACAATATAAGGTAGAAAAGACAGTTTTCCAGAATGAATAAAATGTAGTAAACATACATGTTGTGTATGTGGGAGCTTTTTTTTTTTTTTTTTTTTTTTTAAGTTTGAACCTGTCAGTGTATTCTTACATTATATACTCGTGTACGGGTCCGGATGTAAATAAAACCCGCTGCCTCTGAGCCAGAAATCATAAAACGAAAGAACACAGGTATTGCTCACTCTCTGTGTCCTGGAAACCTACTCTGTTTGGCTTCTATCAGGTGCTCCTCACGGGCTCTACTTCGCATCCCTGGACCAGCGCCACAGCGCCCGCCCTCATGCACCGGCTGCTCACTCCGCACTATCAGTTCCCCCTCCTCTTGAAGACCTTTATGCTGAGACGCCCACAGCTCTTCCACTCCTCTCCTTTTAACTACGGACTTCCTGTTCAGCCCACTACTGGACCCTGTCATCTGAATGACATCATCAAATGCAAGCAATCCATTTCACTTCAGTCTCTTTATTCTGGAACTCGATCTTCAACCCGAAAACATACTTACATGTTTTACATTCTCTCTATTCAGGCTCAAAGCTGGATGTCTTAAGCCATCTTTGACTCCTTTCATCTCCTAAACATTTGCTAAATCCAGCCTTCCTTCTGATGCCCTCTGCCACAGTCACAGTGCAATCTCTCACTGTATGATTTCAAAGAGGTCTTAGCCAGAGCTCCTGTTTCTAGTCCATTGAAATCCATCTGACACAGACATCAGCCAGATCCATTAAAACGGATCGCACGTTCTGTTTATAGGCCTTCAAAAGCATCATCTACAATTATCACCTGTAATTATATTTTATAAATTAGGGGATCCTTGGAGAACATTTTGAAGAAGAAAGTAGAATGGTGCTTGCCTCCAACAGTTGGAGAAACTGGGGAGAAATGGGGAGTGACTGTTAATGGGCACGTGACTTTCTTTCTGAGGTGATGAAAATACTCTAAAATTGTGGAACAGTTAAAAAAAAAACTCAGAAAATATACTAAAACCCGTTAAATGGTACATTTTAAAGGGATGAATTGTATAGTATGTCAGCTGTCTCAATAAGCTGTTCATAAAAAGTTGAGTGATAGAAACTATAGATTACACAGAAAAATGATGCCCCCATGACTGACTAAAAATTACAAGTAATAAAGAAAATAAACCGAAAAGCAGTTACAGTTCAAACTAAATTTTGGTCATAAGATATGTGCTTAGAGGATGTCAGCACAGAGGCTGTTCTAAGCTACAGTGAAATATGCAATGTTCTATTAAGATCAAAATTTTAAACAGAAGAAAACTAATGATTTCCTAATTTTGACTGACTAGTCAAGATTTTTAATCACTGTTAAAGACAACTTGAAATGTGATTTACTACTGGAGATGAACCTATAAGATAAATCAGTGTATACTTTAAAAATGATAAGAGCAAATAACTATATTTCACATAATTTTAACTCTAATAAACATAACCATATGATCTGCTTGACAGCCTTTTAATTAAATACGAATTTCGACAAAAATTCACATCAGTTAACTATTACCTATGAAATAATTTATATCATATTACATAAAAGCTTATTGAACAGAGATCAGTTACCAAAATGCTGTGTTATGGAAGTACTGTACCTTGCAGTTCCCAGACTTTCAAAGGCATCATTTCTTTGCTACTCTCAATCAGGTATTTTTGGAATGCTGTCAGATTATCTCTAAGATCTGAATATCTTTCTCTGCATTAGAATATTAAGTCATGTTAATTGTCATCACCTACTACAAATTATACAAGCAGTATATTTTTGAAATTAACTTTTTCAAACTAGACACAAAAACCTGTTCCATCCAGATAATAAATTATGATACAGCTATATCCACAGAACTTAAAAATGATGAGGTATATATGTCCACTTTTTTAAATATAGAAAACAACCCAAAATCTGGAGGGATGTACTCTCAATTGTTACTATGTTAACATTAACTAAAAGGGATTGAAGGACGAGGGCAGAAGCATTAGCTTTTTACATTCTATACTTTTTAACATTTTATAAATTACAAGTATTGCCTTTATAATTTAAAACAAAACTATTTTATAAGGAAAACATTAATGCTTCCTATACAACCTTAGAGTTCCATCTTTGAAACTTATAAAAATCTTCAATAAGACAATTTTGCCCGATGTTAAACACATCAAGGTATCTTTTTAGAATGCCAAATAATAATGCAGTAGCAATGACATTTTACTATACATATGATATACACTATAACTTCTGGGCACATGGGTGGCTCATTTGGTTGAGCATCTGACTCTTGTTTTTGGCTCAGGTCATGATCCCAGGGTTGTGGGATTGAGCCCCACATCAGGCTCCATGTTGAGTGTGGAGCCTGCATAAGTCTCTCTCTCTCTCTCTTTCTCTCTCTCCCCCTCTCTCCCTTTGTCCCTCTTCCTCTGCTCGTGCTCTCTCTCAAAAATTAAAAAAAAAAACAACTATAACTTCTTTTTTCTAACTCATGAAATCAAGACACAATGCCATTTCAGATTTAAATTCTTTTTTTAAAAAACCTTACCACCAACACAACTCACAAAACACATATTTCAACAGCAAAAAGATTTTAAAAAGAGAAAAAATATACAGAACACATACACAGAAATGCATTAATTATATAGTTAACACTAAGTAAATACACCACAGTGTTGATTTTATGCAATTTTATTACAACACGGGGGCACGTTTTAAAAATGAATGAAGACTGACTACAACTGTTACAGTGAAAGGGCAATAGAACCTCTTCCAAAAGGAAGTTCAGTTCACTATGAACTAAATTAACCCCTCCTTTATCAATTTAATTACAGAGCAATATTAAGTTTATAAGAGCTATATTACTGGTTTTCATATTTAATAATAATCTTAAATTTCACTGCTAAATTTATGTAAATCAGACAAAAATACATTATTCATATAATACCTCAAAGCAAAGGGTTTTGCTTAAATCAACTGAATAGCTGTGTAAGAACTAATTTTGAGTACCTCCTCTTTTAAAAATGGCTCCCAAGGCTTTTTGTAGAATGTGCAATTTATTCCCATAAAAAGTTTTATGTTTAAAAAAGAATAGAACTGTGGATTCCACGAGGCTGAGATACAGCTGACAATGGAATAAAAGTGTATTATTATCTACTAAATACCTTACTTAGAATAAATCCATTTTGCAAGATGCGCGAACTTTTCAAGGCCAATTAGCACACCACTGCACCAATACTTTAAAATATAACTCCGTCATCTATATAAATTAGCACAGTCTCCACAAACGTTCCCCTGCTCTGTAGAGTACCTACTCGCCAGGAGAACTGACCTTAGTGTCCTTTATAAATACTTGCAACATTAAGTAAAACTTAAAGCTATTAATAAAAACTGTCCTTTACCTGTAATTAATTTTGCCTTTGTAATGAAGCCACAAACTTTCCCTTCTTGTAACTAAGGGAAAGCACATATAAAACGACAACAATCCCCATTCATGAGCATTCAGAGAGCACTCACCATCCCATTCTTGGTCTCCAATCAGTGACGCAAGACAGAAAAAGGGGGGGGGGACAACTTTAATATCTGAACAGTTACTTATAGGTGTATATGAGATTAAGACGAGATATTAAAAGGTTTTCGATATAGCAATCTGCACATAGAAATTTAAGAAAAATACATCTTTTCTTTTGACGTATAAAAATTTTGATTACTTCATGCAAACAACCCAATACTAACCATGATTTTTCTAACCCAGTAGATCTGTAAAAGATGCTCTAATGTTTTGGTTTTTTTGACAAAGATAAGTTTGATCATTTCTAATTCCTATTTTTCTAATCATACTCATATGTGAAATTAGTGATTATTTTTCAATTTTGTGTTTTGCATTAGCCATGTATTACTTTTGTAATAAATAAAACCAATTACATGTATATTTTAAGAACTGAAACATGTGCCAACACAGCACACTGAATTCCTTTAAGGACAAACTTAAGGTACAGAAATAGAACTTCATTTCCATTCAGACTTACTTTAGTTTCCCGAAGAGAAATCCTTGAACTTCATTTGTTTCAATCCCATCCTCTACGGTAGCATTAGTCACTGCTATTTTGGAAACGAAACAATACAAAAACATTTTCAGACTGGAAAAGGGAGATGTAATAAAAAATTAGAAGAACGCGAGATTAGATTCCTTTTGTTTTACCTTGTTCTTCTTTCGCGCATCAGCTCACTGATACACGCATGTGCACATGCTTTTATTTCTGACTGTGCTCTTTTTAAACAGGCTTGGATCGTTAAATATTTAACAAATGCTTTACAGATTATTTCACAGTCAAGTTCTATTTTATAACCAGAATGATAAGCCAAAGTGGCTGCAACAAATCCTGGGCTTAGCTCTTAAGCCAGGCAGGAGCGCCAAACCCTAACAAATATAAGCATGCATGCATATTTCCAATGCTTTTAAAGATAATCAAGAAATCTTTAGGAAGACCCCAAACTCATGGCCTCAAAAAGTAAGGATATAACATTTTACAGTCATCTCTCCCTTTCCTTCTCCATTACTCACCAAATAATACAACATACAGGGCAGTAAATGGTACATGTAAAGGGTACCTGGGGTCACAAGAACTCGTGACCTCCTACAGCATGGGGCTGCTTTCGGGGTGCACCAGTGCCCCTCAAGTACACTCCTCCCCTCTCCCTCTTCTGAAGGCCCGCACCTCAGGGCTACAGCTAAAAGCCCTGGGTGTTCGGATCTAGTCCTCCTTCTCCTCCCTTTTAGTCCTTCATTACACAAACATTTGCTGGCTGTTTGCTAAGACTCCTGCCACATACACACCAGGAAGAGAGACACAAAAGAAAGAAACTCCAGTTGGGGGAAAGGAGAGAGACAAATAGACAATTTTAAGGCACTGTGTAAAGTTTTCATGAAAGCAGCACACAACACATGGGATGTAGAAAGGAGAAAACCACCCTCGACAGAGACAACGGTAGGCAGCCATCTCACAGGTACTAATGGATAGGAGTTTTAAAAGATGCGTAGGCTTTGATGAAAGGCAAGTGGGAGAAGATGGAAGGTTTCAGGAAGAGGGAACAGCATATGCTAAGGGATAAAAGTACTCTATAGAGGTCATAAAGGCTTCGCATGGAGCCAAACATGGAGGCATCCAGGGAACAGAAAATTATTCTGCATAGTTTAGTGTTGCAGAACCAGAGGGTACAAATGAGAGGCTATGGGAGAGTGACAAGGCAGAAAGAGGCTGGAGTATGAAAGCTTTCTTTGCAACGCCATGGTATTGTAATTTATGAGGGCGGTTATGGGGAACCACTAAGGGATTTTAACCAGTAGTATCACGAAGTCAGATTTTCAGCATAAGGCATTCAATCTGAAAGCACTGTCGGGAATATCCATTAATTTATATGGGGGAGGAGGGAGGGTCAAGGTACAGAAGGCCAAAGATCAGAGAGAAGGCCAGTTAGAAGTCTGACACATGTATGCAAAGGGAAAAAAATGAACTGAGTTAAATATGTAATATAGATCATTCATGTGGTCACCGGAGTTTTAAATTTTTTTCACCTAACATTTTTTAAATTATTTTTTATTTTTTTTCAATTTTTTTCACCTGACATTTTAAAGAAAATTCCACAAGCCCAAGGATAGCTAGAAAATGCCTGTAAACTATATAACTGTAAACTAAGATACTAAATTATAAAGCATTATAAGGCTATATATAAGCAATATAGAAATACATAAAATCTGACTATTACTTTTCCAGTAACTCTTTAACCGGTAGGACTTAACAGTAATACAGATCTTTATCTGAAGCACATTCAGGAGGAATGGCCAGAGCAAAGTCTGTGATCAGGGCAGGGCCTCCAGGACCAGATCCTGGATAGAAAAATAAAGTTGAAGCAGAAGCCACATCTGAGAGCCTATAAAAAAATGAATTAAAAACTCTTAACCAAGAATCAGATATAAATAAATTTCAGATGAACCAGAGAAGAAAAGATTTTCCTAAGAATCTGAAAACTTATTCATCTTTTTCAGGTCTCCAGAGTCCTTCATCTGGGGCCTGCAGTTAGAAGGCACAACCATGGACAGATATCAGTTTGTAGACACAAATCTAATCAATCTACTTCATCCAATGTAGCAATTCACAGGCCTCTCCTGTCTTACTTCAAGAACAGCATCATCATCCTAACTTTATTATGATTACTTGAGACAAAGCTCCCTAAGACCATGTGTTGCCAATGACTTTCAGATTTACTGAGATACTGATCCCCTGAGACACCTGGTCCCCACCCTGGAGGTGGCTGGGCACATCATGAGCCAGTCACCTCCAGTCATAACCAGCCTCATTACCTCAGTGTGCCTCACACATGTTACCATTTTTTATATGTTGCTGAAAATGGTTGGGAAGCCACTGGATAAAGGAAAATAATATACTATTTCAAATTTCTAAAAAAGTTTTTGGGAGCACAATATTAAACATATTTCTTTCAGTTTAAAATTAAATTCTACAAAATAGAAGGAGAGATAAAAAGTTTCCCAGACAAAAATTAAAGGAGTTTGTGACCACTAAACCAGCCCTGCAAGAAATAAGAAATTTTAAGGGGAACTCTCTGAGGGGAGAAAAGATGAAAAAAAAAAAATATATATATATATATCTCAAAAGCAACAAAGATTAGAAAGGACCAGAGAACACCACCAGAAACTCCAACTCTACAAGCATCATAATGGCAATAAATTCTTATCTCACTCTAAACTATCTAGTACTCACTCTAAACGTCAATGGACTCAATGCTTCAATGAAAAGACAAAGGGTAACAGAATGGATCAGAAAACAAGACCCATCCATATGCTATTTACAAGAGACCCACTTTAGACCTAAAGACACCTTCATATTGAAAATAAGGGGATGGAGAACCACCTATCATGCTAATGGTCAACAAAAGAAAGCTGAAGTAGCCATACTTACATCAGACAATCTAGACTTTAAAATAAAGACTGTAGCAAGAGATGCAGAAGGGCATTATATCATAATCAAGGGGTCTGTCCACCAAGAAGACCTAACAACTGTAAACATTTATGTGCCAAATGTGGAAGCACCCAAATATATGTTAATTAATCACAAACATAAAGAAACTCATCGATAGTAATACCGTAATAGTAGGAGACTTCAACACCCCACTCACAACAATGGACAGATCATCTAATCAAAAATTCAACAAGGAAACAATGGCTTTGAATGACATACTGGACCAGATGGACTTAACAGATATATTCAGAACATTTCATCCTAAAGCAGCAGAATATACATTCTTCTCCAGTGCACATGGAATGTTCTCCAGAACAGACCATATACTGGGACACAAATCAGCCCTAAGTAAGTACAAAAAGACTGAGATCATACCATGCATATTTTCAGACCACAATGCTATGAAACTCAAAATCAACCACAAGAAAAAACTGGGAAAGGTAACACATACTTGGAGATTGAAGAACATTCTACTAAAGAATGAATGGGCCAACCAAGCAGTTAAAGAGGAAATTAAAAAGTATATGGAAGTCAATGAAAATGATAAAACCACAGCCCCAAACCTCTGGGATGCAGCAAAGGCAGTCATAAAAGGGAAGTATATAGCAATCCAGGACTTCCTAAAGAAGGAAGAAAGATCTCAGATACACAACCTAACCTTACGCCTTAAGGAGCTAGGAAAAGAACAGCAAATAAAACCCCAAACCAACAGAAGACAGGAAATAATAAACAGTAGAGCAGAAACCAATGCTATCGAAACAAAACAACAAAAAGGAAACAAACAAAAAACCCCAGTAGAATAGATCAATGAAACCAGAAGCTGGTTCTTTAAAAGAATTAACAAAATTAATAAATCACTAGCCAGTCTGATAAAAAAGAAAAATGGAAAGCCCGAAATAAATAAACTCAAGAATGAAAAAGGAGAGATTACAACCAACACAGCAGAAATAAAAATAATAAGAATATTATAAGCAATTATATGCCAGTAAAATGGGCAATCTTGAAGAAATGTACCAATTCCTAGAAACATATAAACTACCAAAACAAACAGGAAGAAATAGAAAATTTGAACAGACCCATCACCAGTAAAGAAATCAAATTAGTAATCAAAAATCTCCCAAAAATCAAGAGTCCAGGGCCAGATGGCTTTCCAAGGGAATTCTACCAAACATTTAAGGAAGAGTTAACACCTATTCTCTTGAAGCTGTTCCAAAAAATAGAAATGGAAGGAAAACTTCCAAACTCTTCTATGAAGCCAGGGTTACCTTGATTCCAAAACAAGACAAAGACCCCACTAAAAAAGGAGAACTATGGACCAATTTCCCTGATGAATATGGATGCAAAAGTCCTCAACAAGATATTAGCCAACCGGATCCAACAATACATTAAAAAAATTATTCACCACAACCAAGCGGGATTTATACCTGGGATGCAGGGCTGGTTCAATATCCGCAAAACAACTAATGCGATTCATCACATCAATAAAAGAAAGGACAAGAACCATACGATCCTCTCAATAGGTGCAGAGAAAGCATTTGACAAAATACAGCATCCTTTCTTGATAAAAACCCTCAAGAAAGTAGGGATAGAAGGAGCATACTTCGAGATCATAAAAGCCATATATGAATGAGCCAATGCTAATATCATTCTCAATGGGGGAAAAACAGAGCTTTTCCCCTAAGGACAGGAGCAAGACAGGGATGTCGACTCTCGTCACGATTATTCAACATAGTATTGGAAGTCTTAGCCTCTGCAATCAGACAACACAAAGAAATAAAAGGCATCCAAGTCAGCCAGGAGGAGGTCAAACTTTCACTCTTCACAGATGACATGATACTCTATATGGAAAACCCAAAAGATTCCACAAAAAGCTGCTAGAATTGATTCATGAATTCAGCAAAGTTGCAGGATAGAAAATCAATGCACAGAAATCAGTTGTATTCCTCTACACCAACAATGAAGCGACAGAAAGAGAAATCAAGGAATCGATCCCATTTACAGTTGCACAAAAAACCATAAAATACCTAGGAATAAGTCTAACCAAACAGGTGAAAAATCTATACACTGAAAACTATAGAAAGCTTATGAAAGAAGACACAAAAAAAATGGAAAAAGATTCCATGCTCCTGGATAGGAAGAATATCGTTAAAATGTTGATACTACCCAAAGCAATCTCATTATTCAGTGCAATCCCTATCCAAGTAACACCAGCATTCTTCACAGAGCTAGAACAAATAATCCTAAAATCTGTATGGAACCAGAAAAGACCCCGAATAGCCAAAGTGATATTGAAAAAGAAAACCAAAGCAGGAGGCATCACAATCCCAGACTTCAAGCTATACTACAAAGCTGTAATTACCAAGACAGTATGGTACTGGCACAAGAACAGACACTCAGATCAATTGAACAGAATAGAGAACCCAGAAATGGACCTACAGATGTATGGCCAACTAATCTTTCACAAAGCAGGAAAGAATATCCAATGGAATAAAGACAGTCTCTTCAGCAAGTGGTGCTGGGAAAACTGGACAGCGACATGCAGAAGAATGAACCTGGACCACTTTCTTACACCAGACACAAAAATAAACTCAAAATGGATGAAAGACCTCAATGTAAAACAGGATGCCACCAAAATCCTTGAGAAGAAAGCAGGCAAAAACCTCTTTGACCTTGGCTGCAGCAACTTCTTACTCAACAGATCTCCAGAGGCAAAGGAAACAAAAGCAAAAATGAACTACTTGGACCTCATCAAAATAAAAAGCTTCTGCACGGTGAAGGAAACAATCAGAAAAACTAAAAGGCAACCGACAGAATGGGAGAAGATATCTGCAAATGACATATCAGATAAAGGGTTAGTATCCAAAACCTATAAAGAACTTACCAAACTCAACACCCATAAAACAAATAATCCAGTGAAGAAATGGGCAAAAGACATGAATAGACACTTCTCCAAAGAAGACATGCAGATGGCCAATGACACATGAAAAAATGCTCAACATCACTCATCATCAGGGAAATACAAATCAAAACCACACTGAGATACCACCTCATACCTGTCAGAATGGCTAACATTAACAACTTAGGCAACAACAGATGTTGGCGAGGATGTGGAGAAAGAGGATCTCTTGCATTGTTGGTGGGAATGCAAGCTGGTGCAGTCACTCTGGAAAACAGTATGGAGGTTCCTCAAAAAACTAAAAATAGAACTACCCTGTGACCAGCAATTACACTACTAGGCATTTCTCCACGGGATACAGGTGTGCTGTTTTGAAGGGACACATGCACCCCCACGTTTATAGCAGCACTATCAACAATAGCTAAAGTATGGAAAGAGCCCAGATGTCCATCGATGGATGAATGGATAAAGAAGATGTGGTGTATACACACACACACACACACACACACACACACACACACAATGGAGTATTACTTGGCAATCAAAAAGAATGAAATCCTGCCATTTGCAACTCCGTGGATGGAACTGGAGGGTATTATGCTAAGTGAAATTAGTCAGAGAAAGACACAAATGATATGACTTCACTCATATGAGGACTTTAGAGACAAAACAGATGAACATAAAGGAAGGGAAGCAAAAATAATATAAAAACAGGGAGGGGGACAAAACAGAAGAGATTTATAAATATGGAGAACTGAGGGTTACTGGAGGGGTTGTGGGAGGGGGGCTGGGCTAAATGGGTAAGGGGCGCTAAGGAATCTACTTCTGAAATCATTGTTTCACTATATGCTAACTAATTTGGATGTAAATTTTAAAAAATTTTAAAAATTCAAATAATAAAATAAAATTAAATTAAACTCTAAACTAAGGAGAACATGTCTAACCCAAAAGATCAGAAGGATCGTGAGGCCCCGCTTTCACGGTTTGTATTGGTACTGAAAATCAAGATCAAGCGAGCTTTTGCCCTTCTGCTCCACGGGAGGTTCTTGTCCTCCCTGAGCTCACCTTAGGACACCTGCATTACCGTTTGACAGGTGTACTGCCCCAAACTCCCCTCAAATTATCATACATAAGACTATAGTCATTACATTTTTAAAAGAACAAAGTTTGTAAGCCTCCAAGTTTTTATTCTATTCAAGTAGAGAGAGTAAACTTACTTTTAACTTGAGTATCATCCAAAGCTTTGTATTCTGTACTCTTAATTGCTAGCTCCACACCGTAGCCAGATAAGTACATTTTCTGTGAGACTGGTTTCTGTTCAAACACATTTATTTTTTTTAAAAAGAGAAAATATTGATTCAAACATCTTCTTTTAAATTCAATATGTTTATTAGGACATTAGAGTAAATTATTAATATTGACTTTTTAAATCACTGAATTATTATTTGGGGGATATTTATACTCTCTCTAGATAGTTTATCAAGGACCCAGAATTTGGTTGATTACCACTTCTTTACTTTCTAAAAACTTCACAATGACTCTAATGTTTTAATTTTTTTAAAGTTTATTTATTTTGAGAGAGAGAGAGGGAGAGAGAGAGCATGCGCACACAAGTAAGGGAGGGGCAGAGAGGAGGAGAGACAGAATCCCAAGCAAGCTCTGTGCCATCAGGACAGAGCCCAATGTGGGCTCAAAATCATGAACCGTGAAATCATCCCCCGAGCCAAGATCAGGAGTCAGACGCTTAACTGACGCCACCGAGGCATCCCAAATGTTTTAATTACTCTTTACAAGAAAAAAAAAATCTGATCTTTTTCTGTTTGTGGTAACTTCCCCATTTCTTCCAAGAGTTAATTAACAGAGGCTCCAATACAATCAAGTTTCAATAAAACTGTACTCCTTTTGGTGAACGCCACAAGATTTCCTAAACCAGCAAATGCTGTTTGCTTGCTCGTTGTCTAGCTGTAGGACAACCAGAGTGGTGCCAAGAGCAAATACTGAAGAGTAGAGGCAAAAGACACACAAGAAAATGCAGTGTCTTGAACAACTTGATTACATTTTCTTCATGTTTTTAAATGATTAAAATACCCAATGCCACAAATGAGTATCTGTTCTTCAATGAGGGGCAACAATCGCTTCAAATGGAGCGGTCTGAAGTAACGGGCACATACAAAATATACTTGTAGAGACTACCCCACCAAGGAAGAGAAGTCACCACATCTTTTCAAATAAGAAGATAGAAGAATTAGTTTCAGATATGCAGACAAGTATTTAACACTGCTGCACACAATGACAATGTAACTTGCTAATTTCTCAGGCATGTGCTACAATGAAAGATAGCATGAGAAAACTGAATTGCTTCTAATTATGGTCATCTGAAAAAGTTAAAAATATTTTAAAGAGTTTTCAATTTCATACAGCACAATTTAAAAATGCATTCTGACTATCCACTAAAAAGGCAATCAGCTGGTAGAGAAGCAAATTGAAGCTCCAAGTCCATATATTTTGTTATAGTTCATAAAAGAAATGCAATTTCATGTAACCAATTTCCATTATCAATTCCAAAATATTATTAGCTCCTTGGGAACAAAGATAAATGTTTATTAAATTCATATTTACTGTCTCCATTTGAAAATGTATTAATATAAAATTTGAATGGTAGGTTAGTAAGTTTGGGTTTGCAAACCAAAAATGATCACAGACTAAATCAATTGGTGAGAAGAATCTTTCTTCATCTTTCTATTTCTTCTCTCCCCATAAAAAGGCATCTGTTTCAAAAGCAGCATAAATAAGTTCATTTTATTAGAATTACATTGACTAGATTTAAAAAATAACTATTTTGAATGTACAATAGGTCATTCGTTAAAAAGAAAGCCGTAATTTGATTCTACAAAGTGCCCAGATAGTTGGCTAGTATGATTTCATAGTATATTTAATGGCTGCATTCTCCAAAAAATAATTCGGGACACTGATTCTCAGTAGATGAGCATACCTCCCTATAGTGTACATTAGTCACGTGGGGGACATTTTTTTTTTTTAATTCAAGTTAACATAGAGCATGGTCTTGGCTTTAGAGGTAGAACCCAGTGACTCATCTCTTATGTATCACACCCAGTGCTCATCCCTAAAAGTGCCTTCCTCAATGCCCATGACCCATCTAGCCCTTCGGCTGTTCCCTCGTCTCAGTTATGGTAGGTAATGCTGCCGTGAACACGAGAGCACAGAGATCTTCTCAAGTTAGTGCTTTCTTTCCTTTGAATGTTCACCCAGAAGCAGAAATGCTAGACCACATGGTCGTTCTTCTTAAAACTTTTTGAGGAACTCCAAGCTGTTTTCCATAGTGGCTGCACTAATTTACACTCCCATCAACAGTGCAAAAGGGCTCCCTTTTCTCCATATCCTCTCACACTTGTCTTTTTGAGACCTTTTCATGTACATGTGGCCATCTGTAGGTCTCCTTTGAAAAAATACCTATTCAGGTCCTTTGCCCAATTTTTAATCAGATTGTTCTTTTGATACTGAGTTGTAGGAGTTCCTTATATATTTTGGATATTAACCCCTCCTTACATAAATGATTTATAAATATTTTCTCCCATTCCAGCCATTGCCTTTGGTTTTGTTAATGGTTTCCTTTGCCGTGCAGAGGCTTAGTTTAGTTTGATGTAGTCCCACTTCATTTTTTCTTTTCTTTTTAATTTTGTTGTTCTTTATTTTTACTTTTGTTGCCTTTGCTTTTGATGTCAAATCCAAAAAAATCACTGCCAAGACCACCGTCAAGGCGCTTTTTTCTTAGGTTTTCTTCTAGGACTTTTACAGTTTCATTTTTTTTTTAAGTTTATTTTTATTTTGAGAGAGAAAGCGAGCAGGGGAGGGGAAGAGAGAGAGGGAGAATCCCAAGGCTCTGTGCTGTCAACATGGAGGAGGCTAAGGCAGGGCTCAAACCCATGAACTATGAGATCATGATCTGAGCTGAAATCAAGAGTCAGATGTTAACCGTCTGAGCCACTGTGGCACCCTCATGCTTTCACATTTTACGTTTAAATTTTAAATCCATTTCAAGTTAATTTTTTTTGAGTGTTATAAGATAGGGGGCCAGTTCCATTCATTTGCATGTGGTTATCTAGTTTTTCCAGCATCGTCTAACTGAGTAGGCTTGGATCCCCTGCTGAATATTAGTTGACTATACACGTATGGGTTTATTTCTTGGTTCTCTATTCTATTACACTGGTCCATGCATTCTTATTCCAATACCACACTGTTTTAATACTACAGCTTTGTAATATAGTTTGAAATCAGGACATATGGTGCCTCTAGCTTTGTTCTTCTTTCTCAAGACTGTTTTAGATTTTAAAGCTGCTGCAATTAAAATGTTATATTTGTGTAGAATAGACCTATATATTACTGGAGCAGAGTCTAAAAACATACATGCCTGTAAGAAAACTTGGTATGTGATGGCTTAGAATAAAGACTTAACTGTTCAATAAATCATGTGGGAGCCAATACTCTTCTATATGGAAAAACTAGAATTCTATCTCTACCTTACAGCATATTCAAATACATTCCAGAGGGATTAAAGACCAAAACATAAAGGATGGCATTTTGTCACAAGAAAATATAGGAGAATGCCCTTATGACACCGCAAAGGAAACCATTAAAGAAAAGGTGGATAAGTCTGATTAAATCTCTATACTTGTGCTGAACCAAAGATGTCGTATTTTTTTTTAATACTAGAAATATACTAGAAGATGTTTGCAAGCTATGGAAGATTAGTATTCAGAATATATTTGTTAAAATCTGTATATGAGAAAAAGAAAAACCCAAAGAATCTAAGATAAAAATAGGTGAAGAATATGGATAGGCAATTAACAAGTATATCTGCAATGCTTTTATTATTTTATACATTATTATGCAAGTAATTATATATTTCAATATAAAACACTCTTTCCGTGTTGGGCATATAGCAGTAAAATAAGAAAAGTCCTTCTAATGGTCATTATATTCTAGTAAATATGTGTGAGTTTGGTTGTGTGGGGTGGAGGGGATGGATAGTGCAGAGGTATAAAAGAAAACTTGAGATATAGCAGTGAGTGCGACAAAGTCATTAGACCACAATAATGTGATAAAAGTGTGAGAGCAATGAGAAGTTGAAAAGGTGGGAACGCATTTGACCAGAAACTTGAACAAAGAAATAGTCACCTGTCCAAAGACATAGTTAAGAGCATTTCTGGGGGCGCCTGGGTGGCTCAGTTGGTTAAGCGTCCGACTTAGGCTCAGGTCACGATCTCACAGTCTGTGAGTTCGAGCCCTGCGTCGGGCTCTGGGCTGATGGCTCAGAGCCTGGAGCCTGCTTCCGATTCTGTGTCTCCCTCTCTCTCTGCCCCTCCCCCGTTCATGCTCTGTCTCTCTCGGTCTCAAAAATAAATAAACGTTACAATAAAAAAATTAAAAAAAAAAAAGAGCATTTCTGTATCAGGGTTCATATGATATATATAATCAGTATTATCAATTAGATTTTCTCGAAGTAATATTTTCATTAAAAATAACTATGAATCTTAGCAAATATTATATGCATTATGGTTTTGGTTTTTATCCAAGCTTTATATCTGTTTCAGATTTAAGAAGGAATCTGAAAAGAAATATCAACATGATAATTCCAGAAAAGGATACAGAATCCCAATATATTTTTCCACTAAAATTCACATTTGATAGTTGTATTAATTTTTTAAAATCTTTAGGGGTGCCTGGGTGGCTCAGTTGGTTAAGCATCAGACTCTGAGTTTTGGCTCAGGTCATTATCTCATTGTTCAGGAGTTCAAGGCCCACATTGGGACTGCACTGACAGAGAGGAGCCTGCTTGGGATTCTCTCTCTTCTCTGTCCCTTCCCTGCTCTCATGAGCTCTCTTTTTCAAAATAAATAATTTAAAACATTTTTTTTAAATCTTTAACCGTTCAGGAAGAAATCATGTAAAATCTGGTAAGGAAATTATTAAACAGGTTTTTTTATAGCCAAAATAATCTCGGATAAAACTGTACCTGAATATAATGTCGAAGAACATATAGGATTTCCCCATTTTTTGCTTTTTCAGACAATACTGGGTGAAATTTACCAAATGCTCTGGTACCCATTTCAGCATAGAGTATAATCACTGGTAAGTTCTCTTTGTTTGTAGGAAATTTATGATCTCCTTTAAATAGATAAGGTCTGGGCCTAAAATGAAAACAAAACACAAACTTTTAAAAAAGTCAAAGAACATATGGGAAATACATCATGACCTTTTATAATTTCTGCTTATCAAACAACTTACAGATAAAATATACACACATTTTGTGTGTGTATGTATATGTGTGTGTGTGTGTGTGTGTGTGTGTGTGTGTGTGTATCACCAAAAAGAGTTTAAACTTCCTGTGGTAAATTTTCATTTACCACAGTTAACATAGTAACTACTATGGGAGAATTAAAAAATGTAAACAAAATATACCTGCAAAATAACTTTACTCATACACAAAACAATACACACATAAGACAGAATACAATATAAACATGCTGCAGAATTTTATGGATATATGTCAATAACTGAAAAAGAATACATCTAATATATGAAATCAGAGGGAAGCAATAGAAAGTGGCTTCTACTAAAGACAGAAAAGAAACCTGGTTAACCCGAAACTGAGTATTACGAATATTTTTAATGACGAAAGTTCACAATCTTTAAATAACAACATATAATGGCAATATATTTTTCAATGAAATAAAATTTATATTTTGTTCAATTAGAAGAGTATATAATTTTTCATAGCTCGTGTTTCCTGAAAATGGGTTCCAAATATTTAAAAAACAAAGGCACTATATCAAAGATTAGCAGTACTTAATATCAGTAACAACTCATTAAACCCGCAAGGATAATCAGAGAAATACTATAGTCCAGCCCTATCATAAACAGACTTTGATATCTTTTAATTTTCCAGGCACTATGCTAGATTTTTTGTACATATTACATTCTATCTTCCCAACAATTCCTGTAGATAGTTACTATCATTTACTTAATACTTTAAAGGTTTCTGAGGCTCAGACAAGTTAAATATCCACAGCAAGTTCAAACAGAAAGCCAAATTTCAACTCCTATCCATAAATAGGAATCCTAAAGCCACATCTTTTAACAATTATATAGGTAGAAAGAAAAAAGAGATACTGAATAACAAAGGTGTTGAGAAGTAACATTTAATGAATTCAGATCTCTATAGCCTTTTAGTCATTTACTACCTTTAAAACACAAATACAAAGAAAAGGGGAGAGGGAAAGGGGGTATGAATAACAAAGCTACAGCATGCTAGTGAAAAGGCTGTGGGTTTTGAAATTAGAAAGAATTGGATTCAAGTTCTAATTTAACTACTTACTAGCTATGTGTCCCTGCACCAGTGATTCGATGTCTCTTGGGCTTATTTATCTGTTCAAGAGGAGGAATTCTTGCTACCGCCTAGGTAGCTTTACCAAAAGGACTTGCAAATCATCTAGCAGAGCATGAAGCACATGTGTGATGCTCAAGAAATGATCATTTTTCTCTCCGTCTAGCAAACCTCCATTTACTTAAACTATCGACCAAGAGTACCATCAAGGATCCACAGAACATCCAACCAAGTGTTGGACGTTATACCACCATTAATGATGAAAGTAGGGGGTATTTATCTATGTAGTTATGATTATATAATCTTGATTATTTCCAAAAGGACATACAAGAACTTAAGAGCACTGTTGATTATGGAGAGTTCTAGAAAACTGGAATAAATAAGAATCATATAATTTGCTGTATGTATATGTCGCATTATTCTAATTTTCAATGTTTAAACTTAATACATTGGGAACATGTCCTTTTAGTGTAAATAAACATAAAATGCATCAAAGCAATAAAGACACAAATACTACATTTAGATGAAAATACTGAATTGTTAGGTCATTTTCTATTGATTCCCTCAGGTTTCATACACTAGATACATATGGGATTCTTTTTCACTTATTGACATAACTATAAAATTTTACAGCATGTTTATATTACAATCTTATTATATGTTTATTATATTGTTTTGTATGTAAGGGAAGTTATTTTGTAGGCATATTTTCTTTACATTTTTTTAATTCACCCACAGTAATTAACCTGCATAGTGTAAGAATGAAAATTCTCAATCAAAATTTAAAATGAAAATTGAATATTTTTATCAAGAAGTATAATCCTAGGGGTGCCTGGGTGGCTCAACTGGTTAAGCATCCGACTTTGGCTGAGGTCACAATCTCAGGTTTTGTGAGTTCAAGCCCTGTGTCGGGCTCTGTGCTGACAGCTTGGAGCCTGGAGCCTGCTTCAGATTCTGTCTGTCTGTCTGTCTCTCTGTGTCCCTCCCCTGCTCACACTCTGTCTCTGTGTCCCTCCCCTGCTCACACTCTCTCAAAAGTAAACACTAGAAAAAAGTTTTAAAAAGTATAATTTTAAATATGAAAAATTACAGAATATTCTATTACTTATTTGAGCTAAACAGAAATTAATAAAATCATCTAGTGATAACCATGGCCTGTTAGAGAAACATTTCTAAAATACTGATAAGAAATTTACAGACTTTCTACAACAAACTATGGTAAATAATTAATGTTTCAATTTTCTGGTATGGCTGGAAAATTGTACATGTATAAATTATACCTTCTAATAGAGAAATTCAAATTTCTATTTTGTTTAATTATTACAGAATAAGGCTTACCAATGAGTATAAGTTTACTTTTACATTTTAAAAAATGACTAAAATACTATGTTCCTGGTTATTAGCTTAACTTTCTTTAAATCCAAATCACTCAAGTGCTCAATAAATCTAACAGAATGAAAACTTTCCACCAATTATTTGGCTTAAAGCATGTGAAATTTGTGGACTTTAGTATGGGGAATGGGGTTTACTTCAGGTGTATAAATGACCTGAGTTCAAGCATCTTTACACTGGTTTACAGAGGACTTTCACAGTATGTATGCACACTCATCAGCATTCTTCTAATAAATTTCTTTTCAAGCTTTACACATTCATCTGTATTTATTAGCATTTAACATAAGATAGGAGTTTACAAATATTACTGTTAATGTTTGGATATTTGAATTTTTTTTTAAGTTTATTTTTGAGACAGAGCAAGACAGAGCATGAACGGGGGAGGGGCAGAGAGAGAGGGAGACACAGAATCGGAAACAGGCTCCAGGCTCTGAGCCATCAGCCCAGAGCCCCACGCAGGGCTCGAACTCACGGACTGCGAGATCGTGACCTGAGATGAAGTCGGACGCTTAACCGACTGAGCCACCCAGGCGCCCCAACGTTTGGATATTTGAAACCTGAAACGAAATCTTATCCAAAGAAGAGCTGAATTCACAACATCTCTTCTGCAACAGATGAAGACAGATAAATACACAAAACAAGAAAACGGAATGAGTTGCCATTTTTCGTAGGATCCTATTAATAAACACACCAAAAAAATACTAAACCCACACGTCACATTTAAAAACTAAAAAGGAATCAAACTAGATGAAATTATTAACATCATTTATTTTCACTGATACCTTGGAACTCACATGGCACTAAGTCAAATGGACTGTCATGTAAAAAACTGATTTTTATCAAATCAGTACTACAGAAGTACATTTCATAATTTATACAGGATACCTTACATTTTAATATTAGTCTGAAAGATAATTCTTTCAAATAATTTGCTATTGTTAGTAATTGGAAAGGCTGCTAATGAAACAATGCTCGTAGATAAATCTTTAGGTTGAAAATAAAAACTAGAAGGGAACAGATTTTCCAGAGACAAAGATCTCCCGACTGTAGATCCCCCCCACCCCAAATTCATGTATGAATACGAAGACTGGAAAAATTTCATCTGAATATTAATCATGCAATTCCCTGTACTTCTGTGCCCGGAGAAGCCTTGGCTTAGGCCATGTATGAAGACTGACGCCGCAGCTACAAGGTGCAAGTTTAACAATCTTGGAATTGGAGTGACATGTGCCACTTTTAGGTTTAATGTATTTGGGAAAAGTGGGCACAGGTTTCCACTGGGGATGGGGATTGCTTTTTTGACCCTTTTATCGTCCCCAGTGAATATGTGCAGTGCCAGCAAAGATCAGGTAGATATAAACTCCCTCGTACAGGTTGTAAGCGATGAAAGACTGACGTTAGACTACATCCCATCTGTCCAAAAGAGGACATACTAGGCCCCTTGGGACTTATTCAGAGTTGGCTGAACCTGGAACCCTGCGGGCATGGCTGAGGCTAAACCTGCAGATGGACCTCATCCTGCCACTTGGAGTCCTGTTGACAGTAGCCTTAACTAAACACTTTAAGAGACAACAGAATCGCTCATAAAAATATGAGTTTGGTCAAGAATTTGCCAGGCCAAGGGATGGATTGTTGGGAGAGGCACTCTGCCAGGGCCCTTGACTGTCCTTCTGGCTATGTCAAGACTGAAAGACTGACAGGCCATTTCTCAGGGTTCGCAGCAAGTAACTTTGAGGGGTATGTTAGCATCTCACTCTGGGACAAACAGCAGGTTGCTTACTGCTTGTTATAAGCGATAAAGCTCCCCCAGCTCTGTGTCCTTCAGCTACGACCTACCCACCGACCTACCCACCGCTTGTGTAGTATTCTTGTGGGTCCATTTTCACCCCGGGGATATGTGGAGCCATGGGAACTGGTGCTAACCATATGCTAATGCATGGCCGTTGTGTCCATGAATAGTTCTTTGTTTCTGTCGAAGAGCCTCCTGTCTTTGGTCAGAATCCATGAAACAGCCAGAGGCAAGCTTATCAGCTTGTAGGTAGGGCCAAATCAATTCCACAGCCTGAGAGAAGCTATTTATAGCATTAGGTTAACACACTTTTCTTTTTGTGAATCTTAGGCACATAATCCTTGGTTCAGGACACACTATCAATATTCATCCACAGTGGTTGTTTTCTTATTTAAGCAAATAACATACATATACATACATCTATATCTCTATCTATACACACACATATACACATACACACACACATACATACGTATATACACATACATATAAAGTATGTCGGTAACATACTTTTTCCCCTCTGTAGATGTTTCTCATCCCTAAATTTTCTTCAGTTTTCATTTTCTTTCATGTTTTCTGGGTTAGATTTTTAGTTTTTCTTTAAAGAAATGACTGATTAGTAACAACAGAAAAGGAAAAATTCTATTACCTTTGCATTCATGTTATTTTCTTATGCCTTGAGCTAAACCCTTGGTTTATTTTTTCCATTTTTAAATCATAAAAACAAAAAATTAAAAACAGGAACTATGCTAAGTTAATTTTTGAGAGAGAGAGAGAGAGAGAGAGAGAGAGAGAGAGAGAGAGAGAGAGATGAGGGAGGGGCAGAGAGAGAAGGAGAAAGAGAATCCTAAACAGGCTCCATGTCATCAGTGTGGAACCTGAGACAGGGCTCGATCCCACGAACCACGAGATCATGACCTGAGCCAAACCCAAGAGTCAGATGCTGAACTGACCAAGTCCCCCAGGTGCCACACCGTTCTTTCCTATGTGGCATTTTTATCATCCCAATTTCAAAAAAACAAGAGACAAAAAACCTCCTTAATAGTTTTATTTCCCTGTTGGGGACAGGGAGGAGAAAAATCATACTTACCTAGGATGCCAAGGATTCCTGTCACCTTCTCTCAAACACATAAGCACGTTTTAATATAACATCTGTCAAATTCTAGGGCAGATCCACAGCACAGATCTTTGATCAGGAGGTAGGGAAAAAAATCATTCTACCTTTTTTTGGCTAGTACACTGTTATGTTTTAAGTGGTAAGCAGCTTAACTTGACTCAGACTAAAAGAATGGGTCTAACACCGTGTGTATCTACTCAGACTGGCAGATGGGAAGCTGTGATTTATTCTCGCAGCATACAGCCCCAAAGAGGGGTGCCTATGCTTTGCCAGTTGGTAGTCCCCCAACTGGCAGACCAGACAGGTAGGCCTCTGGCAACAGCCCAAGAGTCAGTATAAGTGTACCAAATTTCATCAAGGGGTCAGAGGTAAGAGGACTGCCTTGAACTCTGCCCACTGAATGAACACATCTGCTGTTGGTGTTACATAGCTGGGGCCTGACTGAACAGCAGCAGCAGTCTGCCGACATCACCAGTTTTGGAGCACCTGGCGGGGGGCTGAGTCGGTTAAGCGTCCGACTTCGGCTCAGGTCACGATCTTGCGGTTCATGGGTTCGAGCCCCACATCAGGCTCTGTGCTGACAGCTCAGAGCCTGGAGCCTGCTTCAGATTCTTTGTCTCTATCTATCTCTCTCTGCCCCTCCCCTGCTCACATGCTGTCTCTCTCAAATATTAAAAAAAAAAAAAAAAAAAGATACATCCAGCTTTAACTTAGCTGAACAGACCAGTAACTTAGTCCAGGCATTAAGGAAAAACCACTGTGGACTGAGAGCTCCACTGAGCCAAGAAACTTCACTTGAGGTAGTGGAATGGGGCACATGGTTTGTCCCCAAGGGCAGCTACCACTTTTTCATGTAAATCTAAGATCATGCTAAGAGCAAGACAACTATGCTCTTGAATATACCATTTTCAACTGACCAGAGAGACTTGTGGAGTCCATCTATCTCATTAGTCACTGAATCCTACTTGACCTATGCCAAAATGTAAACATCAGATGTCAGAGTCATGAGACTTCCCTGGGTCAGGTCTTCAGGTTCAGTAAGAGCTCTTACTAAGAGCTGCTTTTGAAAAAGGGTTACACTTGGTGGCTGAGTCAGGTAGGTGGCGCTGCTGTACTCGAAACTGCCTCTGGGAATTCCAGCAGCCACTCAGTTATTCAAGTTGGGATTGTAGTTCAACTTTCTCCCCTTGGGATTCTAGGTTTTATTCACCTGGGAACAGACAGTACATGTGGCAGTCCCTGAATGAGTATCTCCCTGGAGACTTCATGAGCATTCACCGTATAAACATATACAATATCAGTACCAGTTGCTATTCACTCATGGAAGCTAAAACAATAAAACTTCACTGAATTGGTCTAGAGATCATTCTAAACTCTTGCCCATTGTGAACACCTTTGAAACCCCATCAGTTGAGTTTGGGTGCCTCTTCCTGGAGGAACACATATCAAGGAGTCGTGGCAGGGGCTACAGCAAGTTATCAGAAAACTGCTATCACCAAGCCAGGAACACAGAGAGTACAAAATGGCAGAGGGAGAGAGAGGAGCAGTAGGAAAAAAAAAAAAAAAAAAAAAAAAAGTGTTGAGCTTTTGTCTTCACCAAACCATGGGGACCTTGCCCTTCCTTTCCCGGAAAGCCATAGTCTGTCAACCTCCTACCCTACTTCCAAAAATGGTCAAGAACTGGGGTGCTTGCGTGGCTCAGTTGGTTAAGCATCCAACTTCAACTCAGGTCATGATCTCACGGTTCACGAGTTCAAGCCCTGCATTGGGCTCTGTGCTGATGGCTCAGAGCCTAGAGACTGCTTTGGATTCTGTGTGTCCCTCTCTCTCTCTGCCCCTCCCCTGTGAAATATGGACCTAAATGGATAGACACTACACAAATAGAGGGTATATGTTATAGCTGAGGGACACTAATTGGTGAACTACTATTTTGTACCAAGCAGTAAAGAAGCCTGCTCTTCTTTCCAAAAGGAAAAAACATCACTTCATTCCTCCAGGTTGCCTGCTGTAAACACAACCCTGAGAAATGGCTCGAGTAAAGAGCCACTTTCTACTGGTCAGACCAAGAACATGCAAGGACTCAGAAGGCCCACTGCAGACTGCCTCTCCCAAATGCTTGATGCTAATATTTTTCTTAATCTTAATTTAACTTTACGTTTAATATTTAAATATTGACTATTTAAGAAAATTATCAAGTCAGTCATCAAAAATTAAGAATGTTGAAAGTTACCAAAAATTATGCTTAAAAATGCACTAGGAAAAGAAAAAAAATGCATGAGGGCTGACAATTTCCCCAGTTAGTGTTATAAAGCTATAAAGGAATTGAAGATTCTGCCATTTGTGACAACAGAGATGGACCTAGCGGGTATTAAGTGAAATAAGAAAAAGACAAATACCATATGATTTCAGTTATATATGGAATCTAAAAAAAAACAAAAAAACAACCAGAAACAGATTGATAAATACACAGAACAAACTGGGGGCCACAGGAGAAGAGTAGGGGGGATGGGCAAAATAGGTGAAGGGGATGAAGAGGTTCAAACTTCTAGTTATAAAATAAGTCAGTCATGGAGATGAAAAGTACAGCAGAAGGAATATAGCCAATAATGTTATAATAACGCTGCGTGGTGACAGAGGGTAACCACACTTCTCATGGTGAGCACTGCATGATGGACAGAATTGTTAAATTACCACGCGGTGCACCTGAAATTAAAAGACAATGTTGTATATCAACTATACTTAAATAATAAAAACAGAACAAAATTCAGTGCTGGACCCCTAAAACACAGCACAGGGTACTTTCCACAGAAGCTAAGGGATCTAAAACTTGCATAAGAGTACTAAACACCTGGATCAAACTCCTTTGAGAAATAAGTTGCTGTATTTTTAAAAAGGAATTGGTAATTTCTATGGTATACTTATTTTCAATGATATTTATATGTAAAAGAATACCAGAATTTACAAAAATAACATGGTAAGTTGTCTAATATACTATATGAAGCTAGAATGATTTAAAAAAAAAAAAAAAAAAAAGGTGGCATTAGCCTCAGTGGCTCAGTTGGTTGAGCACCTAACTCTGGATTTTAGCTTAGGTCATGATCCCAGGATCATGGAATTGAGCCCTGTGTTGGGCTCTGTGCTGAATGTGGAGCCTGCTGCTTAAGATTCTCTCTCTCTCCCACTGCCCCTCTCTCCTGCTCGCTCTCTCCAAAAAATAAAAAGATGGCGTTAATAATTTAAATAATAGCTAATCTAATCTCATCTATTAAAAAAGAAGCATGAATCTTAATGAAAACATAAGCAATCTTTTTTTTTTTTTTTATTTTTTTTTTTTTTTAAATTTTTTTTTTTTTTTTTTTTCAACGTTTATTTATTTTTGGGACAGAGAGAGACAGAGCATGAACGGGGGAGGGGCAGAGAGAGAGGGAGACACAGAATCGGAAACAGGCTCCAGGCTCCGAGCCATCAGCCCAGAGCCTGACGCGGGGCTCGAACTCACGGACCGTGAGATCGTGACCTGGATGAAGTCGGACGCCTACCCGACTGCGCCACCCAGGCGCCCCAAAACATAAGCAATCTTAAGAGAAATTAAGATAATCTCAGACCATTAACAAATGCAAAGATAGTATAATATTTTAACATTACTATAATACACAGTATGTCCAATGAGAAAAACTTTGTATTCATCTCAATAGATTTAAAAAAATTTACATTTAAAAAAAATTTATTTTGAGAGAACATGCATGCAAGAGGGGGAGGGGGAGGGGGAGGGGGAGGAGGGGGAGGGGAGAGAGGAGGAGGGGGAGGGGAGAGAGGGGGAGGGGGAGGGGAGAGAGGGGGAGGGGAGGGGAGAGAGGGGGAGGGGAGGGGAGAGAGGGGGAGGGGAGGGGAGAGAGGGGGAGGGGAGGGGAGAGAGGGGGAGGGGACGGGAGAGAGGGGGAGGGGAGGGGAGAGAGGGGGAGGGGAGGGGAGAGAGGGGGAGGGGAGGGGGAGGGGAGGGGGAGGGGAGAGAGGGGGAGGGGGAGGGGAGAGAGGGGGAGGGGGAGGGGAGAGAGGGGGAGGGGGAGGGGAGAGAGGGGGAGGGGGAGGGGAGAGAGGGGGAGGGGGAGGGGAGAGAGGGGGAGAGAGGGGGAGAGAGGGGGAGAGAGGGGGAGAGAGGGGGAGAGAGGGGGAGAGAGGGGGAGAGAGGGGGAGAGAGGGGGAGAGAGGGGGAGAGAGGGGGAGAGAGGGGGAGAGAGGGGGAGAGAGGGGGAGAGAGGGGGAGAGAGGGGGAGAGAGGGGGAGAGAGGGGGAGAGAGGGGGAGAGAGAATCCTAAGCGGACTCCACGCTGTCAGCAATGGAGCCCCATTTGGGGCTCAATCCCACAAATGGTGAGATCATGACCTGAGCCAAAATCAAGAGTCAGATGCTTAACCGACTGAGTCACCCAGGCACCCCACTATGTCTGATTTAAAAAACACAGATTACTACAAAACGTTAACATTTTAAAAGACAGTATGAATAGAAGACATACCATGTCATCTGTTGCGAGACCCAGTATAATAAAGATTCAATTTTTTTTTTTTTAATTTATTTTGAGAGAGAGAGAGAATGAGAGGGTGTGAGTGGAGGAGAGGCAGAGAGAGAGAGAGAGAGAGAGAGAGAGAGAGAATATGAATCCAAAGCAGGCTCCGTGCTGTCGGTGTGGAGCCTGATGTGAGGCTCAGTCCCAGGAACTGTGAGATCATGACCTGAGCTGAAATCAAGATTCAGATGCTTAACTGACTGAGCCACCCAGGAACCCCTCATAATTCTGATTAAAATCCTACCAATGATAATTTTTGCAGGAGAAAAGGGACTCTAGTGTTAATTTGAAAGCATCAAAAAATGCATAGAACTATAAAAAATTTGGAGGAAATAAAGTAGCAATGAAATTGTATCATTAGGTATCAGAATATATTTTAAAACAAATACTAAAACAGCATGGCATTGCTATAAGAAACAGGCAATATACAGAGTAGCTATGTCATAGAGCATAACAAATATAATGAATATTTAATTGACTAGCCATCTGAAGGGAAAAAGATCCGGCTCCTTACCTTTGATAATAATAAATTACATGAATTAAAAGTTTAAAATTAATGGATTAAAAGTTTAAGGTAAAATGAAAGGAAAAATTTTAGGAAAGCAACTGTAAAATTTAGTAACATCTCTCATGCATGTTTGGAAAAACTATAAACACACACACCCACACACACAAAATTTGCCTACATAAAAATAAAAAGCCTTCTGTACATTAAAATTAATACAAAATATAAGCAAATATTTTAAAAGGTTTCCAACAACTAAGGGAAGTACTGATATGAATTACTATATCTATATTACTGTTTAACATATAAATAGCTCTTTCAAAATTAGAGAAACAACTTTAATACTTTTGAAAGTACAGATAAATCAGGCACTAAAACACACACTGGTACAAATTAATAATTTCCTTCTGACTATCCATATCCTTTTGTGTTAAATATGTAGAAGTAAAAAAATAAATAAAGTTTTGAATAATACATTATAACAATGCAACTCTATACTCTGTATTGTTGTATTATTAATTTTTTATTCCCAGGTTATACATTCAGCTTAAAGAGATGGAGGCCAGGGTCACCTGGGTGACTTAGTAGGTTGGGCTTCCTTCCGACTCAATTTAGGATCAGGTCATGATCCCAGGGTCATGGGATCGAGCCCCACATTGGGATTCATTCTCTCTCTCTCTCTCTCTCTCTCTCTCAAAACAAACTTAAAAAATAAAGAGAAGCAAAATAAATACACAATTTTGCATGTTTGAGAAAACATTTTATGATTATATAAAACATATTTCATGTATTTTATGGTATTTTGATATAATTTATATTCTAAAATCAAAAGCTAATTGAGACAAAATACTGAAAGGACTTAACTACCAGCCCATTCAGTTTTTCAATCCAGAGTACATGCTTTAATACAAATTTTTAATAATGAAGACATTGCTTATTATAAGAAATTTCTATTTTAACCCTCATCTCTTTTTATAAACCATACCTTTCACTAAAGGCTATTATTAACTTACCTTGAAGTAGCCTTCTTCAGCAGCTTTTTAATCTCATTAATTTTACAGGTGTGTTTTTTATGGATAACCACAAATGCATCACAACCATCTGGCGGGGGCTCATCAGCTGCAATCTAAGATTTCAAAGATTATATTTAGCTACAGTAGTTGATAATTACAATATAATCTTTAAAACTCATGCATTCCTTTGATTAAAATAACTCATCAACTACTATCAAGTTATTGCTCTAAGTAAAAAAATATCTACACGCAGAATCAAATACTTTAACAAAATCAACTTCATAGTAGGAAATACATGCTTCAAAGTTATTGAAAAAATTCCAAATTAAAACTTTCATTACTGTTCATGTCAATAATGATTTGTCCTCATAATCTCCTTATTCCACAGAACTATAAAATTATATAATATATTCAATTACAATCAATAACAATGATAATATAATCAATGATAGGCCACGGAACCAGGTATTATAAGTTTGTAGATTCTTTGGAACCAAAGATACTCACATTAAGATAGATTTATGTATACTACCAGCATGCCTCTTTGTCAATTATAGTTTGGGTATTTTTACGTACCTGTTGAAACATCTGAATAGTTGGTGAGTATGCCCTTATAGAGAAAGCAAACTTTAGGAGATTGATATGTAAATTGTCTAAGAATTGCCCAGCTTTCTTCAGGATTAAATTGTAATAAGAATAAGCAGATTCTATAAAAAAAAATTCAAAATAAAAGGACGTCATTTCATTTTCAATACATTGGCACACCTCTATTGTAAAACTAATATACAATCATTTCTTAAGTTTGGTTATGGCTGGGGTTAGAGAAAAGTGGAAAATCAAGATCTGTTTTATTAACTTCATTTGGATCTTCCAGTGAGGTACAATCAATGTAAGTCCAGGTAAAAATAATATTGTCAATCTATTTGGAAGATGCCAGCATATCAGATCAATTCACTCCAAGGTTATGGAGTTATAATAACAAGGAAAAGATACAGGCTCTACTTATCATTTAAGAGGAGACTATGAACAGCACGCAAAAATTGAAGAATATGATCGTTAATAAATTTTAAATGACATGTATAAATAAATTCTACTCAGATTTAGTGCACATAGCCAAATGCAATTAGTATGTCCAGAATACTTTAGGAGACAGAATTTGAAACAGACCTTAAAGAAGAGAAAGGTCTTCTTGTATAGAATAACCTGAAGCTGGTTTCCTCTAAACCCATCTCCAAAGATCCTGAAGACACCAAAGAGGAGGATGAATCCTAGAATTTAAGAACTCTGACACCCCAGGGGAGACAGATTATTCTGATGGAGAGGGCCAAGGAGAACAGAAGCTGAGAGCTACAGAGGGCCTGGTGACACTCTTGGAATAACCAGGGAAAGAACTATATTTTTGCCCTTTTCTTTTCTCTACACCACCTGAGGTGTACTTATCATCTGCATTGTTGCCACTGTGTCAGTCAGAGATGGTAAGGTAACAGCACAGCAGCTCAGGAGCCAACTGGCACAGACACCCATAAACTGGCCCCTAGACATTCCCTGGTCATGTCTTCTCTCCTTTACTCCTTGGCATTAAGCTATCAATTGATGGAAACTTCATTAAAAGAGCTGAGCTGGGGCAGACCCAGATCTTCACTCACAGTTCCCAGATGTGAAAAGGGAGGACAAAAGGAATGTGCAACTACAGACACCCTCCTAGGGGAGGAGGAAAGGGTACTGTCTGAATGGAGAAACTCTGGGGGTGGTGAGGGAGATTTGGGTGTTTGCTGACTGCCACAGTATTTACTGCTTGCTCAAAGGCACTGGGCTCTTAACCCTTGCTTGGTTCCTCTCCTTAACTCAACCCATTCATGGTACAGGTGCCATCTTGACTTCTATGTTGCTCTATGGGAACTGGGGTTCAGGGAGCCAGCACAAATAATGTGGACATGGTGGGTACTGCTTTTTCTTTGAGTAATAAAGCCCTTTGCCTCTCGTCCAGGGTTTCAGGTCTTCTGTCAGTATCCATGAAACTAATCTGTTAGCTTGGAAATGGTAAAATCTCAGATCCTTCACAGTACGTGACAGATCAGAGATGGATTGCTGACAGAAACATGGATTTTTGGAGGAGAAAAGACCCAGCTCCATGGGTCAAACTGACAGGATTAGAAGAAGTCCTTGTTAATTGATAGTGAACATACTGACAAAATAGTATGGTCAATCAGGCAAAAAGTGGTCCTCTACTTTGCCTATTATTGAAAAGAAAATAAGAGATTACAGTTCAAGAACTGGGCAGTACATTCAAAAATTTCCCCTAATCAGGTCTTAGTGGTTAACTCTCTTCCATGCAAGGGGACTTCCCTACCAGTGGTTCTGTCAGCTTCAAGTCCAACCCACTATGACAAGTACAAAGACCTATCTTGGATGAGGTAAGGTCTGACCTTCATCAGACAATAGGTACAGACACACATATCTACATGGAGTGAAAAAGGAAGGAAATCTGTTACCAGTACGGACAGAAGGCCGGAAACACATTAGAACTTTTGCTTGCCAAGCAGAGGACAGGGTGGAGTACGTAATGCAGAATTACAACCAACTTATGATTCAATAGTTCATATGGTCTATTGTGCCAATCACAGATCCTTTCGAAAGGCCAGTAGTAAGTCTCAAGAATTACTGTGATGGGTCCTGGCTGATAAGAGAAAGCTGTGGACGACTGGGGAGATTTCCCTTGGTCAGTTATAAAGTCTTTCGGCTCGGATCCAGAAGTCTCATGTCTCATGTCTGATCCTTGAAACTGTGGGAAGCTAAGTTTTTGGCTTGCAAGTAAGATAAAAAGAAAACCTCAACCCCCTTACAGCTCTGGGTAAAAAGCTCAAGAGTGAGAGAACTAAAATACAGGGGGATATGAAAATTGTACTGAAAGAATGGAGGAAAGAACGAGAAAGAATACCATAAAATACAGACTAAACTAGAGGTAACACCAAAGTAAAAAGAATTGGGAAAAACAGAAATACCAAATGCAGGGGAAATAGACAATGAATCAGAAATAAAGGAGGAGAAAATGAAAAAAAGATCTGAGTAAATGACAGATACAGAAGTCAGGCCAAGGAGACCTATAGTATGTATAATTATATCCCCAACAGAGAATCAGGGAAATAGAACAGAACGAACAACAATGACGATACAAAACCCCGTAATTCAAGAAAACTGTCCAGAATTAAAGAGGAACAATGAATCTATATACCTAAGAATGAAGACTCAGAATGGTTAGCACTGCAGCACTTTCCAGTAAAACTATAGGACCTTAAAGTTAAAAACCTGAAGTACAAAATGCACACACACGTACATAGTCATGCATGTGAAGAACTCAAGGTCATCATTCCTAGGAGTTATTCATGAGGCATCAACTAGGCAGCAAACTTCACATAACCAAGAAATAATTGGAGGAAATGCAGCATCAAGTTTGAGGGTGAGCTCTGAATATACTTAACTAGAACAAGAATAACTGAAGGAGTGGAGGTTTACAGAAGACTAGGTCAACGCTGCACGCTCCGGTGACACAGAAAAGCACACAACCAGCAAAACTACCACAAAAGGGAAATTAAGTGGAAAGTAACATAAGGTTGGAGATTCCTCACAAATATTATCTGGGAATGAAAGAATATCACCGAAGCCAACAGAGCACGTAGTCGAAGTTTATGTATACTTAAGAATACAAAGATAAAGACTAAGAATACTGGCGGACAAAATCAGATGGCAGTAAGGGGAAGAAAGGATTGTCAGCCAACTCACTACTGCTTATGGGGGACCAAGACACAATGCCCAGAGCTAGAGGGGGCTAATCACTCAGGGCCTTCACACGATGTTCCTTCCGTTTGAAATGCAGGAGGGTAGGCAGTGCATGTTCAGCCAACTCCTATTAGCACACCTTGGCTTAAATGCCACTGTTGTGGAAAGAGTTTTCTCTGACCTCCCAGCCCAGATCCTGTCATACACTCTGACAGGGCCATACAATCTCTAGGTCAATTCTCAAAACTGTAATTAAAAATTATTTGTAACTTAATAATGCTGTCCTTCCATTAAGCTATAAGCTGCGAATGCAGGAATCTTTTCTAGGCTTTCAATTGTACCTTTCTGCTCCTGGCACATAAAATAGGCCTTCAATACATTTCTGGAGTATTTAAAAAATGAGGAAGTCTCTTCATTCTAGGCCATGATACTTTCCCAATATAGTACTTTTAAAGAGTTCTAGAATAGGTGTGCACATTCATTCCTACTTCTTTAACAAACTATAAGGGATTTCTCAGGAAGTTATGGTTAGCTTCCCTCAAGAATAAAAAAGTAACACAAGTAAGACTCACCTTCAACAGTAAAAGCAGTACAGATTAGAGAAATGATCTTAAAAAAGACATAACAGCTGCAGGGCCAACAGAAAAATAGCCAAAGTTAATATAATAACATAACTAAGACTATATCAATCGAACAGGGATCAGTCCTTCATGAAAACAGGGAAAATCGTCAACAGAAACAAACGTCAGTAGTGCCTGTCAACTGAGATCAAGTTTTGTCACTGGTCACTGTCAAGGTCTCTAAGGTAGAGATGGATGTAGGTAGGGGTCAGGGGTTTATAGAAAGTAAGCATCTGTTATTTAGGCTTAACTTGCACCATCATCTCAATCGTGAGATGGAGGTGTTGGACTACTTCAGCTGAAGTTTTAAAATCACTGAATCCAGACTTACCAACCAACCTGCTAATAACAACTTGGCCCTCTCAATATCCTTCCTCTTTTTCCAGCCTCATGTTTTACTTGATTTTTGCCTATTGGCATTTAATATACATAAATTACTCTCACCTTTGCGGGGGAGAAAGCAGCAGCCTCCATAGGCTGCTACTGATTCATCTTATTTGCTTCACAATCTTCCCCACCTCCCCCCCCCCCCCCCCACCCAGGGGTAGAATTTAGCAATTGAACACTTAGATATACAATACCCGGTGTTCATCACGAGTACATTTCTTAATCCCCATCACCTATTTAACCCATCCCTCCACTCACCTACCCCCTGGTAACTCTGTAGTTGAGTCTGTTTCTTGGTTTTCCTTTTTGTTTCCCCTATGTTTGTTTGTTTTCTTAAATTCCACATGAGTGAAATCATATGGTATTTGTCCTTTTCTGACTTACTGATTTAGCATAATACTCTCTAGCTCTATTCAGGTCATTGAAAAGGACAGGATTTCATTCTTTTTTATGGCTAATATTCCAGTGTGTGTGTGTGTGTGTGCGCGCGCGCGCGCACACACACACACACACACACACACACACACATCTTTATCCATTTGTCAGTTGATGGACATTTGGGCTCTTTCCATAATTTGGCTATTGTTGATAATGTTGCTATAAACATTGGGGTGCATGTGCCCCTTCAAATTAGTATTTTTGTATTCTCTGGGTAAACACCTAGTAGTGCAGTTACAGGATCACAAGGTAGTTCTATTTTTAATCTCCCCCCACCCCCAGTAGGCTTCACATCCAGAATGGAGCCCAGCATGGGGCTTGAACTCACAACCCTGATTATCAAGACCTGAGCTGAGATGATGAGACAGACTTAGATTACAGAGAGATGAAGAGACTTAACTGACTGAGCCACCCAGGTGCCCCAGTTTTTAACTTTTTGAGGAATCTCCATTCCATTTTCCAGTTCGCATCCCTACCAACAGTGCAAGAGGGTTCACTTTCTCTGTATCCTTGCCAATACCCACCCTTCCCAAGTTGTTAATTTTAGCCATTCTGACTGGAGTGAGGGGATATGTCACTGTGGTTTTGATTTGTATTTCCCTGATGATGAGTGGGATGTTGAGCATCTTGTCATGCTTCGCAATTTTGAAAGACTTAACGATACTTATCTCTGCTTCGAACCTCAACTCATACCTCAACCTACCATAGTTATTATACCAGTGAAACTACTAAGTCATCAATAATTTTTCTGTTGTTAAAAGCTTAATATTCACATTATTTGATCTGTCTATGCTATTTGATAACATCCATCACTTATCAATATTCTCCTGGCTTGCATGACAACGTGCTTTCTAGGTTTTCACCTGCCTCTACGGGTACTTCTAGTCTCTATCCTCTAGTTCTTCCTCTGGTTGGTTCTTAAACATTGATGTTCTTCAGGGTTCTGCCCTTGGGATTTATTTTCTTCTCCTTCTATACCTTCTCCCTGTAACTTCAGTGGCTCTCTTCATGTTGATAACTCCCAAATCCTACCCTTTAGCCTAGATTTTTACCACCTAAATCTCCGTCATCTATCACCTTATGGGAGATCTTCACTTGGATATTCGACAAGCATTTCAAATGTGATACATCCAAACTGCAATCATCCTCCTATCCAAACCCAGTTCTCAGTTACAAGTAACTGAATTAGAAATGTCATAACATTTTCTGAAAATCTTTCCATTAAAATACATAAGCAACTTTACTTATGTAAAAACCACAGAAATCTTCAAGGACTTTGAGAATGAGCTTCTTCTATGTGGAACACATAAGTAAAAATAAATAGGGACTCTGGAATTAGATAAACCTTGGTTGACATTTCTAACTCACCACACAAAACTCATAGGTTAGCTAATATCATGCCACTTGAATCTTGAAGCATTGACAAAAATAGAACTCTGTAGCAAAACCATCTAAAATGGTTGCAAAACCAGGCAATTCAATGTTTAAAAAGGTCTTAATTTGCTCACACATAATGTAACGTGTTCTCACTAAATGGCATGGAAATAGCACCTGTATTCGAAATGTTAAATCTTCAACATTTACAACTTTTTTAGACAAGCAGATCACCGGAATTATTCTTCAGTAAAGAGTATTTACAGGGTCTCATGGAGATTCAACAACCTAAAAAATTACAAGTAACTGGGGATTTAAAATGTTTCCTCTAGGATAATATCTTGGAAGTAAATTCAGTAAATCTGACAGTTGTTGACATATTTAACTCCTCATATACGCCATTCTCTCCTACACCTAACAACATCAGCAATGATGCAGCTTATGCACTTTATTCTTGCCATTATAAATGATTTTAACAGAATTATATCTTCAGTGTTAGTAATTCTTATTTAGTAGAATTTCTTTCAGGTTCAACCCTGAAATACACACCTCCTACATTATATGCTTGAAGCAGAGCTTACATATTCCTAAACTTATATTCCAACTTGTTAATAATCATCTGCCATCAGATTGTCCACGCATGTCATTTCATTTAGCTAAAATATGTGGCTACATATAAGCAACTTAAAGAGTTCAAAATTTGTAAAAATAATTTTCCAGATTGCTTCCCCAATGGAAAATGGCACTGAATAAGGCTATAAGGTACATACTGAGAACCAAAGATTTGGGATAGTTGCATTTAGGAGGTTAGGTGAGAGACACAAAATTTGGTGGATTTTTTTAAACTATCAGAATCTTACATATTAATCTAGCCTATTTTTACCTTAAATACCAAAACCAAAATTGTCAGGGCAAATACAAAGCCAATCAATGACAGTTTCCCATTGATTTGCAAGTTGACTTCTAAGTGGTCAAAATTCCTCTGTGCATTCCACCCTCTCTCCTGCTTTCTTCCCTTCCCTACCACCTGGCTGTCCCTGTCTTCCAGACTCTACTCCTACACTCACCACTAGAAAGGCTGCCCTGCTCTCTCTGAAATAATAACTGCATGCCCTTTTTCATGCACTTCCATGTCGTCCATATCCCGCGAAGCTCTTAACATTCTTCTGTTGTCCCCTTCACAATATTGTGGGGTCCAGGGACCATAGATCACATTTATTCATCTTTGTATTCCCAGTATCTAAAGCAGTGCACAGTATCTCTTGTGACCCAAATAATGATAATAATGAAGCTTTTCAGTAATAAAAGTTTTTTTTAAAAAGCAAATTACTTGGTTTGAAAAGATTTCAGTTTAAAGTATCACTAAAGGCATGTCTGCTCTATTTTTTAAACCTATCTCATGAAATCATCAAATTGCTGAAATTCAAGGCCACTTGAGCCAAAAGGAGTCCAATAAATGAACACTTAAAATATTCAAAACTGTTGTTTCTCTTACATTTACACTCCAGAACAAAATCATAAACTAATCACCATAGTAAATTTTCTCTAAACTATTTAATCTCCATAGTAAGAAGTTCTCCCCATGTCTACCAGGCTAAAGAATTTGCTCTTGAGGGGTCCACATTAATATTTATTCCATTCTCTGTAGAGTCAGGAAAACAGCTTTCCTTTATAATAATTAATAATTAACCTTTTAACCTGTGCTGCTAAAACCTAATTTCATTATCTTTAATCTACTGACCTCTAAGAATACATTAATAAACACATGCCCATTCTAAAGATAGATGTATGTACACATTTGTAATATATATTTGTACATATTTAAAAAGCAGGAATCAGTAACTATCTTCTAGATAGTGAAATGAAAGCATACAGATTACCTGATTTGTTACAGGCAAGTATTAAAAAATCTCTTTAAGAGCTTACAAGTATTTTGGCCAAAAAAAAAAAAAAAAAAAAAAAAAAAAAAAAAAAAATCAACACTACTAGATACAAAAGTAATACTATTTCATATAAATCTAGGTAAAAAGAAAGCCATAATTCAACAATTTCTATTTCTCTTTGATTATAAAACAATATGCAAACACTGTCAATTATATGAATTTTCTTAAAATAAAGCGTTAAGACCTTTATTTTTTGGAAATGGATGCTTGGAATATAGGAAAACATCTTTTCAAATTTAATATTCAGATTTACTAACACAATTAAGCATTTACACTTCACCCTTAATGTTAAAAATAGACATATCTAATGTATGCACATAAATCCAAACCTTTAAGTTATAATATGCACATCACCTACCTGTTTGCTTATAAATGGCTAATTCTTGTACAGTTTCCAAAAACTGCCAAAATTTTTCATTACTTTCTTCTGCCATAAATTCACTATTAAAATAAAAGTAATCAGTTAATAGATGGGAATGAGAAATGAAATGAGAAACTATACCTTAGAACCAAATTATAACTTATGGTTAAAGACCTCCAAAAATTAAAGTGACTTTCATTTTAATGAAGAGAACAAATGGATGATTCTTACACAGATATCATTCTCAACAGACAAGCATATATTCATGACTGGAAAAGACTGCACAAGAAATCACTTTTGGCTTTTCCTCATTAGCTATAAGTAAAAAATGGATTTATTTTGTTTCTCCATGTGAAATACCACTGAGAAGTATAATTTTTTGTTTTTATTTTAATTCCAACACATAGTTACATTACTTTCAGGTGTACCATATAGTGATTCAACAATTCTATACATTACTCGGTGCCCATCATGGGAAGTGAGTGTACTGTTAATCCCCATCACCTACTTCACCCATCCCCCCCAGCCACCTTCCCTCTGGTAACTAGGAGTTTGTTCTTTATAGTTAAGAGTTAGTTTCTTGGTTTTCCTTTTTGTTCCTCCTATGTTCGTTTGTTTTCTTCAACTCCACATGAGTGAAATCATAGGGTATTTGTCTTTCTGTGATTGACTTCACTTAGCATAATACTCTCCAGCTCCATCCATGTTACTGCAAATTACTGAGAAGTATAATATAACCGTGATGGAGTATTATATAAAAGTAACACACACACACACACAACCTGGTGTTCTATAAAAATTGGTTCTATAAACACTTTTTAGAAATACTGTCTAGGGGCACGTGGGTGGCTCAGTAGGTTAAGTGTCTGACTTTGGCTCAGGTCATGATCTCACAGTTTGTGGGTTCGAGCCCTGCATCGGGCACTCTGTGGTCAGTGCAGAGCCAGTTTTGGATCCTTTGTCCCCCTCTCTCTTTGCCCCTCCGCAGCTCGCACTCTGTCTCTCTCAAATAAATAAACTAAGAAAAATGAAAAAAAAGAGTATTATCTAGGGATGCCTGGGTGGCTCAGTCAGATAAGCATCTGACTCTTAATTTCAGCTCAGATCATTATCTCCTGGTTCGTGAGATCTAGTCTTGAGCTGGGCTCTATGCTGGCAGCATGGAACCTGCTTGGGATTCGCTCTCTCCCTCTCTCTCTGCCTCTCCCTCTGCTCACACTCTCTCAAACTTTAAAAAATAGTATTACCTATTATTTTTATTTTGTTACTTATTTATGTAGACAATCTTTTTATCATTTAGAAGAGAAAATACCATAATGAAAAAACGAATAGGAAGTTAGTGTATCGAATTAGGTCTTTGGCCTTGAATCCCAGACACTTCGATTTTTCCCCAGAATGTAAGTCATAAAAAATGACCAAAGCCATTTAAAACCTCTGGAAATGATGAATTAAGTGAGAGGATATTCCGTTCCGTATAGAACAAAGCACAGGACACCCAAAGCAAGTAGATTCAACCGTTTAAACTAGAGAGGAACCAGGCACCAAACAGACAGTACAGATTTGTTATCACCCATCTTATCTTTCGAGTCTTGGTAAACTTTAATGCTTAACATGAATGGGAAGTACAAGGACATTCAAGACACATGCAAAGTAATTCTTGTGAGTTTGGTTACTAAAGAGAAAAACTGATTAATTCATCCACATAAACAGGACAAGCACTAGAATTCAAAGCAATTGGTAAGCGGTTCTTGCTAGCAACGGTGTCCAACTCAATGGCATTAAAAAAAAAAGAGAAGCTAAAAGCAGAGGAAATAATGGGATAAACAGAACGTGTGATCTGAAAAGGACAGGAATGGTACAAAACGTTAAGCAAAGCAGGGAGCACCACCTAATACCTAACTGATCTGCCTAGACATCTACAGACCTGTTCAGAGGCTGTGCAGCCACAGACATCAGTTTTATCAGGGGAAAGAATCAGCCAAAGAGAAAGTAATATGGTAGGTCCGCAAACTTCTCGATGCCGGAATTTACACATCGAAGTATAAGCCTTCCAAGACCTTGAGAAAGTCTTCGAATACCCTTATTCCCTCAACATACCACTGCTCTCAGCACTTACGGAACTCTTCTAGAATTTACTTTCAGAGGCAATTTGCCAGGAACTCATCATTAAGTTTAGAGAGAGAAATAACCTTGAGAGATTATCTAAATCAGCTCCTCCTCGCCTTAAGTTGAAAAAAGTAAAAAAAAAAAAAAAAAAAGAAAAAAAGAAAAAACTGGCATTTTCAATTTGTTCACTTGTTTTATACATCTAGCTCCAAATAACAGTGTTTCCCAAAAAATTCTACCACAGAGAAAAAAAGTGATTTCTACAGAATATGTTTATATGTACAAAAGAGCTTGACAGCAGTTATAAGTAAAATTCCAAAAAATATTTTTGGCAAGAGCAACACCAGTGGAATAAATTCAGTTTAGATGTGGAAGTTACAGGTTATAAAAATTTACCCTCATCAGCCTGTAATCATCCCTAGCAAATAATACTAAATTATAAATTAGGTAGGGGACATACTCAGTCATCTTTGCTTCCTACACAGTACCATGCTCAAAATAGGCACTCAAATTTCTAGGCTGAACTAAAAGATTCTGTGTAGAGAGAGGCAGAGGCAGGAGAGGCAGAGGCAGGAGAGGCAGAGGCAGGAGAGGCAGAGGCAGGAGAGGCAGAGGCAGGAGAGGCAGAGGCAGGAGAGGCAGAGGCAGGAGAGGCAGAGGCAGGAGAGGCAGAGGCAGGAGAGGCAGAGGCAGGAGAGGCAGAGGCAGGAGAGGCAGAGGCAGGAGAGGCAGAGGCAGGAGAGGCAGAGGCAGGAGAGGCAGAGGCAGGAGAGGCAGAGGCAGGAGAGGCAGAGGCAGGAGAGGCAGAGGCAGGAGAGGCAGAGGCAGGAGAGGCAGAGGCAGGAGAGGCAGAGGCAGGAGAGGCAGAGGCAGAGGCAGGAGGATGGGGAGGGGGAGGGAGAAATTCCCATGAATGCTTTAAATATATATATAAAAAAAGGGGGCATCCCAAACAGAGAGCTAACAGTTCTCTTAAGTTTCTATCTCCCAAGCTCCTTCAATCTACCCAGTGTTCTCAATTCTTCCTATTCTACACTTATTCCCCTCAACCTCTTTGATTTTCCTACAATTTTTATTAAAAGAAACACTAAAAGCCAGATGTGAGTAGAATAATGGAGTCTAGAAAACACAAAAGAAGTGCAATGGTTGAAGAAACTATAGGCTGCCAGCCTGCTACACTGTCACAAAGGAGAGATTTGGTTCAAAAGTATAAAGTCAAGACCACTAGATAAAAATTATAGTGGGAAAGAGTTCAGTTTACCGAACAAAGGACTTGCTGACAATTTATATTTGTTCACAACAGAACAGGTAAGTGCATGAAGTAACACTAAGCGTCCTAGCTGGATTACCCCGGCAGGACACCAGTTTTCCATAGGTCAGGTACACAGCTAGAGTCTAGAGGTAATTCTGATGGTGGTTTGAAGTAGACACTACCTAATATAAGTCCCTTCCACTGCGTCGACATTATTGGGCACCTGATCCTGATGTACTGAGCCTTGGGAAAACAAGTATGAATAAGAAATACTCGTTGCTTCTGCTGAGCTAATACTTATTACTAATACTTGTTGAGCACCTACTTTTGTGCACGGTGCCTTGGTAAAATATAGATTTTTACCCCCTGCAGCTCACATTTTACAGCAGAGATCAGCATACATACCTTTCAATAAGGATTATTACAGAAGTATGGACCAAATGTTAGGAGAACATACTAGAAAGACATCAGTTTTATCAGGTGAAAGAATCAGCCAAAGAGAAAGTAATATGGTAGGTCCACAAATAGGGTATCAATGAAGAAAGGACCATAGTAGAGTGTTATGTTAACCATATCAAATTACCACATAGTGGCTTAAAAAGAAAGAAATTTATTCTCACAGTTCTGGAGAAAAAAAAGTCTAAATTCTTGGTGTCAGGGTTAACACAACAGGTCCCACAGGTCAGGATCTAGACCTGTCTTTTGGGGGCCACCATTCACGCCACTAAAGTCCACCCTGGGCTCCGCAGAATCCACATCTGTCCCACATGCAAAATGCATATGTTCTATCCCAACATCCCCCACTGTAATCTCAACCCATTAGGGCATCATCTCTAAACCAAAAGCCCATGTAAATACCACCAGAAGTCTCAAATCTCATCATGTAAATCATTTAGACGAGGTAGGCGTGAGACACTGGGTACGCTCCATCCTGAGGCAAAATTCTCCGTATGTGGACCCGTGAACTAGAAAACAAGCTGTCTGCTTCCAAAATGCAGTATCGATACGCATTCCAAATTCCAAAGACAGATATTCCAATTCCAAAAGGTAGAAATTACAAAGAATGAAGGAGTTACCAGTCCCAAACAAGTTCAAAATACAGCAGGACAAATTGTGTTAGGTTTCAAGTGGTGAGCAGAACCCTCAGCGGCGTGCTGCTCCACTCTCTGCTGCATGCCACGGCTCTGCCCTCAGGGTCATTACTCCCTTTTCTTGAAGGAAAAATGTTTGCGTGTTTGCAGCCAAGCAGTTTATCAGCCAATTTCCTGCCTATGGAATTTCGAAAGTCTGACAGCCTTCTCTCATTTCATCCCGTCTCTGTCTCTTTTGGCAACATTTTTGCTGATACAACGTAATCAAAATCCTTTGGGTCTTTTGTAGATCTCACCAGCATCATGCCAGAAAAACCTTCTTCAGATCCATCCTGGACGAATCTACCCCTCCATTCCTGGCTTCTACTGAGACGGTGGAATAGACCCATGAGTCACAAGCCTAACCTATACAGAAAAAGACTGACCAGCCACAAAGTTGGTCTTCTTTCTGAAGCATGCATCCCCAACACTGGGTTTCCTCATTTTAACAGTCTTTGCCATCTGGGTAGCAGGAGAAACTCCCAGATTATCAAGTGTGGCTTCCTTTTTTCTGAACAGCTCCTTCTTCAGTTTCTCTCCGTCCTCTTGCATTTTACTATAAACAAGGCAAAACCAGGGGATACCTTTAATGCTTTGCTTGGCAATCTCCTTAGTTAGCTATTCAAGTTCACTGATTGCAAGTTCTGTTTTCCACACAACTGTAGAATCCAATTCAGCCCCATTTCTGCCCCTATAAAACAAGGATCATCTTTGTTTCCAATAACAGGTCACTCATTTCCTTCTGTACTCTTACCAAAAGAGCCTTTAATGTTCTTATTTCTACCAACATTCTACTCACGAAGACATAAGTATTCTCTATGACAGAAGCTTTATTAATGACCATGCTCCCTGCTTTCCTCTAAGTCCTTAGCAGAATCGCCTTTAATGTCCCTATTTCTGCCAACAGTCTCCTCAAGGCATGTAGGCTTTTGTTTTTTAACCACATTTCTCAAAATCCTTCTAGCTTTTGCTGGACTTACCAGCTACTTCTACATTTTTAGCTATTTCTTACAGCAGCACTCCACTTTATCAAGTCTGTATTGGTTTCCTAGGGCAGCTGTAACAAATTACCAAAAACCTGGCAACCTAAAGGAACAGAAACTTATGGTCTCACAGTTCTGGAGGCCAGAAGTCCAAAATCAAGGTACTGGTGTGGCCTCTTCAAGCTTCTGGGGGCTGCAAGTGTTCCTTGGCTTGTGGTTACATCAATCCAATCTCTGCCTCTGTTCACATAGCCTTCTCCTCTTCTGTCTCTTATAAGGACATTGGATGTAGCAGCCATCCAGATAGTCCACAATGATCTGGTCTCAAGACCCTTACTAATTACATCTGTGAAGATCCTTTACCCAAGTAAGGTAACATTCATAGGTTCCAGGAGTTAGGATGTAAACTTTTTAGGAACTGCAATTCTCCACTACAAGTGATGCAGTTGGTACATAGATGGAGGTCAGATTATGAAGAACCTGAAGTAGCATCCTACAAAAGTTCCAGCTCTAAGAGACTCAAGGCAAATACAAATGAGGACAATGTAACTACAAATCCAAGATTGGAAGAAGTTAGACTGCAGATCTGGAACAGAGAATGGGATCAGATGGATGCAAACTGGGAGAAACAGGGGAAGAAACAGAGGAAGAGGACACACATTAGGCTCGAATATTTTATTCAATACAACTATTTTATTACATCTGATATCATAAAATACAATGGATTACAAGATAATATGAACAATTATGTACCAACAAATCAGACCACCTAAAAGAAATAAACTCCTGGAAACAATAAGCTATCAAGACTGACTCACAAATAGAAAATCTGAACCAATTACTACCACAGAGATTGAGTAATAAAAAACAAAACAAACAAACAAACTCCCCAAAAAGGAGCACCTGGATGGCTCAGTAGGTTAAGCATTCCAATGCTTCAGGAGTTTAAGCCCCATCTCAGGCTCTGCACTCATAGTTCAGAGCTTGCTTGGGATTCTCCCTCTCTCTGACCCTCACCTGTTCATGGTCTTTCTCTTACAAAATAAACAAACAAAAAAACAAAACAAAACAAAAAACTTCCCCAAAAACAAAAGTCTAGGACCAGATGGATTCACTGGTGAATTCTGCCAAACATTCACAGATTTAATACCTATTTTTCTGAAACTCTTTTAAAATCTTGAAGAGGAGGAAATGCTTCCAAAATCCTTTCACAAAGCCAGCATTGCCTTGATACCAAGGAACACACACACACACACACACACACACACACACAGAAATTACAGGCCAATGTCCCTGATGACCACAGATGCAAAAATCAACAAACTATTAGCAAATAATACATTAAAAGAATCACACACCATGAACAAATGGGATTTACTCCAGAGATGCAAGGATGGTTCGACATCTACAAATTAGTCAACATGGTATACTATATCAACAAAGTGAAAAATAAAAATCATATGATCACTTCGACACAGAAAAATCATTAGACAAAAGTCAACGTCCATTTATAATAAAAACTCTCCACAGACAGGGTACAGACGGAATAAACCTTAACATAAGAAGGGCCACATATGACAAGCCCACAGTTAACATCATACTCAGCAGTGAAAAGCTGAGAATTTTCCTCTACAATCAGGAACAACGATGCTCATGCTCATCCCTTTTATTCAATACAATATTTGGAATTCTAGCCAGAGCAATTAGAAGAGAAAAATAAATAAAAGATATCCAAATCAGAAAGGAAGGAGTAAAACTGTCACTGTTTGAAGAAGACAGGCATCATATTATATATAAAAAACCCTAAAACTTCACCAAAAAAACTATTAGGACAAATTAAATGATAGGATACAAAATCAGTATACAAAAATCTATTGCATTTCTGATACCAAACTCTCAGAGAAAATTAAGAACAATCCCATTTACAAGTACATCGAAAGGAATAAAATACCTAGGAATAAATTTAACCAAGGAGGTAAAAATCTGAACACTAGAAGTCACTGATAAAAGAAATTAAAGACATAAATAAATGGAAAGACATTCCATGCTCACAGATGAAAAGAATCAAGTATTCATACTACCCAAACAATCTGTAGATTCAGTGCAATCCCCATCAAAATTCCAATGCCATTTTCCACAGAAATAGAACAACCCACAGTGTTATCCACACCGGATAAAACTAGTCCAATGAGAATATCCTGAAAAGGATTTACAGAAATTGACACCTAACTTCTGGCAAAATGCTAAACACTTGCTGGAAATCTCCACTGAGCAATTGCAGTAGCTTTTCCTAAGCCTGTTGATTGAACAAATTTTAGGCTGGCACACAAAAGCCTAGTGAACCCATTCATGACTATTATAATTGACTCCACAAATTGTCTTTAAATTCTGGTCTTCCCTTAGATGCTGAATCCACCTAGGTAGCATTTAACTCTATATTCATTAATGGGTTGAACTTGATCCTTCTCCTTTAGGAAAAGGACCAGAGGTGAATGGGAAACTCTGTTCACTCCAGATTCAGTCAATTTGGCAAACTAGCTTGCATACATCCTACATGCATCACCCAAAAAAGACTGATAAAATTCTTAAAATTCTTATTTTTTAAATTTTTTAAATGTTTTCATTATTTTTGAGAGAGACAGAGTACGAGTGAGAATGGGCAGAGAGAGAAGGAGACACAGAATCCAAAGCAGGATCCAGACTCTGAGCTGTCACCACAGACCCCAATGCGGGGCTTGAACTTGTGAACCACGAGATCATGACCTGAAGTCGGAAGGTAACTGACTCAGCCACCTAGGTGCCCCCAAAATTCTTAAAATTCTTGATTTTCATCTCCAACAAATGAAGGGCCCTAAACAAAACCCAAAACCTAGTTTTTACTATTTGCAAAGAGCTAGGGCATTGGGGGGAAAAATCTGTTACCAGCTTAAGTGCTCCAGGCACCTTCAGCCAGGTAGCCAATATTCCCAGTGTCCTCCTAATTCCCAACAACAGGATTCCGATGAGTTCGAGGCTCTTCCCAGTCTCCCCTCTTAATCAACTCAGAGAAACCACTCACCTGCTCATGCTCTTTCTCTTACAAAATAAAGATTGAGAATGCAGCTGTCTTTATTGACACCAGACGTACACTCTTAGTGCTCAATCCCACTGCTAAAAACAGCCCCTGCCCTGGAGTACTAAAATGGTTCTAATGGGGGGTGGGGAGTCTCTAATAAGCCTCAACAGGTTTATAACACAGTCGCTGAACCTACTTCCTTTAGTCTAAGGGCTCTGATACACATACCTTTCTCCTTAGTTGCTGTGCTGCTCTTCATTTATTGGGCTGAGATTTCTTAGAAAAATATACCAGAGTTCCTTTCTCCCAAAAGGAGAAATAATACTAGAATTTGACCATAGTAATAAAAATAGGCAGCCAGGTAAATTAAATGACCCTTTGACACCCTCAATTCGCTCTGAGTCTGATAGCACTATAGCCGAGTCTGAGGACACTGATCATTTATCCCTGTCGGATCCATCCTCTGTGGGCGACATCTTCAACAGATACTGGCAGCATCCACAGTATACCTCCCATCAAGATTCAAATAGATTCCTCAAAACATCCCCCTAAATTTAATGAATATCCTATAAATAAAGAAGCCTTTCAAGGCATCAAGCTCATAGATTACAAAGCTCAAGGCCCCATTATCCCCTGTACCATTCCCTTTAATACACCTATTTTACCTATGAGAAAACCCAGTAGCCAAGGATGGTTTGTCTAGGACCTCTGGGCAATAAATGACAGTCATCCCTCGGCACCCTGTTGTTCTTAACCCATATCCTGACAACCATTCCCACCGGATGCAAATTTTTCACTGTAGTCGATCTATGCAGTACATTCTTTAGTATTTCAGTTGCTTTCACTTGGGAAGAATGGAAATACACCAGGACAGTAATGCCCCACCCAGAGTTTCAAAGGGTCCTTCTTACTTTTCACAAACCTTAGAAGCGGATTTGAATGGTAGGTTTTCTGCAGTCTCTATCTACTTTGTTACAATACCTAGAGGATTTGCTCCTCTGCTCCTTTTTTAATGTTTATTTTCGAGACACAGAACATGACCAGGAGAAGGGGAGAGAGAGAGAGAGAGGGAGGGAGACAGAATCCGAAGCAGGCTTCAGGCTCTGAGCTATCAGCACGGAGCCCTATGTGGGGTTCGAACCCATTAACCATGAGATTATGACCTGAGCTGAAGTTGGATGCTTAACTGACTGAGCTACCCAGGCGTCCCTCTCTGCTCCTCTTCTTAAACCACTTTACAGGAAGACAGTATCCACCTGTTAAAAACTTTTGCCCTTAAAGGGAAATAAAGACTCTAAAGAAAAATTGCTATTTGCTCAAACTCAGGTTTGATACTTAGGGCATCTGACCTCAGAACATTTGGATCCAGAGAGACTTCATGGCTTTCCAAACTTTCCAAAACCTAAAACTAAGTGCCAAAAATGAGTTTTTCTTGAACTGGTTGGCTACTGTCAAAACTGGATTCCAAACTTCTCTCTTCTGGCTCAATCTCTATATGTTTTACTAAAAAATATAAAACCTCACCCTATTATTTGGAAAAATCAGAAAGACTTGCTTTGGGGACTTTAAAGAAAAGCCTATTAAACCCACCTGCGCTCAGACATCCAATTATCAACTTTCCTTTTTCCTCTTTGTATGGGAGATGGGAGAGAATACCCTTGGGATTACTCACCCAAAAACACAGGGTATTACAACCAACAATTTGACCCTGTGGCACAGGGCTATCACCTCGCTTCAGAGACATTCCTGCCACTGACAAAATAATCATGGAATCCCTTTCAAGCATCCTTGTATTTTGGCCGGGGGCAAAACTTCAAACATTTATACTGAGAGCTGGTATGCCCTTGGGATAGCTCATGACTTTGGATTATGGAAACAAGGTTTCATTACCTCCAAGAGGGATAAAATTTAAAATGGCTCTTATTTCCAAAATTTGTTATATACCACACTTTTGCTGGCTACTTTATTATTAAGGTTCCTGGCCATTCCAGAGTCAACTCTCTGGGGGCCAAAGAAAACCTTCTCATTGATATTTCTGCCCAAAACACCACTCTCAAAGAAACTAATAACCAGACTCCTGTTATGGTCCAAAGAGATGTTCTGCCAAATGATAATTCAGAAAGACGACACCCAACAATTGCCTCAGAAAGGGAAAAATATTGGAAATCTAGTCATTGTTGGTTCAATAAGGAGAGCCCTGGTTTGGACCAAATAAATATCTGGCCCTACTAGAAATTCTAAAGTTCTTATACTTACCACTATACATGCATTAAACCATCGTGGTCTACTGACAATAATGGCATTCATGAACCAATACTGGTGGGGAAGTGTTAATGAGGTTGCAACAAGTGCCTATGTCACTTGCCCCACCTGTCTAAAACAGAACCCAGAGAAACCTGTCTGCACAAATGGATTTCATATAGCTTTCCCACTACATGAATAGAAACATGTTTTAGTAATGGTCTATATGTGTTCTCACGGGACTGAAGCTTTCCCTTCTAGACAGGCTGCTGCTGCTTCTCTGTTAGAAAAAATTATCCCTAACTGGGGAACCCTCTCAAACTTCATAGTGATTGGGAACCTATTTTACTGGTCAGGTGCTTTGACAAGTGTGTGCTGTTTGGCCAGTTTTACAACACTGGCATGGTGCAGATTGTCCTCAATCCTCAGGGTTACTTGAACATATTAACAATACTGTTAACACTCAACTTGTAAAAATTTGTACAGATCCTAAAATACCTTGGCCCAAAGCACTGCCATTGGTTCCTCTAAATCTTGGCTCCACCCCTTTGAAACTCCTAGACTGTCACCGTTTGAGATCGTCACAGATGCCCAATCCACTTGGCCTCTGTACCTCCTTTGACCTACAGTAGATAAAAGAGGAGATATACTTCAAGACTGCAAGGGTCTAACTACTTCCATGAAAAATAACCATGCTTTAGTAGAGTGATCTTTTTCAAAGTGCATTCCTAGAAGACAGCAACCTTAAGCATCGTATCTTGCAAGCTGGAAACTGCAACAGGCACCTCCACAAAGACTATTCGGTCTTGCTGAAAAGGCTCTTATCAAGAACTGCTAATCCTGATGGCACCAAACTGCAAGGAATAGGCTCTTGGATTCACATGAATCCAAGGAGAAATCACCAAACCCTACCAGACCTGCACACCATCTGGTAACCTGCAACGAAAGTAGAGGACAATTGACAATACAGCTTTTTCAACATACCGGGACCAGGCCTATATACCTTTTCCTCACTGATTGCTTCTACCAGCTCTTTCGTAGAAAGGAAATGCTCTAGGGGCACCTGGGTAGCTCAGTGGGTTAAGCATCCAACTTCACTCAGGTTATGATCTCACCTTCATGAGTTCGAGCCCTGCATTGGGCTCTGTGCTGACAGTTCAGAGCCTGGATCCTGCTTCAGATTCTGTGTCTCCCTCTCTCTCTTGTCTCTCCCCCACTCATGCTCTGTCTCAAAAATAAACACTAAAAAAATAAAAATTAAAGAAAGGAAATGCTCTTGTGCACATTTCCCAAAACTTTGTGAAAGGGAGAAAACCTCTTCTCTTGATTAGGCCTTTGAGCAACAGCCTCATCGTGATCCCAGGACAAATTAAATTTTCACTTGCTTTTTCTGAAGGGCTGGGTTGAAGGTTCAGAATTCATCTTT